>NW_024096970.1:24922500-25650542 GCF_016545835.1 Crotalus tigris
GGTGGCTGAAAGCAAGGACAGAAGCATATTTTAAGGTGAGGGCTTTATTTTAGAAAAGAGAAAATTCTGATCAGTTACAATTCAATATTTAAAGAACTCATTTTTTAAAAAAATAAGGGTTATTCTAATATTACCTTTTCTGAAAGGTATCAGAGCATTACACTCTTAGTTTCTGAGAAACTTATATTCTCAATTCTCTCTTTCCAAGAATGAGTGAGCTTGGGAGTCCTGGGATTACTTGATTACATAGATCCAATCTGGCTATTAGCCTCTTTATTAAAGGCATTAATATTACGGAAACCCAGTCCACTTTGGTGTCACAAAGGTCCATCTCATCCAACATGTGTATGAACCTGATAAGGAAAACTTGGATTTCACATCTGGACCTGAGTAAGCCAACGTGCCTCTGTTTCTTATATCCAACTCCAGGTCGGGGTACCTAATTTGTATTGATATAGACAAAACTTTCAATTCCTTCTGAACTATCTATGATGAGAGTTAGGTTTTGGCTCCCATTTCAGCTCCAAATTCAGACTGCCCCTCTGACATCCTGCCACTTTAAGAGTGAAATTCTGAGCAACCAGCACCAACAGATTCCAGATATATTCCAGATGATGGGGGGGGGGAGAGAAAAGAGGGAAAGAAAACATAATACTTTGCTTTGTAACAACTAAAATGTGTAAATATGACACAGATATAATATCTGAAAGCATGATTTGATCAAATCTCTTTTGAATAAAATCACTTCCTCTAAGCTTTGTACAACTGTAGTAGAGAACTTTTTTAGGGTTATAAGATACGGACTGCAAAAAATCTGGGCAACCACTAGATGGAAACAAAGTGAGTCAACTACACCATGCCAAGTCAAAACCAAACACTAAAGCATATAACTGTAAATAATCACATATTATCAACCAAGATAATACTATTTATTATCAGTATCATGCACACACCAAGCATAAATTATAAAAAAGAGAACAACTCTGAGAAACTGCTGTTATGCAGTTGAGCTTTCCTATGGAGGATTGCCAAAATTAACAAAACAACACTGGGAGATCTCTAGACCCTAATCAAAAAATGATCAGGACTCAAACGGACATTAATGTAGATTCAGGTTTTTTTTTTAAAAAAGTTCTTTAGCCTTGTGAGATCATCAGTCAGAGATACAATACCAATAACACATTTAAAAAAAATGATTTCATGAGTTCTTTCAATGGAGCTAATATAAACTAACTAAATATGACTGCAGCGTAAATGGAGATTTTATTGCAATAGCTATTGCAATGGGATGAAAAGTATCCCATAGCGGCTACTGCTGTGTGTCACAATATGTTCTAACCCCGCCCCACCCAAGTTGCACTAAATGCCTTGGTCAAGTTTCTTCTGGCACTGAATGTAGAAATTGTTAACATGGCTATTTGACTTTGGGGCAATATATTTTTCCTGCTGATATCACTCGTATTAGTGTGAAAAAGAAACATTCCAAATGTCGACTAATTTATTTTTGCAATGCTTGCTTTTACGCTTTTATGCCCTCGAGCTGTTGTTTCCTCTTAGACTCTGTTGATGGTCATCCTCTTTTTCTCTTGCCTTCCAACTTTCCCAGCATTGTAGACTTCTCAAGAGGCTTAGCTGCTCACATAATGTTCCCAAATATGATAATTTGTTCTTTAAGTGAGATTGGTTTGTGGATTGATTGATTTGTTCTATGATCTATTTATTTTTCTTTCTGGCTCTGGAACTGATTTGTCCTATGATTCATATATTTGTTTTCTTGGCTCCCCATGAATTTAGGAGTTTTTTTCCCCCAACATCAACACTCAATGGCATCAATGCTTTTTCCATACTGTCTCTTCAAAGTTTTTTTGCTTCATAGAGTGTCCAGTGGAAAACCATTTCCTGCCTTCTTCTGATCTTTGTAACATTAACTGATATCTTATCAAGTACTAATATGCAATGTATTTTTTTTTACTGGTTATTCCTTTATTCTTGATAGTAGATCCTAAAAGGAAGATGCTCTCCACCACTTCTATATCTTCACTGTTAATTCTAATACTGGTTACTGTATCTGTTCTCATTAATTTGGACTCTCTTACATTTTAGAATAGAATAGAGTTGGAAGGGACCTTGGAGGTTTTTTAGTCCAGCTCCCTGCTCAAGCAGGAGAACTTATACCATTTCACACAAGTGACTGTCTAGTTTCTTATTAAAACCTCCAGTGATGGAGTGCCCACAATTTCTGAAGGCAAGCTGTTCCAATGGTTAATTGTCCTCACCATTAGGAAGTTTCTCCTTAATTAAGCAGCAGACTCCAAGGACCCTCTCACAGTTACTGTTTTTGAGCCAGGTGTCACCTAATCTGTATTTATATCTTTGATTTTTCCTGCCTAAAATTTTTCCACATTAAAGCTCATTTTGTTGGTTAGTGCCCATTGTTCCAGTTTGTCAAGATCTTTTTGAACCCTGAGCTTGTCTTCTGGGGTGTTGGCTATTCCTGCCAGTTTAGTGTCATCTGCAAATTATGAGTTCCCCTTCTATTCCCTCATCCAAGTCATTTATGAAGATATTAAAGAGTACTGGGCCTAAGATGGATCCCTGTAGTACCCCTCTGCTTATTTCTCTCCATGTGGATGTAATACCATTGAGGACTACTCGCTGAGTATGGTTTGTCAGCCAGCTACAGATCCATCTGGTGGTGATATTGTCTATCCCACCTTTTACTAAGCAGCAGGTTGTGGTCTACTTTATCAAATGCCTTACTGAAATCTAAGTACACTATGTCCACAGCATTCCATTGGTCTATTAATTTAGTATCAAAGAATGAAATAAGATTGGTTTGGCATGATCTATTTTTAACAAACCGGTGCTGGCTACTGGTTATAACTTTGTTTGCTTCTAGTTGTTCGCAGATCTGAGTTAAGCAACTCTGCTTTCTTA
Source organism: Crotalus tigris (assembly GCF_016545835.1). NCBI lineage: Eukaryota > Metazoa > Chordata > Lepidosauria > Squamata > Viperidae > Crotalus > Crotalus tigris. The sequence continues at coordinate 24,925,438 of NW_024096970.1, forward strand.
ATCTTAATCACATTTTTTTGCTACTTTTTAGAAATTCTAGTTCATTTCCATTTCCAGCTTTCAGAAAAGAGTTATCACTATAGTACAGGTTATTGGTGCTTCTTTCTCTAGATTTAAAAATATACTCATCTTCTTCCAATTTCAACTCCCTCAATATATATTTAAGATATAATTTTAATAAATAAGAAGAAAATATACAGCCTTGTCTTATTCCTTTGTCAACTTGCCACGAGTCTGTTTCATCTTGTCCTGCATAGATTGTGTCTTCTTGTCAGGTCTATAGGTTTCACATAAAGAAAATGAGTTGTTTTAGGATTTCCATTTCCCTAAGGCCATTCAACAACTTGACACGCAATCCAAATAATGAAAGAGCTTTCTATAATCAAGAAAGCATATAGTGACTTCATTTTAGAATGGCTGACTTTCTCAGTTATCTAGTATGCATAAACAATATAGTATCTTGTTCCTCAGCCTTTTCTAAAACAAATTTGAATATTTAGCAACAGAATCAAAGCTAAGAAAAGAACCACTGTGGTGCTATAGTTAAAATTTTGAAGTAGCACTGTAGAAACCCAGGTTCAAGCCTACATTCATCTATGGAAACTCCCTGACTATTTCTTAGCTCAATGTAGTTCATAGGATTATTATGGGAATTAAATTAAGTGAGAATCCCATATAGGCTGCTTTATACTTCAGGAGAAAAGGCAGCAAATACATTGTGCACACAGATAGAAAGATGTCACTAAAGCATTACTCTCAAAAAATACAAAGCCAACACTTCTGAACAATTAAATTCCTGAAAAACTGTAAAGTTTATGTAAAGATCTACAACCTCTGCCAGCTAATAGCAGGAACCCAGCAGTGTTTATTTTATAGCAATTACAGTATTATGAATTCAAAGCAAGCCCATAACCCTTTAAAGCTTGTTCCTGGTATTTTTATTAAAAACAAGAATTCAGTAACATAACAGGTCGCTACAATGATCTTCACACTTGGAAAATTTTTTGAGCTTGTGCTGGCACAGTAATTTCTGTTGATGTTCACTTTCTTCTGCAGTAAATAAAAGTTTTAGAATGCTTAATTTAGTGTGGATTATTGCGATCACTGTTAGTGATGAATACTGAAAACATCATAGCTCTGGAAAGGCTATTACACTGGCAATCTCTGAACTCTAGGGAAAAGATAGGGTGATACTTGGAATAGTTTATAGATTTGTAACTTAAGTACGCATTTATTCTTTTAAATACGTTCACTACCTTTTCTTTTCCAAATTTATTAAAAAGGAGGCTTCTATATGAACAGTCTCCTAATCTGAAATATACAATGCTTTTGGGATACAAATTACTTGAACATACCATGGATCAAAGGCACAATACCTTAGTAACAACTAGAACTGTTGCATTTAAGGGTTCAAATGTGGCCATCTGTAGATAAGCTTTGATTCCCCTCCCCTCCTAAATGATCAGTATCTTTCTCAACTGATCATTTTTATGAAGAACTGTTGCTCACTGTGATCACGTATTTCCATGAATGTCTTAATGCTCCACTGTCAGTTCAAGTCTCAGGGGGCTGTAATACTCTTAAACATCCCGTCTCTTCTTTTATTTTCAATCTAAGATGGGGAACAATTTCCCTCCTGACTGACTCCACTGTAGCCTAAACCTCAGTAATGTTCCCTCGCTAGCCTCTTTTCCACATCCCACTCAGATGCAATGGTGGCAGGCCACAGAGGGACAGAGTTCTCTTTTCCCAATATTTGACTGGTACTTCAATAGGGAGCAGTAATCTGTCCCATTGTTGCTTTATCCATTTTGGCACGCCATATTGTCAAGACTCTGAAGTCAGTTCAACCTGGAAGATATGTTAAAGGCTAGGAGAAGGGTATTTCTGCCCTTGGTACTGGAGAAAGTGGGAAAGGGGAACTTTTACTTTTAAATAATAATAGCAAAGAAATATAAAACTGGCTAGAAAAATTTTCAGCCGAAAGCATCATCTATATTTGTAACAATTATTATGGACTCTATGATGAATTCTGAAAAACAGGAAAGATGGCTCAAGGTCTCCAGACCCTTTCAAAAAAACAAGGAAGATGAAGTAGAGGACAGCATTCTTGAAGACTGGAGGAAACAGTACGAAGCAATCTCACCAGTTTGCTTCAATAAATAGATATTTTATGATTTGATGCTAGATAACTATTTTGTGATTGGACGCATACAGATAGGAAACCATCTTGTCAAAATACCCAGAATGTCAAAGATGTGTAAATGATGTGTACACAATTCTGCAGATCATTCCAAAGAGAATGACAATGAATCTACCACTAATGTTCAAGCTGCAAAGAGCAGGACATGAATGAAAGGAATTAAGCATGAAGAAAACTTTTCATGGACAGAAATAAAGCTCCCAAATCTTACCTAGCTAATTCTGGTCTTTTTGCCAAGAGGAAACAGACAAGAAACTTCGATATATTATATAGAGATTAAATAATGATCCTCCTCAACTCCTGTGCCAATATCTGTTTATGCACTTCCTCTCTCAAAAATGGAGAGAGCAGCACAACTCTTCCCCAGGGCATCAAAAGGGCTGTGCATCTGTCCACTGCATCAAAGTGTTCTCAGTGGGATCAAAGCTGCTCTGAATGGATTTGCACTGCAACAACGGCAAAAATAATCACATTGGGGATTTTGAGAAATATTTCCTTACATTTTTAAAAAGCAAGCAACCAAGTTATCCTGAACTCAGTATGATGCCACCTTTCTTTTCTGACCAAAGGCTGGCCCCTTGAAGCAGAATATTTGACCTCAGGAAGCAGATTTTACTCATTTTATTGGCAATTGCGCAGTTCTATTTTTAATCATATGTTTTTTCAGCAAAGCACTGACTAAAAAAGATAAAGGTGTTCCCTATTGTTTGGCCAGATGCTACATTCAACCCAATAACTTGCCCCAGAGTCTAGGTTTTGGTTTATGGGAGCTGAAATTGTAGGCAGCTGGAGGGCCCTAATCTGTGGAAAGCTAGTTTGCCTGTAGTTCAAAAAAGTTTGAGCCACTGTGCTGCAGCTCACTATAGGAGTATGCTTTTAGCAAGGGGGATGTGGACAGGGTTAAAGCCAACTTTTTTTTCTTGAACAGATGATATTTCAGATGGTGACACTATTCCAGATGCATCAATTTCCTTGAAAATCGAATCCATATATGTGCATATGCTGTGCTGGCAGGAGGACTGCCTAAAATGGCCCCAGCCCAAGAGCTAATATTCTTTTGGCCAGAATAATGCAATTATTATTTTCCTAGCTATCAGTCTAAGCATACAGAGCCATCTGTTATGCAAAGCAAACATACACATCTCAATTACAGAAAATGCAGTTGCCTTGACAGAATTTGGATTACACCACTAACCAGGGCTGTAAAATTTGTTTTCAGACAGTGTATAATGGATGCCTTTCAGGAGTTTCCTAATTAGTATTTACCTGTTTAAACTGATTAACCATCCTTCTTTTTGCTGCTTTATTAAACTTTTTTGGACACCGCACAAACCAGATTAATATGTAATATGAACCCAAGACAATAATAAACATTAATGTATTCTGTGTGTTTTTTTTTAAAAAAAACCTCCATTAATAAGTGGAGTTTATAATGTGTGATTTACCACTAACAAATTATGAAACATTTGAAACTGATACCCAAGCCAATCAAAGCAGGAATTATATCCTATCACCAAACTAAGATCAAAGTGAGATATAAAAATATTGAATTTTGTTCTTAATTCTCTCACCATTTTCTCTCTCTCTCTCTCTCTCTCTCTCTCTCTCTCTCACACACACACACACACACACACACACACACACTAAATATAACCAATGTACATTTCATAAATAATACTCTGCACTGGTATCTCATTATTTTCAGTCTGGGTATTTTTTTTTACACAAGTTATTGTAATTATTGTTGTTATTAGATTTTTATCCTGGCTTTCCTCCAGACATTCATACTTGCATAGTCAGCACTGCTTTCTTCATTTCTTCATATAATTCTTAATTGATTACTGTAATTAAACATTTTCAACTTAATTTAGGATATCCAATTAAATCATAATGTTATGAAAAGTTGCAATCCAAGGACTGTCTTAATAATCACAGCAATGCAAGCAAAACATCCAATACAGCTCTCCATTCTAAGCAAAAAGATGTAATATTGTCATAGTTGGGTTCCTCAAGTGTAATTCAATTATAAGCAGAGTAACCTATTTTGTAATCATCATGAAAAAAGCCTCCAAGGCTTCCCAAATTTTTCAGGATATCTTTGATTCCATGGTTACTGATAGCTCAGTTAACTGTAATAAATAAAAATAATTCTTCCTCTTCATACAAACGTGGATTTTAAAATGAAATGATACAAAAGAATGAACAATTACACTGCACCGTTTCATAAAAATTATTCTCTACCCATTTACTATACATGTGCAAAAGAGAGACCGTGTCCTTGTTGAAATCCTCCCTCTAAGCCTTTTTAATGGTTTCTTTCAGCATTTTCTGACTCCAAGAGACTCCCTGCCATTGTGTCAGCTCCCAGGATAATGTCGGGTTCTCCATAAACATCCAGTAATAGGGCACAAGGGAAGTACTATTTCTGAGTCCCTTTCCTAACAGCTAGGGAGGTTTAAAGTTCAAAACAACTGAGAGAGAAACTTCATTTGTTCTCAATGAATTAATAATGATTTTTATGGGAGAAAAGGATTTTTCAAGCTCCCACTTTTTCTTTTCCATTGGAACATTCTTTATCAACTTACACCTTCTAGATGTGTAAAACCAAACCATTCAATTATAAATTCAACCTGAGGTGAAAAGTTCCAGAACGTCTTACCATTTTAGAAAGAGTGAGCCCTAAAATGGAATGTGCATCATTAAATGTTCTACTTACTTGGGAGAGGCCAAGATAAATGGAGACTGTTTCCGAAATGTACAAAAACTTTCCCTCTTGGTTTAGTGCAAATACAAATCCATCCAGTGACTGCAAAAGAAAGAAAGAAAGAAAGAAAGAAAGAAAGAAAGAAAGAAAGAAAGAAAGAAAGAAAGAAAGAAAGAAAGAAAGAAGTGAGATGTTACATACAGTGAAATATATACAAACAGATAAAACATTAACTGCCATAAACAATGCATTTCCTTCCAGACATTAACCCATTAAAATGCATAAAGCATTATTTGTAGAAGAGAAATGACAAGATGTTCCTTTCAGAAAACAGAGAAGAAAAAAATGATTGTGAATAGTAGTAATTTGAAAATTAACAAGGAATTATGATCTTCTCTTTATTCACAAGCGTGCCCACACATTTACTGTTTTATTTAAATACAAGCAAAACTAATCAACACATTACTGTCAGCTAGGTTCACATTTAGAAAACACAGAGATCCTGAAAATGTAATCTTTTCAGTATAAATGTGTAGATTTAAATTGTATTCTGACAGGTAGTTGGGCTTTAGATATAGATGCAGGAATAATTTGACAGAACATTGTTGCTGGTATATAAACATTTAGGAAAGCCGTGTGAAACTTACATCAATTAATAAACCATCTTATTTCAAACTGACACAATACTACAGTATATAAGACTCTGCATGTACATTTTTGTTGACTGAATAAATATTCGTCCTGTGGTGATATAAGTTTAGAGTATGTAAATGCTTTAGATCAGGGGTGTCAAACTGCCGGCCCACGGACCGGACGCATCATGCGGAAACCGCACCCACCCCACTGCCGGCAATGGTAAAACTGTCCCGATACGATGCGCGACGTCACGTGATATCGTGAGTTTGACATGTCTGCTTTAGATGGCTATGCTGAATTTCAGCTGTGTACCACACAACTATATTTCTCCTCTGCTATCTATTGCCATTACAGACTCTACAGCTGCTTTTAAGCTCCTGATACCTGGGAAAGGTGGGGGATGGGCAGGGTGCGGACTACTGCCTTATATAAGTTAAAAGGAAATAATCTGCAGTTTCGCATTTCAAATTCTCTCAAATTGTGGCATCACAATGGGTGGAAAGAATACTGTTCTAGATATTACATGTATTTACTTAGAAATATGTACTATTTGTTACAGAAAATGTTGAGCTCTTATTAATAAGAAAAATAAGAAAATGGCAATTCCCTGATTTTTTTTAAAGAAAAAAAATTATAATGATGAACAGAAACCCCAGATTAGCTGCTGTGTTACATCTGTTGGATGCAAAAAAAAAAAAAAAAAAATAGAGCTGACTTTTGGGAAAGTTTGAATGAGACATGAAGTCAAGAGGTAGAAAGAATAGGGAGAAAGACACTTGAATAACCCTACCTTGATTTGCTTTAGTCTAAGATGAGACAAAGAGAACTTGGACAAGATTCTGTTCATGACTGAAGATTCTGTTACTATACCCGACAGCAATAAGTCCTTACAGTTTCTGTTTCCTGCCTGGCCTATCCTGAAGGGCTGAGAATTGGTCACCACCACCATCATTTGTCAATTGCTGGGTGATTAGTGGTAGATCAAAAAACCATAACCCTTTAGATAAACAAAGATGTGATTTATCTGTCAACCTCGCTAAATTTGATATCCTCTAGATGTAGTCTTAACCAACCCCCCCCCCAATTTTGAGCCAACATAGTTTTATAAATCTTGAAGATGCTCCCTGATAATTCCTTTTTCTCTAAACTTAGCCAACAGAACTAACAGGGTAACAATTGGATTGGGGCACATGTAGTAAGGAAGCTTCCAGTAAACTTACTTCAATCTTACTTCACATTAGTGCTTGAGAAACTGTATTTCTCAGGAGCCCAAATATGTGGGATGCTGTTCCAATTCATGCCACAGTAGACATTGTGAGAATTCTAGAGACCTGGTAACTTCAGTTCTTGGCAATCAGGATGCTGAATGAACTGCCTGATTGTCAGGACTCCAAGTAAACCTGACAGAAAACATGATAAAATGAACTAATTCTACTTTATTAAGTCTACATTAACAGAATCTTGCAAGTCTGAAAGTACACACTTCTCATTGCCATCTTTAATTGTTTGATCCATTAGGGCAGGTCCTCCCTAATTTTTTTTTCTCTGACATTTGAAACACTAGGGGCTCTTGCCTCTTTTATCTGATTATTTCCTAGGCAGCATCTTTTCCTCTCTTTCTCCAAGGTCATCCACACATTCCATTACACTGTTAAACCAGTATAGAGAACTAGATCATACCCAAAGTACTACTGGTTTAAAATGTTAAGGTAACTGGAAGAGATAGAGAGTTAAAATAAAATTAAAAATGACTCTTACGTTACAATTATGTTACTGGTGCAATAAAAGTAACCTGGTTCTAAATGTTGATAAAACAAAGGAGATCATTGTAGATTTTAGAAAGAGCCGGCATAGTCATACTCCACTCAGTATCAAGGATGCAGCTGTAGAGGTGATCAACAGTATTAAGTATCTGGGGGGTACAGATAACTAACAATCTGAATTGGTTTTTCCACATATCATCCTTAGTGAAGCGTGCAAACCAGCGTCTGCATTTCTTGTGTTGGATGAGGAGAGCTACATCTTTGTCCTTCTGTCCTGGCCACTTTTTAAAGAGACACGATTGAGAGCATATTAACAAACTGCATCACTGTATGGTTTGGTGGCAGCAGTGCCTCAGATAGAAAGTCTCTACAGAGAGTGGTAAGGACAGCAGAGAAGATCATGGGAAGCTCACTTCAGAATGCTGCTTATAAGTGCTATGTGCTTAGAGCTCAAAGCATTGTTAAAGACCCCACACATCCACTGGTAAGCTCACAAGATTTGTTTTTCTCACCATGCACATGAGAGCTAAAAAGCTCAAAATAGCTATTCTAGTCTCCCTTTAATTCTTTGTCGGTAAATTTAAAATTTAACTCACCATGCACATCTATACATAATCTGAACTAGACTGTGTTGTTTCTCTGTGTCATATAATATATGTGGGTATATGCTTATTTATTTATTTGTTTCTTTGTTTATTTAATATTTAGTGTATATTGGAGATGGTGACGCTTTGAGAGCTGTATGCAACAAAATTTCATTTTAATGTATGCTGATTAGTGTACATTCAAAGTAACAATAAAGTTATTCTATTCTATTCGGGAATTAATGGCAGACTGTTAAGATTTCATTTTAATTAACCTTTCCTCCTGTCTTTCCACAACTCTGCAATCTTCCACACTACAGTACATACATGAACTACCTAAAAACACAAGCTAATTCATTTACTTAAATGTAAAGAATTCTTAAATTCAGTAGAGGGAGTACAAAAACCGCTTTAGTTGGAGAATACAGTACATCAGTTATGAGAAAACAAGCAGTAAAGTTAACATATTAAAGAAGGATCTTCAATTTATATTTATGAATTAATAAAAATGTAAATCTGAATAGATTTTAGTCAAACACAAGAATTTATACAAGCAAGTAGTTTATCTGAAAGTTACCATAATTTATTTTCAGATGATTAGCACAAAAACCTTGAACCCTGACACCAATTACTTAGGAGCAATTTCAATGGACAAACTTTAAAGTTGATCCAAACAAGATCCAAACAAGCTTCATCCATATTATCCATTACCATGTAATAGCAGGGGGTTGGACTAGAAGGCCCCCCAAGGTCCCTTCTATCATCATCATCATCATCATCATCATCATCATCATCATCATTATCATCATCGTCTATGGTTTTTAAGGACAAAAAAATAAACTGACTAAAGAACAGAAATCAGAGACACACAAAAAGATTTAAATATCTGTAAAAGGTGTACCTTATTCAGAGTAAAAGAAAGGAAAATTACAATTTATGTAATATTATGTATTATATACATAATACTTCAGCAGTTTTTTCTGTTTCTTTTTTGTATTTTTAAGCCATAGATAGTGGAGATTTTGGCACATAGCTCAGAGATTTAAATTCTTATTTACACTGTCAAAAAAAATAATAATGTACTTAAATGAAACAGTACTTTTTATTGTTAATTACTAATCAAAATTACACTGAGCATTAACTATACAGTCTTGGTAATTCCTTGTCCACTTATAAATAACAAATTAATATGTAGATTCTCTTGTGAACATATAGTGATCTCGGGTTTGCAGAGATCACAGCAGAAATTTTGGCCTCAATTGTGGTTGTAAGTTGAGGACTACCTGTACTGGGGAGCTTTATATATAATATAGATAAGGTTTTTTTTTCTGCCAGTTCGTCTTTCTTTAATATTAGGATAAACAAGTAAGAAGAGTTGAACAATCAAGTGAAATAGATACAGGTAAAAAAAAGTGTTCTTCACATAATACAGGAGCTGGAGCAAAGGACGGGAGTTCAACCCTGCTCCACAGCATCACTTGGGTCTTGAAGCTTGTCAACCCAGCATTCTAACCAAACAAGCCACCATGCTCCAGTTAATCTTTGCCCAAGATTGCTGTGGAGTCGGGCACCTTCTAGATCAAATAAATAAGTGACAGGAGAAAGCACAAGTTTTCAAAAGTCCAATGCAGAATAAATGATGGAAAAGTAATTACCTATGAATATACTAAAACAGCTCCAACTTTGAGCAACAATGATTATTGAAATGGATTTTGAAAAGTAGATTAATTAATTTTGATGCAATGAACATGAATTTGGGCAAACTCCAGGAGATAGTGGAGAATGGGGGAGGCTGTTCGGACATGACTTAGTGACTGAACAACAATAAAAGCTTAATTCAGAAGCATTGCATCTCCATCTTTATCAATAATTTCATTTATTGAATAAGATGGCCTTCAGAAAGGAAATATATACATGTCTACACATAACTAACTACTGCCAATGTCCAATATTGATAACATTCCCTGAATTGTTGGACGTCTAACTAAATAGACTCTTCGCATTGCTAGGTCAGTGAATTGTCTTAAATAGTGGCAAGGAATATAACAAAACAAATGAAGGCAGAGCCAGAACTAAAAGACAGAACAAGAGAAAGTGTTGGTGCCTCAAAATGTTGCTGAGCTATATGAATACTTGCATGAGTAACTGTGTTTCAATGCTCTGCATGCTTCAGTTATAGCTTCCTCGGGGGCAAAAACATATCAGTTAGAGTAATTCAATAAAGCATTAAGCCCTGGGCATAGAAATGTCTGATGCAAGGTTTTCTTCATCACTCAGTAGAGAAACCAATTGGTATTTATGTGGTACTGAAACTCTGTCAATAAACAACAGTCTAGATTTTTTAAAAAGCAATTTGTTGTATAATCATTTCACCTTTAACACCGGCAGAAACTGTGACTATTGCTAAGGATTTGCATACTATCTTGTTATTATGAACCAATCTCATCAAGATGTAAATTATAGTTTAGCCATCTCCAACATTAAACAATACTTTCCCTTCAAATATGTGGAACTCTTCTCTCTTGAACTGATTTCTAAAAGTTGATAATGTAAAAAAAAACATTTTGTAGAAATGTGATCATCCCTGATTTTAAAGTTTGGGTAGAAATGCTGGTTGGTATAATGACCCTTTTCTCCTACCTTCTATATACAAAACATAACTAAAATTCTCTAGCATTACCTTATTTTGATTTGGGGGAGGAGGGACCTATTATGTATTATGCTATTTCAATCACCACAGGCAACTTTTTTTTTCAAATTGCCCCACTGTTTTCAACAGGCACCAATTAAGATTCTGGGGTCAAAGAGTTAATTACATATTCTTACCCAGTATGTAGAATTTTCTGATTATTAAACAAGGTTGGATTAAGATGAAAAAGTACCGACACAAATGTTAATATATGCCCCTCCTCAAAAAGATTTATTATAATAACATGCCGAAATCTACATTTTTCTTCTCCCCAAAGTAGTCTGAGACAAAATCTTAGAGGAAACACTAAAATAAACACTTTAAAGGCATCCAAGTATCTGATTAATGAGATAGTTTTCTTGGTCTTGAAAACAGCTCTAATCAAGTCAGAAAGAAACAGTGGGATTTTCTCCTTATCAGATCTTAGTAAATTTATATGGTCAATAGGAGGCAAATTATTTTCAGACCTAAGGAGGAGCTGCGGTATGTCTAAATAATGTTGCTGATAAATTTTAATTCATGTGAATCAGAACAATATGCAGGGCAGATATATAAAACCCTATTGTGCTTGTAGTGGGGTTATTATTTCACTTTTTCAATGCCATTTTTGCCCTTTTATGTCACCTTCAACATTTTGGGAAATTACATAGTACAGAAATCAACCCCCAATGGCATTACTCACACTAACACTCCACTTCATATTTCTTATCTTTAGCGTTAAAAAAATGAACTCTAGCACAGTAATTGTATCCTGTTTTAGAAATGTTGTAAACACAGAGTTCTCATATAGCTGGACTTTCTTCCTTTTTCCTCTTCTTCCCCTGCTCTTCCCATCAAATCACCATTATTATTATTATTGTCTCCCATCCTGCCAGAGTTGTTTTGAGATAGGAGGGAGTACCTAATTGGATATAATTCATAATATTCCATAAGTTTCTTTGATAGATGTATATTGAGTACTTCATTATCTTTGAATGTGTGTATTCACATATATGCATGTGAAGCACATACAAGCATACAATTTGCCTCTCTTGGCTGTTTTAAATTAAAAATCTGGTCTCTTTTAAAAGAAGAAACTAAAGAATTTCTGGATTTTGGCATTTGTAATAGTAATAGTAGTAAAGTTGGAAGGGACCTTGGAGGTCATCTAGTCCAACCCCCTGCTCAGGCAGGAAACCCTACACCATTTCGGACAAATGGCTGTCCAGTCTCTTCTTAAAAACTTCCAGTGTTGGAGCATTTACTGCTTCTGGAGGCAGGCTGTTCCACTGATTAATTGTTCTCACTGTCAGGAAGTTTCTTCTTAGTTCTAGGTTGTTTCTCTCCTTGATTAGTTTCCACCCGTTGCTTCTTGTCCTGCCTTCAGGTGCTTTGGAAAATAGCTTAATTCCCTCTTCTTTATGGCAGCTTCTGAGATATTGGAATACTGCTATCATGTCCCCCCATGTCCTTCTCTTCGTTAAACTAGACATACCCAATTCTAGCAACCGTTCCTTATATGTTTTAGCCTCCAGTCCCCTAATCATCTTTGTTGCATAATCCTTGTAATTCTAACCTGTAAGCAAACAATCAACACTATACACATAGTCCTCAATGTATGACCACAATTGAGCCCAAAATTTCTGTTACTAAGTGAAACATTTGTTAAGTGAGTTTTGCCCCATTTTATAACTTTTCTTGGCATAATTGTTAAGTGAATCACTGCAGTTAATAAGTAAGTAACATGGTTGTTAAGTGAATCTGATTTCACTATTAACTTCACTTGTCAAAATGTGATCATATGACTTCTGGACACTGCAACTGTCATAAATATGAGTCAGTTGCCAAGCATCTGAATTTTGATCATGTGACCATGGGGATGCTGAATGATTGTAAGTATGAAAAACAGTCATAAATCATTTTTTTTCAGTGGTGGTGTAACTTTGAACAGTCACTAAATGAACTGTTGTAAGTCGAGAACTACCTGTACAAGCTAAAAGCATCAACTATTCAATCCCAGCTGTGGGTATTCAAATATACTGTAATGTTCAAAAATCTCGAACTCAGTGTGGCATTGTTTTTATGGCAGAGTTTGAAGGATCACTTTGCTTTGTTTGTCTTTTTTTTGATACAGTATATATAAACATTATTAATAGCCTTATATTTTGGAAACAAAGGGAAAATATATACTATTCCAGTGTGTTTTTTTGCAGGAAACTGATTTTTTTAAAAGTACATTTTTAAAAGTTTTTTTTTTTTCTTTTGCTTCTCACTGTTCAGGGTCCACTTGAACTGAAGAGGGTTTTATATGTTAGTAAAGGGGAGACGGATACAAAAGGATGTAAAACATTATTATATTACTTTTCCAGGGAATATCTTTGAACACCAGAATGTTCTCCCTGAACTTCCCAATACTTTGATTATATGCCATATTATCCTTCCCATCCCCCCCCCCCAAATCCTGTTACTCTGACCTAAATGCCAGTTAGAATGAGGAATTACCAGTAAACTCGGCTATTTTAATGATAGATTATTTTAAACCAAGCCTTTACCATCTGTTCTTCTCTCTAATTATGAATGCAAAAAGAACATATTTCACAATTACTTCAGTTAAAAGAAAGATATACATGATTTAAATAAATATATGTATTATTGCCCAATGCAGCAGGCATCTGTGATGTTTTCTTTATAATTTATGCTATGATCAACCAGAAAACTGTTCACCCCTGATTAACAGACTCGGTGATATACTAAACTTTCTCCTTGGCAAACAGATAATTTTAATTAGAACTTTCTACTGTTAAGATATAATTATATTATAACTGGAATTAAGCATTACTTTGAACACAGGGCTGTCACTAGTTAGATATGTAGCATCTGATAGCAGCTAAAGTAATAATAGGAGTAGTACTTTTATTTATCATGCTTCTGTAAATGTAGTATAGGATAAAAACAGCAATTAATATGTAACATACTATAAACAATTATATAAATAATATAATAATCATAAGGTAAATAGCTTCAAGATTAAAAGCCTAGTGACATATAATAACATTGTCTGCACATTTATTTATTTCTAATTTTAATTGTTAATAACTTTGCAGAGGCCCCAGGGAAAAAAGATTTTTTTAAAAACAAAAGGTTTAAGCACTCTGCCTCTAAACATAATTCTGATGAGTCAATTTCAAAGAATTGGTGCCTGGTTTTGAGGGGAAAAACACTCTAATCTGTTGTGGCTATTCTAATTTGAGGGAAAACCAATTGGCTCTATCTTACCTACAGACACATACGATGGATTTGACCATACACAGAGCACAATCTGTCAGCAAGTAGTGTAATGAGTAGAAATAAAAAGTGGTTGCAGTGAAATAAGGAAAGTTCAGAATAGTTTGGATAACAGTGTTTTAACTCTTGCAAAGACAAGGCCATACAGGGCAGGCCATCATGTTGTTTGATGAAAGTTTTGTTTGAGTGTATTTTTAATGTGGTAGACCTCTTGTCCATTGTCTTGGGGCTCACAGGGATGGAAAAGCAGTCTAAATTATTTTCATAAAAATAAATAAATAAACTGTTCTTGCAAAGAACAGTTATCTATGAAGGATATATCACTACAAAATGCAAATCTAGCTGCTTGATAATTCCTTTTAAATGATATCCAACTGAACTAGAAAGACCTCTCAAACTTCTTTCTCACAATAAACAGCTATATTATAACTGCATCTTGGTGAGAATTAGCTTTGGCCATTCCAGGTAGGTACTATTGCTTTATCATTGTTAAAGTGCAATGTTAGCAAAATAGAGTTTCTCCATGAACAGAATTCAGCACTCCTAATTACTCCTAAAAACTCTCATTTTACAATTTCCTTCTATCATTTTGCCAATTCCAATGAAGAACTTAAAAGAAATTAAATTGTGTTTGTGCAGGGGCATCTCGGGGGGGGGGGAGTCAAGAAAGTCAGGATCATAGCCATAAGTGTGTGACTGAATCACTGTCCCCTTTTCACATGTATGTGAATGAGGTGGTGCTTTGATCATGTAATTGAAGTCATCATCTTGACTTTTTTTATCTTCTCTGTTAACCCTTGTCTGTGTGTGCATCTGTGTATATTTCCCCAAAAACATACAGTGAAGAAATCAAAAGATGAGTAGCAAGACTGAAATAAAAGAATGCAGGATGTCTAAAGTATATTTATAACTTAATAATTATAACAGGAAATACATTTAAATAACACCTGTAAGTGCAGCAGTATGTTGAATAGAGTACAGTATTACTATGAGAAATCATGATTTGTGGTCCAAACCCAGTGTTACATATAAAGAAAATGCTGCTCTAAAATATGTTTTTGGACTTTAGCTCTTTCCTTTCAAAATAAAAGTACATATCCTACTGAAATAACATTTAAACCAATTTTTCCTAAACTCTCACATTTTCATTCCTATTTTGAAAGAAGTGGCATTTCAACCTGTCCTCAAAGGCACATTGCTGGATCCAAGAAAATGGGACTATTTTCATCCAACATTTCCTGTTTGGGATTCAGGCCAGGTTATTGTACTGAAGTAACACTTTCTGAACTTATTGGTGACCACAAGCAGGCTTGGGGCAGGACAGTGTGTTTATTCTGGTCTTGATCTTTCAACAGCTTTTCATACCAATGCTTATGGACTGGGTAGGGGTTTGTGAGTGAAGGGCATAGTCTTGCAGCAGTTCCTTTTCCTTCTTCAAGATGGGATCCAGTTACTGTTGGTAGACATAGATCTAGGCCTGGAGGTTGTGGAAGTCTTGATTGGGAAAAAGAAGCTTCAACCTAATGCTAATAAGATTGAATGCCTGTGGGTTTTAGGGTCCCCAGATCCAGAGTTTTCATATCTGACTCTGAATGGAATAGTACCTCCATGCAAAGCTGGCACACAATTTAGGGTTTTCTTGGACTTGTGGCTGCTGTTTGAGAAGTAGATGGCAAGAACAGGTTTACATAAATCCATCTTGTGTGCCAATTTTGCCCATTCCTGAATCAGGAGATTCTACTCATAGGTCCTTAATGCTTTAGTCACCCCTTGATTGAACTACTGCAACACGCTAGATAGGATTATTTTATAGAACATAACAATAGCAAGCCCACATAGATTATATACAGCTCCATAGTGCTTTACAGCACTTTCTGAGCGATTTATAACATCAGCATATTGCCCCCAAGGATCTAGGTCCTCTTTTGATGAATGTCGAAAGGATGGAAGGCTGAGTCAACCTTGAGCTGGTCATGATTGAACTCTTGGCTGTGGGCAGAGTTAGCCTGCAATTGTTGTTGTTGTTGTTAACTGCGAAGTCGTGTCCGACCATCACGACCCCATGGACAATGTTCCTCCAGGTCTTCCTGTCCTCTACCATCTTCTGGAGTCCATTTAAGTTCACACCTACTGCTTCAGTGACTCCATCCAGCCATCTCATTCTCTGTCGTCCCCTTCTTCTATTGCCCTCAATCTTTCCCAGCATTAGGCCCTTCTCCAGTGAGTCCTTCCTTCTCATTAGGTGGCCAAAGTATTTGAGTTTCAACTTCAGGATCTGGCCTTCTAAAGAGCAGTCGGGTTGATCTCTTCTAGGACTGACCGGTTTGAACGCCTTGCAGTCCAAGGGACTCGCAAGAGTCTTCTCCAGCACCATAGTTCAAAGGCCTCAATTCTTTGGCGCTCAGCCTTTCTTATGGTCCAACTTTCACAGCCATACATTGCAACTGGGAAAACCATGGCCTGGACTATACGCACTTTTGTTGGCAGGGTGATGTCTCTGCTTTTTAGTATGCTGTCTAGATTTGCCATAGCTTTCCTCCCCAGGAGCAAGCGTCTTTTAATTTCTTGGCTGCAGTCCCCACCTGAGGTGATCTTGGAGCCCAGAAAAATAAAATCTGTCACTACCTCCATTTCTTCCCCATCTATTTCCCTGCAATACTGCATTCCAATCACTGTGCCACCCCATGCATTCAGAAACTGCAGAAATATAGCAGGCGTAATTAGGGATACAGCATAGTATGCCCTTGCAACATTAGTGCTTCATGAGTTGCACCGACTCCTAATAGGGTTCAATTCAAGCAGCTGAATTCAAAGTATTACTTATCTCCTATGAAGACCTGAATAGCACAGGACTGGGTTACTTGTTATTTGGTAGGCTGGGATGCTTTGGGTCTATCTGTGACACAAGAAAGGGACCTAGTAAAAGGACTGTAGGAGTGCCTGCCTTATTGAATAACATATCTCCTGAGTGTCAGATTACTCCAACCATGATAGCTTTCTGGAAGGCCTTAAAGGTCTAGCTTTTTACTGAGGTGCTAAGGCCAAGATGAATGAAGCCTGATATATATATTGTGATGAATCACAAGAAGTTTATTACAAGCCTCATTTGCATTATGTTATTGTTTATTATACTGTGCTATTTTACGTTGTATGTGTTGTTAGCTACTCAGAGTCATTAGATTATGATGGGCAGCAATATAATTTCTACAGCTACATGCTGAGTTAAACAAATAAAACACCTTTTGACAGAGTGCTGCTCAATATCCCCCCCGTCCTGCTAATTATGTCATTGTACATGGATCTAAATTGTTTGATATATTCTTACTTTTGCAATCGAAATCAAGAAGATTATGATTTGCAGGCAAAGTCTATAGCAAGGGTAAAACTGCTATTTGAAAGTTGTCTGATGTTTCATGCAAAGCAAGCACAGAGAAGTCAACTAGAGGGATCAGTTTTAATCTATATGCTAGGTTTTACTAGGATTAAGGTTTTAATAGTCTGATGACTGGCTATAGTTTGAAACTCTTGGATGGCTTTAAATTCCAGATGGTAGTAGGTATCTAAGTGAAAAGCTTTCACTAAGTTGATATGCTGTAACAGGATAAATTGCTACTGAATTGTATGATTTCCAGAGTCCTTATTCACATTTGATAATGCCCTTTGATAAATACCCCTTGATAAATGCAGTCACATTGCTTATCTTTTTTTCAACGATTTCAAAATACAGTTACTATTTTTCTATGTAAGGTATATAATAATATACGTATTCCTTCTTTAAAGATGAACTGCACCTCTTTCAAATGTGCTTTTATTCACACGGTAATATTAGAATCTTGTTTGCATCTTTATTCTAAAAAAAGGTGTAGATTGATTAAAAAAAGAGATCTGTAAGGTAATGTGGAGTGAGGTTTTGTGAGGGAGGAATAAATGGCTGCCATGTGCAATTAAAATTTCCTGTTGTGGGAGTTAGATATTAAAGCACTGACCTTTCAGAGGATGCCTGTTCATGCTGAACATGTATGATTGAAGTAGTTTCTACAGTTTTAGTACCAGAGAGATCAGACAAAAGATCACAAGATACTCAGTGCAAAAAGGAATATAAATACTTAGAATTAAAGCTATCATGCAATGGACATTTTTCTCATGGCTTAAGAGCAAGAACACTGAAAACTGATTTTTGTGTTTGTGTAAGGGCGGGGAGATTTGATTTACACGGCACATAGTTTGCAGATCTTACAAAAGAAAGCCACATAGAACATTGATAAATTGTGCAGAATAGCTTGTAAATGTTGAACTGAGAATACCATAATACACTTTTCCCCTCTCTATATTTTACCTCCTAAAAGATCTTCATTAAATTACCTGTGCTTCAGCTCTATAATTTAGATCTGAAGCACAGGTAATTAATAATTTAGACTGCAGACTTACTTTTTTCTTTCTTCCTCACCCGATTTGGCAACTTCCTCTTGGTACCTTCTCAAACTGGGGCTTCAGGGAGAGACTGGTGTATCTTTCAGAGAAACAAGCATGACTCGTAGGTAGGTTTTCTTATTAAGTATTGAGCGTACATTGCTTTTTTACAGTGGAAGTATATCACACAAAGCAGAAATGTCTGTTCGTACTAAAATTAATTAGAAGATTAGCTCTGAATGTTTTCAGAACAGTGGCCTAGTTTACCTTTACAGGGCACTGTTGGATTAACCTCCCATCACTGACTCACAGCTGGAATATAAAACCAGGTAAGAAGACAATATGTAGCACTGTTGTCAATGGAACTCCTACTCCCACTTTAGCCTGTAGGAGGATGCTACTTCTCTCCCAATCTCTCAAACATAATGGCTATTTTATGTCTATGTAGGTTAATATGGATTTCACTAACTTCCAATATCCTTGCTTAAATACAAGCATATCATCTTCCTGCCCTGAATTGGTTTTTCTTCTGGCTTTTTAAATACAAAGTGGCAAATTTCAGTGAAAACTGCAGAAATTATTTCTAATTACCCATGCTGAGAACTACGCCAGAAAGAAACATAGTGGTTGACAATTTGTAACTATTCTTCATATTATTGCACAATCAGATTGCATTTTATAATGGAACATAATCAAAATATTTTTTGAGAACTTTTTAGAACATTTTTAGTCTTATCTCATGTTTAATTTACATTCCATTTGATTAAAATAAGAAAGAAATCAAAGCCAGAAAAATATATGTCCAGCTAAATTAAGGAAGGAAAATAATAATAATTTAATTTATATAATTTAGGTACTACCCAGTGAATCTAATGGCTTATAATATATCAACAATGAGGTAAGATATGAACAAGAAAAAATAAAATAAATTAAGAACAAGAAAACATACATAACCAGGATAATTATCTGGACAATAATACATATACACACAAATCTCATATAGAACTCCATCTACCCTATTCCAAGGCCTGAGAAAACGGCCAGTTCTTTAAGGCCTTCTGAACACATCAAGATGGGAATCACATGGACTTCAAGAGGAACCTCATTCCAGAGGTCAGCTGCTGTGAGAGAGAAGGTGCACTTCTTGACTAATGAAAGATAACTGATAGTAACTGATAGAATTAAATGTACCAATCCTGTCAGCTCATGCCCCTGAAGAGCCACAAGATACAGGGCTTTAAAGATCATAAGCAGCATTTGTTACGCTGCTAGGGACAACTTGTTCAGCTCACTCTTTTCTTAATGCTTTCTAGATATATTAGTCTGTAGTGTTTGTGGTCCATGATCTCACTGATGGGAATATCAGGAAAGCACAAGATTGCTTATTTTATTTATTTTTATTTAAAATACTTCTATAGTTGCCTATCTTAAAACACAATTCTCAATAGCTCACAACAATAAAAAAACAACATTCAACCTAAAACATCCCCCCTTAATCCCACCATCTGGGTAAAAAAAAAAACAGGTCTTGAACCTGTAAGCCTAAAAGAGTGGTAGTGCAAACCTCTAAATGAGGTAAAAATTGCCCAAAAGGGGAGAAAACAATGTAGTTTTCCTTCCTGACAACCACTTATTGAATTTTGTTCCTTTGTGTATGACCGTTGAATCACTTGTGGGGCTAAATTCAAATATTATCTGTGTCCTCTCAGTGCCATATCATAAACCAAATATTAACCCACAGCTTGCATCAGATTAAGAATATTCTTGATCCAAGACTGAGATCCATTCAAATTTTAGCTATTTCCATTATATGAGAGACTACTGCAATCTGCAGTACACGTGTTCTTGTTATGTACTTCATATTACAAACCCCACAAAGAATCTGATTTTCCAGAAAAGCAATTTTCTTTGTTCAGCACGTAAATTGAAAAAAATACAAATTAACTGATGGGTATAATATTTATAAAACAAGGGGTGCTTCAAAACATTAATTATACACCATTTGATTAAAACACAAACACAGGACTGCAATGATTTTACATATGTAATACCCCAGCAAAAATTATTCTTCCAAGTATTATAATCTTAAATAGCATTTACTGTATTGCAAAACACAGCAGGTGGCAAAATGATTCTGCACTGTGGACAAATACATATGTTTGTTGAGCCAAATGTTTAGAATAGATAAACCTATTTTCTAAACCTAGGTTTAATGGAGTAGAAATGAATGGAAAGTCAACTAAATCATTGTGCATATGCTGGAAGGAAACATGCTGCGTCAAGTGAACTTGGTAATATCAAATGCTGTGCTTAAAACAACATAAAAGCAGAGCATAAGTCTTGCCACAATGAATAGTTTTCCTCCACTTCCTTCCATTTACTGCTTTCAAGAATATGACAGTACCAGACTGAACATCATAGAGGTGAAATACAAAGGGAAAAAAGCAAGAGCTCAGTCTTTTTCAGCCTGAAATCGATGGACAGAGAGAGAACATTAACCAAGAGGTTAATAAAAAGAGTTTGCCCTAGACAGAAACATAAAGAGCTCTGATATATCTTCCTTCCACAAAAAAAGCTGTTCATAATGCCAATTTTCCCTGGCACTTGCAATACATTTTCCCACCTCACTTTTTGCTTTGTCCCAATTTCAGGCTTGCATTTTACTTTCCCATTTCCTATGTACTACTCCCCTGTCCCTTTTCCTACCTCAATGTTTACAGAGACCTTTCCTAGAACTGCAGGATTTGAAGAGATTCTCTTTTTTTTCATAGCAATGCCCACACTTCTTTCACAGGGAATAGACAAGTTTACCTGGAATTTTTAAAAATGAATGCAGTCTTTTGCTCATCAACAAAGTATGCCTTTTTGTAGCCAGGAATAAGTTAATAAAACAGGAGGAAAGCTTGCTGCCTTTTTTTTTTTTTTTAAAGAAAGCTCCTTGGGGTTATAAACGAACAATGTTGATTTTTCTTCCCAGCGTGCAAGGATTTAATTAAGTGATAACAGTCACCTTGGGGTGGCTGCAGAAGGCAATAATATCTAGGTGAAGAAAAATGCTGAAGAGAGTTGAGTACAGTCAATTTATCTTCAGAGAAGGCAATAAATGAACAAAGGATAGGTATTTGGCTGATTGTTTTGGAATGTTTCCATTAATGATAAGTATCAAAATAAGAAAAGGACAAAGATTTGGTATTTTCAGTATCTGAAAAGTATTAAATACAGAAGGAAAGGAAGGGATAAATCGGCATGAGATCATGTCCTGGAGTTTAATTGCAATTTGTTTGGTAATTACTCAGACTTAACATGGAACAAGGGAATTTTAATATAGACAAAAAAAAAGGAAAATACTTTTTAAAAAATGTTTTAAAGAGCACATTATATGGAATACAGAATAGATATCAATCTGCTGTGGAGGAGGGTAAGAAACAAGGGGAAAAAAAAAACCCTATAACATGAATTCAAAACCATGACCCTAAGAACTGTAAAGCTGTTTACAGAAATAGAAATGAAATAAGCAATATGTTAAAATGTCATGACAGGTGTGTGTTTTGTCATTTGGTAAATATTAGGAAGAAAAGAGAATTGAAAGAAGGGAGGGACATGATAGAATCTCAGTAGAAAGCAGTCTGAAGCAGACCCTCTAAGGCAGTGTTTCCCAAACTTGACAATTTTAAGGCATGAGGACTTCAACTCCCAGAATTCCACAGCCAGCAACGCTGGCTGTGAAATTCTGGGAGTTGAAGTCCACATGCCTTAAAATTGTCAAGTTTGGGAAACACTGCTCTAAGGCTTTGCCCAACCCTCACCTTTCCCAATGGAAATATAAAGGTTGTGCAAGATCATCAGTTCAAGTTGCTGCTTGGATACCCTGAAACAACAATTGTGGGAATTCATATGGTATCAGACAGAGAAACTGAGAGAGGGCAAGGGGAGGGGGCGAGGGAAGGAAAGGCGAACATTGCCTAATGACATCATCTAGTCCCCAAAAGTCAAATTGGCTCTTTCCTGAAAGGCCATTGTGTGGATGACCCAGGAGGTGAAGTTGAGATGATGACTGGCAAAAATGCATTTTCATAACAGTACACAACCTATGGAATGCACTGTCTTATTTTGTACTAGCTTTTTATTTTATCTGCTTTTTAGTTCTCTTTTAACTTGCAAGGTAAATATCATCGACTATATAGATACTGCACTATTAAAAATTGCCTTGAATTTAGGTTTTATGTCACCACATATTTTATTGTTTTTAAGTTCCTTACTTTTAACTATAAGGCATGTTGGAAAGGGCAGCTTGCAAAAAGATTAATACAAACACAGGAAATGTAGATGAAATAAATCCTTATAGTATGTGGAATGTAAGCATTGTATTGATAACCTTTTGCAACTTAATGTTAGTGGATATAATTTTGGAAATATTACATCTTTATCACTATAAGAGAATAGGATCTAAATGGATAGTCCAGGCTCTTCTTCAGTGTGAAGATGATTAACTTGATATCATATCCTTGTGGTGTTAAACACACCCAAGTTTTTGGTTTGGGTTTAGCTAACAATCTACATTCCCTGAAAATTTTAAAAGCAATCTCATGTATAAACCACATTAATTCAGACAGGATTTTATTCTATGTAGATGCATTGGAATAAAACTGAAACTAGACATCCTGAGCATCAACTCATCTTGTTCCTCAAATGATAGAAACAGATCAATCAACATTTTTAAACCATAAGTCAGGCCATTTACCGAGTGTAATTCTCTTTAGAACAGAAAGAACTCAATTAATCCAGGTAGAAAACACAAAGTATCATTATATTCACAGGATAAAGGTTCCAGTCCATGAAAATTAATATATTTGCCTTTGACACTAGTCACTGATACTAGTGGAGAACTGACTGAACCCTTCCTTCCCTCCCCTACGTGCACTGCTCTTTTGTAAAGTTATCCTCAACTGTATAACTACTAATTTATTAAATTCCTATGTGCCATTCAACTCCAAGCTACTCTACACTACAACTCTTATATATCTTGATGTCATTATCGATTTTGACATCACATACTGGTGCTGCAGGCATGGTAATAATATTCCCGTGTTATTGGGGTTTAATTTCTTCACTACAACAGAAAAAGCAAACAGTTTGACTTTTTAATAATGTTGTGTCAGTAGAGTGTAAGGAAGTGGCTTTGAACATAAAGAAAGACATTCTTTGTTGCTGAAAATGAACTATTAAGTCCATTAACTAAATAATAAATATTTCATTTGATAACCAACATTAGGCTTCCATGTTAGCCAATGCATCAATTCTTAATTTTTAAGTTATTATTAGGGTGAACAAAATTGTTTGTGAAATCTTATGTAATTTATTCACTGTTGAACTTCACTTACAAATCTCAGGTTCATTTCTATTAAAGTTTTTCACAATATTGCATAATGAAAACATGAAAGTGAAATAATTATGAATAACTTAGAGAAATATATTTAAGAATGAACATATTGTTTCCTTTTTTATTTCTATTGCAAAAGGTTCATGGTATCTGGCCAACCTTGCCTTGATTTGAAAATGGAATTCCAGGGCTAACAATTAGACTGAACAATTCCCCTCCCCAAAAAACATTTTAGAAAATTAAAAATGATAAACTATTATATACTTTCACTAAAAAGAAAAGTGCTTCATCTTGTATAGCATTAAAACATGAAAAAAGAAAAAAGGACATAATATAGCATTTTCCCCATTTTAGGCTACAACAACTCTATGAACTACTAGGACATATTGACTACAACAAAAACAGTATTTTGGGGTGACTGGAACTCTGTTTCTTCTCAGATAATGCACAATACCCTGAAATATATGTATAATGTAGTCTTTTGAAATCTGGTGAGATTTTAAAAGAAAGTTTAAAATAAAAATTAATGTGGTGGTGGAGACATAGACAGTAATTGCCACAATCCAACTTTATTTCTGGGGCTCCATGCAGTTGGATTAACCTAGAGGAGGGACTGTGAATATTCTTTTTCCTAAAAATAAAGCATTCTTGTGAAAACGTCTATGAGAAGAGAGTTAAGTGACTAACCCAGTTTATTTGGATCCCATCGAAGCCTTAGCAGTCTGCAGTAATACCATACCAAACTAATTTAATAATAGAAGACATACAGGCAGACTAGAAAGGAGGGGAAGAACAGGAAAACACAAATTGGAAATTGGTTTGAGGCTCACAACTGTCCCATCAAATAAACTGTTCTGCTTCCAGTTCAGCAGAGTGAAATAGAGTCCTGTAGTAGTTCATCCTTTTAATGTGATGAGACTTTGCCTGCAGCAAGTATCAAGGAGACTGGTATCACATCTAAGAATGGGCACCATGACAGAGAAAAGTGATATTTAGGATGCTGCTAGATTGTACTCTTCTGGGAATTAAAAAGGAAATAGATAGATTCAGTTCATTTTTCCTTTATGTTTGGAGAATCCCATAGATTTTAAAGAACATATTGGTTCACAATAAGGAAAGGAATGAGACAATGATGCATATTATACCGATACCTATTTAGCTTACATAAATTTGATTAACTTAAACAAACATATTGTAAAAATGGCAAGGTTTAAGATATGATAGACAGAATTAAAAACTGACAAACAGGTGGAGATGCAAAGAGGACACTATTTTATTTGCAAATGTTTTTTTTTTAAAGTTCCATGGCTTATCCACAAAGCCCCATGGACAATTCAGAATGGATGGGTCATACCAAGGAGAAACACAGAGGATGGAAATCTCAAAGGAAATCAAGACAATTCGGATTTCCAAGTATCTCCTCTCCCAATTGCACACACAGGCAAAGATTTCTGGAACTGTGTATTATTTCTGGCCGTATGTCTAATAGGGAAGATTATCTTTAATAGGAGATATCAAGCTAATTTAGAACAAACCAATTTTAATAAAAATTTAATATAACAGAACCACAGGAATTGGGCAAGTAAGTGAAAACTATAAATTACTAAGCTGAGTTTTACAGAAATGTGCAAGAATTAGGTAGGAAAAACAAGGGAGATCAGTCTGATGGGGCTATGTTGTGGCTGATAAGTTTGCTCAGTGTGAATAGTGACTTCATGGAAGCCTACTTATTTTCCACCCTATTCACTATGAATCTATAAATATCCCCAGATCGCAAACCTGCTGTTTCATGAGTAGTGCCTACCCATTAAGTGACAACACTAGCATTGACAGAGAACTCTGATGTAGAAACAATAACTGTATTTTTCTTGATTTTCAGCCTCAATCAGTTTTGTCCCATCCAGATTTTACGGCCTCTAAGCACCAGGACAGTTATCAATGGTATATCCCAGTAGTAGCGAACCTGTGGCACGCGTGCCAGAGGTGGCACTCAGAGATGGCAACTGTCCCTCTTCAACCAGCCACCCGCTAACTCGCCAAGGTCCGACATGACCAGATGCATCCCAGCACCCATGCACTCACTGGCCTCTGTGTGCAGCGGCTGATGGTGTCAGGCGGCCTCTGTGTGCAGCGGCTGATGGTGTCAGGCAGCAGATGCCTCAGCCCCTGCCTCATCTTGCCCTGTGACAATGGCACCCTCGCCTTGCCTCACTCAGCAGGACAAGCCTCCTGCCCACTACCCCACCTGTCAGAGATCCCCTGGATCTCCCCCAACCCTGCCTGGCCCCCACAGGCACCCCTCCCCACGAACAACATCAAGGTGATCACGCCCACCTTGGCCACCCCCACCCAATCTGCCATGATCACCACAGCCACGCCCACACATTGGGCCATGCCCACCTGGCATCCGGCGATAAATAAGTGGGTTTTGGGTTGCAGTTTGGGCACTCGGTCTCTAAAAGGTTTGCCATCACTGGTATATCCCTTCATATGGTATTGCAAAGTTGAGTACAGGTAGTCCTTGACTTACAACTATTCATTTAGTGACCATTTGTGGTTACATCGACACTGAAAAAAGTGACCTGTGATCGATTTTCTCCCCTGCATCCCTATGGTCACATGATCAAAATTCAGACACTTGGCAACTGGCCTGTTGCAGCATTCTGGGGTCATGTGATTGCCATTTGAGGCCTTCCCAGCCAGCTTCTGACATGCAAAGCCAATGGGGGAAGCCAGATTCACTTAATGACTTCATGATTCACTTAACAACTGTTGAAAAAAGGTCATAAAATGAAGCAAAATTGTCTGCACCTGTATTATACCAGATCCCAAATCATGAGAAGACCTCACCCAGCAGCTTCATATAGATTTTAAATAAGCAGGAAGACAGGACCAACCCCACATAACAAAGGCCATCAGACATCTTTCATTCTACCAAGTGATTGAAGGAAGAAGTGGGGACCATTGCAAAATAGTGGCTGGTAACTTTAAACCAGTCACTCTTTCTCAGCCCAACTTATCTCAAAGACCACTAAGGGGAACAATGGGCGTAGTGGGAGGAGGAGGCGCTATGTAAATCATCTTCAATTCTTGAAAGAAAGCTGATATAAATCTAAGAAATATATAAATAAGTGAGTCCAAGATCTCCTCTCTCAATCCAAATCTGGAAGGTCAACATATAATGAAGTTACTTTTGTCTCTTATCCATGTTTATTTCCTATATTTAATTATAAGAATAACAACAAATAATTATAATAATTTCATCTTTAAAATCCATCTTTAGTAAAAGGCAATTTGATGCTCTTAACAAAAAAATAAAACACATTTCCATAAAACATAGCAATAAAATGGGAGTATAACCATTTAAAATGGATTTCTGTGAATATTTAAGGTACACGTTTTAAAGTTGAATGGCTCATAATAAAACAAATAATAAAAATGCCAGAAAAGTTGGGGTTTTCTGAGGTGAAGTAGACCTTTCTCACAAAATGATGTAGGCTTTCTATCCTACAGAAAGGCATCCAGTTTTCAAAACATGTACCAGCAAATTTCATGCAGCTTTCTTTTCACCTGCCTGCAGTGGTGCATCAGAGGCTTGATTGTTGTGTTGCCCTGGACATGTTCTCCATTCTACCACCAGTCTTTTAAAGTCTGAGGATCACAATGATTTTTGCCTATCAGTATTCAACTATTTATACCAATGATGGCGAACATTTTAGAGACCGAGTGCTCAAACTGTAACCCAAAACCCACTTATTTATTGCTGGGTGCCAGGTGGGCATGGCCCACTGGGTGGGTGTGGCTATGGTGGTCATGGCAGATTGGTGGGTGTGGTCACCTCAATGTTGCTCATGGGGAAGGATGCCTGTGGGAGACGGGCAGGGTTGGGTAGATCCAGGGGGTCTCTGGCAGGTAGGGTGGTGGGCAGGAGGCTAGTCCTGTGGGGTGAGGCGAGGCAGGGTGGAGGTGCCATTGTCGCAGGGCAAGGCAAGGCAGGGGCCAAGGCGGCTGCTGCCTGACACCATCGGCCCCTGCACACACAGGCCAGCAAGCGCATGGGGGCCAACAGTGTCCATCAGCAGCCACAGCCTGCCAGCTACTCGATCGGCGCACGCTGGAGCTCCACAGCCCACCGCCAGCAGTTCAGAGAAGCCGCCTCTGAGCTGGACGGCTGGCCAACCGACAGCTGAGGAGGCGATGCAGTGGGTCGTGCCCAGGAAAAGAGAGCATGCGAGCCAGGAGGGACAGGACGAGAGAGAGGAAAACCAGCTGTGTTGGGATGCATCCGGCCACATGGGACCTCGGCAAGCTAACAGGCAGCTGGTTGAAGAGGGATTGTTGCCATCTTTGGGGCATGGCACACGTGCCAACAGAGAGGGCTCTGAGTGCCGCCTCTGGCACGCGTGCCATAGGTTCGCCACCCACTGATTTATACCTTGATCTAATGCAAAGGATTCTGTAACTTCAAACAGCAAATTGGCATCACATATTCTTCTATTTTTTTTTCTTAACCATACAGGCAAATCCTTGAAAATGCTGTACAAGGGAGGATCTGTTTTAAGATGGGGGGCATTTTTTCATACACAGACCTATACTTGTGTGGTTGCTTCTGTAACTTTATTCAGCTGTATGTATAGAGGAAATCTCAGAACTGATCTTGTAAAATCCATCTGGACTGAATCCAGTTGAAATAGTAGCAGTTAGATCTCACTCATTAGAACTAAGTGGAATTAAAGGTCTTGAGAAGGACTGTCTCTCTTTGAACTAAGAATATCAGAAATCAGCCTGATAGATTCATATATAATCAATCCTTTCCATTGCCAGAGGTGGTAGAACTAAATAGAGCAGCTTTACATCCACATATAAATTATGCATTATATAAATAAAAACCCTAAACATTAAATCTCACCTTAGCCATGAAAGCAAGTTCGGTGAGTTTGGGCCAGTCACTCTCTCTGAGTCCAACCTATCTCACAGGGCTGTTGTTATGGGGGAAATCGGAAGAGGAAGTTGTATTGGATACAAAGGCAATTCAGAAATAAACCTCCATTTGGTTATCAATGACAGACACTCGCAGATACAGAACCTTTATTATACACATTAGAAAACTACAACATTACAATACTTTTTGACATAATCGCCATTCAAATTGAGGTACTTGTCATAATTTCTTACAAGGTTTGAAATTCTTTAGTAGTAGTCACTTGGCACCAAATCTGGGCTATGGGGGGTGATCAAAAACATTTGAACGGAATGGCTTCAAAACTTTTTGGATGCGTCTAGCAGTGTGTGGGCAAGCATTATCGTGAACCAACACCACACTGAAAGTCAGCATGCTCCGATGCTTATTATGGATGACTTGTCTGAATTTTTGTAATGTTTCGCAGTAGACTTCTGAATTGATGGTCAAACCACATTCCATGAACTTCACTAGCAGTACTCCTTTGGCATCTTCACATTTGACAGGATTTTCTATGGCACCACTTCCTGTGTGATGTTGGTTCACGATAATGCTCTCCCACACACCGCTAGGCACACCCAAGAACTTTTGAAGCAGTTCCGTTGGGATGTTTTTGATCATCCTCCCTTATAGCCCAGATTTGCCACCAAGCAACTACTACTAAGGAACCTTGTAAGACGTTATGACAAGTGCCTCTATTTGAATGGTGATTCGAAAAGTAATGCAATGTAGTTTTCTAATGTGTATAACAAAGGTTCTGTATCTGTGAGTGTCTGTCATTGATAACCAAACAGAGGTTTATTTCCAAATTGCCCTCGTATGTTCCCCTCTTTGGGTTATTTGTAAAAATAATAAAGGTGGTATAAAATAAATAAATAATAATAAATCATAAATCATGCTTTACACACAATAAGCTAGATTTACATGATATATTAAGTCATAGTTTATTTTAACTATGGCATGTTGAATAAAATCCAATTGCTGGGTTTACATGGCATAATGGTTGGCTTCCCATATTACAGTTAAACCCAAACCAAATTCATTTAAAGTATTTTAAAAATCTGATAATCAATACATGTCAATAGGCTTAACATGTTGAAGAACAAAAATGGACATCACTGAAAAAAACCTGAAGAAGGTACTCTAATATTCTAAAGTAAGGTATGATATGGCCTAAGAAACAATGATAATAAAATTAATTAATGAAAGCATTTGTATCAAATTTAAAACTTAACCAAATGTTTAATCAGCAAAAAGAAAATGAAATTGCAATGAGAAGTACTGAGAGTCTCTGAAAGGTGGATAACTAAGCTTTAAAAAAGTTATTAACCCTTGCTACTTTTCACCTTACTTAGATAATTACATTTGACATTTCTAGGGTTAAAAGGCAAATAGACAAAAGAACTGAGAAAGGAAATTCCCCTGCTTCTTAGTAATGGAAAGCAGAGTGTACACACCTTCTGTGGTTGTCTGTAAGATGCTTTCACATCCATGTGTCAAGGGTTTTTCAAACTGACAATTTGCAAATTTGAAATACAAAAATGCCCAGAGCGATGTTTTAGTGGCTTAGGGAAACTCTTGAATGAGGAAAAAAAATCTAAAGTGAAACGTCTCTAGAAATCACACAGGGCCTGACCACGATACTCTAATTATGCTAATTGCTTCAATGCCCTTGCTTTATTTATGCTGAGCAGCTAAGATAAATAAAGGAAAATTGCTTTGGATCTAACTATATTCATATCAGAATGCAAACTAGCCTGTGTTTGTTATGTGATTGCTGATCTGTTTACACTAAATTCTGCAGGTAATTGCAGTTTTGATTGCACATTTATTTCTAGCTACACAGGTCCCAGGACTAGGTCTGTCTGTTTTTATAATTAAACCATTTTGCAATATCTAAACTCACTAAAGAGCAAAATGATGCTTTGAAAATTTACATATTATGTATTAAAGATAATACTTCAGTAGCTGCTAGTACGAAGGAAAAATGTTGATTGTGATTAAAAGTGGACTGCTCTGGATTTGAAGAAATTCAAAATCTGTTCCAAGACCGGCTCACGGAGTGGGACAGATGTCCTCAGCATCCCCCTATTTGCTACTTAAATATTACTACCGTATATTTGAACTTAAAACTAAAGTAAAACAAATTAACAGAGTAAATGGTACCTTTGGAGAGAAGCACTTTAAACAATTTTGCACCTGTGCAAAACTGTAACTCTTTCCCAGGAGAAGCATCAGAAAGGGAAAGTATTTAGTTTTGCCTTCTAGTAGAGGGCAAGAATGTACTGTAATTTACCAATATTTGGTTAGTTGATTGAAATTTGTGAAATTTATCTTCCCCCTTATTACCACTTTCCCCCCTGAAGGGTGCAAGAATTCAACCCCAAAGAAAAAGGTATTGAAAATATTTTGATAGCGTTATTACCTAAGGACATGAAAGGGTCTATGAACATTTCATGCCATTGCAATCACAAACTGAGGTCGTTTACTGTTGCTAAATGTTGTTAGCAGCAGCAGCAATTTCCACAAATCAATGGTTTGGCATTTTGGGGTTATTTCTTACAATATAAAAAGAAGTCTTTGTGGAATATGAGGAACTTGGCAAGCACTGAGAAATTGTTTGAGAAATGCTAAATGTTTAACCTTTTGTCTCTAAGATTCTTTACTCCACATTTTAACATTTTCTAAGTTCTGTTCCTACCCATAGCTTTGCAATAGTTCTGCAGAATTTTAATAAAATATATCACTGTGCTGTATGTGATTATTTCTGATTAATTATGTCCCATCAAGTTGGTGTTGACGTTTAGTGACCGTAAAACATTCTCCATGACAATCTGGCCCCAGCTTAATTCTTCATCTTTTCAGAATTAGGCTCTGAAGTGAATGTGGAAAAGAAGACAGATCTCCAAATCAAACCACAATAAAGTAAGCAAACCTAATGTAAAATATTGTGATCTTTACGTATTTCTATTAAAAAGTGGTATTAAGTAATTTGAAGGTGAATGCATTGGCGATCTTCACTTAAGACAATTGTTTCAAATAAATCTTTTCAAGATGGTATTGAAATTATGACTACTTAACAAATAATTCTTGCAAGATAAAGATCAATGTTTGGGCATGTGTAACGAGTTAATATGTCAATTTGCCCTTTTCCTTTTCTAACCCTATTCTTTTAAATTCTGTACTTGACAGCAGGAAGTATCTTATTATTGATCTTTGGAAGCCTTTCTCAAAGCCTTTTTCATGCACAGGAAGGAAAACATACTTTATTTAATAAAAATGCCCTAATGTCTCAACATCATACATACATACAATTTCTTCATAAGTGTGTGTGTGTGTGTGTGTGTGTGTGTGTGTGTGTGTGTGTGTGTTTGTACTTCAGTCATCTATTTTGGGCAAATGTGAAATTATTTGTGAACATACAGGGTAAATGCTTCAATTTTTGCATTTACGGTTGTCTCTATCTGCAGAAACGTAAGATGAAAAACAGTTTCTAGTTCAGTGTAGTGGTTGGGACTTCAATTGAGATTGGTCTCAGCTGGGGCACAACCAGATTCATGTTTACTTTCTGACATGGCAATACTTTGGATGACTTAAGGCAGACATGTCAAATTCGCGATGTCATGCAACGTATCGGAGCTTTTTCACCATTGCTGGCAATGGGATGGGCGTGGTTTCCCGATGACACATCTGACCCGCGGGCCAGAAGTTTGACTTAAGGTAGCCACTTTCTTTCAGCTCAATCAACTTCACAGAACTGATGTTAAATAAAATGAGATCCCTATGTAAGTCACTTTGATCTCCTGAAGATAGCAGCTGGATATAAATGAAAGGAAAATAAAATAAATAAAATCCTTTCTTGAACATTTTAGGCAGAGAGCAATTTCCATGGAATTTTTCATTAAGATTCTATTATGTATCACACAAGACCATATCAAGTGGTTGGCTTAAATATAGTTCAGTAACTAAATTGCAATTAGCTGGGTTCATACAACAGTTAATGCAATACTTAAACCAGATTTCAGATCGTAATATAAAAATAAACTCAAAATGAAAATATAATCTAGGATTTCCTCATTTGTCACTTGAAACTGAACCAAGATTCTTTGCCATCCCTTCCCACAATTGAAGTGGAAGAGTTGCACTTCACATTAATTAGTAGTGCAGTTATGGTTTGTTAACAAAGTTTTGTCAGTATTCTAAAAAATTCTCCTGTGAAAGACTTCCTTCCATTTAACAGAACTATAAACAAAATATGAGCTGCTTTTGTTATGTAAGATAATGTGGTTTTTTTTTCATTGCTGAAACTGAGCATCAACTATACTGTGTTTATAAACTTGCAGATTCTTTACATCAAACATTGTTATTTTCAATAATTTTTGAGAAATGAATATCTGTCACAGGATGCATTAAACATGATGGCCAGACAGAGGTCTGATGTCCACATACTAGGGAATAAACAATGGGAAGGCTGTTGACTTCATGCTGTGAATGATGATTTCTTAGGAGGTCTAATGAGCTATTATTGGAAAAAGAATGTTGAGACTTGTTTATATGCAGAAGAGATACATGGGTGCATGCTTTAATTTTAGTATCTCTAGCTGAGGAATAAACTCAACAAAATATTTCAGTTACAATTGGTGTAGGAAAACCTATGGCTTCCTAGATACTAGGTTACAATTTGCTCAAGTCCATTTGGCAAGTTAATAGTCAGAGCTGGTAGTAACTTCAATCCCCCAATATCTAGACAATGATAGGACTTTGCACCTGGAGATTATAAAGTGATATTCCTTTTAACCATTCAGGTCCTTAATTGTTTTTTTTTAAATAAACTGTATTAAAGGTTTTACAAAAACAAAACTAATGCAAGCTAATGAGTGAAACAAACAAACAAACAAATAAAAAAGATAAAAAGAGAACAAAAAGAATAGAAAAAGGAAGCTTCCAATTTCTTCTGCAGCAAATATAAGTATGTTTATAAAATTTACTTTTACATTATGATTACAAAAAGAATACATTTTTCTATTATCCAGTTTTTGAATAATCAAAACTACAAATCATGAATGTATTTTTTCTGTTTCATGCATAAAAGTCGGTTTTCCAGTCAACTTCATGTCTTTAATTATTGTGATTACATTTTCATTAAGAACATTTTAAGTTAAAAATAAATAGTCAGCAGTTATATTAAGCTATATTTGATGTTAAATTTAAGAAATATTTAAATCCACAATTTCTACTTTTCTAATCTTGCTGCTATTATCTTGTACACCAAACCTCTAGAGAACTCACTCTGCTGATTCTTCATGACTAACAAGCTGTTTAATTCACCAAAGACATTTCTCCTCACTTCAGCAATTTAACTTGAAGAAGATGTAAAGAACTGTATAAAGTGAGAGCTAGGACTACATATAAAATTATAAAGGAAAAATAATTTCTTGAATGTAATTTTAGTATGCTAAAGATAAAGCCTTATGTATATGTACTTGAGAATTAGATCAGTTAGTTGGATGGTGGTAAACATGCAGAAAATTATGCAATGCATATTCACTATGAAATAAGTCCGACTAAATTGAAAGTAAAACTATATATAGTATGATTAAGTCATATGAATATAAATCTGTTTTTGAGACATACTGTAAAATACAAACTCTGGAAATAAAGCTAATAATTAATTAATTTTTTTAAAGAGATGCAGGATTTTTAAATCATTCATATTCTAAAATAATAAAAAATCTGTTTATATGTATAGAAATAATTCATAAGTAATAAAGCTGTTGTAATGGTTAATTGAAGTTAGGACTAGCTAAGATTGCTGAAAAATGTTTATTTTTTTTCCAAGTACAAATTTATTCCATCCTGTTTCTGCAAAATTTTGAGGCTGTTTTAAATGTATGTGAAAATTTCTATGTATTTTTATTTGCATTTTTAAAATGTTTTCTCTCAACATTACCGTAAGGGGCACAACTGTCTATCTTTTTGACAGACAATGTAGTATAATATTTAAAGTGTTGGACTGGTGTTGGACTGTAAGTCCCAAGTTCTAGTCCAGCCTTTGCCATAGAAGCCCACAAAATAACTTTCATACATGACACTTTGTACAAAATGACTAATATTCTACAAACTCCTTTGTATGGCTTTGTAAGTGAACCTCTGAGTCCCCTTTATTGAAGAGGGCTTGGGTCATCCTAAACAAGGGTGCTGGAAGACTATCAATAATAATCTATAAAGGTGAAAATGCAAGGTAAATTCTTAATAGGAGTTCTAACTCATGTTTAGTTGACTTCATTCTTCCTTGACCTCCTGTGGCATTCTAGATATCTTAACCAGTTTCATCTGCCTCAGCTCAAATGATGGGTTTGATGGGCAGAGAAAGGTTAAACATCAGGTCCATTAGATGTTGGGAGTAGGCTGATTAAAAATATATCGAGACAGATAGACAAACAGGTATACACATACAGTATGAGTGTTTAGTTATATGTGTGTATATAGGCACAGAGAGAAAGAGAGATCTGTGGATTGTACAGTATCCAGCATCTTCTCCTAATACTGTAATTCATGATGGTGTGTGGGACTAATGTGATTAATGATAAATGATATTACTGTATTCCTAGGAGGCCTGGTGGTGCAGTGGTTAGAATGCAGTATTGCAGGCTAACTCTGCCCACGCTCTGGAATTAGATTCTGACAGGGCTCAAGGTTGACTCAGCCTTCCATCCTTTTGAGGTTAGTAAAATGAGGATCCAGATCATTGGGGGCAATATGCTGACATTGTAAACCTCTCAGAGAGTGCTGTATAACGTGCTATGGGGTGGTATATAAGTCAAAGTGCTATTGCTATTCCTTGCTACATTGGATAAAATACCAGTAGTAGTAGATATTTTAGCCAATCTTTCCTACTTTCTTGATTCTCTGCCTAAAGAATGGAACAAAGCTGTATTCCCACTTAAACTAGCTGGGCAAGTTTACTAAATAAGAGATCCTCTGGCAGTATTGAAGATTATAGTGTGCAAGAAACAGATACATTATTTAAGGCAAAGGATGATGTAGATCAATTGCTCTTCATACCCCTTGATAAAGAGGAAAGTAGAGTTAAAGGGCTTTTCAGGCCCATGAATGATTTGTGCATCTAATATTCCCTGTGCCTATTAAAGCAAACATTTGCTTTGAGAATATTTGCTTTGAAAATATTACTTGCTACAAATTTCTGCATTTGGGGAATTTTCTGAGAAATGGCAATTTTAATAAATCTAGCTCTCTAGTAATCCACAGGAGTAAATTAATTTGGACTGGAATATAGTATTTGGGAATAGATTCTCAGAAGTGAGTCTTAATCCTGCCATGCACAATGCCTCAATATGTTGTTTATCAAATGATTTGGACAGTTCAGGGAAGACAGCCTCAGCTGGATGAGATACTACCACTAACGCAGTAACTCCTCTTTCTTTCCAAATAGTTTGGTTTGATGATTCATTTTTTTCTGCTTACCTTTATCACATATATTAGAGTTAGTTAGCAAATGGGAAACGGTGTTAAAGAATTGATTATTCAGCAGAGGACATGCATTAACAAGAGATGTTTAAACATTCTAGCACATACTGTACTGTTTCAAAACTTTACATAGGTAAAAGAGTTATATTTATAGGATTACCCTGTTTACTGCATTACATTAAACTCCACATTGTATATATACCACTTTAAAAACTACATATTTCATGCTAGGATACAAAAGTAACTGGAACCTGATTCAAATTGAGTTAATACCATATCTCTTAAATTCTACTATCCTCTGAACAAAATCTTCTACTTGGTGTCACACCAGTTTCAGCTGAAATCCTTACTTAAACAATTACATGCTACCAGTTTATGGATTTGATTCTAAGACACTGTCAAACAGAGTCCCTGAATTACATAAAATAGCATTTAAGTTTTGTGTATACACATAGGTGTATCACAATTGCTTTAAACCCTACACTAATAGGCTTTCATTTTAAAGATAAATGGAGTATGAACTCCTTTTCTTTGTAGCCAAAAATGCAACAGAGGGTTTCAAAAAGTCTTTTTGTATATATTAATCAAATAGATAAAGGTAGACTAGACAGGCTACTCCAACAAATGTTAACTTAGAGAAAAATAATGTTGGCAGCAAGTCAAGAGCCAAATGTTTCTATTTTGATTTATTTAGTATTTCAGGGATGTTTTTTTCTATGGGGACCAATATGAAAGGCATTGAAAATTCAGAAGGCACATCTTTTGTGTACTATAAAATGTGCTGCTAACCTACAATACTCTTACAGAAATACAGTTCAACTCTGTTGGGAAGGAGCCTCCATAGAACAACATGAAAAAAAATGGTCAATAGTTTACTCTTACAAGAACATTTCCAGCTGTAAATAAATAAACCTTTGGGACATACAATGGAATCAACATAAATACTGATTCATGTTTATTTCTGCAACATTGTTAATGTTGCATTTTAGCACATCAGCCTCTCTCAGATGCCCCTTCTATCAAAACTTATTACCTGAAGAGTATTATAGCACTCAGCCTTTGGGGCACAGATAAGTCTTCACCATTGTCACATATATTGCATGGATTCAGTCATATTATGCTGAATGAGAATATTGTACTGTAGAGCTACATTGATTCCTTCTGTATATCCTCATATATTTATCTGGCTGCTAAAGGAGACATCAGTCTTTTGTCTAAATTGCCCTTGACATATCCTTGAGGACAGTATTGTAAAATTTTCTGTCTTCTGAAGAACTCTCAGACCTCTTAGGGCTAATAGAGGTTAAATACTCAACAAATATCTCAAGAATAATGATGCACCTTAAAAACTAAAAAAAAGCATATTTTATTGCCGGAAACAAATACAATAAAATCAATGATACCATTCTCCATGGGGGAAAAAAAAACCACCGTGCTAAAACTTGAATAGTGTGAAGTACAATAGCAAGAGTAAGTGGAAAGTGATAAAAAACATGAATTGTTGGAATCTGAACAACTGTGTAAATAAACAAAGGAAATACTAATGTTTCACATTTCATTTATGTGTTACCTAGAAAGACTTCAAGATTTACTTATGGTTCACATGGAATGAACAAAAATAATCTGCATTTATTTAAATTTACATTTAATTGCCTACATACCAAATTTCAAACACAAAAATCAACTGAACTGTTTGATTCATAATCACAGAAATTCTCTCAGACTGTTCAGCTAGTAAGGATAGAAACATGCAAATAGGTAACTCTTCTGAAACTTAATAACCTACAAAAGAGAGAGTCCAGATTACATGTTGTGATTAACTTTTAAAAAGCCTAACAATTATCTTTTTGCATCTCCTTTACTTAAAAAGCTATAATTAATGAACTTTATATTTTAAAGTTGCTACTACTTGATACTTTTTCTCTTTTTTTAGTTGTAGAACATTCTAATTTGTTGCTGGAAGCTGACAACAAAAGTTATTCATGCCCTCCTCATGGATGCTAAATGTAGGGACCCACCCCACTTTGTATCTTAAGAAGACAGAACTCTTGGAATAATTCTTCCAACAGGAATCCTTTATTAAGAGAAAATGGTTGCAGGCGTTCTAGACAGGACTTGGGATCCAAGCTCTCCCATTCAAGGTTTTAAGGGGTTTCCCAGTAGCCCCACCCAATCCCCCCTACTTCCAGCAACAGTCTCAGGCGTTACATTCCCACCCCTTTTCCTTACTGCCAGCTGGATGGAGACTTCAGAGAAAACTACATGAAAGGTAATAGCCTCCTTTGTTATGATTAGGCCTTTTTGGTGTTATCCACATTCAATTCCTTTGAAGTTGTACCGAAGGAAGTGAGGGCCATAAAGCCCCTTTGTTCACCCCCTTCCCTTCCTTGTATGACAGAATCCAGAGAAGGCAGAAATGGGGTTTTCTATAATTGATAACTAGAGATGAAATATAATTGGATTCTGACACTAAACTTCTTGGGGTTGAGGTCACCTCCTCAATATTCCTATTCTCTGTTTTTCATCTTTTAAAAAACATTCTATTCCTATCTATAATATTAGAACATTGTGATGCTTTCCTATCCAAATACTGAACAGGTCCAGCTTTGCTTAGCTTTTTTGAGACCATCCAAGATTGCTCTTTCCAAAATACCTGCAAATACCTCCAAAAATAAAATGGCTGTAAAATGCCTGTCAAGAACATGATTTATTGCTAACAGTAGTAAAAACAAGAATGTAAAATGTATAATGACTAGATGATGAGGAGTATACATTAATAATTATTTTATTGCCGTATCAATAACTATCATTAAAAACTATTAACTAAATTATTGAAATTATTTTGTACTATTTTTACTATGATACCGCCCTTTATCTATTCTACTCTACCAATTAATTTTACTGTCTCCTTTTTGATAAGGACTTTGCCCCAACATGCCTCCCTTAGCCAAAATAAGAACTCTGCTCCAAATCAGAACCTCTGATATGGAAGCGCTTGAGGGAATTTACTCATTAAAACTATAGTTCAGTTGTGAATTACGCTATTTTCCACATTGGTTTACATTGTGAGGAAGCCACTCTTTAAAAAAAAAAAAAATTGGCATTGCAAATTACTCCAATGCATATGTACCCAAGCATTCCTTCCTCCCTCCAATCTTTCAGGCTAGGTTCTTGTTTGGATCAAATGTCCTGCACTTACTGTACAAATAAAGATGTTGCAAAACTGTTTCCAAACTGTAGCCTTAAATAAGTCTTCTTGAATCTGGTGCTGTTCATAAAATTCTGGAAAATGAAATTGCTTTTAGAAAAATGCAATCCTGCCATTTTAAAACTGTTAAACTAAACTAAACTAAACCTAAAACTAGTTCACCTTAAATATCTCCTTTTTAACTGCATAGCATTGCTGCAGAATTTCTGTTAAGAATTTAATAAGTATTCAGAATCTTATGCTTGAAAATAGCCAATCAGCTAAATCATGACCCATAAGCAGGACATAAGCCCACTGCAAATAATGTTCAGACATACAGGTAGTCCTCGACTTATGACCACAAATGGTCCCAACATTCATGTTATTAAGTGAGACATTTGTTAAGTGAGTTTTGCCCCATTTTTTAAATTTTCTTGTCACATTTGTTAAGTGAATCACTGCAGTTGTTAAATTATTAACATGGTTGTTAAGTGAATCTGGTTTCACCATCGACTATGCCTGTCAGAAGGTTGCAAAAGGGGATCACATGGTCCTGGGGCACTGTGACCGTCATAAATATAAGTCAGTTGCCAAGCATTTGAATTTTATTCACGTGACCGTAGGAATGTTGCAACAGTCGTAAATGTGAAAAATGGTCATAAGTCATTTTTTTAGTGCTGTTGTAACTTTGAATGGTCACTAAACGAACTATTGTAAGTTGAGGACTACCTGTATAGCTTTCAAAACTGGGGCAATATATAGTCATCATGACAAGATGACATGTTAAATTTTATTTTCCATGGATACTAATACATCTCTAAAGCCACCTGAATTGATTGCCACTATTATAACCTCTCCTAGAAATGCACAGTATAGAATTTGTTTTCTTCAAATCAGCTGTGCACTGAATCAGTGTTGTCAAAGATCTATTTATTTCAACTGTAAGAGCTATTTTCTGGTCAATTATTGTGACTCACGTGGCATCAATAAAGTTATCTTTAAAAAAAAATCAAATGGATTTCTATTTCCAGATTTAGAAGATTTGGGTGGGTGAGGGAGAATCTGAACTTTGAGGAATGATACCCTGAATTATGGACTTTTGTTTTGGATTCCTATTCATATATAATCAGTATTTTCCTTCAGATTCCTAAAGTATGATGTAATTCTATTGTAGTTTCAGCCGATTAAAAAGTGGTAAGGCTAGCCCAATTACCATGCAATCAGCTTATTATGAATAATCAGTAAATTTGCTTGCTAATTGGATGAACCAAGACAAAAAAATGTTAACTGTAAAACAAACCAGTTTCAAACCAGGCTTCTCGAGAGTGGACTAATATGTTATCTTATATCACCATGTTTGTGAAATATGCTAAACTATTAAGAGGCTTCCTCTACACTGCCTTTATAGACCTAAAGGTAGCATTCAATTCAGTCTCCAATAATGAAGTCTCCCACAGCCTATGGCAAAAACTGACAGCCTGACCCTTGTCTTTTCTGACTAATAATGATGTTGCAGAAGAACACTGAAATGCAAATTATATACATGAACAATGGGAAATTGATTGTGCCTATTCCAATTTTCAAGGGAGTCAAACAATTGGATCCTCTATTATTTCATTGCTATATTTCTTGATATCATATTGGTTCTCATCAAAGATGAATATCACCTCCATTCCTAGCTCATAAAACCCAATTACAATAAGCTGCTACTGCTGCTAACCTATGATGGTGAATCTCTATTTCAGCTTGTATTACTAGACAATACAGGTCAAAGCAGGCTAATTCTCCAATTCCTATCTGTGTTGGGCTTGGATACAGCCTAGAGAGAGGTTGATTTTGATATACATAAAGACAGACCCAACCTGTGCTAAAAGAAGCTCAGATCTCTTTTTAACATCTCCCATAGATTTATTATATATTTGTGCCCTCACATGTCATACTTGGATGCTATCCTCTGTAAGTCAATAGTTTTCCCTACCAAGAACATTTGTGCATAAATTCATATACTGAAATTGAGATTGCATGCATAATTCTAAAATGCCCTATTAAACATCATTGGAGGGCACAATTAATTATTCCCAACACACAAGTTATCTGGATCAACCATGGTGCATTTCTTATTAAACAATCAGGACTGAAGAAAGTGGTCAAGTTCTGTGGTGTAGCAATGGCACTCAGAAGTTGTTGTCTCTAAGCACAGATTGATTGTGCTTAGTCTTCAACAATAAATGGTCCTGTTTACAAGACCTTTTCTGTCTTTTTTTCACCGTCTATTCTTTATAATACTATTTTTTAAAACAAATAATCAGAAACTTCTAGTCATTCTACTCAGGACTTCTCTCTTCAGTTTGGTTCTAAAAAGAGTGAACAGAAGATGCTCTGAAACTTCCAGCCTGAAGTCCAGAAATTAACAAAGCTTGTTCCAATCCTAAAATTTGCAAGGTAACTATGCAACTGTGCAAATATGCAAATGGGGAAGGTTTTAATGAAAAAAATATTTTATTTTTTTCCCATCAACTTCTATTTCTAAAGAAGAAAGTGGAAGATATAAAGAAAAAAGTGATTATATCAGACTCACAGAATTCCAAATAATATTTAACCTAGATATAAT
This sequence comes from Crotalus tigris, assembly GCF_016545835.1. NCBI lineage: Eukaryota > Metazoa > Chordata > Lepidosauria > Squamata > Viperidae > Crotalus > Crotalus tigris. The sequence goes on from NW_024096970.1 coordinate 24,967,317, forward strand.
AGTTACTTCTAAGCTCCCTGAATAAAATCTTGGATCATTGTAGAAATGAGATGATCAGGACAAAAATAGTATCACTGATGTGGTAAAACAAATTTGCATTCCAAGGAAAATGTCTGTATCTTTATTTTCATAACGTACATTTTAGCATAGTATGGGTTTTAGCTTTCAGTATGCTTCACAAATAATTCTCCACTAATTCTCATCAAGAATAATGCAGTTTTCATTGTGGACTTCAGTTTGCTTTAACCTTTCTAGTACAGTAATCTTAGAAATACCTACCCTAGAATTACCTGCTCTTTTCACTGCAGTAAAAGGCCAGTTGTGTAAGTTCTTAGATTTACATGCTGCAATTCAACACATTCATTGTACTTTGACATTAGGCTTGCCTGATGTCAAACTTCCTTTATATCCACTGAGGATAGTAATACTGTAGGAGAAAGCAAACCTTTAGGAATTCAAGAAATTAGTTACTGACACTCCATTTTTAACATGTGAATGAGAAAAAGAGGTTTAGCAGATTTTTTAATGATGGTATCTATTAGTTACAAACTAGAATACATCAAAATATATGCTCGCATATTAAATGGTTAGGAGTGCAAATTGGTTTCAAAACTGAGTTTAAAGTATATATTCATAAATTGGAGGAACTACAACTCTACAGGGTGAGTAGGAGGTGGGAAAGACCCCTTTCTGTCAATCTTAGGTTTCTTATCTCTTAATGGCTCTATTCTCAAGAAAGAAAATCTATGGCAATAATCTGATATGTACTACAATCTATCTCATTAACAAAAGGAATGTTATGTCTAATTCATGATTCATGAAATAAGGACCTTTCTCTCTCAAAGTAATAGATCTCTGACGGTTATTTAGTCTTGGTTTTGAGAAAAAAATAGCATTACATTTAAGTACATGATTTTAAGAAAGAAACATAAATGTATTATTTTTTTAAGTGCATGTGCACTCCAACACAAAGGGAATGAAAACAAAGAGATCTATCTCATCGAAGATAGAAATATTCTAGGGACTACTGAAGGAGAACTGTGGATGTTTTTTTTGATATGTTCCAAAATTTCATCATTACTATTTCAAGCAATTAGAATTATCTCCCTAATTGGTACATTTTTTTTTTTTACAATAGATTCCTATTCTTTTTAAAGATCCTGTGAATTATTACATACTATTCCAGTCTCATGCAACTTTATCTGCTTGTCTGTAGAGTAATACTTAGGTAAGATACCCTAATGAAACTGAAACATTTTTAGAAGCATTTTCAGTCATTTTTGTTCAGAAAAGATAACTGATAAAATGTTACATAAAATCGGGATTATTGCAAGCTTGAAAAAGAAAACAACAAAAAAGTATTACTTGCCGCAGATGACAAGCACCATAAAATAAAGGAAGGATGGAAGAAGGAAAGGCAAGAAAAAATATTTTCAAATACAGATATTTGCCATCTGAAAGCTATGGACAGCAGGAGAAATCACATTTTTTCTTCTGAAGAAATAAGCTGTGGTCTAATATGTATAATTTACATATTAAAAGGAGGTTGGTTTTAAATTAAAAAAATGGACTTTGACATTTTCTCTCTCTTCTATACACAAACACAGACTCCAACTATCAGTCAGAGAAGCTTGCTTCCAATTTTCCTGTCAGACATAATATTTTATTTCAACTAATAATAGTCTTGGGCCTGAGAAGTAGAAGTGACAGAAGATGTACCTTCTATGTGGTGGAGCCCACCTTATGGAACATTCTTCCCTTTGAAATTAGATATCCCTTTTGATTTTTCCCAAGGTCCACAAGACCTGGCTATGCTTCTCTGGAAGCCAAGTGATTCTAACAGATGTCTGGAATGGACTGATCAAATCTTCCCAAGGTTTTTGACACCAAAGAACTATGTATTCAAGTGTGATCTGACCACAACAAAGGGTAGATGTTAACGTATCTGAGTATTAGTAATAGTAATAGTAGTAAAGTTGGAAGGGACCTTGGAGGTCATCTAGTCCAACCCCCTGCTCGGGCAGGAAACCCTACACCATTTCGGACAAATGGCTGTCCAGTCTCTTCTTAAAAACTTCCAGTGTTGGAGCATTTACTGCTTCTGGAGGCAAGCTGTTCCACTGATTAATTGTTCTCACTGTCAGGAAGTTTCTCCTTAGTTCTAGGTTGCTTCTCTCCTTGATGAGTGCAGCTTTTAGCATGCATTGGGTGCTATACCAGCTGAGACATGTTGACTCCAATGCTTGCCCAGAGAAAGCAGTTAAAGCCTCAGAAAAGAATCAGCCTCAGGAATTTCACTGCCAACTCAATTCATAGAGGGAGACTGCAGCAGAGAAGCAGTATACAAGCATCATTCCTACCATGTCTATACAGACCACTTAACTAATAAAGCCTTACATCCAGTTACATGCAAGTGAGTTAGACAGATGACATCACTCTAAAGTCTGGAGCAATAATATCTTTCTATCTTTATTGTGCTAACTTCAATGCTCTTGAAAATCACTCAGGAAACCTCTTTTGAATAGGACTGTGAAGAGCAAACTGTTCTTTAAGAGACCTATTGTGAATGAGATATTCCAGACTAACATGTATTATAAGCATATGGATGATCATGAATAAAATTACCACAACTACACCTCTGTATATGAAATTATCTGAGAGTGACTCATGTAAAATCAGTAGAATTTATATTTCAATAAATTTCAAAAGGATTGCAGTGCATGATACTTGGTTCAAGAAAAGGATGTAATATGTATTCATTCTACACTGAAAACTACTCATCTATTTCAAACGGAATATGAATTGCCCACTTCAATATATCTTTTTTATTCTATATTTCAGTGTCTGATCTTCCCTATTATAATCTTGTATTTAGAGCAATATGGAACAGGATCATGTAAAACTTGTAGGGCTGTAGTACTTGCATATTTCTTCAAAGCCTTGAATTAAAATAATATTTATTAATTAAAGTCCTTTCGTGAGTTCACCTGAGATTAGGTATCAAAGCCAGAGAAGATTGTTCCGTTACAAGGAATCAAAGTAAAGATAACAGTTTAATTTTTTTTTTATTTTAAATATAAATCTTATTAATGCTCACTATTGTTACCCTTTTCCTAATTAACAAGAGAGCATGTTCTGATCCATACAAAATAACCTGAGATTTGGTTTTAGTGAAGATTTCTGGGAATATAGACGGTATCAGGTCTTTAGCTCACTAGCCTTTAACTTCTAAAGGCTTAGACAGGAATTTGTTTAAGATTATCAGTGAAATGAATTTAGTCATTTCATCTTAATCAGTCCTACTATAAAGCCAACTGCACAATTTTTTTTATGTCCTAAGAGCACCTGTTTAAAGGAAAAAAAACCCAGAAAATGTCTTATACTTTCTGGCGAATGAAAAGCCATTTACTTTGCGTTAGAGGATGTGGATTTCAAACTTGACAGATTCTAAGTTCGATAAAGGCTGAGGCAAAAACACTGTAAGACACTTTTTTTCATTGCAGAATCAGCTTAACTCCCTAAAACCCTCACAGTTTTCCACATTCTGGAATGCTGTACCAAGTTCAAAGCTGTGGAGTTACATTACCACTTATTCTGATGCTTGCTTGACGTTATTTTTGAAGGAGAAAATGGCACTCTTTGCTTCAAAAACAAGTACACTGTCATTAAATACAACTTTTCTAAATTATTAACAGCAAATCTGGTGAGCCTACATCAATATAGATATAGATCACAACATATTTATACTGAATACTTTAAATGATTTAAACCACAGACTTCTTTCCTAATCAGTAATGGAAAAAAGTCCAAGAATATACATGTTTTGTTACAGTGAAATGAATAAAATGTACTTCTAAGTAAATTTGTTGGTAGTTAAAGCTTTTTTGTTTTTTTTCTCATTTTTTAACACTTTTTTTTTTGTTGTAAGGAAGAGGAAATCCAATAATACTTGTTATGGGGATATACAATTTTATGGTATTTTATTATACCTTCAGAAGATAATAGTTTTTGCTCGCATAATCAGAGTACACAAATTTTAAATTTAAGAAATAAATAAACTGCCATAAAGTTAGTAAAATATATAAACAGGAAGATCATATTTTATTTTTTTAGTTTAATAATCTGATTTAAATCTGACACTTTTTAATTTTCATACTTTAAAATGTTTAAACCAACAGAATATGCAGCCTGGATGCAGCAAATACACAAGATCAAGGTTAAGGGACAGTGTAATTCTAACAAATATAGTGACAGGCTAAGATCAAGGGATGTCTTGACATTCTCCTCAGAAAGGTCAATCTAGCAAGGCTGCAATGTAAAAATGAAGACTTTGCCATCATTGCCATGGCAAAAAGGTCAGACACAAGCTGATTGGTGATAGAATTATCAAATTAACCAATCGATGTGTGTGAGTAATAGATGTAAGCAATCCTTCGGGAAAGCTACAGGGCAAATGCCAGCTCATCAATAACACATTGCTTAAGAAAAAGAAGGTTCTCTTCAATTCATGTCCTTTCTATTAACAGCACGATCAAGGAATAATAAAAAACAAAGGCAATCATTTGCATAAGATTTTGCTTTAGAGAAAGGGCTGCATTTTTCATATTTTTTGCAGTTCCTATTATGCAAACAATAGCATAACATGAGATATGATTTTTTAAAAACTGAAACACATGAAAGTCCACACCTCAGTTCTATTCACCCATCAAAATGGTTAGTGGTTTTGGTTTTGAATTGCAAGAAGAGATGTCTCCATATGCAAGGCTGAGGAATACAGTCAAAACAGCAAGTGTCTTTATAATTCCAGCACAGAATAATTCTGATGGAATGATTACATGACTCTAAGCAGATTTTAGTACGGGATTATGTTTTTATTAGACCAGTAAAGCATCTTAACCGATATAATCACATGCCATAAAGATATTTTCTTGACTTTGTAACATTCATTTAAGCTTTCCTTCAATCCATTTTCTTGCAGCAAAGGGCAAATTACATGCCAAAATTGAAGAATCTCCGTTCAGCTATTTAAATTAATACTGCAAAGACTGCATTAGACTGTCACAATTAACATATAAACAGTAAACAGTTGCCCATGATATGGGGTGTAAGGAATGGGTATTAGGTTGGTGGCAGTAAGTTGCTAGGAAGCATAGGTAAGTTGGAAGAGGTGATGTGGCTGAGTGCTTGTAATGGAGGGCAAGTGGGAGGGTGGTGCAGGTAATATATGCTACAGAGTGCAGGAAGTGCAGAGTGCAGACTACACAGTACAAGATCCCTGGGACCTTAGACTCTATAACGGGACTCCTAGGAGAAAAAGTGGGGGGAAAACACTTCTTGGAGCAGCTTGTGACTTTTCTTGCCAGCTTGCCCATTGACTTTGCTTGTGATCACAAATGGTGATTATTGAGATGTTGGAATTGGTGTAAGTGTGAGCTGGTTGCAAATCACCCAAATAATAACCCCATGTCTGTGGGGGTGCTGCAATGGACAGAACCTCAAGGGCTGCTTGAAGTAGCACTCATTCAATGCCATTGTAACTTCAAACAATTGCTGAATGAGTGGTCATAACTCAAGGACTTCCTCTGTACAGAAAAGTTCACAAATAAAAAAGAGCATAGAAAATGTGTATTAATACTAATTGGACACTGGAATTAGTATATAGTCATCAGGAGGATTTCCATATGAGAATGGCGTTTTAATTAACCATGACTTTGTGTAAGGCCATTTACTGCAGCGAATTCTGCATAGTAATTGTATTTTATTGGTTCTACCATTTTATCTTCTAGATTGCCCACTGCTCCTATTTCTACAACTTTCCCCAATCTACAGTGTTGTTTTTTTGTGTGTGAAGTAATCCAAGCAAGTTTTCATCATTCTCTTCCAACTGAATTCTGGAACATATGTACCTACATACGTATGCTAATAAAAAGCACAGAAAAAATGTCTTGGGGATTTTGTATACTTTTTCAAAAAGGTTAAGGAAGAAGGCAGAGAATACTGCTCTTAAAAGGGAGCCACACTGAACTCAGCCAAAGAGGCAGCTTTAGTTTAATGCTTTTCTTCCTCAGAGATTTTTTTTCTTTGATTTCATTTTCCCAGAAACACCATAAGTATGTAACAACTATGTTACAAAACTGAATATCATAACTTCAGCATATTTAATCAGAGTTTTTATTATCATTCACGTATTTTGGACTCTGCACTGTAAGTAATTATACAATTTCAGGATATGAAAATCATTTCTCTGAGGACCCAGTTCTCATAAGAATTCTTTGCTAAATTTTTAATGATCATTCTGCTTGACAGCCTGATCTTCAACACTGTCAGTCACTTCTTATTACTAAAGAGAATGAATTCAATGATGCAGTGTTATCAAATGGAAGCTTAAATAAATATTGTTTCCATAGGTTCTTAATGAACATCTGATGACCGCTATAAAGTAGGCAGTATGCTTCTGCTGCATACTAGTAATATATTTTAAGGGGCAAATTTCATATTTCAGTCATGGAAAGTAAGAAGGGGTAATTACTGAATCAGTAATAAAATTGGTAGCTATAGAAATCAATTTCCACGCCAAAGTATCACAATGAGATATTAAATATAAGGACAAAATAGCAACCATGTATCTTTGCAAAATCCTTTGCAAAATAAATAAATCTTTTGGGAAATCAATTAAACACAAGCAAACTATCTGCAACTTGTGTGATAAACCAAAGTAGAAAGAGTGAAGAGAAAAGCAACAAAAATGATTAGGGAACTGGAAGCTAAAACATATAAAGAATGGTTGCTAGAATTGGGTATGTCTAGTTTAATGAAAAAAGGACCAGGGGTGACATGATAGCAGTGATCCAATATTTAAGGGCCTACCACAAAGTAGTAGGGGTCAATCTATTGTTCAAAGCACCTGAGGGCAGAACAAGAAGCAATGGATGGAAAATAATCAAGGAGAGAACCAACCTAGGAGAAATTTCTGATAGTTAGAACAATTAATGACTTGTCTCCAGAGGTTGTGGGTGCTCCAACACTGGAGGTTTTAAAGAAAAGATTGGACAATCTTTTGTCTGAAATGGTATAGGTTTTCTTGCTTGAACAGGAGGTTGGACACTAAAGTCTCCAAGATCCCTTTGAATTCTATTATTCTGTTAGGTACATGAGGTACATTCCACTGCCAAGTGTCGTATGATTGCAGCAGAGTACAATCAAATACATATTTGACTATTTTAATGGTCAGGTTAGGAACACTAAAGTCTGCAGTATATTTGGGTCTAAAATTGTCCAAAGTTCAAAAGAGTGATCAAATAAATGCTTGAAATTCTGTATAAACCAGAACATAAACACTGATATTAATTTGATTAAGGCTGTCTATGAATGAGAATTATACTATCAGGAAAAAAGCTAAATTTATTTGATCATTTATGAAATAGTGAGAATTTTCTTTACTGAACCTTTAAAAAGGTAAGTTTTTTGTTATTAAAGTAACTGAGGAAAAACTCACCCTGCCTACAAATATTAATAAACAAATACCACAAGCATTTAAGCCAAGCTGCAGAATTCTGATTCCGAGAACAGATTCATTCTAAAATTACTAAATGCAATCAGTAAATTACTAAAATTATTGAATGTAAAGTGCTAGAAGAAAAACATCTTGCAATCTGAAACTGCATTAATAGACATAAGCTACAATGTAATATGTTTCTTTAAAAAGTTCAAATTAACCCAAAACAACAAATATGGAGAAAAGGTCTATCAAATGGCAGAATTATTTATTTTGGTATAAGCATCTCTAAAAATAAAGTCAACTGGGGAATGATTTTCCTACCAAGTCAGCATCACATTAATTGAAGCTTGTTGAGATCTGCCCTCCAGAAATTGTATTGACTAGAACAACAACAACAGTAAGTGAGAACAGCAGCACTCTCGGAGAAGATGCATTTCCACTGAAGTTGCTAGGAGTGAGTATAGTCATCTAGCCTTTCTCCTCAATGGACCTATTTTCCTTCCATCACCAACATGTTTCCCTATCCAATAGAGATGTAATGGCAGAAAAAATATCCCCTCCCCATCTCTCTCTCTCAAATACAAGGCTGCCCCAACACAAAACAGCCAGCAATTATCTAAATAAGTAGCTCCAACTGTCCCATAAATTCATAATGATGAGCTTTTAAAGAATAATTGATTATCCAAATTTCAGTGTGAAATCGATTTGAGCCTGCCTTCTAACTGTGCCAGCACAAACTCTGTCACCAGTTTTCCCTTCCTCTATTACTTACCTGCCAACATGGAGATCTTGCAACCCTTCCAGCCATACATTTATTCAGCAGTGAGATGTTCCTGCATCCATCCTACAGTGTCAAAATATCTTTGTGCAAATGGTTTTATAGACAAAGATTTCCACAAAGATTCCACAGCTGAGCAGCGAGGCTACATTTTCTGTATTCCCTGTATTGTTGGCATCAAATCATATTAGGAATGATAACTGTCGGTAACAAAGTCCCAAGGGAGAGTTGTATCTTAATAAAAACTAGACTTCAGAGGGAATAAAGGGAAGTGAGGAGAGCAGCTGGGATGGGGGAATTTTGAGCACAGCCAAGTCAGCAAGTACTTTCCCAGGTTTTCTTTAGAGAATATACTTTTCATTATTTTGCTATATACATTTTTGAGTAATTTGTACTTTGTCCCTCATTAGAAAGATAATGGCTCTATAGGTAAAGAAATGTGATGGCCAACCATAGAATAAAATAGCATTCTTTCCTGGAGATGGTAGGAACAATTCAGCAAGCATTTGTTCTAGCTGAAGTAGTAAAGCTGGGTAATAAGTGCACCATTCTGACCTAGTGTATTCTATGGCTTGCTATTATTTCTCTTAAGAAAGGAGTTTTATATCTAGCTAGATCATTAAGCCATGAAAGAAGTTGCTGATCACAGAAATCTAGTAGCAATATGGAGTTTCAGGAAAAAGGTTCCACCTAGAGGTGCCAAAAGTTGGACAGGTGAATTTTGGGGGGTGAAAAGCTTGTGTTGTGCTACTGATCTACAGCTCTTCCCCATCATCACTCTTTTTCCTGCACACTCTTTTTCCTGTTGGTTCAGAGAGTCCTAGTTTAGCATCTAAGACTGCATTTATTATCACAGCAATACAACACTGCTATCATCACAGTGGGAAGGGTAATAGAGGAACACTCAGTGCAGCAATCTACCCAGTTGTCAATAAATGAAACTATCAGAGTTAATGAAGTTGTTGCACATGTATCAATAGCAAAGCAGATTTCTAAGGGAGTGCAATTATGAGTTATGATATGAAATTCTGTAACACTTTCTGCACCTCTTTTACCGTGTATACAAAATAGCTTAAAATACGAAGTGTCAGTATTTATTTGAATCTAAGTCAGCTTTCTTACTTCTAAACCTTCAATTATCTCTTTTTATTGTTTAATAATATACCCATATCAAATCCACATCTTTATATCAGAAAATGGAGGCCCTAAAACTCTCAGAAGGAAGATTTTTGTATAGTTTTCCTAGTTACTGAAATAATTTTAAATTGATACAAATTGACCCAAACATTTGATCCAATAGATTCACATGTTGGTAGTTTCCAAGACTGAGCAAAGAACAGTTCAATAAACATATACCTGTCTTTATTAATTAATTTTCTCTTCAAACATCCTAAGCACATGTGTACCTTATAGGGTGAATCAAAAAAGTCAAGATGGTGGCTATGACTGCTTGCTTGTATCCCCAATGCTTTTATTAATGTGTTGCACAGGTGATGCATGTAAAAAAGGAATAGATCATTGCTATCAACTTCACTTTCTTGATTCCCCCCCCCAATCCTTGGCAGACTTTCAGAATTTGATAATTACATAGATTTTATATAATATGCTATATAATAATATAATATAATATAATATATTCAGATTACATAATTCATTCATACTGGATATGAATATTTACACATCTATAAATTGTTATTTTCTGCTCTAATTTTCATCTGCTGAAGAAAAAAGAAAGCAGACACAATGAGAAAAATATAACTGGAAAAGATAATAAGATAGCTATTTATCCAAGGTTCTCTTTGAGCTGCTGCAGTTTGTCAGAAATGGGGTTAATTCCATGTTCAGTTATATAACTGAAATAACATTTACCAATCTGTTGTGAATAGAATAGAAAGTATTCATTGTAAACTGAACAGAAATAATGCAACTGTTTTTTTCCAGCTGGAATTATTACACCCCCTCACCCACAAAATAAAAACAAAAAATGCATATCTGATCCTTATTTTATATCTAACCTTAAACTAAAAAGATGCAAACAATTGCCTGTTAAACTGAAGCCCACATCTGATTTACTTCCAAAATACTGATGCTACTCAGAATACTCCTATCATTTTTCTTATTATGTAAAAAAGGCAGTGCCTAGCAGGGCTCTGCAAATACTTAGAAACAGTTACTTCAGAATGTACGGGAAGATTTAAGACTCACGCACCTCTGTGCAAAGACAACTGAAGGCAATTTCTAAAGCAGCCAGACAAGCCTGTAAAAAGACACAGCTGCTTTAACCATTTAAAAATGCTCTTGTGTTTTCAAAGCATCTTTGAAACTGCCCAAAACAGGAAACTAATTATCTGGACCCATTTCAGTCTGAGTTCAATCCTGAACATAGAACTAAGATGATGTTGGTTGCTCTGTTACATTACTTTTGTTGCCATTTAGGCAGAGGTTGTATCCTTGTCCTTTTTTTATTGGAGTTGTTGGAGTTCTCACTGGCTTTTGTTAACATCAACCATGATGTTTTTTGGACCATCCACAAAGACTGAGGGCGGTGTTTACAGTTCTTCTGCTGTTCCCTAATGGATGTTTCTAGCTGGTGGTGGTGACAGAGAAGATATCAACTTGGTGAAAGTCCACAAGGGTCAAATTTGCTATTTAATATCTAAATGAAGCTATTGTAGGAGGTCATCTGGCAAGTTGGGGTCTGGTATCATGAGTATGCCGATGATACCTAGCTTTATACTATCATCTGTATACTATAATCCCAGTCTGCACTGGGATGACAAAAGTGCTCTCTAGTGTCCGGAGAGTCTTTATGATAGAAATGGTTGAAACTGAACCCTAGTAAGACAGAATTGTTTGTGACTGTGGTACTGGCCCTAATGATTTCTTTAAATGGAGAGGCGCTGTCTCTGAAAGAACAGATTTACAACTTAGGGGACCTCCTGGAGTCACTGTTCTCCTAGAGCAGCAGGTAGGGGGGATAGTTAGGGGCCCTTTGTTCAGCTTCAGCTGATATAGTAATTACAGCATTTCTTGGAATGAAATGCAATAATGATTCATATCCTCATCTCCAACTGTCTAGACTACTACAATTCACAGATACTTGTTGGCAGTCATTATTGGGAGAATATGACACATTGTGAGCCTGGCATACAGTGAACTTCTGAGTGTACGTTAAAGTTCTGGTTTAACCTATAAAGTTCTTTATGGCTTGGTGCCAGGCTATCTATAGGCCCACCTTGCTCTCTAACTGTTACAATCATACTGGAAAAAGTAATTGATTGTTGATTACTTCTGAGAGGTCATGTGGGCCAGTGATTTATAGCACTGCTTTTCTTTGATAGAATGAAAGATAGAATGATCTCCCACTTGAAGTTAGATCTCCTCCCACAGACCATCTTCCAAATTCTTCCAGAGAGCATTCAGGACATAATACTTATTTGTCTGGTATTTTATTCTTTATGGTTTTACTTTTTTTTCTATATTTAGGCATTGTATTGGTTTTCATGAATTTGCAAGCAACAGAAAGTCAGTGAAACATCATATTAAAGTTCTATCCAAAAACTGCATGAAACCTGTGTAATTTGTTCCTCCTCAATTTTTATTTTACTAATTTTTATTGAGACATGGCTTAGCCATCTCTAATAAAAAACTTAAATGAATGAAAATTTAATTGTTTTATTGTCAACAATTTGCATTGTCAAATCAAGAAAATTCTTAATATCTTCTATTCAAACAGGCACAAATCATGGTCGAGAACTGACATGATATGAATGTCATCGGAGTACAAGAAAATATACAAGAAATAGAATTGGAGACAAACACTTGGGCAGACCACAACCCAATTAAAGTTAAATGGAAAGGACAAATAAGAAAACCAAGATGGACATTAAAGCAGTCAATACTAAAAGATAAGGAGTTTATACAAAGAATGGAGAAAGAAATGGATCTCTTTTTTAAAGATAATACAAATGGAGAAATGTCCTTGCAAAACGTATGGGACACTGCTAAAGCATATTTTAGAGGATTAGCTATAATAAAGGTAATACATATTTAGTTTTACATATATTAACAGCAGCTAGGATAGTATATGCACAACATTGGAAAAATGAAGAAACCCCTACAGAGGGAAATATAATAAAAAAATACTGGAGTGCGCAGAAATTGATAGGTTAATGTTAAAAATTTAAAAAGAAGAAGAAACTGAATACTATATGACATGGGAATTGTTTTACCAATGGTTAGCTGACAGAAACAGAGGTTAGAATGTTGGAAATATGAGAAAATGTGGATTATATGAGGAAGATCTATAGCGGATTAGTAAATGTTTTGATTGTTATACAATTAATGTCAATGCGGAAAATACTATTTTTAACAATATGATTGCTATTTCCTAGTATATGATTGTATTTTGATAAGATTACAATGAATGTGATGATTATTATATTCTAATATTTTTATACCTAGACAACACATTGTTCAATACAGAAATGGAATTATGTATATATTATTACGTTGGGGAAACAGCTAAAAGGCTCAGGACTAGGGTCCACGAACATGAACTGGCAATCAAAAGACAGGAGCAGCGCTCGCAAGTGTGGGCTCACATGGCCAATTTGAACCATACATTCGATCTGGAAAATGCACAGACCATATCTTGTGAGACCACTAAGAGTGGCTGCCTTCTCAAAGAAGCCTGGCTTTCGGATGAAAATTCCATCAACCGGCACATAGACCTCCTACCAGCATACCAGACTCTCAGAAGATGAGAGAAACAATGTGGTAATCCACAGAGTAGATGGCCATCCCATACGGTGCAAAAGCAAGACCATGGCTCTACAAATGGGGAAGCTGTGATCCCTAGGGAGAACAGCGAACTGGCAAAAGAGGAGGGGGGCCGAGTGACACCACAATGAGATAGTAACTGGCAGGATTGGAGTGACAGGGCTTCAGATGAGGCGGCAAGAGCTGCTATGGGAGGAGATGACAAACGGCTTGGAAGGAGAGACAAAAAAGGAGGGAAGAGTATGAAGCAGGAACATCTGAACAGTTGTTCTTTGCAGGATCAGGGAGGGGGAGCTACAATCATAAGAGCCACCAACAGGCTGCCGGATGAGAATCAATTTAACACATTGCAGAGTAACATAGCTAATGGGCCGATGACGCGCTCAAGGAGCCAGGTGCAGAGACAGGCAGCTGTATATAGGCAAGCTCCCTAATCACCTAGCATTCTAACTCTGATGACGCCAGTAGTTTGGCTGATGAAAGCTCAGTAAGTAACTTTTTTACTCAAAGGCTTGTTTATATTAAACAGTCCTGTTTATTTTTATTCTGGTGTTCGTTTTTCTTATATTTTTATTGATATGCCCAGGATTCGCATTGCTATATATTTCTTTTTATCTTAGCAGTTAAGAGCATCTGAAGGAATGCTGTCTTATTAAAGGATATCTTATTTGACTTTTGTCCTGGAAAATTCTGTATAAAAATAAGTTGCTTTAACTCTAAGCCATGTCTTTTTTCTTGTGCTTAAGATGATACTTTGAGCTTAAAATAGGCATATTATATACCCATATAATCATTCAGAGGGAGATACTATAATGTTGATAATCACTTTTGGATGATCATCACAAAATGCAATGGTGGTCTTCTGAATATTCCTTCTAGTTGTATTGAAGTACATCTGCTGTAATTCCCATCCAGCACGTACAATATTAAACTGGAGGAGGCAGCACTAGTATATCTCTATTTATCTTCTTCCAGGACTGTGTAGCACAGTGATTCACCAAATTCCTCTATCCAAATTTCATTGAAGTCAGTCACTGAAACATGTTCATGAAATGCCACACAACTGTTAAAATTAACACATCTTTATGGTGTATATGAAATGGATGGAAAAGCTCTCTGTTCTGTGATTTTTCTGTGTGATCCTCTTACTACATCCCTGTGCTGCAAGTTCAGATGCAGCTTGTGCTATTTTATCCGGATTAAAAATGACATGACAGCTGATGAGTTCTGGTTTCAAAGGCTGTAAAATAAGCTGTCATCCTTTTCTCTCTCCCTTTCCCCTCCAAACTGTATGAAAATATGAAATATCTAACCATCCCTGAACAAGCTGGTGGTTCTAGATTAATGAATGGCATTAACAAAGCACTGATGTGAAGAAGTACATCCCACTTACAATGTCACTAAACAGAGCTCAATAGCCTAGAAGAAAAATTATTATAGGAAACAAGTAAGAAAAATGTTGGGGGGACGATAATCAAGGCATTTGATAAAGGGCAGCTTTAAAATTTAATGTGTATGAATTAAATGTTCACATCAAATTACCATTTTTATGTAATAGGTAAAATGCAAGAGAATCTGAGAATCCAAAGATGAAAAATGTCTGCAGTATAGTCATCTTTACTTGTGTGAAAGTAATATGGGGAAACTCATGGTCTTCAATAGAAGCTAGAGTCATAATCTATAATCCCTGATTATTTTGTCTTTATCATGTACAAAGATAACTTTTCTCTCAATTATGAACACCCAATTAAAAATTTCATCCAGCCCTACAGGGATGGAGTAGGAGAGTCCTATAATATTTGTTGGAAGAGCTATACATAATTAAAGCTACATTACTGCCACACTCCACTATATAATCATTTCCAAAATACACAGCCACTGCTGGATTTCACCAGGTGAGAGAAATCAATGAAAACAGATCAACAATGTCAAGGTTTAGAATTGAAAGCACATGTTTGATTTCAATCTCTTTTCTTATAAAACAGCACTACAAAACAAGTGTATAGTATTCAGCAGATAACTGTAAGATCTAATATTTTATCTCATTCTAAAGCCAACTAATTCAAAGTACATTTTCTGCACATGAAATTGAAAATATCTATGCTTTAGATTTTGGAATAAAATGCACTTGAACTAGGAATTACTAAATGAAGCAGTGAAGTGCATCTTCTAAACGCATTTACAATAAGACATACAAAATGATTTTTACAGAATATAGTTTTGTATGTAATTCTTTTCATAATATTAATTTTCAATGGTGTACAGTTCTTATATCTATTCCTCCCTTGTAGAGATAACTGTGTTATTTTTAAAAGTATCCTGAATTTCGTAACTTGATCACTGAATTACAACTATGGATCAGTATTTGGTATAATTTGCAGCAAATTTATCTTATAAAATGTAATTGGCTATTGTTAATACGTGCGCTCAATATTTAACAAATATTTAACAAAGTTAAACAATTCAAAGTCATTTGTTGCATTCGTGTTTGATATATTCAAAAATAAAAATAAAAATTGAATATACCAAGAGATCCCCAAATGACCAGAACATCTGCAATCTTGTGGCAAATACACAGCTATGTCACTAGGAGGACTAGGCCATTTCAACAGGATGTGATATGAGTGGCTTGAGGTCTTAGAATGCCAGCATTTTAGATCCGAATATTGGAAAACATAGCTTGGAGCTGAGAATGTGGCAACTAATCCTAACTCTCTGTTGCCGAACTCAGGGCTTAAAATTACAAACTATTAAAAGAGGAATGGCACATAAATCTGTGATACTTTTATATCACAATTTAAAACGGAAGTACAAAATGTAGACCAGCAAATATTTGTTTCTTTGCAGGGTAGTATGCCAAACCACAGGATGCTTTGAGTTTTCATGCCAAATTCTCAAAGCAATTTTCTAACCAGTGTCTTGGACCAGATGATCTATTAGCAGTTCCCTTTAGCTGTATGTTTCTTGCACCATTAAAATATTCAACAGAAAGAAATCTGCTATTTTTGGATCTAAGTCCCTATCTTAGTTTACTTTCTGTTTTCTGCAAATATAATTGACAAATACCTTATTGCCTGCTGAACTATTCTCTGGAATTTCATGTTAATGAAACATGACATTAAATGTAACTAATTGTACTTTTAATTTGAAATCCACTTAGATTTCTCAGTTCTTTCCAGAAGATTATTCATTTTCTTTTCAAGAACACTGCTTATTCTGACCTATCTCTACTAAATTCAGTTGGTCCTCCTATTTCTTTGCAATGTCTTTTGACCCTATTTTCCATTATTTTCTATGAGCACATTTACTATCAGATTTATCCTTATGTGAAAGAAGTTTATATGCAGGCTTACAATAATGCATGGTTATGTATAACTCAAAGAGATGCTGCATCATTACAGAAAATTGCAAACTGATCTAGATGACTTATGTGCAGAAGGACTGTCAACGGGGAAGGAGGATTGGAAGCAGGAAGTTGCACATATTTTGAAGGCAACAGATATGGTCCTCTATTTTATGAAAGAGGCACCAAAGGTTAATGTGGGAGACATTTTGTGAAAATAATCTGTCTATCTATAGCAGTGGTTCTCAACCTTTTTAATGCCGCGACCCCCAACCGGTCGTAAGTCGAGGGCTACCCAACTGGTCATAAGTCGAGGACTTTCCCTGCCCGGGAGCGCCGTGCATGCATGGTGCCACCCACTGAGCCGGCTGAGGTGTAGCTGGCAAGCGGCAGAGAGGGCGCAGGCCGACCACCGGCTGGGCCACCAGCTGGCCCAGCCCAAGGGAGGTAAGGCACCAGCCGGGCCCCACGCGTGCCAGCAACTCTCCCTGCACCCGCCGGCCTCCCACCTCTGGCCCTCTTTTACTTACATTTTTAGTAGTTGCTCAGCAGAGAGGGGTGGAAACTTCCAGACAGCTCGCCTTCGCTGCAGACAACTTGCAGCACCGTTTGCAGAATGGGACTTTTGGCGGGCTCAGCAGGGCAGAGACAGCCTGGACAATTCCTATTGGCTTTTGAAAGCCAATAGAATTAGACTCTATTCAAGAGAGTCTATTCTATTGGCTTTCAAAAGCTAATAGAATAAAAGGGAGTAGCACAGTTAAGGAAAAGGGGGGAAAAATGGCACTGTGTTGTTTGGCAACCCCCGTGAAATGTTTGTTTGACCCCAAATGGGGTCCCGACCCACAGGTTGAGAACTGCTGATCTATAGAATAGATGGATAGATGGATATCATTTATTCATCCATCTGTCCATTTATCTGGAGATGGCTTATTCTACCTATGTGAAATTCTATAGGAATTTATGCCAGTGAAAGTGCTAATTAATTGTTCTTTTAGGGTGATATCCTATGAATCTGTTATCTCTGAATGGAAGAAATTATAACTATTTAGCTGTTAATAGGCTAAATGTTGCAAATAGATGAGGGTCAGGAAAAGCAAGATTCCTGCTGAGTTTCTCTTTAGGCATTTAATTCAGTGCACTTTTTTAACCCTAGTTGAACAGTTTTAAAATGGGCCTTCTTTACCACATCAAAGTCAAGCTGGGAAAATTTAGACAAGGGAAAGTGCTGTTAAATCTCACAATTCAGTATCAGATGCTATATTATATCCAAGTCTGCAGAGACTATATGGAATCCAATTTGCCATTATTTAGTAGGAACCATTCTGCTTTTACTGCTGTTTTTCTTCATTCTTATTCACTATTTACCCAATTATATCTATCCTTATTAGACCCCTGCTGAAGGCAGCAAGGCACATTTAGTCACAGAAGTCCCACTGCATAACTTAATCCTATTATCTTTGGATAAAACAGGGATGCAAAGAGGACAGGCTAGCTTACCCTCCCCACACCCCAAGAGAAAGAGTGCTATTCCCCATCCCTCTGCCTAATGTAATTAAGATCTGGAAATAAACCCATTCCAGTCCTTATCCAAAGTAAGCATCACTGTCATTGCTCATAAATGAGCTACTGCTGTGATGCAGAGATGACACTTTAGTGACATTTGCTGATATCTGCAGATTTTGTGGCGCTATAGCGTTATAAACCAAAAGGCTTCGAGGTTTAAAATGCTTGAATAATAAAAGGAGAAACTGTCTTTCCTTCTCTTCCTTCAGCGAAGACTCCAGCCAACTACAAAGTTCTCAAAATAGCGCTCCATTGCAGTAGAGCCTAGCAGTGTTGGTTACAAACCTACAACACAACAGTGGGGAAACTGAATTCTACTCTTAACTATGGAACCTTGCATGGATACAAGATAATTCTGAAACTGTAAAATTAAGACTCCTGGGAATTTAGCCCACTGAAGACTTAAACATGATCGGAAGATTTCAGGAAAGGGTATATACATGTAGTCCTTGACTTACAACAGCTCACTTAGTGACCATTCAAAGTTACAAAGGCATTGAAAAAAGCTAAGTATGACTGTTTTTCACAATTATGACCATTGCTACATCCCCATGATCACGTGATCAAAATTGAGAGGCTTGGCAATTGACTCATGTTTATGACCGTTGCAGTGTCCTAGACTCATGTGATGATCTTTTGTGATCTTCTAACGAGCAAAGTCAAAGGGAAAACCAGATTCACTTAACAACTGTGGCAAGAAAGGTCATGAAATGGTGCAAAACTCACTTAACTAATGTCTCACTTAGCAAAAGAAATGCTGGGCTTAATTGTGGTCTTAAGTCAAGGACTACCTGCATTGGAAAGGAAAAAGGAAAAATGTGTGATGTTGGAGAAAACGAGGGGAAAAAAAGCAAAAGGGAGGGTATGTGTACTATCATATGGATGTTAGGATTTTGGTAAGGACTACTGTTACACAATAGTAACAGTAAATAAAAAGAAAATATTTTGTAGTAAGTTTCCCTGTTTATTTGTTTCACTTTTTAATGCTAATATTAAGGTGGTTTCCTGCTTAACTCAAAAGAAAAAAAACCTTCAGTTGAATAACAACAAAAAATCACTCCTGTCCTTGTA
This sequence comes from Crotalus tigris, assembly GCF_016545835.1. Classification (NCBI taxonomy): domain Eukaryota; kingdom Metazoa; phylum Chordata; class Lepidosauria; order Squamata; family Viperidae; genus Crotalus; species Crotalus tigris. Next base: position 24,986,355 of record NW_024096970.1, read on the forward strand.
AAATTAATTGAGGTTTCAGGGAACAGGGGCCTGTTGAACAAATTTACTATTGAAAAATAGAGTATGTATATGTCAAAAGGAATTAAACCAAACACTGTTCTGCAGAAAATCTGAATATTTTATATAAACAAACCTGGAATGAATCCAGTGGGTCACTCTAACTCTTCCTAGAAACAGGATTTCATAGTACTTCTATCAGATACCAGCTAACTTTTTGTGAAAGACTACAGAAAGAAAATATAACAAGCTATATCTTAAGTTACTTAATCTGCTCTTAAATTTTGTTGAATTCTTCATAATGTTAAATACATAAGCCCTTATAATAATTTAAATCAATTCTATTTATTTTAAGCATTATTATCCAAAGTTAAAAATAGAGACTAACAAAATAATGTAACTGCAAATCAAACTAAAAAAATACGAAGCAATCAAAATACATCTGATTATATTTCATACTGATTTACTGATAGTCTATGCACTTACAACATGGAAAAGCCCCGTAAAAATAAGCATTTTGGCATGATTTTAAGCTGATTTCCTACTATTAATGCTTCAGTATATTACTGTATTCCACTGTGCCATTTTCTTTTTAAAAAATGTATTAATACCCTCAAGCTGAATTTGTTTCTTGGGGCTACATTCACATGGATTTCAGGGCAAAGTTACAGAAACACCGTATTTGTTACTACATTATGCTACAAAAATGTCTGTTGATTTTTTTAAAACTTTCCAATCTGTCAATTGTATAGGTGGTCTCTTACCCAATTATTAATTAGGACTAAATTGACTTGAGTTTCTGAGATAAAACTAGTTTGGCCAGGTGCTGCCACCTGCTGTTGTTATTAACAATTCTATTCTTTTGTGTTCATTGTTCTAGTGTATTGCGACAAAAAGTTATTATTATATACTATTTGGGATTAACAAATTAATGGACATTATGTCCTTACATTTTGGTAATATCTCATTCAGAATGTGGGGGGTGGTCTAGATGATGCAAAGAATGCTTGGATCTAGCAAATATTCATAACATTTCTAAGAACTCACCCACCACCTAGAATGAAATTAGAGTTAACATCTGTGAACAAAGATGTCTAAAATCCATATATTATAACATATTATATTAGTCTTCTGGCTAATGTCTGCCCTCAGAATGGTAAGATCCAGTTTTTCATCTGGTTATATAGGGTTTGTTTAAAAAGCATAAAATAAAACCACCAAAAACAATGGTAAATGGGAACCATCTAATACAATTAGCTCTAGATGCATTGATTTATTTATGGTTACAATCCTAAGAAACGGAATATCTTGGAACAATACATCATTTAATATTAAATGCTGGATGAAATAAAAACAATCAGCTCACTGAAAATACTAATAATGAACCTAAAGCTGTGATGTTTTGAATACATAAGTGAAAACCAAAATCACAAGTAAAGATATTGCAGTTTGAAAAAAATATAGGCAACTGAAGAGGCCGACAGAAGAAAAGGTGACTAGATACTATCACTGATAACAGAAACTTTAAAAAAACCTGAAAGGACTACTTACTTGGCAGATAGTCCTGACAAAACAATGTTCTTATCATCATAAAAAATAAGAAGAGTTTGAGTGACACTAAATAATTGATATTATTTCATGCATTTATTTTCACACTCATTTTGATGTTACATTATTGTACATCACCAGCAAAATGACATATTGCTTGCTAGAGATATGATACATTTGAAAAGAAATGTTAAAATATGATGAACTATTACTAGCATTCTGATTGATGGAAGTCCATACACTTTGGCTGTAAAGCTAGCAATAAAAATAGCAAGTACAAAAGAAAAAACCTTTAAAAAAACCCTCAGAATTATCTTCCTAGGTTAACTTCAGCTTTCTACAATTAGTCAGAAGTTTTTCTCAGCTCTATCTGGATATGGCAGAATAAATCTGGCACTTTATTTTAAAAGCAAGCTACAATTCTTCTGTCCTCCACAAATATTTGAAAAATATAAGGAATCTATACACTAACTTTCAGAACAAATCTGAGTTTAAACACAAACAAAAGTTTGCATAAGCACAGTTCAGTGAGTGCAATACTTGCTAAAAGTCAAACCCCCTTTAGTTGAAATAGTTAAAAAGTCATGGGGTCTTTGGTGCTGCCTGAAGACAATGCACTGTGCACTGATGATGTTAACCAAGTTTCATAATGAAACGCTGCAGGAAAAGAACCAAATTCAGAGAGCACCACGGACACCATGGTTTAATTCTGAGCTGCAAATATTTTCTTCTATCAGTTAAGAAATCACATTATTTGAAGAAATGCTAGTATACCAATTAAAATCAATCTGAAATACTCAAATAAAAAACAACAACAGACAACTTTCTATTCACAAGCAACAATTCAATAACATTGGCTAAAATAGAAATCTTCAATAAGTCTATACTGGAAGTTGAACTATGATGAGTTTTATGTCGTTCTGTAGGAGGAGAATTCCACAAATATGGAGACATTATCATCATCACTGTCATCACTGTCCTCCTCATCATCATCTCGCTCTCCCCTGACCCAATATAATGCCTGTAAGTAATGTTCACAGGACATACGGATGAATTCTGCAGCTGATTTTTAAAACCCTAGACCAGGGGTGTCAAACTAGCAACATCACGTGACGTGTTGCGACGTATCACAGCTTTTTTTCCATTGCCAGCAATGGGGTGGCCACGGTTTTGGCATGACGCATCTGGCCCAAGGGCTGGCAGTTTGACACCCCCTACCCTAGACTTAAGTTTTTCACAATAATTACTTTCAGGTATGAATCTGTTTTCTTCTCTCTCCCTTCTGAATATTCCTACATTCTCTTATTCTCATTCACATCAAATCAAATTAAATCAAATAACTTTATTATGCTCTTTGACCAGCCTTTGTAAGTTAATAGTAATAAAAATCACACACACACACACACACACACACAAACACACATACATATATAAAATACAGTAAAAGAAGGAATGGTTTAACTGAATCAATAGTTGTTAGGGAAGGGAAATATGTAATGATATAATAAAATTAGCATGTCTAATTAGCATTTTTCACAGATGTATAACTTGGTAAAAAAAATTGCCCACCTGATGTGTAAGTGTAAGGTTGTTGTTGTTGTTAATTGCGAAGTCGTGTCTGACCCATCGCGACCCCATGGACAACATTCCTCCAGGTCTTCCTGTCCTCTACCATTTTCTGGAGTCCATTTAAGTTCACACCTACTGCTTCAGTGACTCCATCCAGCCACCTCATTCTCTGTCGTCCCCTTCTTCTATTGCCCTCAATCTTTCCCAGCATTAGGCCCTTTTCCAGTGAGTCCTTCCTTCTCATTAGGTGGCCAAAGTATTTGAGTTTCAACTTCAGGATCTGGCCTTCTAAAGAGCAGTCGGGGTTGATCTCTTCTAGGACTGACCGGTTTGAATGCCTTGCAGCAATGTATGGCTGTCAAAGTTGGACCATAAGAAAGGCTGAGCACCAAAGACAATTGAGGCCTTTGAACTATGATGCTGGAGAAGTGTAAGGTTAGTGACCCTTAAAAGTTAATGAACATAACATTTATCTGCATGGTCCTTGTCTTTGAGGATGATTGGTGTAATCAAAGCATGTCTTGGGGCAATTTATGAGAATGTGGGCAAGTGTTTCTACTTCTCTAGAGCCACAGGGGCAAAGTCTCTGTGAATAAGGGGCCCCGTAAAATCTTCCCTTCAGTAGAGGTGATGGGAGGGCATCAAAGCAGGCTCTAGAAAAGTCTCTTCTATATTTGCTTAATATGAAATTGTTTTAAGTACCCCGCAGTAGAGGGCTTGTGGCTGTCTAACAACTGGCGAAAGGACTCAGGGCATTGGTGATATCATTTTGTCAATGTCCCTAATTCTCTCTTTTATTTTTGTTTTGGCTTTCTCCAGGATTAATTGGCCTAAGTATTTGGGAGAAAGGCCAAGACTGCAGAGTTCTGCTGTGCAGGTATGGTGTCAATGGGTTTGGTGATTGTTTGACAGCAGTAAAGGCATCAGGCCTGTAGAGTTGAAAATAATTCTAAAGCCTGAGAATAGGATCTTAATCCAGGCCTGTGCCATATTACCTCATTCACATCACTACAGCTTCATTTCCTTTCAGTCCTTCAGACTCAGATATTCCTTTTTAATTTTTGAACTTTGCCTGATGCAAACATGACAATAGCATTCTGGTTTGGTATTGTTCATGCCTACTGTATCTCAGGAAAGCAAACTTTCTTTCCTGAGAGATGTGCCTCTTTCCTCAATGTTAGTTTTGGAATGGACAGATGTGAGAATTCCCAACTAAAATGAAAATGTATTTTCAGACATCTGAGATTATATGAAAGATTATCTGCTTATTCAGAAGCTCAGAAGAAGAAAAAAAGCAAAGGCAGTATTGCATATCTTGATGAAATCTAAAAGGCTGGGTTTTTTTGTCTAACAATTACAAACAACATTTCTGGAGCAAGGCACACATGTATTATTGAATGTTGATTAAATAAAGAAAAATAATTTGAGAAAGTATTTTGGGCATCATAGTTTCAAAAAGTTTGGAGTGATAGACTAGTAGTTATTTGCTTTCACTTCTTATTCTAATGATGGTTCTTGACTTAATTGGCTAGTTAATTCAGGAAATCAAATCTAGATCACTGAAATTGACAAACAGTCACTGAGGAAAGATATTACTCTTTAAAAGCATGAAGGATAACAGTGGAAATGATATATATATTCTGCTATGAAGCAAGCCACCATAAGGTGAATTGCAATGAGTATGGATTAAATGTGATCTTCATGTTTCTTTGTCATTGCTGGTAAAGGCCACTTGCAATTATTTGGTCTAAATATAAGCAAGATATACATCTGTGCAAATAATATAGCATGTTTACTTGTGATGATAACAAGAACAAAGCTTGCTGGGTTATTAACCTGATGTCTGTGTTATCACAAGTAAACATCAAAGTTTGCAATCTTAGAATACTTAAATTGTAGTTTAGGAGGAAAATTAGGAAAATACTACCCCATATGAAATGCATTAAATATTCTGTTTAAACTAATCATCCTCAACCAATTCATTTCTAAGTTGAAAGGCTTTAGCTTATTAATATATTGTTGCTTTTCTGCTGATCATTTGTTTTTGTCATTCTTGTTAGAATATTGACGCTTTTGAACTTTAGCATTGGAGAAGACTCCTGAGAATACTATGGATCATTGAAGAATTCAACCTAGAATTTTCATTTCATGCACAAATAACAAGGATCAAATTATCTTACTTCAGAGATATATTGCAAAGACCTGGCTCTCTGGCAGGGAGAGATGGAAGGAAGGAGAAGAGAAAGATCACTGATAGCAAGGTGGATGGACTCAGTTACTGTGGTGATCGGTGCAATTGGAAGAGCTGATTTTCATCGAGAAAATCTATGTGGTCACCAAGAATAAAAAAACAATTTGATCAATCAAACAAACTATTAGTTCCAGTTGCTTAAAAATATAAGAGCACTTATAGAGGAACTTTTTTTTAATAGCAACACTATGCCTGCTTCCTTGGAAGTTCAGCACCAGTGAATTCAGGATTGCACCGTTAACATTAAAGGAAGTATGTAATACAAATATATTTCTTATAATCCTGTGGAAAATGTACAAAGTAGCAGTAAAAGCTGCTACTAAAAATTACCTACTTTTCATGGGGCGGATTAGTTTATTTATTTATTTATTTATTTTATTTATTTCTAAAATTTATATGCCGCCCAATCCCAAGGGACTCAGGGTGGCGCACAAAATTAAAACAATAATCTGACAATAAAACAATAAAATAAATACATTCATACAGCGTGTCTGATCATATCCCGCCCTCCCCCCGGGGACATCAGCCCCAGGCCTACCGGAACAGGAGAGTTTTAATGACTTTCTTAAAGGCCGGCAGGGTGGGAGTAGTTCGAACCTCGGGGGGAAGTTGATTCCACCAGGTCGGAGCCACCACAGAAAAGGCCCTTCCCCGAGGGCCCGCCAGCCGACATTGTCTGGCTGACGGGACCTGAAGGAGGCTCAATCTATGGGACCTCACCGGTCTCTGGGAACTGTGCGGCAGTATGCGGTCCTGTTTAAATTTAAATTATTGCATGTTTCACAATTTCTTATATCACCTCTTGATTTCAAAGGTTCTTGATAATTATTGATAATTAAATGAGTGATAATAAAAATGATAACGTTTTACAATCTGACAACAGATTGTAGAAATACTTTCAATCTGACACAGATTAGTAGTCTTCTTAAAAAAAAAACGCATCTGAATAATCAAACATCATTTTTTCTTGGCTAGTTTTAAAAGGCTATTTATACCATTCAGCAACTTTCATCTAATGAGTCTTTTATTTCCTTGAGGGAGCTCCAATGCTGTTGTCAATTTAAAAAACCATCCATTTCAGAAGATTTAGAAATTTAAAAAATATATCATTAAAAAAACCTTTCAGTCTCCAAAGCATCAACTTGTAAGTACAATGACATCACTATAGAAGCCCATGAGTGAGCAGAACTGTTGAATTTTATTAACATTATAAACCGGTTTTGCTTAATAGTTTAAACATATGTCATGCTATGTTGAATAAAAATTACAATGTTAACAGATTAATATATTTCAATATGATACTTTGGAAGTTTCTACACTGTCATATTTAAAATTTATCATAGAAGTCTTACCCAGAGTTGTAAAAGCTGAAACATTTCCCTAAATGATCAATCATGCAGTTTTGTCTTCAATAGGTATTTCCACATGGTGCCTTTTATATGAGCTAACTGCACAATCATTTCACGTATCTGCTGCATTCTGACAATGCAGAACCCCAAATTTTGTGTCAGGGTCCTTCTTGTTTTGTCTGGCTTTAAGCTTAGTTTGTCCATTTTTTTCTTGTTCATTATCAAATCTAATTCAAGTATACTGTATTGGCTGGGTGCTTGGAGTTAGGTGACATAGAAAAGAAAACTGAGCATCCTCATTACACTATACTCCCTTCTGTCAATAATTGTATTAATACTGAGGACAAAATGGAACCCTATGAGTTATCATAGGCTAATGGTCATAGTGCCACATAAACATGCCTATAGAGGCAGATGACACCGTTATTTTAACACAGAGAAATGACACCAGCTGTTTTAATGGTTCAAAAAGAGGTGCTTCTCAATGCTTTCCAAAGCCTTACTGATTACAATCCAACAGCACAGATAAAATAAACAGCAACATAATGCCTCTGGAGCCTAACTTCCCAAATTTCAAGAATGATTCAATAGAAAATGGAACTACAAATTTTAGGAAAACCCAGAATTAACATGATTTACTTCCATCACCATCCTCTTTATTTTTTCAGTGTTTGGAGTTATGCAACTTGTTGATTGCATTTACAGTTTATCCTTTTTTCCCTCCTAAGAATGCAAGGAGTTATACATAACAGAATCTAACTTTATTCAAAAAAAGAACAAGTCAAGTTAAACTGCACTGAGAGGAGGTGATAAAATCTGTGATCAATTTGAATCTGAGTCTTCCCTATCCAAATCTAACATTTTAATGATACTACTATATGGTTTACAAATTTTTGTAAATCTCTGAAACATGCCTGTTAATGCAGTACCATATCTTTCTTAACCACCTTCTCAATGTTGGACTTTAGACCACACACAAAATACAAATGCACACTAAATATGTAACAAAAGAAGAACAAAAAAAGTAATTACTAAGTTTTGGAAAGGTTACTTTTGCATTTTTTGACATCATAAAAAAGTATCAGTGTAACATTTTTCTGGAATGCCTTTTCTATAAGCACTACACTATTCCCTTCATCTTTTGTAACTTTCTGCCTTTTCAGTTTGAAGTTTAACCTTTTCACCTGCTGGAGAGATGCCAAAGAGATGCTAGCAAGAAATGGACAAATTTTCTAATAGGTCACCATCCACCGGGAAAATAAAGGTGATCTGGTACTTTAGTTTTCAGCAAACTGTTTGGATGGGATGTTCATGGATTATCATAGATCAGAAACTTAGAGAAGAAGTCAGCATGTCATTTTAGAGAGGAGGCCAGGAATTCAATCAAGCTTTCCAAAGATTTTATTTAGCAAAACATTTTTTTTTTATCTATAGCAAAAAAAGGGGGAGGCTTGCTTCATTTATTAAAAGGAGATTAATTTAGCAATAATGGTTTTCTTTATCCCCAAAATATTTCAAGCATGGGCAATTCTAAGTAAAGCTGCAATTTTATGTACTGTATGTATTTTGAGCAGTTAGCTTCATGGGTGTGCGTATGTATGTATGTATGTATGTATGTATGTATGTATGCATATATGATTAGAACTTTAGGTCCTAATTTTAAGCAATATTTTACTTTAAGACCTACATTGCTCAGAAGTAATTACAAGTGCACTTACATAATCATGCTGTTGGAGCAGAGATTGCTAAAGACAGCACGATGACTACACCTCTTGTTACTGTGATTAGACTCCCTCTGTAGACAGATGGCATATTGATAATCAACTAGGAAGTGGAAAGATCTCCCTTTTTCCTTTTGTTGGTCTCTTTAGAGAGTGCATGGGTGCATGGGTGGTCCTTATCATGCAAAGTCAACTAATGAATTATTACATGTGGTTTGTTGTAGATGAATACTCATTATCACCTAATCCAAAAGAATGTCATATTGGCAACTGAATCAGTTTTCTAGTTCTACATCTATGTATTTATCCTATAAGAGAAAAAAATAGTACCCCAACTAAATACATAAAATATATTGAATTTCTTTATCAGCTAGTTGTCTAGCAGTAAATATGACTGAAATAGGGACATTTTTCAAGTAACCAATTGCAAGATGAGAATGTAGACTGGAAAACAATGAGCTGTAATACAGTAGTGTGTTCTTTCATGTTTGTATGGATCCAAATGTTACTGATCGATAGGAGTGCTGATATTTTTGTATATTATCTTTCTGGAAATCTGATTAGCCCCCTACCCTGGTGGCCTTTCATAAGGCACAATATAGCTTGGGGGATGGAATCTCTTTCTTCACTATGTTAATGCTGGCTTTTATGATTTCCTGCTGTTGTGTGTTTTTATTTTATTTTTTTAAAAGTATAGTAATAATCATTATATTCTGTTTATTCTCAATGAAGATAACTTTGAAAGAGCTGAGCTTTTAAAAATTATAGTACAGAATATATGAAATACTATATACTAAATACATACTGATTTACAATGGTCAGTGAATGAAGTAAGCTATCAAATCTTAGGCTGTAGAAAACAAAGACCGTCTATTGTATTTTGATTCATTTTCATTTTCCTTTGCCTGAAGAAGGAAAGCTAAAGTAAGATTTGGAAGACCAATGCAAGCATAAATTTTTAACCAAGAAATCATAAACACTAAACCTGTTTCCATGCTTAATGTAATCAAGCTTCATTGTATATATATTGAATTGGTGATAAGAAACTTGAGAAGCTTGCATTAAAATTCTCCAAGCTCTCTCATTATGATAGTAAACTTCTAACTTTCTAAACTACAACTCCTAATTGAATTTTACCTCCATCTTTTTCAATAATTACTCTTGGCTTTTTGCAACAAACCATAAAGGAACAACAAACCATAAAGGAACAATAAATAATAATTTCCTTTTTCCCACCTCCAAAACTACATCTTTATTCTTTTCTTTTTGGGAATCTCCATATTATAAATGACTGAATATGTGTGTGCATTTATTTATTTCCTTAAATGGGATTATCCCCATTCATTCCACTAGATAATTGATATTGGCATTTAATACTGGTATGTGTTGTATTAAGTTGCAGTTCATGCTCAACAATCCCATAGCTCAAGTTATTTAGTCTTATTTCCTTTTAAATGAAATTCAGACACTTATCCAGTTCTCTGGTGCTAAACTATGCTTACCTGTTAATAATCAACAGGTAAATTGGAAGGATGTAGAAAGAAAAATTGTCCTGCTTATAAAAATTGCTTATTATGCAAGCCCTCTTCTGGAGCAAAAAAGTAATATATTAATGGAAGTAAGGAAGGTCTTTAAAGAGCCTTAGAAATTCAAAAGAAAACATTAAAATTGAACAGTTAACCAGATGCTGCATTGTAAATACCTTGAAGATACTTTTTATCCACCAGAGAAAATACTAATAGTGTCCCCAAATGTCTGGGATCGGGAGGCATGTGGTCTAAAAACAGAATTACAACTTATGTCTTCTCTCACAGATGTTGAAGTGGTGGGATTCTCAGTTATCTAGGATATCTACTGCAGCAGTGAAATTGCCTGCTATTTCTTGGCTATGGAAACAGAACTGCCCTATTGTACAACTGAAGAAATTCCACTGTTCCTACCATTTCATGTACACTGTTCGTGAAAAACAAATAGATGTATTTTCAAATTAGTACTAAGATTACTGGTAGCTCAATTTATTTATTCTATTTTATAAACATGATGTTATTTGATATATTTGTATGTTATGAAACTAGAATTCCAAGAATTTTGTAATTTTTCATTTCTTTACCCTTATAGAGCAGGGATATCCAATTTTGGCAACTTTAAGACTTGTGTACCTCAACATCATGCTGGTGGGGATTTCTGAGAATTGAAGTTCACAAATCTTAAAGTTGCCGAGGTTAGACACCTCTGTTATAGAGGCTTTTGATTTTTATTCATGAAAGCCATTGTTACAACATTCATAACGCTTGTGATGTAGACATACTTCAGTTGTAAGGCTCAAATTCTCTCAATCTATGAAACGCTAAATGTGTGGGAACTTCAACTCCCCATGCATTAGTATGTTTGGCCAAGATCGCTAGGAATTGAGGGATTGACAATCCTACCACACAGTATCCACTATGAGGCACTATGTGAGGCAGGGTTGACCTAGAACAGTGGTTCTCAACCTTTTTATACGGCGACCCCGGTCATAAGCAGGCACCGCGCATGCGCGCCACCGCCCCCTGTGCAGCACGCATGCGTGCCGCCGCCCCCCGCGCAGCACCCCCTGCGCCGGCTGACAAAAAAATGGCGGATTGCGTTGTTTGGCGACCCCCGTGAAATGGTCGTTCGACCCCAAATGGGGTCGCGACCCACAGGTTGAGAACCGTTGACCTAGAACCTCCTCACTTTAAACCTACACTAAGGATGTACCTGTAAAGTATTGTCTTCACTACCCATTGCCTTCCAATGCTCATAATACAAACAGAAATGAAATATTTTTAATATTATCTTGTTGCACTCAGTTAAGCAAATATAGAATGCCTGGTGATTTTCCCCAAGTGTATTTTCTGCTCAAAGGCTCAATGTAATTTTAAAATGTCATGCATGTTGCTATTACTACTGTTTTATCATTTGTCAACAAATACAACCAGCTGCTTTAGCAGTTCTCGTGAGGGATTTTAAATTGTTGACATAAAGTTCCAGCACATTTACTATTTTTTTAAAAAAAATAAGGGACTTGATTGTCACCTATGATATTTCAAAGATCACTCCTCATATAGACATCATGCTGGAAATTAGATGCAGGGCTTTACTTTCCATGGAACATTATGCAGAGACACTCTGGCTAATAAATCTTTGGAGCTAATGCATTCCAGATGGAAGCCATGTCTCACAGATTTAACCTTCCTAAACCCTTCCAAAAATTCCTCCCACAAAAACCTCTCTGAATAAAATATATATGATTGAAACAGATTAATTAATATATAGCATCTACATATCACTCCAGATCATAATTACTTGTGAAAACCGTCATATTCTTTTGAGACAAATTTCCATTTTGGACAATCTAAGACAGAAAAATGCCCCAACTTTAATTTCTTCACCAGGCCTTAACAGTGCTATAAAGAGAACATCCAATTCTGTCACCTGAAGTTTAATACATGTCTAACAAACACAAGAAAAAACAAGGGGGGGAGGGGGAGGGGATCAAGTCTCTTGCAGAAACCACTAATTAACATCACAGTTTAATCATGTCACCATGTTTAGTAGGCTACATCATTAGTTTGTGTCAAGCTGAAGCAATGAAATACTAAAACACCTACATGTAGATCTTTACAAATTCAGGCAAGTAAAATGGGAAGGTCAGTGTTATACAAGACTGTAACCATACTTCTTGTATATAAAAACCATTACAAATCATCATGACAATAGGCTTGGGTAGTTTTTATATACCGTATGTTATTGTTGCTTCCTTGTCAGACAATTTCCAACTACATTTTTACAAAATTGTATATAAACATTAGAGATTAACCAAAAAAAAAACAAGTCCTTTTCTTCATTAATTTTCTGTGATATGCTGAAAGGTTCAGAGCAGAAGGAATTGCTTTAAATAAAACAAAAAGAAAGCCAGAGAGGATTCTGTAAAGTGCCCCATATCTGAAAACACTAAGAGTAGAATCCAAATTCATTAGTTAAGAATTTCAATAAGGTTAATGTAAAAATTAAACATTTGCTTCCTCATCTCCCACTCAACTTAAATGCGTATTGCTTGCTCTGCAATCTTTTAACTTCTGTTCTAATCAGAAACACCTTTATTACAATCTCTTCACTGTCAAATTAGAGTTTTCAGGTTGTCCCAGTTTAACTTTACTGGTTCTATACATTATTAATTAATTTTATACTAATATTATGTTTCCCCTTCTCCCTGGGATTCTACAAAGAACTAAATTTTGTCCAAAATTACATGTACTAGGAAAAACTACATGTGGATTCAACAGTCTTCTTTTTTGTATTACATTTTTAAGACTTACCTACAGTTGTCGGTATGCTGTATCTATAATTGTTCTAGAACTTTTTTCGTCCAATCAATCATATGTTATTTAAACTTCCAATCTTTATTTCTACTTGTATATTTTACTACTCATTCAAACACAAAGATCCAGTTTTCATGATCACATCCCTGTCGAATAAGCTGAGATGCATATGAAATTGAAACTTCCTTTCTTAGGACATCTCAGACACTCATGGTCCAATTAACTATACATGTTCAAACTTCAACACTGTATTGATATAATTCTAAATAGTAATTTGACATAAGTTCAAGATAATGGCTTATTTAGAATTTTATAATGACACATTCCCAAAGTGGATAAAATAGGAAATTATGGTTAATTGCATAATCCAAACTGGATTCAAGTGGTAATAGAAATAGACAGCACTGAATGAAGGCCACTTGTTTCTGTTGTTTTCTTCTCAAACATTTACATTTGGAAAAGGTATATTCAGGAAATACACAACTAAATAAGAGGGAGAGGGAGAGAGGGAGGGAGAGAGAGAGGGAGAAAGAGAGGGAGTGGGAGAGGGAGAGGGAGAGGGAGGGAGGGAGGGAGGGAGGAGGGAGAGAGAGAGAGAGAGAGAGAGAGAGAGAGAGAGAGAGAGAGAGAGAGATTTAGATCTGCATTTTAAAAGATTTTTAGATAAATTTTGTTCAAAATTCCATGTATTAGGAAAAACTGCATGTGACAGATGTGGATTTTTCAACACAAAGGATTTTTTGAATAATGCATGAAAACCTTTAAAAGACTACAGTTTGACACAGATTATAGTTTGATCCACACATCCCTAGTAGGGTTTGCCTAGGCAGATATAATACTAATTTACTGTATATATTTTGCATTAAGCTGAGTTATCGCTATCCAATATCCCATTGAAGATTTAGCATCTTTCTACCAAATTCTTTTCTTCTTTATTTGATATATGATCACTCATCCAATAAAACTTAGCTGTATCTTCTCATTTGTTTTCTATAATCAATCTGTTTTTTTATCACTGCAATTTGCTTAATCTTCAAGTATATGTCAAAACTGTTAGAAATTCACAGCAGATCCTGGTTTCTATGAGCATCATGACAAAGACATATACTTTTTCCTACATTTTATAAAACCTCATATGTCAAAATTAATAAAATATTTGAAATCAATATAGTACTAAGTAATAGAATTAATAAAATATAAACACAAAATTCCACCATATATACATGCTTGTTCATAATTATTTCTCTTATAAACACTACTAACTCTACCTTTATTAAACAAATTAGTTTCAGAAATTAGCATTTGGCCAGACATGTAGATATTATTTAATTGGATACTGGTAATGTATTTCTATGATATATTATTAGCTGTTTAATGATAGCTGACTTTAGCATTTAGAAGAAACTTTGGTTATATATTAATTCTTATATACAATATAGGCCTGATGCTTGTGCACATTTGAGTATCATTTATCAAGCAAAGCCGTCCAGCAGAGGGCTCCTTTGAAACAGAATGTAGAAAAAATGGCAAGCTTTTAGCATATAATTGAAATGTAAAGCAATAGCAGTTTATATTTTATAAAACCACAGACTTCATGCTTTGAGTTTTTGATTGTGAACAGCCTTATTAAAAATTATCAGTCTTATTTTCATAAAATATCTAAAATAGTTTCTTGCAGGCCTATAAAATCTGCCTTATTTAAAAATAATGGCAATATATATCCTAAGGGAGACAGCCTCTTTGATCTTTAGCCATAGGTACATAATAAGGGCTGTAATTAATATTCTCCATTTGTTTTGTATTTCTCAAAATCATCCAGAATGGATGGGGCTGAAATATTTGAAGCACATGCATGTGTTTTTCTTTACCTGTTTTAGGAAGAGGTTTAATAAGTAAAATTGTTTTTCTACACCTTGCAAAAACTTTAGAGGCCTCACTATCAGTCTGATTATTCCTAAGGCTGAAGGCATTCTTCTCCTTAATTCTCCCCACTCGCAGTCTTCAGTTTTGGGTCTCATCTATTCTGGTAACTTTCTTCTTCTACTTACTTTTTTCCTGAGGGTTTTTTTTTAAGCTGCTGTGTTTTTTCTTAAGCAACAGAGGAAACTATGAAACAAAAGAAAAAATCTCAGGGCTGCAGGGCCTTCTACTGATGAAAAAAAAAAAAAAGCTGCCAGTTATTTGTGGCAATGGAGAATGTTATTGTTATCCCAAATCCAGCCAATATTTTTTAAGTAAAATAAAGCAATAAATAACATTAAATAGAAATAAAATTTATCATACAGCCATCCCACTTTTGGAATACAAGCATCAACATCCTATAAAAGCCTAATATTATATTTCCTCTTTCCCTTCCCTGCCTCTTACTAAGCAGTGTAGAGTAGTCTTGAATTTCTTTCTCATCCTTTCTCCTGGGGCTACACTTATTTGCTAACTTCTTCAAGATCATCTCTGTTCTCCTCTATACACACAAAAATAGTTAGGAGCCTGGAAATTACCTAGTTATGTTCTGTCACAGCATCCCATCCATAGCTAAAGAGATAGTTCTATAATTGCCTGTTATAACTTTGGCCTGAGGACTCTAGAAAAATAAAGAAATTCAACTTGATGGCTCATCATCATCATCTACTTCTAGAATTATCTATTTATTTCTAAGTCATATTAGTCATTTTAATAACTTTCAGGACAATGTATTAACATTTTTGCAAGATGTCTCTGCTAATCATCTTGTTCATCAGTCAGAAAGGAATAAGAAGAGTCAAGACAGTGTCACATCAGGTTTGAAATCTCTTATGTTATTGGATTGGTAAAGAAGAGGCATTATGTTCTCTAATGAACTGAGAAATTTTATGGGATACTTCATTTGCTCATCAATTTCTTCTACGATAGTATCTATGCCATTAGAGGCTTCCCTTAGTCCTATATAACTGGATTGCACATTACAGGTATTGTATTAATTGTTAAGCACTTTTCAAGAATTCTAATTGTACTGTTTGATGTTTTCTTTTGATAGCTTTATTCTATTTCCTACCGCTACAAGATAATGTGCTCATATTCTAATTGAATCTATTTTTATAATCTTGTGAATTCGTTAATTTTGATCCATGACCCAAGAGTGTTACTTTTAAAAAGATTGCTTATTGTTGCATGATTTGTCGAAGAGGTACAACTAGAAAAAAGCCCTGGTACAACTAGAAAAAAGCCCTGTGTTTTTGGTAAATTGTACAGAATTTTAAAACATGTTACATGGGAAACATCTTCCATTTAATATTTTTAGAGAACAGCAGACAGTATAACCATCTCTATTCCTTTATATTTGATGGAGCCAATTCTTACATTATGTTCATGGCATGGCTATTGTTTTCATATTTCAAAAACAATACATATCTAGTACATATTCTTATGACTACTGTTTGCCTGCTTTTCAATGACTGACATATTTTAGACATATCTGATTAAAATGAGTTAAGAATCCATTTATCATACATACATTTAATGCTGTCCATTTAATAGTCATAGAAGAACATTAATGTCAAACACTAAAATCTCTAAAACACTAAAGTGTAAAACAGTAAAATGCCTTGGTTGAAAAGTTCAGTTTTAAGATCCCTCTTAAATTATAATAAGAAAGGGGCCATCCTCGACTCCAGTGGTATTTTTACCACACTACAAACCCCATCTCTTATCCTGCTGATATTATGCCTATTTGTGGCAGAACCTGCAAAAGGTTCCACAATAAATGCAAGCAAAATTTAAAAGAGCAGGGCGGTCCTATGGATAATTTGGGCTTAAGCTGGGAGCAAACTGAATTTGGCTCAGAAAGCAACTGGCAATCAATTTGGGGTCGGTATGGCAGTTCCTAGAAGTGCCATTCACGCCTCATGCTGCTGTGGTCTAAGTCAGTGTGATTTCCAGACCATCCTCAAGGGCTGCCCCACAAAAAGTATGTGCAGTAATCCAACACTCTGCTCGGATCACTGGAACCTGGAGACTCTCCTCCAAGTAAACATGCAGCTAGTTATTTGGACAAAACTGATTAAAAGCTCCCACCTTTCTGCTTTTATTCTCCCAACAGTGCTAAATCAAGGAAGATCCCCAACTGCAAACCTGTTTCTTAAGGGAATCACCCACACATTTGACTTATTCATCTTCAACTTGTCCCTTCATATCCAGTCCACTACTTATGGAGATTCCAAACATTAGCTAACAGGAAAGCAGTGCAGCTGAACATTATCGTAGGAGCCAGTTGCACACCTGCTCATAATTCTTCCTAATGGCTTAATATAGATAAACAACAACATTGCAAGACATTCCCTCCTCCGATTCCTTAGTAGCTCAACATTTTTATTCTCTTCTAATAGCATATCCCAAAAGATAACAGCAGAACCATTGGAAAGTAATAGCAATAGCACTTACACTTATATACTACTTCATAGCACTTTATGGCCCTCTCTAAGCAGTTTACAAATGTCAGCATATTGTCCACAACGATCTGGGTCCTCATTTTATCAGCCTCGGAAGGATGGAAGGCTAAGTCAACCTTGAGCTGGTCAGGATCGAACTCCTGGCTGTGGGCAGTGTTAGCCTGCAATACTTCATTCTAACCACTGTGCGACAACTCTTTTAATAATATGGGAAAGCATAACCCAAACTTCAGATTATTCAAGTACATCATGAAATCATGGTCAATGATATTAAAAGCTTCTAAGTAATCCACTAACTGAAAACAAAGACGACCGGTGCTGTCTTCTGCATTTAAATCCAATCACATGGTAGATTATATGGACATCGGGGAATGCTTTCATTTTCTTCTATCAACAGTTACCTCCTCCTTTCTTCTAAAATTTCAGTGCTATCAGCAATTTTCACTGTTGACTGACATGTGCAGAATAACCTCTACGCAGAAACTTTGTTCAGGAATTGTGCTGCTGTCAAGGTACGGTCTCTACTTATTCCTGATAGAAGAACTGTTGGCCCATGCTACTCCTTGAAATATTTAATTTTACGCAGCAAATGTCTTTTACCAAAACGGGGTTTGAAAACTGTGGATCATAAGATTGGATTTATTCCTCTTTTCCGCACATGTTTTTTGGTACCGTTTGCTTGATAGGTGAACAAAATATTCATATTTAAAGTAGTGCATATGTGGTTATCCCACATATCTAAATTTATCCCCAACTAGCCTGTTGCATATAGGTCACATTCACATTTCATATAACAAATGTTTTCTTGTATTGATAATGCACTGTGCGAAGCTTCAGTTTAATGCAATCTCTTTCCTATTCTTTTGCTTAAGAATTGGGAAGGCTAATTGAAATTTCTCCTTACTATTTGGACAATGACTATAGTTTGCATAGTGCTATAAAGCATTGTGAAGTGGTATATAAGTGTTATTGCTATTGCACAACTCACAACTGCTTAACAATTAAGACTGGGAATCAACAATAGTTCCTCTGAATGGAAAACTGGTTAATTTTAAGCCATGAACTGAAGCTTATCCCCAACTGAAGAAGAGAAAAGATAGAGTATTTAAGCCAAAGTTTATCTATCTATCTATCTATCTATCTATCTATCTATCTATCTATCTATCTATCTTTAAATTATTATTTTTTTAATAAATCTCCATAAGAACATTCTTGAAGAAAGATTTGACTCTATGTTATAAATAGTCCTTGAGTTACAACCATTTGTTTAGTGACCGTTTGAAATTACAACGGCACTGAAATGTGACTTATAAGCAGTTTCACACCACTACTGCTGTTTTCCCATGGCCATGTGATCAAAATTTGGGTACTTGGCAACTGGTATGTATTTATGACAACTGCACTGTCCCAGGGTTGTGTGTTCATCATTTAGATCCTTCCCAGCTGGCTTCTGACAGACAAAGTCAATGATGGAACTCAGATTCACTTAATGACTGCATAATTCATTTAACAACTGTGGCAAGAAATGTCATGAAATGGTGCAAAACTCACTGTCTTCAAGAAACTTTGTTCTTAATTGTGGTTGTAAGTCGAGGACTACTTGAATCACACAATAATGAAAGAGGCAGTCAAACACTCCTCATAGTTCTTATTATATACATTTGTGTTAAAAAGTAATATACTGAAAATGTGAGAATTAATGGTTTACAAATTTTATTAATTAGAAACAGGCAAAATTAGTTATTGTTTCTTTCTTTGCTTATGTTTACGAATCACTCTATTTGTTTTTCAAACTAAAATTTCCCCAAACATGGGGGATAACTCCCAAGAGTCTTAAGAAATTTACAAAGTGTTCACAAATATTTTGAAGTGAGCTTATCAGGCTTGCTTTGGCAAAGTAGGAATATTATCAAAACCTGCTCCCATTTTGCCTGGGCAAACTCCAGACTGCATGCAGTTTGGTGGCTTCTATAAGCAAAACAAGGGCAGTCAAAACTTGGTTCAGCTTTGTTAGTAACACAGACTATTGTGCACGTGTACACACACACACAGACAGACAGACAGACAGCGAGCAGGGCTTATGGAAGCAAAATGGGAAGCCAAAAGCCCAGAGTGAGTTTTGAGAAATGGCTAATCACATTACTGAAACTGGCAGATGGCTTCTTGCTGGCTGGTGACTTTACGGTTGCATGTGGTAGTGTATCTGTAGTCTTTTGAGTTTCTGTAGAAATATATTTGTTAAGGTAGTTCAGTATTTTTATTCATTTTAAATGCTCATCCTTTGAAAACTGAAAATATTTCTTGGGTGTTAAGAGAAAATAATCACCTATGGAAACAGCTTCTAAAGGTAAATCTAAATTAAGGAAATACAATGAAAGTTATGTAAGTTTCAGTAAGTGATTGATTTATGCAACCCTAACTCTAATGAAATCATTAGTTTTTTTTCATGAGTTAGGCTGCACAAATACTTTTACAGTTATTATGGATCACTGTTTCATAATGCTTGAGAACCTGCCTTAGGTAAAATCTTGGCACACACCAATATTAAGAACTTTGCTATATTTATTATCTTAAAGTATAGAACAGTGATGATGAACCTTTTAGAGACCAAGTGCCCAAACTGCAACCAAAACCCACTTATTTATCTCCAGGGGCCAGGTGGGTGTGGCCCACGGAGTGGGCATGTCTGTGGTGCTCATGGCAGACTGGGTGGCCGTGGCTGAGGTGGGCATGGCCACCTCAGTGTTACTCGTGGTGGGGGCTGGGCAGGGTTGGGGGAGTTCCAGGGCGCCTCTGGTGGGTGGGGCAGCCAGGAGAACAAGTTGTTAAATTATTTGAAACCCACCACTGGTCACTTCTAAAGGCCACGTTTGCTCGCTCACTGCCCACCATCGCTTCCAAAGGCCGCTCACTCATTCTCCCGCCAAAACCTGCTCCTTTTATAGGTTCCCTTCTCCCCACCCAACTCTCGCAGCTGTTCCCGGACTCTGCATGCGTGGAGAGGGGAGGGGAGCAGCCCAGCCTCATGTCCCTCTATCTGGGGTGGCAGCGCATGTGCCCACAGAGAGGGCCCTGAGTGCCACCTCTGGCACGCGTGCCAAAGGTTCGCACCACTGGTATAGAACATGTTCACTTCCTTCATAATTTAAATATTTATATTTAACTCACTGATATCGCTTATTGTATCTATAGTGTAATACTGAACAGAATTCATTTCTACTGTATTCAGAAGTAAATCTTGTGATTTCAGTTTGATTGCGTTCCTGTATTTTCTGGGAGAGTTTCCCAAAGTTCTCATCTCAGAATGCACAGGAAAACATCCTGGTGCTGTCCAGATGTTTAGATTGTAGCAATTACATGAGACAACCCTTTGGCCAATGATAAGAAACTATAGAAGCTGTCTCCAAAATATCTGAACAAGCCTGACTAGTCCTGATTTTCCAGGTCTCTTTCTCCCACCTGTACAGATGGAGAAACAGAGCTGGATGAGATCCATCCTCATAATCCTCCTGAGTGGACTGCATAAATCTCTACTATCCTGCCATGTTCTGCTGTCAAAATGCTGACAGCAGTTAATGGCAAAAAGGGCTGGGGAGGGTTTACAAGATGTACAATGTGCCAAATTCAGAATGGAATGTAGAGCTGCTTAAAGGAATTCCTAGTTCAGATCTTTACTCAGCCACACATCTTACTCCACAACCTTTGTGCTAGTCACAATCTCACTAGGACAGAGTTTCTCTGAGGACAAAAGTAAGGACTCAGTGGTGCATAAGTTGCAATAAAGCAGTACATTGAATATGGTTCTTATTTATTTATTTTTTTAAAAAAATATCTACTTGGCTGCCATCAAAAAGCCTATTTCTTAATGATATCATATAAATACCATTTATGGTATTAGTAAAAATTCAGGCTTCAGCTCTGTGGCAGTGAAATCAATGGAAGTTAAATGTGAATAAATGAGTGCAAATTTATAGCTTAGGGGAACATTTTGGCACTCTAGAAGGATTGGCTCAAAAGCTCAAAGTGTATTTTGTAAAAATAGTTAGTGTTTATCTCAATGACATATTTGGTCTACATAAACAAAAAACTTAGAGAGAAAACTATTTTCTTTTGTGTCACAAAGTGTTATTTTAACAACAAAATAGTATAACAGAAAGTTGTATTATCTAATATAGCATTTGACTACTCAGAATGCTGTCTGAACGTGTCACTTTCCTAAGGCTTGTTGTTATGACTGACACATTTTGATATTGAGTAAGAAACAATATGGATATTTAATATTACAGAGTTCACCTCAAGCAAAACGGAAACACTATTGTTATCAGGAGCCTGAAGTGCTGGGGTGATTTCACCTGTCTGTCACACTATGAAATGAACACATTAGGACAATCTTTAATGATTCTAACTACATTGGCTTTTACAAATTTAAAAATTTCATGAAGCACAGTATCTTTTCTGTTTTTCCACTTGAAGTCTAAAAATCTATGTTTTAGATCAGTTACACCACTCATAAATTTTTTAAAGTATCCATCTGTGCATCTCTAGTCTCCATAGTTCCACAATGTTTTGGCTAACTAACAGGCCCATATGTTGCCTTCAGATATTTCTAATCAATGTTCCCAATGTTTGTACTTTACTGTTTGTTTGCTATTGTTTTTCAAGGAGGGGAACAAAACCAGGAAAATCATAGGGCTAAATAAGCTATAAAGTGTATCCACACACAGTTAGACTGTCTTTACTGCATCTGAAGACATTATGATTCTGCTGCGACAAACAACATTTGTCTTCATTTTGTCTGACTGTCCTCATGCGTTATTATTAGTGGCTGTCAGACCACAGCAGGAAAAAAAATAGCACCACTTGACAAAGAAGTTGAATGCATAAATGCTATAACTACACATTTGAAGCTGAGGAAAGCATGTGTTTTAAGAGAAGAAATATTGGGGAAACCATCCTATTTATAAGAGAACTGTAGAACAAAAATAATGATTAAGAGGATTCTTCTCAGTTGTTTGTACATCTAAATTCAGAATTAATGATTAATAAAACATGCTCAGCATACTTCTTTGCAAATTCACTCACATCTTATCATGAGGTAAACATACTTAGAATTGCAAGCTTTAGGAAAAAAGCCTACTTGACACTTGTGATTTTTTTTCATGTCAACTCCGTTTAAAAGCAACTAAGTATTCATATGGAACAATCGCTTCCATTCATTGTATTTCTGATAGCCCTGATAAATACAAATATTACATGAAATACTCTGTTGGAATATTGAAAATGATTCAAGCCTTTTGTATTCATTACATTCTTCTCACTATCCTTCTATATTATAAAATTCCAGGATATTTATTTATTTATGTAAACAAACAAAAACATCACCATTGAAATTAGGGCTACCCAACCTTTTTGGCTGGAGGTCACATTTAAAGTTTTGAGAGCATGGTATGGACTGGTTGTTTTTCAAAATAGCTACCATGAATGGAAATGAGACTTATTACTCACAAAATGGCTGCTCATAGAGGTTTGAGACAACACACATATAAATCAGAAAGCAAACAAATTAGGGAATCTGCCACCTGCTGGAAATCCATTTTCCATCATTTCCACTCCTCTCTCTTTCTCTCTGTCTCCCTCCCTCCCCCCTTCTCTCCTGGACTGCTAATACATTTTTCTGGAACCGCCCTTGGCACAACCAGATACTAAGCTTTGCTGTGCAGCATACTAGCATCCTATTGTATGTATGTATGCATGTATTTATATATGTATGTGTGCTTGTGTTTATATTTATATGTGTAACTGTATATAAGAAAGATGTTGAGAGATGGGGCAAAGAAATAAGGCCTAGGGAACTGTTAGATAAGAGAGGGCATACAGTAGCCCTTGACTTGGTAAGACCATATTTGGAATACCGCGTGCAATTTTGGTTGCCACGATGTAAAAAAGATTTGAGACTCTAGAAAGAGTGCAGAGAAGAGCAACAAAGATGATCAGGGGACTGGAGGAAACATATAAAGAATGCTTTCTGGAATTGGGTATGTCTAGTTTAAAGAAAAGAAGGACTAGGGGTGACATGATAGCAGTGTTTCAATATCTTAGGGGTTGCCACAAAGAAGAGGGAGTCAACCTGTTTTCCAAAACACCTGAAGGAAGGACAAGAAGCAATGGATGGAAACTAATCAAGGAGAGAAGCAACCTAGAAATAAGGAGAAATTTCCTGACTGTTAGAACAATTAATGACTTGCCTCCAGAAGTTGTGGGTGCTCTAACACTGGAAGTTTTTAAGAAGATATTGTACAATCATTTGCAAATGGTATAGGGTTTCCTGCCTGAGCAGACCTTCAAGATCCCTTCCAACTCTGTTATTCTCTTATTCTGACTTACAACCATTCATTTAGTGACTGTTTGAAGTTACAACAGCACTTTAAAAAGTGACTTAGGACCATTTTTCATATTCATGACTGTTGTAGCATCTCCATGGTCAAGTGATCAAAATTCAGGCACTCTGCAACACTTTACAATATTTTTATGATAGTTGTACTGCTCCAGGGTCTTGTGACCCCCATCTGTAACCTTCCCAGCCAGCTTCCAACAAGCAAACTTAATGGGGGAAGTCAGATTTACTTAAGGACTGCATGATTCATTTAACTGCAGTGATTCGCTTAACAACTGTGGCAACAAAGATTGTAAAATGGAGCAAAACCCACTTAACAACTGCTTTCTTACTGAAATTTTGGACTCAACTATGATCAGAAGTTGAGGATTACCTGTAGTCCATAGTTGCATAATGTAAGGAGAAAAAACTCCAAAGGCTAAAGTTTTGTATTTTTAGACTTGCAAGATTCTGTTAATATAGCCCTACAATAAAGTAGAATTAGCTCATCTGGTTTTGTTTCCTGTCTGGTTTTCCTGGGAAGGCTGACAGTATGCATATTATGTATCTGTGAATATATATGCATGCATTTTCATGAGCTGTATCTCCTCCAAAAGCTGGAGAAGACATTTCCCTTCATTTTATCCTCAAAGCAACAATTCTTTGGTTGAGATTGAAAGAGAGATTCTGTCTCAAGATGACCCAGTTTAATTCCCATGACTAAGAGTGACCTGTTCCGGTATCTCACAATTGCTGTCCAATATCTTTTACTACATAGGCTGTAAAAAAATCCAATGGATAGGAAGTCTTTTGAGAAACAGAAAAGTATATGACATCACAATGACAGAGTTTGCTGTTTCAATATTGGATAAGTAAGTACTGGAAAGCAAGTAACTGGGAAATTCAGGCCTTCAGAATATATCTTTTCTGGAATTATGCTGCAGCTGCAGGTTGACTCAGCCTTCCATCCTTCTGAGATCAGTAAAATGAGGAGCCAGGTTGTTGGGGGAAATATGCTGATTCTGTAAACCTCTTAGAGAGGGCTATAAAACACTGAGAAGCATTATATAAGTTTAAATGCTATAGTATTGCTACCGCTACACCCACCCTCTCTTGTAGTCCAGAGCACTTTTTCCAGATTAAATCGAAAGAACTGCACAACCATATGGGGGAGATGACAGCAGGCATTTGGGGCATAAAAGCAAGCAGGCTCTGTTTTCTTCAGTCAGGTCTGTAGATGTTTGACTTTTTGAGCAGCTTTATTACTTCTGTATTAATTAGTTCATAAAAAAATAGAACTTGTAAATTCTTAAGAAAATATGGATTTCTGTTCTTTGTCTACTTTTCTCTCTACTGAGCCAATTGTTGTCTGCAGTGGTAAGGAAGTAGGATATACAGTAAACGTAGCAGGCTTAGCTGAGCTGGATTTTCACAGTTTAAGATGACATTGGGAGGACACTGAAGCAGTTCCTTAAAGAAAAGAAAAGCCTTTTCTGCAAATCATAATCTTTTCCTGTTGATGTGTAGCACTTTGAAGATGCATTCCTGTAAATGACATTTGCTGTTTCAGACAAGACAAACATTTTCACCATCTTTGAAACTATCTCAAAAGCTTGTCAAAATTGGGACATAGGAAAATCTCCTATTGACTCATATGAAAGCTGAGCTCCAATTTTCCCCCTGTCCTGGTCAAAAAAGATATTTTACCAGTTTTTTTGGCTTGTTTTCAAAATAAACATAGAAGTAATAAATCAGAACATTAGCAGAAGAACTTTGACACCTACCTTCCTAATTGAATGGATTCATTCTTATTTTGGACTATTCCAGCTTATGATCCTTTGTTTATTACAGTATTCTTTTCCAGGGTGAAGTTATTTCTATGGCCAATATTTCCATAGCTGGTGCCCTCCAGATGTATTAGATTCCAACTCTGATCTAGTTCAGGGTTATGGGAGCTGAAAACCAACACATCTGGAGGACATCAAGTAGAGAAAGGCTAATTTACTTCTGGGTACCTTACATGATGCTGTAGACACTTCTCTTGAAATCTAACAGACT
Source organism: Crotalus tigris (assembly GCF_016545835.1). NCBI lineage: Eukaryota > Metazoa > Chordata > Lepidosauria > Squamata > Viperidae > Crotalus > Crotalus tigris. The sequence continues at coordinate 25,011,988 of NW_024096970.1, forward strand.
CCCTGCCAAACTGACTTGTTATATTGTTTAAAGTATATATTCCAATTTTTAAAATATGGGAATAAGTCATCCTGAAAACTAAAAGCTACCACCTTCATCATCACTCTTTCCCCTCCCAAAACACTATGAGGCCTACAGGCAGTGACATAAATTATATATGAAAGGGTTGTTGCAATTAGTGCTTTGTTTGGATGTATGCCCAACTTACTAGAATAAAAAGAAAAGTAAACTGGGAAAGGACTAAAAGAAATTCCTAGAAGGGAACAAGGAGCCATCTCACGTTTTCCCCCCTTCCTGGTAAAGAAGCGCTTTAAGTCTCAGTAGAATCTTGACTGCAGCCATTTTGTGTATAGGCAAGGTCCTTATTGTGATAGCTATTTTGTGAAACTGCCAATATATGCTCTCAAATTCTCAAATGTGTCCACAAGACTGAAAGGTTGAAGATGTGTGACTACTTACTTAATTTATTCAAAAGGTTTATACCCTGCTTATTCTTGATTATCCACAGTGGGCAAGTTTAAAAAAAGAGGAAGCAATGGGTAATATCACTCAGAAACAATTTAAAACTAAAAAAATGTAATACTACCCAATTAATCATATTATGACATTGTATAAAATAACGGAAGTAGGCAAACAGATCACATTTTTAGAGATTGAACTTCCTAGCTACAGCCTCAAATTTCATATATTTCTAAACCATGAAGACAAGGATTTTAGGCAAGACCACACAAATACAGGCTTGTACAGTGCCTCTTCTTATCCATTTTTCATGTCCAATTGCTTCTGAAATAATCAAGACAGTATATTTTCCCAGCTTCCTCTTTTATGGCTGTGAATATGATATAAGCTGCATGGAATGTTATTTATTTAAAGAGTTTTATGGCTCAACAGAAATCTCACAGAACTGAGAGCAGACAGTATCTAAAGGATACAACTCTCTTTACTTTGCTAAATGCATCTAATCAGATACAAACCTGACAATATCTTAGGGAACTTTCTACTGGCATCTATTTTAATTTTATTCCATTTGTAAAAATATCTGCACAGATGTTGGTTCATGTGTGTTGCTGATAAAAAGGCCTCACTGTGCATATATGTCCACCTATATTTCTTGACATAGCCAAACTGTTTTGCTTAATCTGTCACCCAGTAGTTGGAATTTACGATTAACGGTTCACAACTAAAATAAGATCACTTTAGTCTTGAATCAGAAATTTACAGATTAAGAAATTACAAATCTATTGCTTGAAATAAAACTGCAAGAACGGCCAAGCTGAAAATATACAATCGATCTATTGAATGTTTTTTCCTTGTTGGTTTGATATTCCTACCATATAATTTCACCAAGCCTTTATACAATTGTTTGGCTAGAATGCATATAACATTTTTTGAATATGCAAAAAGGCACTGAAAATGTAAAGTGCACAGCATGGTATTCAATTTATGGGGGATTGCTCTGTTAGTTTGCTGAAGCTGTTTACCCTTAAAAAAAATGCTATGAGATTTACAGTGATCTGGAACTCCCTGCTGGAAAAACATTCAGTTTAGAAGAAACCTGGAAGGAGATTACTGGGGAATCTATTTCTGGTCATAGTCAAATGCCTTCAGTGGATGGGAGAAGGATCAGATCTTGTGACTTCACAATCATAAGAACAATATTGTTCCCTAAAAACTACTGTAAGTTGTTTTTGTTACTTACTGTTTATGCAAATATAGAAATTGTGCCCATGATTTAGCTCTGTCATTTGCAAAGAAATGTTAAATAGGAATTTTGATTTCAGAAATGTTCTTACACTCCTTTCTCCTTTCAAGTACCTTTTCAAAGGATATATTTATAGATCATGACTATAGCAATACTGTAAACTGCTCAGAATTATTAGGAACAGTGAAATGGACAACATATAAATTTAATAATAATAATAATAATAATAAATTAAATGTGTCAAATGTTTGAAAAACTCAAACTGGCATGATGTATGGGACTCTAGGGAAGTGGAGCTGAAAAAACTCATTTATTAAACAGAAAAATCCATCTCTTCTTACTTTGGCTACTGTTTCTCAAAACAATAAATGATTAAAAATACAACCGAAACAGCCAGCAAGACAACTAACATGCTGTGTGCTTTGAGTTACCTTTTCCCTAATGAAAGATGCTCTGATTCAGTAGAGATTTCCATAAGCAAAGTAGAAGGTTTTTTTAAAAAAATTTTTAAATTCCTCTGATTCTATGCACTACCTATTTTGGGGGAGTAGTTTGTCTTGGGATGGGACTTCAGGGAAAACAAAAATAAATCTATATAACATCCCTCCATGCAATACCATGCAGCAGGTAAGGGGACAAGAATTATACCAATATTACAAAGAATTGTAATATTAATCTTAGGGTAAATGCAGCTTCTTGGAAACTGCAAGAAAAATCCCAACCATAATATATAGTGAATTCATTAGAGTCTGTTTGGATGATTTGTTTCTATATCTTGATTCTCCCTTCCCTTACTTTCCTAGTCTCCACACAATCTCTCACATCAAGTATACTTCATAGAAAGTAATAGAAAGCTTACCAAATTAAAGAGATTTCTATTCATATTTTCACAATAACCAGAAGAAGCTCTATTTGGTGACAAAAAACAAAACACTGCTTCCTCCCACTGGACTTCTTCCAGAGCAGATTTGACTGCAGTTAAAGGGCAATTATGCTCTTGAGAACTTGTTGGAGAATTTCTCCATTCCCTGTAGAAATGCAGAGAAAGTATCCATTATTCATTCAATTTCTCTATTCCCAAAGTTGATAAAAGGGAAAGACCACTTGGGCCCAGTGTGAGAAGTCCTCAACTATTACATTCATATAGCCCACTGTTCTCAAAAACTCCTACTGAGAGAAATGACAGACACATTCAGCTGAATTTTTCCCAGGTTAATCTGTTCCAAAAAACAAAAAGATATAGAGATAAAAAATTGATTATCTTAAGACTGTTATGTTATAAACTAATGAAATTCCCTTTAAAATATTTTTTGGAATTAGTTCCTCGTGCTAATTAGTATTCCATTTATAAGACAAATATAAATCAATAGCATATGGTAATCTATTTTCTGGTCTGTAGTGCAGTATAGTTAACACATAAAGAGCCTAGATTAGAAAATATATTTAAGTTATTTTATATTTTGGACTTTTTGTTCTATTTTTTCTGCAGTAGATGTCTAAATGATTTTAATTTTGCTTCTGTTGAACCACATTTATAGCCTAAAGACCACATTAAAAAATAAAAATGCACAAACATATTTCCAAATAAATAATTTTTTTCATTATAAATTGCTCAATATTTCCCATTTTTCTTAGCTAAAATTTATACCTATATTCAATCATTTTATCTATCCATTTTTTAGTCTGAAATCTAACAAGCTTCCTATAGTCAACTGTATGCTACTAAAAAGACATTTCAGCTCTCTCACTGCTCATGATGGATCCTCTAACACAGTCTCTCAGGCTGGAAGCAAAAATCATACACTGGTAATCATAATTTAGCAATGACAATTGGGACCAGTCACTGGGTTGTTAAGCAAAGTGGTTACTAATTGAAACCATGAGTGTGCTTATAATCTTACTTTAGTTCTCCTTTGCTTTCCAGACCTCCAAAGGTCATAAATGTGAGGATTGATCATAAAGTTACGTTTTCATAACCTTCGTAACTGAGAATAGTCACTAAACGATGCTGTTGCTAAACAAGTACCACTTGTATATTAAAGCACTGCTTTGTGCACAAGTACAAACCTGTTTATCTTTCTATTTCATGGAATTTCTTTAAATTTGTTGTAATCAGCATTACAAATTTAACACTATGACCAGTGAATCTAAAGTTGTTTGTTCCAGAAGAAAGTTGAAAGTTAACTTGAATATCTATCAGTTTTCTTCATATTTATTGCATTGTAAGCTCTATCATGACAGCAGTTGTGTGGTGTACTTATTAAGGAACAGGACTAAGAGCAAGAGGGTCCAGTTTATAGCCTTCCCTTAGGCACAAAAGCTAGCTAAGTGATCTTGGGGTATTCATATCCACTCAGGCTCTATTATCACCATAAGGATGTGTGACAAACCAGCTGGAAAACAAAAATACACCCAGTACTCCCATTTCCTTCAGACAGGGAATCAACCTTTGCTTTCCTGAAGAAAACACGTAACACAACTCAAAACATGTAGGTCAGAAGGATGATTCACAGCCCCTCCTTTCTGGCTAAGTTCAGAATCCAATTATATTTCATCTCTAGTTATCAACTATAGAAAATCCCATTTCTGCCTTCTCTGGATTCTATCACACGATGAAGGGAAGGGGGTAAGCAAAGGGGTTTTATGGCCCTCACTTCCTTCAGTACACTTCAAAGGGACTGAATGTGGATATCACCAAAAGGACTAACCATAACAATGGGGCTATTACCTTTCATGTACTCCTCTCTGAAGTCTCCCTCCAGCCGGCAGTAAGGAAAAGGGGGTGGGAATGTAATGCCTGAGACTGTCGCTGGAAGAAGGGGGTGGTTGGGTGGGGCTACTGGGGAACCCCTTAAAACCTTGAATGGGAGAGCTTGGACCCCAAGTCCTGTCTAGAATGCCTGCAACCATTTTTTCTTAATAAAGGATGCCTGTTGGAAGAACTATTCCAAGAGTTCTATCTTCTTAAGATGCAAAGTGGGGTGGGTCCTTGCCCTAAGATAGTTGTTTTCAAATCTTAGCTTCAAAAAGGAAGCTTTAAAAAGCCTTGTCTTGGCAAGAAATTGCTGAAAAATGTAACTGGAAGAAAGATTAGGGGTGTATGTGAGAAAGATCAGAGAAATTTAGTACTTCTCTGGAAAAGGGCAGTGCCAGAATACAGGAGGGCAATGACATTTAGCAGGGTCCATGGTCTATGAAAAGGAAAAAAAAATCTGCATCATCTTAAAGACTGGTGTAGCCCTTGTTTGATTTGCCTATACATAGTTCTGTACGTGACCATTTTTCCCAATCTTTAATAAAGTTTATATTAAAAATATTCTCTGCTTTTATTTGCAATTCCTGAAAAATATAGATGGGCTATTCCCCCCCCTTTGGCATATGCCTTGAAGAAATGGTTAAGAGGTGACACTAAAAGACCTGATTTTCATTTTTCATCATTGCTATCATAACCATCCTTTTTCCCAGGATACTGTAAGTAAGTCTCTGGATGTGACGTCCCCTAGCTCTCTCACAGAATAAAAGAGTGTGTGGTACTGGAGGGCTTGTTGCCCAAAGGAGTGAGACTTCCCTACTTTGATACCTGATGTTGGCATAGTCACCTGGCCTAGCCCAGTCCATCTTTTGTGGTTATTCTACAGGAACATAGGGAAAAGGCAGAGAGCAAACATGGCAAGATGAGGAAGAAGAAAGAAGATTGGAAACAGAAAGTGTTAAGAACAGCCATCTCCCAGGGACTTTTCCCTGATGTGTATATATTTTCTGCCATTTATCATTTGTTCTTTTCATCCATTTCCCTCTTTTCAGATAAGATATCTTCCTCTCTCTCTATTCCTTTTTCATGAAAATATAATAACTTTTAGGATACTTGATTTAAAAAAATAATGATTCAATTGTTGGAAAAGAACCAAGTTACTTACACTTCTTTAGTTTCTATAAAACTGACAGTTGCATCATGTGAATGAAAAATATGGCCTGTCCAATTTTTTCCCCCAAGAATGCAAGAAGTCCAGATACTTTTTTTTCCTCCTGATTTTCAGGAAACCCAAGGCCAGTACTTATTTCTGATTCCCCCTTTGTCCCTTACCAGAAGGAGTTTCAAGTAGGTGTCAAAAGGGTTGGCTATAATGGTAAGTGCTCTAAAACTTCACAAACATTTTTCTTGATTTCCAGTCAGTGCCAAGTGAGAAACAAAAGCGGTTGCCTTTGAACAGACATTGTCCAGTCTCTTTACAAGCAAGCAGCTGGGAACTTTGATATCTCATCCGCATGAATCAGAGAACAGAGCGAGAACTAAATGTTAAAACACTTATAATGGATTGAACCCATTTACCCTACTTTCACCCAAAGCAACCTACAATCATCATCATTCTTATTTAGAAGAGAAAAAGAAGGAGAAAAAGAGGATATTTGCTTTTTGCTATCTTGCTCCATTCAACCGATGCAAATGTTCCTTGATGCCCTCTTGTATATTCCCACTTGGAATATTCTTGACAATTTTTATTAGTTTTGTTGTCTACCTATTAAACATTTTTCAATATCTTGCTGGAGAGGTGAATCAATTAATTTTAAATGCATGTTAGTCTTATCTAATACAACTCTTAATTGAGGGCCCTTTGTGTTCATAGCCAACTTCAGTAATAATGTATTTCCATTTACAATTTAAGACAGCATCCGTCCTTAATATTCTAATAAATAAATGGTTTGACAATTGGGAGCTAATTGTCACAGTAGGGCAGCTTTGAAGTCTAGTAATCAGGCCAATTTTTTTACAATTCATATTCATACTCTAGCAAAATAATCACCTTAGAAGCCATTTCAACTAAATATTCTTTAAAAAACACACACAAGTATTTGCTCATACAAAACCAGTATTCCTATTATTAAACCATTAGACAGCCATTAGCTGACTACAGCTCCAGAACCCAGTTTACCTGAAAATTTCCACCAATTGGTGGAACATGCTTCTCTAAGAATTTACAGTTCTCTCCCACTATTTCAAGATCTTCATGAATCTGCAAGCAGCAAAAGAGAAACAAAACATAAAGAGCGGCATTGATCTGTTCTTACTTCTATAATATACAATCCATGAATCTGTTCCCATGTATTTATGGACATTCGACTGTTAGTTGGAAAGCACTGAGAGATACAATGGGAAGACTATTTGGTGGATAAACTAATGCTGATAAGCTAAATGCAGCTTCTTCCTATCATGGTGGTAGATCAGCATTACTAGCAAAGTTTATTTTTTCCTGTACATTTTCTGAATACAAATGCCATATAGGTGGCTGGCTTTCCATAATATCTTAACATCATTTGAGGGCATGCCACTGGACTTGGTTGGAAGAAACATGACCTGGCAGATGTAAGGTGGAGGGGCTAGACACTGTAAGAATATGTGATTCCCTCATCACAGAAGCAAAACAAAAACAAAAAGTACTTCATTTTCAAATGCTACAGAGAAAGCATTGTAACTGTACTGCTCTTAAACAAATCTTTGATACTTTGAATGCCATGTACAATTCTGAACACCATATTTGAAAAAGGACAGAGCTAAAAAAGAACAGTGGCTCAAATGCCTTCTTTATGAATAAGAACTAGAATGTTTAGTAGCTTTTAAAATAGGTAACAAAAAGGAACATAGATGAGATTTATAAAATCATGTACAGGAAAAGAGGACAATGTTTTTTCTTTTTCACAAAATTCTAAAACTGGGGTCATCTAACTAAATTGACTGGAAGGAGATCTAAAAGAGAAAACAGAAGGTCCTTCCACACACTACCACAAAATATGATTTCATCCAAGTAGCAACTCCCTTAGATGGTTTAAAAGTGGTTGGATAAATTCATGGAAGACAGGTCTGTGAAAGGTTGGTTGTCTAAATATTTAGTATTATCTTCGTGTTGCAAGAATGTGCTTACGGATACCAGATGGATATATCTGCTTGTGAACACTCCAGAGGGATCTTTGGAGTTTGTTACTATGAAAAACAGAGTACTAAAATGGTCTTGTCCTGATTCAGCAGTGCTATTCTTCTGTTCTTAAGAGTATCATTTAAGATTTTACAACATATTGCCTCTGCTTTATAGACAACAAGGTACAATTTTCTGTGTGCATGTATGGTGGAAGGAAGTGTAAAAGCAGCCATATTCTCCATTTTCCCTCTCAGACGTGAAGATATTACAGAACTTTGGTCAATTAAAATACTAAAAACTAAGATATTTCATATGCTCATAAATTTGAGTTTAAATTTCTAATCTATTGAAAATCATAATTCAGCTATAGATATGATTTTCTTCTGAATCACATCATTTTATGATGCTAATTAAAAACTGCAGCTTTACAGGTGGGCAGGAATTAGATTAAATTTATTAAGTGGATGTTTCATTTCAACACTGTCTGCCTTGCAATGTTTTGAAGGATCTGCTGTATTGTATATTGGCTTCCTGAAATGGTTTTCTTAGGGGCCCTAAGAACTAGCCCTCATTGTTTTTGACCAGGCTCATAAAACTTTTATGAGGTGAAATTTATCTATGAATTTATTTATTTGGCTTATGTACATTGAAATCCATACTCTACTAGTATTGCAGTTGTAAGGAAGTCCCAATGAAAAAACTTATTTCTGAGTAAAATTAATTAAATTAAACACCACTTCTTCTCTCTGATGTGATAATAGAAGCTATGCTCCTATATAATTGGGGTTAATAGTTAACCAGTTTGTATACTTGTTTCACTTCTAAATGTATATCAACAAAGGTAGCTAAGTCAATATTGCTCTTGAATGCAAGAAAAATGAAGAAATCATCTGTGGTCCTCTGTGCATACATACATACATACATACATACATACATACATACATATAAGTTTTACATACATACAGAAGTCTATTGGTATTTTCATAGGTATGAATTTTTTGTGTGAGAATCTAACTCCACTTTTGTCTTCAAAAATGGTTTTAGCATTGTCCACCATTGGAATGAATTGAGGAATCTATTTGGAATTTGGACCAAAGTCTGTTGAGACTTTAGATTCATTTGAAATGATTCTTGTAATGGATTCTTAACAAATGAAATTATCTGCACTGGCCCATGTGGGAATACTGGGTTTCAGAATTCATGTCAGGGTTGACTGTAAATCACTGCTCTTTAGACACTACTCTGAAATAAATTTATTTGGCAAAAGACTCTCACTTAACTCTACTAGATAAGACTCTTTATTGAAGACAGTGATGTATATACTGTATACACCGGTGAAGTATAGAATATATATCCACTATAATATACATACATTAAAGACTACAGAGAGATATACAGTATAGTTCTAGGTTCCAAATACTGAATTCTAGGCTTTTTCATCATGTTTTTCCAAGCCTTTTTATTGGAGATAACAGTGAAGTGTGGAATACTGTATATGCCCAATTTTTCTTCAACATTTTTCCATATTAATACTTTGTCCATCTCTTGATGTCTTTAAAAAGCACATGATCCATGTAGGTGTAACTTCTCTCTAGCTTAGGAATTTTATTTATTTATAAAATTTATTGGCTGCCCATCTTACCACAGGATAACTCTACATAACATAAAAAGTTAAAATCAAACATTATGTTATTACTGTTATTACTCAATCAATCACCTCTATTGTGCTGTTCCCCCACTGGGGCCCTAAGCCCTAACAAAAAGATAGGAGGGTTGGGGCCAACCTTATATCAGGGGGCAAGATGTGAAAATGCTGGTCTCTGCCTTGTCTGCCAATCCTAATGATTGATGGCAATAGCCATATGAGAAAATCTGGTATTGTATGAATTAAGATTATGTAGAGCTAATTATGTTGAAACTGTTGTACTGTGATGGATCATTTTGGAGAAAACTTGTCTTTTCCTTTATTTTTCTTTTTTTACATGCTCATAACACTATTAGATGGAAGAACTAACAGATAGCTATCAAAAAGAGCTGGTTATTCATGAATAGCACCTGTCTTCAAAATATTTGTTGTTAATGGGTTAATAGAGATTATAGCTGTCTCCAAAATGAAATACAGTATGAAATCTAGATAACTAGTTCCTTTGTATGTATTCAATGAATTTCTATAGTATATACAGGTCCAATATGGCTTTTCTTCCATGCAGAGAAAGAGGAGTGCCCATCAGCAGTACTTACTGTACATTTTGCACATTTTCTGAATTAGGCCATAGAAATATTAAGGTACACTACTGTGGGTAAGGCAATAATACTAGAACTTCAGGAAAGTAGAATAAGTTTTTAAAGTTGGGAGGAAGAAGAAGGACAAGAATCAAAAAGCGACAAAAAGATGGCAGAGAAAGAGAGAATCAGCTAGATTTAAATGGAGGGGGATCCTAAGATTGTTGTGGCAGTAGTTAAAAAGAAGTGAAAGGAAAACTGGAGCTACACTTTTAATATATACAATATGTTGAGTTTCTGTGGAAAATTCTATAGAATTGTATAGTGAAGTTTCTGCATAAAGATGAAACCCATATTTGCAGTGTTCGGAGATGAACGAAAAACTGCTTTTTAAAAAATTTTTTACAAAATACTTCATCTTTACTACATTGAGATACAAAATGTAACTTTAAAAGATTGTTTCTGTTCTGACAATGTAAAAGTAATAACATATCTGCAAAATACTGTGAGTTAATTGATGTTAAAACCAAAAATTGTTCTATCTACAGAAACAATGATGGCTATAGGAATACTGCTTCCAGCAACAAACTTATTTGAGTATACAAATAGTCCTTGTTTAACAGCTGACTTCTTTAGTTACTGTTCAGTTACAGTGCTGAAAAAAATAATTCTTCAAACAGTCCTCATGTTTGCAGCCTTCACAGGTTTGTAAAGCAAAGGAAGAGTGAAATAAAATCATAAAATCATGATGTTTTATTTAAGAATTGCTTCGTCAGTGTTTCTGTGAGTGTATATAATAAACTGCGGATTCCATTTTGTATGCAGGGTTACTGGGCAAAGTTCATCAAGATGATATTACCAAAGCCAGATATTTTACCTATGGCTGTAAAGCACGGCTGGACTTTTAGTCACACTTCTGGAGCATATGTGATAACTGATGATTCCTTTACTTTCCTTTGGTCCTAAATTATGAGCTGTGGTGGTGCAGTGGTTAGAATGCAGTACTGCTGGCTGCCTGCAGTTCAGCAGTTTGATTCTCACTGGGTCAAGGTTGACTCAGCCTTCCATCCTTTTTTTAATATATATATATATATATATATATATATATATATATATATATATATATATATATATATAATTGATTCTTTATGATAACAGTCTTTAGTGCTTAGTAAACAGTGTGTTGTCTGGGTTCATATATTTAAAAACAATCAATAATGATTAATTCCTATAATTCCATAATTAATATATTAATATTATATTTTCTTGATCTTCTCTTCTTCCAGTAGTATTCTCCTTTGTCAACATTAAACAAATATAATTCTTAATATTTTCGATACATACAAGGTTGGATATAAACATTTTTCTTGTGTTTGTACAAATAACAATAATATCCATATATAACATTTTTTCTAATGGCTTATGTTTCAATCGTATTTGTAAAAGTCATCTTATTAAGTCACTATATGTCCTGTTTTCAAAATTCTTATTTAAGCTTAATTTCCCCTAAATATTCACATCATTCTTATCAGTCATAATTTTCTCAAAATTAATTACCTTTAAATGTCCAAACTTTTCATTCATATGATCATCCCAATATTTTCACATTTCATAAAAAGTACTATACTACTTATATATCTTATCCCTATTACTGTAAGTTCCCTTAATATCCAAAATTTATCCATTCTTTTAAACATATTCAAACAAGTGTTAATCATACAGTACTCCATCTGGTAAGTTAAATCAAATCTCTTGAATCTAACTTTAGCCTTCTTCTTTTGCCAAGTAGCTTTCCAAGTCAGTATGTTCCGCTTGCCAGGGGATTCCTGTATTTTTGTAAATGTTGTTGGGATTAAGAAAGACAAGTTGAGTAGGATATACGCTTTTTGTCTCCAGTCTCTAATGATTCTCCTGGCAGCTCTATAATCCATTAGATCTTCTTTCTTATCCTCAAATTTGTTTTGAAGTCCTGAAAGATAATATATCTTTTCCATTTTTATTGTTGTGGCAAAATCTTGTAGATTTTCTTCTGTTTGTGTTAAGTTGTGGTTCTCTCCATTTGTAGCTTCCCTATTTAAGTCACTTTCTTCTGGTTTGTGTTCTGTTATCTGATTTGTTTGTTCATTCTTTATCATCATTTTCTGAGAGTTTTTCTAATTGTAAATTTAGGCTCAAGATATACTCATCAAAGTTGTTTTTAATCTCATCGTGGTTTGAAACCATTGTCATTTGAATCTATTGAAACATTGCATACATTTCCTCCTGGAAAGTATTTGCCTTGTCTTGGAGTATTGCTCCTGCAGATCTCTGATGTTCCAGGCTAGGGCCTTCAAAAGGGAATATTAGGTGTAGTTTCCTGTCACTTTTAGATAGGTATGCAACATCCATTTTATTTCCCCTTTCTAGATAGTCTTTCACAGGTAACATGGTCTCTGTGATTAGCCTTATCAAACCAGCCAATCTTAAAATCCAAACAACCAAATCTTATATAGTTCTCATCTTTATATATGGTTTTTGTAATCCAATGCATTTCCAACTGTCAACATATCATTGAATTGTTTTATAACAGTTCTGTTCAGCCAGAATTGCAGTCCAGAATGTTTAGCCATTTAAAAGCTTTCCAGTAAATTCTCCCCTACAAGATTAGCTAAAAGTCAAGATTTTTCTTTCTCTGAAAACAATTCTTGGGCTTAGAAATCACAGCTCAGTGACTATTTATAGTTCCAGCAGGTCAGCAGTTTTTAAAACAAATGTAGTTCTCACTCTGTAGTAGATGGCCTTGTTGTATTTTCTTTCCTCTGTTTCCAGCTATTCTTTATTTGGCTAAAAATCACTGAGGTTCAAAGGAACAAGTTTTTTTCTATTTCTGGGCATCTTGCCAATTTCCGAGTCAATGCAGCTATAGTCATGGTCTAATCCTCCACTAGTCGTCAGTATCTATTCATTTTCCAACTTTTAAGACAAAGAATTACTTTCTTATAGTTTCATCAATATTTTTTCAGATATGAAATCTTAACAGTTTTCATAATTTTCAGATTTATCCATACTATAGTATTATTAGCTTCATTTCAATATATTCCTGTCTCCCATAAACATTAATTCACCGCTTCCGTCTATGGAAGGGTGGGGTTATAGTCCCCTCCCTTCTCACTTTCAGAGGATTTTTTGCTTCTTGGGGATCTTTTCCAGGAAATCAGTTACAAGATAGGAGAGAGAAGATAGATATTCTCACCCAGTTCCAAGCACACCGTTCACCGTTGTTCTAGTTAGTGCTTTTGGACTTTAGCTGCTGGTAGCTTGGGCTAGTCAGTGAGGTGTGGCTAGCCTTTCTCCTCTTGGGTTGGAGAGCTTCCCCCAAATCGAGTTGATCAAACGCCATCGTTCCACAATCAGTGGAGGGCCTCCTTCTTCATCACCTCTCCAGGGTGACTTTAGACCCATTTAGGGGGCCTCGGCAGGGCAAAACCAGCCGTGGGTAATGGAGCCCCACAATCTCTCAGCTGTGTCGCTACGATGCAAGACTGGAAGTCTCTCAGCATTCCATCCTTCTGAGCTCAGTAAAATGAGGACCCAGATTGTTGGGGGCAATATGCTGACTCTGTAAACCACTTAGAGAGGGCTGTAAAGCACTGTGAATTGGTATATAAATCTAAGAAATTATAAGATTACTTTATAATCCTGCCTTCTAATTCATCCTTTAGCCTTTAATATGAAGCTTGTTTCAGATAGCAAGAATAGAATGTAAGAGTTAGGAAAGATAGAATAGAATAGAGCTAGAAGGGACATCGGAGGTCTTCTAGTCAACCCCCTGTTCAAGGAGACAAGTGGCTGTCCAGATTCTTCTTAAAGACCTCCTGTGATGGAACACCACAACTTATGAATGCAAGCTGTTCCACTGGTTAATTGTTCTTACTGTTAGGAAGTTTCTCCTTAATTCCAGATTGCTTCTCTCCTTGATTTGTTTCCATCCATTGTTTCTTGTACTGCCTTCTGGTCCTTTGGAAAATACCAAAGGGCAGGACAAGAAACAATGGATGGAAACAAACTCTAAAGGATATCTAAAACCTGTATTACAGCTTGCTTGGAAACTATTACCATCACACTGATGTAAGAATATACATTTCATGAAGCTGTTCAAAATGTGTATACACAAACTCATTACTATTTCACATTGTACTTAAAAAATACAAAGAGGGTGAGGAAGATATATTTGTCCCAGATTTGAGATCCATCTCAGAACGAGTGCAAGCATATTGAGAGGAGAAAGAGTTATTTCTTAACACCTATGGACTCTTTTTAAACAAAACTTTCATCTTACTATACAGCTAATTAAAGTAGCCTATTATATGACAGAAGCATCAAAAGTTTCAGAAAACAGATTTTAAAAAATGTTTTCAAAATGATGTACTTGAGAGTAAACCACACTATAAATATGATTTCTACTAGATGGTTCTGAATAAAATGGGGAAAACATTTTCCTAGAAAAAATCATAAATGCATAGGAAGTTTAGCCCATGCCTCCACTGCTCTTAGTTATTATTGACTTCTATTGGGAAAAATATGTGCTCTTTTTTACCTCTTGAATATGTTAGTATTCTTTCTATTGGTTATATTTCAAACCATCATTAAAAAAATGCCCAGAGGATAGCTATATAACTGGTATAGACAATAAATAAAAGATATTATGAAATAAAATGCAGCAAAATCAATGATTAAAATAATATTCTCAGATGAAAGCATTTTTTAAAAAACTTGGAAGACATAAGCACAAAAATACACAGAGAATGAAATTATTCTATATAGTAATAGAAGATCCTTCTCTGCACTATGAACTTGCTAATCATTCAGACTTTTGCTGTTGAATTTCTGGAGTAAACAATGACACTAGGTAGTCGTCTTCTATAAAAAGTATATATAGCATGTCCCATTGGTGAAGCCGTTTTTAAATTCTAATATAATTTCAAGGTTATTATCTATTTCAGAACAACATAGAGGGTCAGAGTTCACAGCAGTCAGAATTTACAAACCTCCAATGGGTTTTGATTGACAGCAATCAGCATCTCTTCAGCATCACTGAGGGAACAAAGTACAGGTCAAGACAGCAGGCGATTTCATCTGTCATTTTTAATTATCTAAATGATATTCACAGACAAAACCTTTCCCATCTATCAGGGCATCACATTATCATAGACAATGTTTGTTTAAAGAAGGGACCATAAAATCAAACAATTACGAATGCAGACAACCCTTGCTATTGACTGCATAAGTAATCAAGTGAGATTTCCAAAACTCTCTGCTAATGAATGGGTAGATATGTGGCTGGAAGTGGCAACTAATAATACAGACAACATTCTAATGTTCTTAGTGATTTTTATTAAATCTGGTTACAGTAGCAAGTATTAAAAAAATGACATCAAGTAAGGTTTCCATAGGAGCCGTATTGATAGCAGTATCCAGCTAAAATACAAGTAGTTAACTCCTGACCTTATAGTAGGACCAACGTTCCCTTGAGAGAGCTGAAATGCTAGCAGTACAATACATCATGAACTAAGCCAACAGCCTCAGGGCCTTGACAACATTACAGCACAGGGAAAGGGTTCCTTCTTTTGCCATTTATAACTACGTAATCTGCAATAATTCAGTGGTGGCCTTGGAAATGAACTCACTTTCATGTTGTTAAATTCGTAAATAAACTGCTGTAGGAAACAGAAACGTAAATGTAAATATTTAATCGAAGTTGTACATAACATTTTGCACCAACTCAATTTTAATTATCTAAGAAATTATAAAACTTAATGTTAAACTGAAGCGGAAAACAATCACATACCTTCTACAACACTGCTTGCTTCATTATTCTCAAAGAAGTATTTCAGATTTGATACAGGAAAGGAAACTAGCTTTACTAAATAACATCAGAACTGGATGTGGAAATCTGCTCTAGATCTGTTTCATTTTGGAAGTTATTAAACCCACAAGTATACAACAAATATTCAAAGAAAGATCAGAAGTATTTAAGATGTGATAGAAATCCATAATATAATTGGTATGCATGCACCCCTTAAGTTCTAACTCCCTCCCTTCCTATACCTTAGCCCAATTTCTTACAAATAATTAAAATTTACTGGCGATCTGAACTATGGAGGGGTTCATTCTGCTTTGTAATTCATGAATTTTCTTTAATGAAGATTCCAATTTCCACCATTATAGACCTATGGCTTGTAATCCTTTGCATGTTTATACAGGAATGAGGCCCACTAAATACAGGGAAAATTTTGCAATTCATAAATAGTGGCCTGAACAACAGAAAGCAAAGATAATGCAAAGCCTGTTAGCTAAATATATTAGCAAGTAAAACATTCTCATAACTATCCTAGTATTCTTACTCAATAGGACAGCAGAGCATTTTAGGAATGAACTTATGTTTTTTGGTAATTATATGATGACTCCTTATCTTCCATTCTACTCTGTTTTCTGCTAATTACACTGAGAAACAGATACTTGACAGAGATATGCTATTGATGATTTTAGTCAGTATGCATAAACTTTTATTTAAAAGGAGATATGGATTTACTAGTAATGGAACCAATCTCTGTACAAAGTGATAAAGTACTTGTTTAATATATGAAAATGCAAGAAAATTATTTTTCCAACCGGTTGCAACATGTGGAGACCACGTCCACCCTAGCTCCTGCAATGCGAAAGAAGTTGTGATATGTTGCAACACCTTACGTGATGCGGCGAGTTTGACCCCTACCCCCTAGTCTAGTTGAACTTCCATCATCCCATCAAATGGTCAAAATAAAATCACCTGACAGTTGTAGAAGATTTAAGTATCCAAAATTTTCCAAAAGCATGGATTCTAAAACGGTAACATTAAAATGCATCTGAACAGAACAAAAACAAAGTTTTCAAAATTTTGAGAACTAAAAAGCTTGCAACATTCTTTGGTGGCACTTTTGTTGGACTTTATATAGGTACAGTTGTTGTTGTTGCTAGCTTTTTATGCCATGTTCACTCAAGGTGGTGAACATAACTCATAACTCCAATTTTCCAGACAATAACAACCCTGTGAGATGAATTGAGCTAAGAAATAATGAGTGGCCCAAAGTCTCCCCACAACAGATTTCTCTTTTCATTTAAAAAAATATTAATTTTAGTTTCATTTATTTGCGTAATCAATGTGGATGAAATTATCATTAAGATTGCCTTAGTTCCCTAGCATATTCAAGATCAAACTGCTGTTACTATTATTTCTCCTTCTCCTTCCACTCCTTTATTTATCAAGAATACTTATGTGAATGGAATTTTGGGAATGAATCTTTATAAAGGTCAGTCCTTAGGTTTGTACAGGCATTTACTTTTTATTTTTTTTTATTTTTTTTTTTAACTTTAAAAGATATTATGGACAATAGGCCAGGTGGACCATAAGGTCACTTTCAAATAGGTGCATTAGATTATCTACATGCTATACTGGAAGTCTCAGCAGATTTAGCAAATTATATAATGTAGAAGGTGATATGGTATATCAGAATGAAGGAAAGAAATTAGTGGCTTATGAGTTCTATAAGAACCTATATAATGATGATGGACAGAAAAACAATGATGATATTTTAAAGTATTTGCAAACAGCTGATTTACGGAAAGTTTCAGAAGAGTTTAAAAACATGTTGAATGAAGAGGTAACACTCCTAGAACTTTCAGAAGCAATTAAAAAACAAAAAAACAACAAAGCCCCAGGGCCAGATGGTATACCTGTAGAAATATATAAAATCTTATAAGAATCTTTAAGTCCAATATTGACAGAACTATTTAATGAGATCCTAAAAAAGGCGAAAATACCAGCCTCGTGGGAAGAAGCTCTTCTCACTTTGATTCCTAAGGAAAACTCAGACCTGATGCTTATTAAAAACTACAGGCCTATTTCATTATTAAATTCGGACTATAAGATTTTCATGGCCATAATGGCTCAAAGACTTGAAAGATTCCTTGTAGATTTTATACACCCAGATCAAAATGGTTTCTTATCTAAAAGATACATAAGAAATAATGTTAGGATTGTTTTGGACATATTGGAGTATTACGAGGTTCACAATGAAAAACAAATGGGTTTAATTTTCTTGATGCACAAAAAGCATTCGACAATGTGAAATGGGATTTTATGGTCAATCAATCGGAGTATATGGACTTTGGGGAGAACTTCATATCTATCTATTCCAAACAAGCAGCAAAAGCAATAATTAACAGAGAAACAACTCAAAGCTTCCAAATTCAAAAAGGCACAAGGCAAGATTGCCCATTATCGCCATTACTGTTTGTACTGTACTTGGAGATACTAATTAGAGTGATTCAGAAAGATGAACAGATCAAAGGACTAGAGATAGAGAGAAACGTTTAAAATGCAAGTCTCTGCAGATGATCTTGTTTTTATAATCGAAGAATCACTACAATCAGGGACAAGACTGATGGAAGTACTAAGTAAATATGGGGAAGTAGCAGCCTAAAGATAAATAAAGAAAAAACCAAAAAGTTCGTTAAGAACATGACTAAAATACAGAAAAATGAACTAGTTGACGGAATAGACATCCAGATCACGAAGAAAAAAAGATATCTAGGGATACAATTAACAGCTAGATGTGCCACGCTCAAGAGAGATAATTATGATAAATTAACGGAATAGATTAAAACTGACTTAGACATTTGGACCCATTTGCAGCTCTCCTTTATGGGCAGAATTGCCGTAATCAAAATGAATGTGTTACGTAAAATTTTATTTTTGTTTCAATGTATACCCATTAAATTAGATAAGAAATTCTTTCAAAATTTTAACCAAACCATACTCAAATTTATTTGGCAAGGGAAAAAAGCAAGGATTAAATTAAAATTACTGCAAGATTCGAAGGAAAGGGGTGGATTTGGCCTTCCTGACCTGGAAAAATACTACCAGGCCATAGTATTATTATGGGTGCGAGATTGGATACTATTGAAGAATAGGAGACTATTAAGTCTGGAAGGTCATGACTTGCAGATAGGATGGCATGCTATGTTATGGGATCAGAAATATAAGGCCCACAAATCTTTCCGGAGGCATTACATCAGACAAGCTCTAATAGACGTATGAGTAAAAATTTGGCAACCAAATTATATACAAGTCCCCAGCTGGATTTCAACATTAGAAATGCATATACACCCAAAGTTTATACAATTAGGGAAAGTTATAACATATTAAAATGTATTGGATGAGAAAGGGGAACTGAAATCTAGGAAAAATCTTCAAGATGAAGGGATAGAATTAGAATGGTGGGCATATCGTCAATTACAGTCAAGATATTGGAAAGATAAAAAAGAGCTGGGTATAAAAATAGAGCCGACAGGGCTGGATAAAATATTATTAGGAACTGAGGACAAGATGATTAAGAAACTATATCATTATCTGCTAGATCAGGCAATGTATGAGGATCAGGTGAAAGAAACTATGTTAACATGGAGCAGGGATCTTGGTCTTAACTTTGATCTGCACATCTGGCAAGAATTATGGGTAAGAAACAGGAAGCTTACCTTGGCCACCTCCTACAAAGAAAATCTCTACAAAATGTTTTATAGATGGCATCTCCCACCCATAAGGTTAGCCAAAATGGGTCCAAATTTTTCATCTACATGCTGGAAATGTAAATTGGCAATAGGGACCTACTACCATATGTGGTGGGAATGCACAAAAGCTTGTGATTTTTGGAATAAGATAAAAAATGGCTGGAAGAAATATTAACGATAGAGATAGAGCTACAACCAGAACTTTTCCTATAGGGCATAACTACACAGAAATATGACAAAGGGATACTTTACCTGATGCTACACATCCTCACTGCTGCTAGATTGGCATATGCACAAAGTTGGAGGAATAAAGAAACCCCAACAGAGGAAAAGATACTATATAAAATATTATCATGTGCCGATATGGACAGGCTCACAATGGAAATGAAGAACAAGACTGAATCAAACTACTTCGAAATCTGGAACAAATTCTACTATTGGTGTGAATCAAGGAGAACTGTCCGGATTATAGTTTAGTGTTAAGATAGAAATACATACAATTTTAGGTTAGTAAATAGAGAAATAAATTAGATATTGTATAGAAAAATATATATGTATATAGAGAGATAAAGAATTATATGTAAGAAAAGGAATCAATTGTTAGAAATACCTACACTGGAATATTATGTTATGTCCACTTTTTTAAACTATATTATAAATAAAAAACTTTTTAAAAAATTAAAAAAAATATGAAGTAGACATATTATTATATTCATATGTAATACTTTATAGGACTGAAGGGACAGGTGAACAGTCTGCCAAATTCTAACTGAAGTTTATGTGTGACTGTAGAAAAAAAAGAAACTTCAAAGAATTACATTATTATTAGTTGAGTAAAGTCAGGCAGCCTTATATTGATCTCATAGATGAAAAGGATTTCAAATGTGTTTTAAGATATATTTCTAATTTAATCCAACTGAACATTATAGAACATATTCATAAGTGAATGTGGTCTGTATTTGGTGCAACTTTAAGTTTGTTGTTCACTCTGAATCAAATGAAAAAGAAATCAGCAGTATCTTGTACCGTATTTGGAATTCTGTCAGCTGGAGGGTTCAGACCTTTTTCTGCCATCAATATTTTTGGAAGTGAAGATCCCTCAGTACTTTCTAAAAAACTGGGTAGATAACAAAATATCCCTGAGAATCTATTTCAGGGTTATCAGAGATGATGTTATTGGGTTTTCTCCTACTCTTAGCCATGGATTTCTGCTTTAACACCAATATAATATTAAGACACTATAGAACAGAGGTCCCCAACCTTTTGGGCACCAGGGACTGGTTACGTGGAAAGAGGTTTTTCCGTGAATCGGAGGGGGCATGGTTTTGTGTGCTGCCTGCATTCTGCGGATGGGGCTTTGCTTGTTTGTGTGGACTGGTTGCTGGTATGCCGCAGCCCGGTACTGGTCCACGGACCGGGGGTTGGGGACCCCTGCTATAGAACATTAATTAATGCTTGCTTTGACTGGTATCTTTTGCTTTAAGGAGAATTAAGGAGAAACTTCCTAACAGTGAGGACAATTAACCAGTGGAACAGCTTGCCTTCAAAAATTGTGGGCGCTCCATCACTGAAGGTTTTTAAGAAGAGACTGGACAGTCACTTGTCTGAAATGGTATAGGTTCTCCTGCTTGAGCAGGGGGCTGGACTAGAAGACCTCCAAGGTTCCTTCCAGCTCTATTCTAATTCTATTCTGTTCTGTTCTATTCTACTTTTTCCTCATAAATTACATGTCAAAGGAGGTTTATAGGATAGGGTTCTTTTTGAAAAAAAAAAGATTCTCAATACAGAGGTATCTTTGTATTCAACTGCTTTGAAACTCATCAAGTTTGTTGCTCAATGCATTCTGATGTGAAAATTTTGTCCCGATACTCATCGTTTGTTTGGCACTCAACACACAAGCTGGAACTTGTCAGTGTCAGCTGCCTTGTGACTCACTACGTTATTCCTTATGGGAAAAATATGTTTGGTACTCATCAAACCCACCCACCCAGAACCAATTAATAATGAGTATCGAGGTACCACTATATAATATACACTTGTTTACTTGATTACACCTTTGCATTGAATATGTCTCTCCCCTAAAAGCAGAACCCCCTAGAAAGCTAATTTCTGCAAAAATATGGCTTTCTTTTAAAGTTGCCATGTGCCAACTCTTTCATTTTAAAATGCTTTTTTGCATTAGTATTTCCAACTGAAGGAGCTCTGCTTTAAATACTAAGAGATAAAGAAAGGAGATTGTTGATTTCTTTTAAAGCAGGGACAGGCAGACTGTGACATCCTCGTAGATAATTCAGTTTATTTGTAATAGTTTTTGACTCTTAACAATTAAATAATAAACTTGGAAGTAAAAAAAAGAAATCTGGCTTTATCTTATTTGCTTATCTTTTCTATTTTCTATTTCTAAAAGAGAAACAAAAAATATTTGCTTTTCATTAGATTTGCTGCACCATTTTGCCAGGCACATTTAGAGGTCTGATTTATATAACTCCATTATAGATCTACACACTATATGCTGATGATTTATCCTATCTGGTTATAGCAGGTTGCCTGCTCAGCTGGTATTAAATAATTCCTAATGTTTTTGATACAGTGTTTATTTCTCTAAAATGAAAACAACCCAAAAAAAAAAAAAATGAAATGGTAACATTACAAAGGTATATATTTTCAGGATATAAATGCATACAATACACACAAAGATATATATTGCTTAAATCCTAATTTTATACTACTTAGATATCAATGTTATGTTATTTAGCTGTCAATGTGCTACACATATAAGAGTATAATATTTGATCAATATTTCCACTTCTGGCTAGTTGTTTGCTTGAGAGACAAACTTACAGATAACAGAAATAAATATTGTCCTGTTTGTATATTGGGTTTTTATTTTTGTGAGCCACCCAGTGTCATTGAAAGTGAGTGGGCAGCCAAACAAACAAACAAACAAACAAACAAACAAACAAACAAACAAGCAAGCAAGCAAGCAAGCAAGCTGTTTTCTTCCCTAACTGTAGAAATGAAGCATATATTCAAGAAAACCAACCTTAGCCATATTGATTTATAAAAAAACAAAATCCACTCAAAATAATACTAGACTATATCTTTATTATACTAATAAATTAACACCAAAAGATGAGCTAATTTTAAGTTCTCTAGAGCTCTTCTTTTAGAGTCTAGGAAGGGTGAAAAAATTGAAACACTGAGCTGAATGTTTAAAACTCTTAGACTTGTAATTTCAAGTCAAGTAAAGCTTTATTTTTGTAAAGTCCAGTGATGTTTCTTTATCTCTGATCTGTCAGACAAAGGTGACTATGTGTGACACAATGGTAAGCCAGAAGATGGGTAGTTTATATTTTCAGAGCTAAGCGAAACTAAATTTTTCTTTCTTTCTTACAATTAAATATAATCAGAGATCAATAAAATACAGAAATTGGATGAAATAGGCTTAAAATAGGAAAAAAATGAATGAAATACAACTCAACTGATTTTGCCATCCTTAACACAGTCTCAACTTACCTGGCATTTCGAACATGCTAAGTCCTCCTTCTATCTCTGTCATTTTTAACATTTTACTCCTTTTGCAGATCACAGTTTGCAGGATGACCATCCCGTGTCCATACGTGGAGTGGCCGAACACCCCACTCTGGAACATTGTTGAGCAGTAGATCACAGAATGGATCAAAGAACTGACCTTGAATTAAGTGGTGGTCTTGGCTCTTAAATTTACTTGCAGTTTAATTTATTCCACCATATTACAAAAAAGATGTTGAGACCTTGGAAAAAGTTTAGAGAAGAGCAACTAAAATTATCAAAGTCCTGGAGACTAAAACACATGAAGAACAGCTGCAGGGCTTGGGTTTGCCTAGTCTAAAAAAAATAAGAAATAGGGGTGACATGATATCAGTGTTCCAGTATTTGAGGGGCTGCCACAAAGAAGAGGCCATCAAGCTATTTTCCAAAGCACCAGAGGGCAGGACAAGAAACAATGGTTGGAAACTGATCAAAGAGAGAAGCAACCTGGAATTAAGGAGAAACTTCCTGACAGTGAGGACAATTAACCAGTGGAACAGCTTGCTTCCAGAAATCGTGGGTGCTCCATCACTGGAGATTTTTAAGAAGAGACTAGACAGTCACTTGTCTGAGATGGTATAGGTTCTCTTGCTTGAGCAGGGGGCTGGACTAGAAGACCTCCAAGGTCCCTTCCAGCTATTCTATTCTATTCTATTCTATTCTATTCTATTCTATTCTATTCTATTCTATTCTATTCTATTCTATTCTATTCTATTCTATTCTATTCTATTCTAATTTAGTTGTGTTTTATCTCTATGAAACATTAATTGAGACCTAAGTCATGCTTTGACCCATTAAGTTCTTTCCAAAGTATCATCTGAGTTTTAAGAGTGCTAGTTTACTCTTTCAGGAAAAAGTACTATTTAGATTTGCTGCCCCCTAATTCTGTAAAAGCTGTTCAAAGTTGGAGAGCCAACTGTTAGAATCACACTGGCAGATGTAAGTTCCATATGCTCAGGAATCTCTGGATGGAATTCTTATCCTCTGCATCTGCATGTCAGCTTGTCTTTGCTGGCCTACTGCTGGCTTTGTTGATAAACCCAACTGCCTATCTGCTGTGTGTCAATTTTCCATGCCCTCTAGTCATGTAGTTAAGACCTCAGGTACTTTCCTCTCACTGAGGAGAAATGTATAAGCAATGTATGTTCTATTATGCATGCATATTGCAGAATGCAACTGTTTTCAATTAATTCAGCACAGGTGATTTTCAGGTATAATATAAATGAGAAATGTTCTGGCACATAGTCAGGAGGTATATCACTTAGTTAAAAAAATCTTTAAAGTATTTTAATCCTAAATAACTATGAAAATCGCTGCTATAGGTAAATTTAGACACACCTGCATACATATATAAATCTAAATTCACAATTGCTTTCAGGGTAATTTTTAAAAATGCAAAATATGTGCAGCTTTAAGCTAATGAGTTTGATTTTAATATATTTTATAAAATAATGAAATCTATGTGCAATTATATTCATATGACAAAAGGAATTATGGGTTATTTTCCCAACTAGAACTGCAAACGCCACAAGGTTCTCCTTTAAAATCAAATCTAACTTTGATGGACATCTGTTTTTTATAAAGGAGAAATTATTAATCAGAACTCTCTGGAACACTACAGATAAATATTTGTCTGGGTGTGGCATGCTTTCTGATGATATTACTTAGTTGGGTAATGAATCATCTGCAAAAAAAACAACCAAGTTCAGAGAGCACCAAGGACCCCCCATTTCAACTCTGACCTATAAATATTCTCCTCTATTTATGCTTTCTGATAAAATAAATGACCAAGCAAAGGGGTATATATCTGGGAAATCTAGTAGAGTGATTTGATTCTTGGATTATATTTCAATTGTTTTATTGCTTTGAATAATAATAATAATAATAATAATAATAATAATAATAATAATAATAATAATAATCCCCCAGTGAGGCACTACCTTGACGTGGTTGTGGGGCTTGTGTACTCTGAGGAAGATGAGAGCTATGCCAGAGGTTCAACCATACTGGACAGGTCTCATCAGAGGAGTCAGACAAAGAGTGTCTCTCCCATAAAAAATATGGTGAGACGTAAATTTCAGAATGCCATACCGGCTCGGACGTCGCCCGGGTTAACAAGGTCCACACTAGATATTGGAGTTCCTGGATATCTGGTGAAAAATGGGTTACAGGACTCAGGACTGTTGGCTGAGCAACCAGGCCAGCAGCTGCAGAACTACTGGAAGAAAAGGTGTTTACCCGTCGCAGATACACAGTGATGGAAAACAAAGAAATAATGATCTGTTACTACAGATCAAGTCCAACAAGACGAGGATATCTAAAACGAATGCACCAATTCTGGAAAGAACAACATCCAGAATCAGAAATAACAGAACAGAGACTAGCAGATCAACGCCGATTTATAACACGAAATAAAGTATTTACAGAAACAGAATTAGACGAACTGCAAAGGTTTACCCAGGGCAAAGAAATCAAAGCCTTACAAGAAGTAATTCAGAATGTAGAGGCAAACCAGGGGGAGTTGGCAGTGAAAGAATCCAGTAGAGATATACAACTGTTCTCATTTGAAAACCAGGCACCTCTTCCTCAGGAAGAACAAAACCCTCTAACTAAAGAAATAAAAGAATTGAAACAAAGAATAATTGAGCATCTAGAACAGCACAAAAACAACAGAATAAGGCTGCCTGCATTGAAGCTTGTTCCAAAGAAACAGCTAGCACAAGCATTAAAAGATGCAAATACTGCAATAGCAAGTATAAGCACCAATTCACTGCAAGAAACAAACCAACTAATGTACAGCACAGCTGCAGTTATAACAGAATACCTGGGATGTAAAATCAACAAAAAAGAAAAACAAACAAACAGTGCACCAGAAAAATGGAAGGTTAGACTAGAAAATAAGATCAGCAAGTTAAGATCACATGCAAGCAAGCTAGAACAGATGAAAGAAAAGAAGCTGAAGAACAAGAAGACCAAAGAATACCTAATCAAGAAATACCACTTAGAAACAAGGAAGATCAAGGAAGCACTGGAAATAATAAAGCAACAAATAACAGCTATAGCCAGGAAAATCAGTAGATATGAAGCTCGAATTGCAAACTATAGGCAGAACCTCCAATTTCAATCCAATCAGAAACGTTTCTACCAATCCATCAATGGAGAAACTGCAAGGAATCAGTCAGTACCTGACAAGGAAGAAACAGTGCAGTTCTGGAAGCAGATATGGGATAACCCAAAGAAATACAACAAGGATGCGGCTTGGTTAAAAGAGGTGGATGCAAATAAAACAGAAGTTGAAATGAAAGAACTAGTAATAACAACAAAAATGGTAGAAAAAAGAGCAAAGAAAATCAAAAATTGGTCAGCACCAGGTGAAGATGAACTGCATGGGTTTTGGTTGAAACATCTAACTGTTATACACCCACTCATTGCCAAGCAGTTCAACAATATACTACAAGGAGGAGAAATTGAAAAGTGGCTAACAACTGGGAAAACCTACCTAATAATGAAAAATCCAGCAAAAGGGGCAACACCAGGTAACTACAGGCCAATTACCTGCTTACCAACAACTTTCAAATTACTAACTGGTGTGGTAGCTGATGCAGTACAACAGCATCTAGTTGAAAACAATCTCTTTCCACCTGAGCAGAAAGGAAACCGCCCCAATAGCAGAGGAACAAAAGATCAACTCCTAATAGACAAAATGATCTTGGAAAACTGCAAGAGAAGGAAGACCAACCTGAATGTGGCATGGATTGACTACAAAAAGGCATTTGACTCTCTGCCACATGATTGGATAATCAAGTGCCTAGAAATAACAGGAGTAAGTAGAAACATCAGAAAATTTGTGCAAAGATCGATGGCACAATGGAAGACACAGTTGCAGATCAATGGTGAGAAGCTGGGAGAGGTTAATATCAAGAGAGGAATATTTCAAGGAGATTCATTATCACCATTACTATTTGTTATTGCACTGTTTCCTCTGTCAACAATACTGAATAACTCAGGACATGGCTATCAAACATCAAAAACATCTACCAGACTATCCCATCTCCTTTACATGGATGATCTGAAGCTGTATGGAAAAACATCATCTGAAATAGAATCGCTGCTCAACACTGTCCGTATATATAGCCAAGATATTGTAATGGAGTTTGGCTTGGACAAATGTGCCACACTTACTATCAAACAAGGAAAAATAGTGAAAACTGAAGGAATCAAGATGCCCCACGAAAATAACATTAAGAGTCTGGATGAGGAAGAGTACTACAAATACTTGGGTATCCTTCAAGCTAACAACATCAAGCACACTGAAGTCAAGAAAAAGATTAGAGGTGAATACATCAAGAGAGTGAAGAAGATCTTAAAGTCCAAACTCAATGGAGGAAATACCATAAAGGCAATCAACACCTGGGCAATCCCAGTCATTAGGTACACAGCTGGAATAGTGGACTGGACTCAAGCAGAACTAAAAGCAATGGATAGGCAGACCAGAAAAATAATGACAATGAATCATGCCCTTCATCCACGCAGTGACATTGATAGACTTTATCTACCAAGGCAAATAGGTGGGCGTGGAATGCTACAAGTACATCAGATGGTTGAAGAAGAAAAAATGGCTTTGGAAGAATATCTGAAGAACAATGATGAAGATGCACTGAAATTAGTATATCAGGAAGGCTTACTAACTACTGGAGAGACCAAACTGGCCTACAAGAAAGACCAAATGAAGAACAGAATAGAGGCATGGGAAGACAAAGCACTACATGGCCAATACATGAAAAAAATAGCTGGGAAAGCAGATAATAATAAAACCTGGCAATGGCTAAGAGCAGGAAAATTGAAGAAAGAGACCGAGGGACTAATTCTGGCTGCACAAGACCAAGCCTTAAGGACAAATGCATACAAAGTCAAAATTGAGAAGACAGCAACAGACAGTAAGTGCCGCCTATGCAAAGAAGCTGAAGAAACAGTGGACCACTTGGTAAGCTGTTGCAAGAAGATTGCACAGACTGATTACAAGCAGCGGCATGACAAAGTAGCAACAATGGTGCATTGGAAGATCTGCAAAAAATATCATTTGCCTGTAAGCAAAAACTGGTGGGATCATAAAATAGAGAAAGTCATAGAAAATGATAAAATTAAACTGCTCTGGGACTTCAGAATTCAAACAGACAAGCACCTGCAACATAACACCCCAGACTTAACAATTGTCGATAAGAAAGACAAAAAAGTCTGGATAGTGGACGTGGCAGTGCCTGGAGACAGCAGAATAGACGAGAAAGAACTGGAGAAGATAACAAAATACAAAGACCTACAAATAGAAATAGAAAGACTGTGGCAAAAGCAAGCAAGGGTAGTACCAATAGTCATAGGCTCCTTGGGTGCAATCCCAAAACAACTGGAGCACCACTTGAACACCATTGGCATTGACAAATTTGTTATTAGTCAATTGCAAAAGGCGGCCTTATTAGGAACTGCTTCCATCCTGCGACGATACCTGTAATACCATCAAACATCCACATCTGCCTATCCCAGGTCCTGGGTAAGGACTCGATAGGTAGACAAAATGCCAAATCCAGTCTGAACATCTGGCTGACTGTGCGATAATCCATAATAATAATAATAATGAGACTGAGGGACTAATTCTGGCTGCACAAGACCAAGCCTTAAGGATAAATGCATATAAAGTCAAAATTGAGAAGACAGCAACAGACAGTAAGTGCTGCCTATGCAAAGAAGCTGAAGAAACAGTGGACCACCTGGTAAGCTGTTGCAAGAAGATTGCACAGACTCACTACAAGCAGCGGCATGACAAAGTAGCAACAATGGTGCATTGGAAGATCTGCAAAAAATATCATTTGCCTGTAAGCAAAACTGGTGGGATCATAAAATAGAGAAAGTCATAGAAAATGATAAAATTAAACTGCTCTGGGACTTCAGAATTCAAACAGACAAGCACCTGCAACATAACACCCCAGACTTAACAATTGTCGATAAGAAAGACAAAAAAGTCTGGATAGTGGACGTGGCAGTGCCTGGAGACAGCAGAATAGAAGAGAAAGAACTGGAGAAGATAACAAAATACAAAGACCTACAAATAGAAATAGAAAGACTGTGGCAAAAGCAAGCAAGGGTAGTACCAATAGTCATAGGCTCCTTGGGTGCAATCCCAAAACAACTGGAGCACCACTTGAACACCATTGGCATTGACAAATTCGCTATTAGTCAATTGCAAAAGGCGGCCTTACTAGGAACTGCTTCCATCCTGCGACGATATCTGTAATACCATCAAACATCCACATCTGCCTATCCCAGGTCCTGGGTAAGGACTTGATAGGTAAACAAAATGCCAAATCCAGTCTGAACATCTGGCTGACTGTGCGATGATCAATAATAATAATAATAATAATAATAATAATAATAATAATAATAATAATAATAATAATAATAATAATAATAAATAAAGACCTACAAATAGAAATAGAAAGACTGTGGCAAAAGCAAGCAAGGGTAGTACCAATAGTCATAGGCTCCTTAGGGTGCAATCCCAAAACAACTGGAGCACCACTTGAACACCATTGGCATTGACAAATTTGCTATTAGTCAATTGCAAAAGGCGGCCTTACTAGGAACTGCTTCCATCCTGCGACGATACCTGTAATACCACCAAACATCCACATCTGCCTATCCCAGGTCCTGGGTAAGGACTTGATAGGTAGACAAAATGCCAAATCCAGTCTGAACATCTGGCTGACTGTGCGATGATCAATAATAATAATAATAATAAAAAAACTGCACCACTCGGAACATCTTACATTTTAAGGAGGTACCTGACTGATACCTAGGATGCTGGCAGCAACCCATGTCAACCATCAGTGTCAGTCAATTTAAATGTTCAGTTGACTGAGGTTCACATCTAAATAATCATCATAATCATCATCATCATCTGATATATCTGAGTATTTCAGACACTAAGTTATATCTTACATGCATGAGGTGACTCCTCTGCTATGAGACTGAGGACAGTTACAGCAGCTACTTCATCCTGCTGCTCACAAAAGACTGTCTCTGTAGTCTAATCTTCCCAAAACTGGTGCCCTTCACGGTTCCATTCAGGGAGATATAAATCAGAACAGCCATCAAGGAGCATCAAGTTAGAAAAAGTTGTAATACTGGATAACATTCTAAGAACGTACAATTCTAATGGCTTTATGAAGCCCAGAAACCTAAATGGAATGCATGCATTCAACATAAATATAAGGTTCATAATTTAAGGCAATATCTTTGGTATAATAAATTAATCTGGAGAAACCATGAAGGTTGCAAAATAATTTTATGCTTAGCCAGTGATTTCAATATTAAGTAAAGAACTACTTAATGTCAATGTAGCATTGTATCTCTAAAACAAAGATCATTTCTTAATTAATGGTCGGTATTCAGGCCACAAACCTTTTTCAGAGAGAGTAGCCTCCTTGGTTCTGCTCAACTGAAAACTTTGTTAATGGGCAAAAATAATTGCAAAAGTGGGATGGGGGAGAAGAAAGTAATATATCAACAAATTTGTTCAAGAACCAATTTTTATTCTCTGAACAGCTGGTATATATACACACAATATTTGCTAACCATATGTTACCACCAAAATCAATTAATTTTAAAATATGACAAAAGATAGTAAATTTTAACAGTAAAAATGGAATGGATATTTTTAACATACAGTGCAACCCTTCTTCATTTCTATTATTTCTGTTACTTTTAAATAAATTGCATCCTTTAATTGCTGTATTGCAGTCATGGGGATAATCCCACCAGATCTCTGTTTCTCCATTAAATCATATTTGCTTTTCTGTACCAAGAGATCAAACTCATTATGTATCTATCCTATACACTCTGCATTAATGGATAGAGAGTGAAAGTCATGAATTTTATGAACCAATGTTCTTGCTGTTTTTTTAATGAGGTTTAAGAGGTCCCATTTCAGCAACACTTCAAGTTTTCTCACGTTCTTACTCCAGGGTTTCCTTTTGGGCACATACATTTTTAGTAGTGCTTATGAGCTGCATTCCTACTTGTGTCACTAGTTAATCATCCAAATAACTGAGACAGTAGTACCAAAAATGTATTTTTTCCATTAATACCCTCTTTGAATCAAGTGTTGGATACATTATTAGTGTATTCTTTCTCTTTCCAATTGTCTGCCACAGTGTGGAAAGACTGACGAGAATATCATCTTGAGCTTTCTACCTTGATTTTCAAAGTCTGTAGTGATAATGCTATAGCTATTCCTTATAGTTTAATTTATCTCCTCATGTTTTAGAGGCATGGAGATCTGTCAATGGACCAGATAAGTCTAGGAAGTTGTTCTTCCACATAATCCTAGTAAACACCCCACTTCTTCACAATCCAAGGTATCCAGTTAAAGTTTCAAGTCTTCATAGTAGCAAATCACCAGTTTCTATGATTCTTCTCTTCTGTCTTTTTATATTACATACTTGCATTCTCTGTGCCCTTCAGTGATCACCATTTTCTCTCCTGTTTTACAGTGTCTCTCTCATTTTCTCCTGAAAACTGAGAGCCTGCTTCATTGGTAACAGTCAGAAAATTGTTTCTGAGTTCCAACACTGCAGCACATCTTTTATGCCCCCTGCTTCTAGTTATAACCTATCCACAGAGCTTGCCCTCCTAACTGTCTTCTTTATGAAGAATTGCTTCCATATCTGTTTCCTCTTATTTTAACTTAAAACCTCTTAAATAGTTTTTCTAGTAGTCTTCTGTTCCTCAGTGAACAATATATAATTCTTCTTAGCCTCAGGCTTATCTCATTAGGCTTTTCTAATATCAGATATAATTTTTCCATTCTTCTTTTTGTGTCAAAATTCATTTTTATCCAACCTGCAGCTTCTTAAACTGGATTCTCTCAATTTATTGCCTCTTTTAGTTAACTTCTATTGGTTTGCCAGCTATGTCTTCTTGGGCCAGAATGTCCTGGCATTATTAACTCACACCTTAATCACTATCTTTTTTGAATGCTGTAATGCATTCTACATGGGTCAGCCGTCAGGGATAAACTGAAACAACAATAGTCCAGAATATAGAAATCTGGTGGTTCAATCCTACCAGAGCAACATCTCTTCTTACGTCACTGATTCTAGGCCCAATTCAAAATACTGAACACTGGAAAGATTCCCAGTCAGTTCAAGATATCCCAAACCATTGCTATTTTAAAACTCGGAGAACCAAATAATGACCCAGCAAGCTACCGTCCTATAGCTCTGCTGAGCATTTCCTATAAACTTCTGGAACAATTATTTATAACAGA
Organism: Crotalus tigris; assembly: GCF_016545835.1. Lineage (NCBI taxonomy): Eukaryota > Metazoa > Chordata > Lepidosauria > Squamata > Viperidae > Crotalus > Crotalus tigris. Next base: position 25,044,302 of record NW_024096970.1, read on the forward strand.
ATATACCAACATGTTGATAGGGTTGTCCCTTCTTTCCAGGCTTGGTTCTCTGCCAAGAGAAGCTGCTATGAGCAAGTTCTGGCTCTTACTTCATTTATCAAAGCTGGTTTCCAAAAAGGACTAAAAACCTCCGTGGCTTTTACAGGTAGCCCTTCACTTACAACACTTCATTTAGTGATCGTTCAAAGTTACAATGGCACTGAAAAAAGTGACTTATGACCATTGCATCATCCCCGTAGTCACGTGACCAAAATTCAGACACTTGGCAACTGACTCATATTTATGAAGGTTGCAGTGTCCTGGTTGCATATGATCCTCTTTTGTGGTTTTCTGACAAGCAAAATCAATGGGGAAGCCAGATTCACTTAACAGCTGTGTAACTAACTTAACAACTGCAGTGATTTACTTAACAAGTGTGGCAAGAAAGGTTGTAAAATGGGACAAAATTCACTTAACTGTCTCATTTAGCAACATAAATTTTGATCTCAATTGTGGTCTTAAGTCAGGGTCTATCTGTATTGATTATGATTGTGGTGTGGCTTGATGGTTTGATACTCAAGCTGAAGAAAACTATTCCATGTCTTAAAGTAGCAAGCCTTCTGGAAAACATGTTAAAAAAACAAAACTTCAAGGTCACTGTAGGAGATACCATTAGTATATATCATTAAGAATGGCTTGCCACAGGGATTGGTTCTAGCCCCATTCCTATTTAATCTATATACCAGTGATTCACCAAAAACCAACTCTGAAAAATGTTGCTATGCTGATGATGTGGCAATAGCTATCCAAACCAAGGGTTTTGAGGAAGCAGAATACATTCTTACTAAGGATTTGAAGTCACTAAACCAATATTATGGAATCTATGCCCTAACCCAAATAAAATCAAAGTATGCATCTTCCATCTAAGCAATCATACAGCAAAGAAAGAATTAATAATAATAATAATAATAATAATAATAATAATAATAATAATAATAATAATAATAATAATAAACTTGGAAGGGACCTTGGAGGTCATCGAGTCCAACCCCCTGCTCAGGCAGGAACCCTACACCATTTCAGACAAATGGCTGTCCAGTCTCTTCTTAAAAACTTCCAGTGTTGGAGCACTCACAACTTCTGGAGGCAGGTTGTTCCACTGCTTAATTGTTCTAACTGTCAGGAAGTTTCTCCTTAGTTCTAAGTTGCTTCTCTCCTTCATCAGTTTCCATCCGTTGCTTCTCGTCCTGCCTTCAGGTGCTTTGGAGAATAGCTTGACTCCCTCTTCTTTATGGCAGCCCCTGAGATATTGGAACACTGCTATCATGTCCCCCCCTCATCCTTCTCTTTGTTAAACTAGACATACCCAATTCCAGCAACCGTTCCTTATATGTTTTAGCCTCCAGTCCCCTAATCATCTTTGTTGCTCTTCTCTGTACTCTTTCTAGTGTCTCAGCATCTTTTTTACATCGTGGTGACCAAAACTGGATGCAGTATTCCAAGTGTGGCCTTACCAAGGCATTGTAAAGTGGTATTAATACTTCACGTGATCTTGATTCTATCTCTCTGTTAATGCAGCCTAGCACTATGTTGGCTTTTTTGGCAGCTGCAGAACACTGCTGGCTCATATTTAAGTGATTGTCCACTAGGACTCCGAGATCCCTCTCACAGTTACTACCACCTATACTATACCTGTACATTTGGTTTTTCTTGCCTAAATGTAGAACCTTACTTTTTTCACCATTGAATTTCATTTTGTTAGATAGCGCCCAGTGTTCAAGTCTTTCCAGGTCCTCCTGTATCTTAAGCCTGTCTTCTGGAATGTTGGCTACTCCTGCCAGCTTGGTGTCATCTGCAAATTTCATGAGTTCCCCATCTATCCCCTCATCCAAATCATTGATGAAGATGTTAAAGAACACTGGGCCTAGAACAGAGCCCTGGGGCACCTCACTACACACTTCCCTCCAAGTAGATGCAATTCCATTGAGGACCACACACTGAGTACAGCCGGTCAGCCAGCTACGAATCCATCTGGTGGTGATGCTGTCTAACCCACATTTTTCTATCTTATCGAGTAGTAGGTTGTGATCTACTTTATCAAATACCTTACTGAAGTCCAAGTAAATTATATCCGCAGCATTCCTCTTATCCACTAATTTTGTCACTTGGTCAAAGAATGCAATAAGTTTTGTCTGACATGATCTGTTTTTGACAAACCCATGTTGGCTTTTAGTAATGACTTTGTTTGCCTCTAGGTGTTCGCTGATTCGTTGATTATCTTTTCCAGAATCTTCCCAGGTATTGAGGTCAGGCTGATAGGTCTGTAATTTCCTGGATCCATTTTTTTTCCTTTTTTGAAGATGGGAACTACATCAGCTCTCTTCCAGTCCTCTGGTAGTTCCCCAGTGCTCCAAGATCTTTGAAAAATATAGTTCAGTGGTTGTGAGATCACATCTGCCAGTTCCTTGAGAACCTTGGGGTGTAATCCATCTGGTCCTGGGGATTTGAACTCGTCAAGGCTGTCCAGATATTAAACATATCTTTTTGTGGAAAGAGGATAAAACACAACTGCCATCCAAAATACATCAGAATAATCCTTGACCGATCCTTTACATTTGGAAAACACCTTGAAGTAATCAGACAAAAATTAAAAACCAGGAACAACTTGATTAGGAAAAATCACAGGAACAAGCTGGAGAGCACATGCAAAAACCCTGTGTATAGTGGTACAATCAGTGAATACTGCACACCTGTATAATGAAGAAATTGTCATACCAACAAGATGGATGTTCGCCTTAATGACATAAGGAGAATAATATCTAGAACTTTTAAGTCCACACTGCTCTCATAGCTCCATGTTCTTTCTAACATTGCCCCTCCTGATCAAAGGTGACAACAACAGATAGTTCAAGAGTGGAATAAGATAAACATGACATCAACTCCTAGACATCTTCCAATACATAAAATATTAGATTCTTTACCTCACCAGGCTTAAGTCTAGGAAATCAATTTGGGATAACATACTGCAATCTTACAATCTAGATGAAGAATGGTGATTAAGATGGGAAACTTTTAATAATCCTAACCAAACAGATCACGCAGACCGAACAAAACCACTTTCAGGAATGCAGTTGCCCTGAAAAACAGGGCAGGCCATGCCACAGCTAAGGCAATGCTCTTTAAGTGGGAATTGGCCGAGAGCCTGCAATGGGATTGTGATGTTCTGAACCAAACTATAAAACATACAGTTCAAGAATGTTTCCTCAGGAAATTTCAAGGCACCTTGGATAATCTCAACACAGCCACATCAGAAGCAGTTAGATGGTAGCTTCCTTAGATATTGAATTATGACATCAATCCCATTGCATTTCTATGACTCTATATTATGGAGATTTTATTATGGTTTCATCTTAATTTAATATTTTATTTCCTATATTGTATTGTCTACATGCTCTCTCATATATATTTAATGTTTTATTTAAACTAAATTTGTATATCAATAAATGCATGACCTTGGTAAATGCCATACATTAAATAAATAAAAATAAAATACTGGTAATTTACAATGAGATAATCTCTAAAGGATCCTTCTGACTGATCAAATACCATCTTTCTATTATATGGAACCAGTATGATATCTCAAAAGAACTGTTTAAAAATGGCCAAATTCTCTAGAACAGGTGTACTATAAGTTTAGTTGTAGTGAGTTCACATCATCCTTATTTTGTCAAGCTGGTTCAGAATTATGTTTCAGAGTTCTACTTTTTTATAATTTGTGGAAGGCAGTGTTAAAAGATATTTGAAAATATCTTGAGAGCATCTTTGTTATTCTATTTACATGAGCAAATAAACACTGAGGCTGAACAGAAGAAAATCTAGTCAATATTCAAGATGTCAAAATCTACATTAAAAAGAATCCCATTAATAAGACATTTCTGTTCCTCATTGCTTCATCCCTTATTTATTTTTTAGAATTTCAATATTGTACATCAAAATAACATGGCAAAGACCAAGATAATAGTCTCCAGGTTCATTCCCCATGTTTATCATAAATAATACAAAAACTACAGATATTCATGGAAATAAAACTGGACTCATTAGGTTACATATACAGGAAACACTGTATTTATACTGCTTCAGAATCATTGCTGAAAGACAATTTTATACGTTAAAATTAATTCAATTAAGTAAATAAACAAATAGCCAAATAATATTTCCATAAGGGGATTAAATAAATGGTGTTATAAGTAATACAAGCCGAACAATCCTTAAGAAGTAAAGGGGATACAAGGCATCCATAGCAACATTTCCCAAAAGTCCAGATGGTGGCAGATATGATTGGGAATTGTCTATTACTAGTTTCAAATACCTGCTAGCCTTGCACTAGAAAGTTTGTTCGGAGAAGTTTGTTTAGTATTTTTTTTTTAAATCCCTAAATTTATTCCAGTTTTCCATTAGGTCTTAAGGAAGATAATTTTACTACACTAAGTCCAGGAGTGCCAACATCTTCCCTCTTTAAAGAAACATATCAGGGAAATAAGACGGCAATTGATTCAGCAGGTTTAATAGCATCTTCAATCTATCACAGAGTCTGCCCCTTTTCTTTCTAACGTTACTCACTGATAGCAGAGGACCAGTGGCGGTGGAAACTTTTACTGTCATAACCAGAAGGCAAGAATTGGGTCCAGAGAAATGTGTTCTATGATTCAGAATTGCATAAAGTATCACATGTTCTGCCTCTATCTAATTATCATATGCACGTGCATATAAGCCCATCTGCAGATAAGCCAACCCTCAAATTTTTCACCATGAAAAATATGCTAACCACAGATAAGCTGATCTGCATTTTTTTCATGGTATTTCGCTTAAAAATTTGAGGGTCAGCTTATCTGTGGATGGGCTTATTCACAAGTATATACAGGAAATACTGGTAGTTAAAAAGAAGCATTGCTATATATATTTGCAAAGAAGCCCATCTGTGGATAAGCCAAACCTGATTTTTTTGCACCTAAAACTTTCAGTATATCTACAAGTATGTATGGTATATGCTAAATAATTTGAAAATTAAGATATGAATTAAATTTACAATTTTTAATGTACATGTTATCACTGAAAACTGAGATTTTTAGAAAGTATACATTTAGAAATTATGACATTTTAATCACCCTAAAATAATATTCTCAATTTCTATTCTCTATAATATCTATATTTTGATGAAATAATAAATGATTTTACACTGTCAATGTTTTAAGAAATTTATGGATATTTGCAGGGCAAAATCAGCACCAAATGAAGTTTCCATAAATGCAGTATGGTTGATGTAGCAGGGAATAAGATAATCCCTGTACTACCTCAAAGAGACTACAAATAGTTCCCATTTCTATTAATGACCTGTTCCTTGGGTCTGATGTAATATAGATTTAATTATGGAAATGACAATGCAGACAGTATCGACCAGTGCTTAAACTATATGTACTATGGTTGCCACATAAAACACGAGTTTAAGGGTGCTACTTCCAAGTATGTGTTGCAAAACAATTTTAAACTTGATTCTTGGAAGGGAGAATACAACAAGGAAACTGGCAAAACCCAACAGCAAGAGTGGGCAATTAATTTTCCCAGGGGACCACATGAGAAACTGGGACAGTTGTGGAGGACTGTCATATCACATCCACTGCAGAGCAGATAGGGACCGTCAAAGGCCGGATGTACTTTAACTAATAGTATTATGAGTAACAACAACAATAATGGTAGTCTCATAAACACTTAGGGTCAATATTGACCACTTTGGAAACTCTAATCTAAGTTAAACTGAAACATAGTAACTTTTCCTATGCTTCATATAAGAAAAATTAAGCAATGTTTTAAAAGCAAGATGATCCATTTAGTAATGACCACAGTATAAAAAATGCATTCTATGCACCATATAAACTATGGGTTTATATGCAACATATAAACTTTGGGGTTGTATAGCAGTTTTATTAATGATTTTTCATGGAACTACATCCAAGAATGAAATAAATAGGCAAATGCACAGATAGCACTGCAAACAAATGAAGTCTAAGCTGTCTCTTATATTCAGACTGCCTTTCAAATGCCATGAAAATTAACATTAAAAAGAACAATGGGAAAATTTTCAGATTTGTAGGCATATATGTTGGTGAAATATCAAATAATATTTTATGCCTCCCAGAGTTACCCTGTGCAAAGATGAGTGGTGAATAAATTTAATATCAATCAATCAATCAATCTTTGTGATGAATTGAGGGCAATAGACGAATGGGACGACAGAGAACGAGGTGGCTGGCTGGAGTCACTAAAGCAGTAGGCATGAGCTTAAATGGATTTCAGAAGATGGTAGAGGACAGGAAGGCCTGGAGGAACGTTGTCCATGGGGTTGCGATGGGTCGGACATGACTTCGCAACTAACAACAACAACAACACACACACACACACACAAACATATATGAAATGCTATTAAAATTTGTAGTAAAATCAATTTCAATATTGTTAATTATTAATTGTTAATGATAATATGTTTAATAAAATCATAGTGGAAGAAGAGGGTTTTTGCCATATTCCTGTATAATGAAAAACTAAAGCCCCAATTCACCTCCTTGAGCCATATGCTGCATTGTTTAAGGGCCACAGAAGACTCTCTCTGTTATGCTAACCACTAGTGTCAGAAAAACAAAATCAGCATTTTGCTGTAAACTCCAGCTCTCTTGGGTGTGCTACAATGCACATGCAGTGGCCAGCATACATTGCAGTGCTGCTTTCACCACTTTAACTCCCTTGCTCCCTCCACGTCAACTGGACAAGGAGCTCTAAGATTGCTTCTTAATATGAACCTGTTCCCTGTTGATCTAAGTAACTTAAGTTAATAGTATGAAATGCAGTTCCTCAGATAGTCAGTATCCAAGCCATTTAGAGTTTTAACATATGGCTCGCTCTATAAAACAGCAACAAAAGACATAAGAGGATAACGCCATAATTTATAGTGATCAGGTCATTTATTTTTTTTATCCCAGTACATCTGTGAGATAAAAGTTAGATTATTATATAGCACTTTTCCTATGGACATATGCAGCTACTGTACATTTTAAATAAAATTGGCAATGAATTGCCATAGCAGCTTATTTTTTTTAGTGAAAAGTGAAAAAAAAAAGAAATTATGTACTGCATTAAATTTATATGACACCTATCTCACTATCAAGCAACTCTCAGTGGCTTACAATATACAACATTGCTGTAAGCAATTACACTGCTGCTGTAGGAGTTGCATAGGCTCCCACTTTCTTTCCAGTCACAATTCAAGGTTTAAAGACTTATGTGGCAAAGAGCCAGGTTATCTGCAGGCCTACTTCTCTCTCTGAGAACACTGCGCATGGTGGCACAGTGGTTAGAATGCGGTATTGCAGGCTAATTTAGTTCACTGTCAGGAGTTTGATGCTGACCAGCTCAAGCCTGACTTAGCCTTCCATCCTTCCGAGGTTGGTAAAATGAGAACCCAGACTCTTGGGGAAAATATGCTGACTCTGTAAACAGCTTAAAGACAGTTGTAAAGTATAATGAAGCAGTATATACCGTATTTTTCCATCTATAAGATGCACCCTTGTACAAGATGCTCTGCCATGCGAGTTCTAAGCTTATAGCAAACAAAGTCAGCACTGGGAGCAACTGCCTCACAGCATTCTAAATAGACACCTCCCAGCCGGGCCTCCCACCTAATCAGCATTCGGCATGATGAGCATGCATAGTCAGTTCACAGCAGCAGCCTTCCAACCCTGGTAAACAAACTGGTTTGAGCAACAGCATGATAGCAAGGCAAGGGAAGCGAAGGCAGGTTTTAAACTCCCCACTGTTTTTTCACACCAATCAGCTGTTTGGCGGAGTGCGGAACAGCTGAGCCAGCAAATTCGGAAGTTGGGCCAGCTGACAATCTTGCTCCCTCCCCTCTCCCATTAGTGGCAAGCCACAGGGGCTTGACACTTGCACCAGGCGGTATGGCAGCGGCATGTAAAGAACCCACACAGGCATGCCCTGGGTTGCAGAGGTTACCATTATTTTTTCATGTGTAAAACACTGCACTTGTATAAGATGCACCTGATTTTTGAACAGGGTGTTTGCAGGAAAAAATACACGGAAAAAATACAGTAAGTCTAAGTGCTATTGCTATTATCTACCCTTCCCTCTAGATTGGATTGGGTGGACTTACTCCAGGAGCTGTCTCTTAAATACTGTCATCTGGTAAGATCTAGCAAGTAAGCCTTTTCTGTAGCTAAGTCTACCTTGAGGAATAGCCTTCTCCCTGTAGCATGAAAGGCCCGCATGCTTCTTGCTTCTGAAGGACCTTTAAGACTTCATTTTGCCCACAACGGCTGAATCAGGAGGGAAGGGTGCCAAATATTTGTGGTTTTGTGATGGATTGTATGGTTCCTGGGTTTTTAATTTTTTCTATTTGATTATCTATTTGTTATCAGCTGCTCAGACATATATAATGTAGGAAACCATACAAATATCTTAAATAAATAAATAAGCTTCACTGGATACTGAGGTTTTTGGCACAATATAAAGTGCTGATTATGTCTATAAAACTATATACAGTTTATGTTCATACTTATTGAAAAACACTCTTTTATAGGAATCTTCTCAAGTTTTAAGAGTTTCACCAATGGCACTTGGTCTTGCTACCATTGGCTGATTGGTACCCCCCTTGCCTGTGGGGTCAGGCTGGCTCAATTTTATTGCATTTTACCTGCACACAAAATCATTCAGGAAGCACTTACTGTGGAAACTGATTAATTTGCTGAGATGGATTTAATTGCTATTTTTCTTTATATTAATATGTTTTCATTATGGTGTTTTTTTAAAAAAAAAAACTATGCTCAACTTTAATTTGCTCCTGTATTAATTTTTATTATCATTAGCTACCTTGGTTCAATGTCATTATCATTAGCTTATCTTATGCTCAAATTTAGTGGAATTTAGTAGACCCAGTGCTCTTCAACATCTTCATCAATGATTGGGATGAGGGGATAGATGGAGAATTCATCAAATTTGCAGACTGGCAGGAATAGCCAACAGCTGGCAGGAATAGCCAACACTCCAGAAGACAGGCTTAAGATACAGAAGGATCTTGACAGACTTGAACATTGGGCATTATCTAACAAAATGAAATTCAATGATGAAAAAAGTAAGGTTCTACATTTAGTCAAGAAAAGCCAAATGCACAGGTATAGTACAGGTGGTAGTAACTGTGAGAGGGATCTCGGAGTCCTAGTGGACAATCACTTAAATATGAGCCAGCAGTGTGCTGCAGATGCCAAAAAAGCCAACATAGTGCTAGGCTGCATTAACAGAGGGATAAAATCAAGATTACGTGAAGTGTTAATATCACTTTACAATGCCTTGGTAAGGCCACACTTGGAGTACTGCATCCAATTTTGTTCACCACAATGTAAACAAATGTTGAGACTCTAGAAAGAGTACAGAGAAGAGCAACAAAGATGATTAGGGGACTGGAGGCTAAAGCATATAACAGTGGTTCTCAACCTTTTTAATGCTGTGACCCCCAACTGGTCGTAAGTCGAGAACTACTCAACCGGTCGTAAGTCGAGGACTACTCAACTGGTGCAGCACCGTTTGCAGAATGGGACTTTTGGTGGGCTCAGCATGGAAGAGACAGCCTGGACAATTCCTATTGGCTTTTGAAAGCCCATAGAATTAGACTCTATTGAAGAGAGTCTATTCTATTGGCTTTCAAAGGCCAATAGAATAAAAGGGAGTAGCACAGCTAAGGAAAAGAGGAAAAAAATGGTGGACTGCGTTGTTTGGCGACCCCTGTGAAATGGTCATTCGACCCCAAATGGGGTCCCAACCCACAGGTTGAGAACCACTGGCATATAAGGAACGGCTGCTGGAATTGGGTATGTCTAATTTAACGAAAAGAAGGATGAGGGGGGACATGATAGCAGTGTTCCAATATCTCAGGGGCTGCCACAAAGAAGAGGGAGTCAAGCTATTCTCCAAAGCGCTTGAAGGTAGGACAAGAAGCAATGGGTGGAAACTAATCAAGGAGAGAAGCAACCTAGAACTAAGGAGAAACTTCCTGATGGTTAGAACAATTAACCAGTGGAACAACCTGCCTCCAGAAGTTGTGAATGCTCCAACACTGGAAGTTTTTAAGAAGAGACTGGACAGCTATTTGTCTGAAATGGTGTAGGGTTTCCTGCCTGAGCAGGGACTTGGACTAGAAAACCTCCAAAATCCCTTCCAACTCTATCATCATCATCATCATCATCATCACCCTCATTAGCAGCAGCAGCAATATAAAAATATTGTTTAGATTGGCAATAATGTATACCATGAATAAATCTATCTATCTATCTATCTATCTATCTATCTATCTATCTATCTATCTATCTATCTATCTATCTATCTATCATCTATATCTATCATCTATATCTATCTCTCTATATCTATCTATCTATCTATTTATCTATCTGTATATCAATTTGTTATGGGTGTTAAACTGTAATAATATGTATTTAACATGTACATGGAAGGATAATATGCATAAAGTTTCATGGTGCTAATGAATCACCTGCTGTATTCAATCAAGGCTGATGCAACTGTAGCCCCATATACAAAGTCTGACACCAAGATGCATCTACGCAACATTTTTTAGGAATATACAGAACCCAGAAACAGTACAGGTCATCCTCGAGTTATGACCACAGTTGAGCCCAAAATTTATGTTGCTAAGTGAAATATTTGTTAAGTGAGTTTTGCCCCATTTTATGACCTTTCTTGCCAAATTGTTAAGTCAGTAATATAGTTGTTAAGTGGATCTGGATTCCCCATTGACTTTGCTTGTCAGGTTGCAAAAGCTGATCACATGACCCCAGTACACTGCAACCGTCATAAAGATGAAACATCTGCCAAGCATCTGAGTTTTGATCATGTGACCATGGGTATGCTGCAATGGTTGTGTGAAAAACGGTCAGCGTTGTAACTTTGAACACTCATTAAATGAACTGTTGTAAGTCAAGGACTACTTATATTCTAAATGCCAATTTAAAAAACAAAACCAATATTTAAATTAAAAATCTAATATGCCGAGTAGCCGGGTACATAAAAGTTATTTATACATGCAATACTGGAAGTATAGTGATGCCCACATTGCTTGTTTCTCCTATAACACCACCATCAAATACTATCAAACTGATATCCTTTGTAGATTCAATACTGCTTTTTGTCCTACTCTATCTCCAATTTCACTTGCAGGCTTTTCTGTCTATAAATTTTCAGCTTTAGTTACTAGAATCCTTCTTTTCGCCCTCACTGATAACACCGTGTTCATCAATTCAAGCCTAGAAAAAAGCAAAGTAATGGGAAGGAGCTGAGTGAGATGCCTGTTAAACATGCTGTTCTAAATAAAATTCAAAAGATCAAAGCATCTTTTAATTCTCTCTGTTTTCCTCAAAAAGAGGAATGCATCAACTATGCTGTAACTTCTATATTGTATTTAGTTGTGAAATATATACATTTACTCCTACTCCTAGGTCTGTACTTAGGTTTTATAATTGTCTAGAATCTAGATTGCAGACAGGAACATTATCTTTGGGTCCTGCTTTTTATTCACAATTTCAAACAACTTTCTAAAAGATTATTTCTCTTTCTTAGCCGTCATAATGTGTTATACCAAAGTATTATTTTACGGATACAGGAATCATGCAAACATAAATGATATCTTGGTTTTTAAGTACCATTGCACTTTTGCCACATATGTACAGTAGTCATTAGCAAAGTTGTGGTGGATAAAATCATAATCATCCAAAGATCAACACTTCATAATGTCTACAATTTAAGTAGCAGTACAGTAAACCTCACTTGATTGTTTTACAGTATAACATTCTAAGATATGCCTTTTGGTTTAAGTCATTCAAAATGCAATATTTAAATATGCAGAATTATCTTGAGTTGTTCATATGTGAACTTAAAAGCCATGCAACACAGGAAAATTAAGTAATTATGCCTCCAAGTTATTTACTGCAATTAAGCTCATTTATCATATGCAAATTAGTGCAAACTGGTCTCATTAGTTACTAAATTACTCAATATGAGCTGAACAATGTAGCACTCCAGTTTGTAATGAAAAATCCCTGTAGAGGCAAGCAGGATCAATTAAGCTAATTTGCATATGCAAATATATTGTCTCACTTTTAGTTTTCCCCATATTTAATCTTACATTTTCTGGTCATTTTTGATTATATTAAAAGGATGAGGTCAATCAATGTCTTCATTGTAATCTTAAGTCTTTATACAACTTCATAAAGAAAAAAAACTCCAATTCAAATTGCCTATTTTTGTATCAGCATATTAATCCATTTTTCATAGAATAATCAAAATAAAGGCCATGATACTATATTCTTAGATTATTATCTTAGCCATGGTTAATGAATTTTACCTGACAGTGAAGACAAAGTCACTAAGATGTTGGAATAAAAACTGAAAAAAATGTATATTGGTTAACTATTTTATTTTCAACAAACTCTTCCTACTATGAATTCAGTTTTTCAGATACAGAATATGGCAATTCCTTTTCCTAGTGTTATGTCATTGAGACATATTCCTTTGATTCAAAAACAGCTGACTTCAATTGTTGCTTTGATTATATAATTTATTTCTGCCACACAAAGAAACAAAATGAATTCTTTGCATCTCTTTAGTACAAAAGATGTAGTACAGGATAAATACTTAAGCTTGTACTGACTTTCTCAGGGACATGGAGGTATTCTGCCAACAGTGTAAACTTGTAAACAGTGTAAACTTGGATTTTCAAACAAACTTTGATGCCCATCAAAAACTCTTGTGTAAACTTAGGAATCAGGGATTCTTTTATAGGCTCCTAACTGAATGCAAAGGCAAGGAATGAAATTTCTATTTCCTCAATAAAGGGAAGTAAAAATCGGAGTCTCTCAAAATCTGTGCTGGAATGTATTTTTGAACTTGTTCATAAACAATCCTGGCCAATGAATAAGTATTATCTATGACCAAATTTCTGGATGATATCAAACCTTGTGAAGATCAAGTGATTGTGCTCCAGACAGATCTCTTTAAACTAAATGAATTTTCCACCAAATGGCAAATGTGCTTCAATGTAAATATAAAATGATATATGCTGGGGCTCAACCAGCTAATTTATTTTTTTGTACTAACTGGATCTGAACAGTCTGTAACTAACCAGGAAAATTATCTTGATGGGGTCATAATGGATTGCTTAATGAAGATGTCAACTGAGCAGCAGCCATGAATAAGAAAAAGTCCATGCTAATGAGCATCAGAAGTGGATTAAAAAAGAAAACTGCCCACATTGTAACATCTTTACGTAAATTTGTGATACCCACATCTGGAATACCATGCACAGTTCAAGTCACCACATTTGGAAATGAAGAAAAATCCAAAAGAGAGCAATCAAAATGAAAAGATATCCCAATACTTTTCTTATAGGAAAGTATTAGAATATTTGGAGTTTGTAGCTTAGAAGAATGGTGAACAATGACGATTAAGAACTACAAAGCACAACTTCTGGTGGATCAGCGCGGGCGATGGCGGCTACCTTGTAGCCGTCCTCCTGGGTAAGTGTATTGAATCGCTATGAACAGCGGACATCAGCTGTTCAGCGGTTCAAAATCCCCCTCCCGGGCAAAGGGGGGGGAAGAGGGTTGTCTGAATAGTGGTAGAGCCTCTTATGCACCCCCACTATTTTTTTGGGGGGGTGAAAGGAGTGCTCCCACGGAGTTCAGACTGTCTCCGCTTCCCAGCTGCTTTTGTCCCTAGGGACAAAACAAGCCGTTGCAACCACCTCCGTGATTAAAGAGATCTGGTGAGTTTTTCTTAGAAGCGGACAGAGTTGACTAGAGGATTTAGCTTTTGTTTTCTTTGATTTTACTTGAATTTTAAGTTTAAAGACTTATTTTTATGTTTATATTCCCTCTTTTTACTTTTTACTTTTTGCCGAAAGGGAAAGTAAAATGGCGATCGGCAGGTTTTTCGGCGTTCTTTTTTTTCCTTTTCTTTTTTCCCTTTGGGAAGGTAGAATAGCGATCGGCAGGCTTTCTGGAGTTTTTCCTTCCCTTTTTCTTTTCTTTTTTTCTTTTTCTTTCTTTTTAATGATTCGAATGGATGTTTTAATTTTCTTTTTTTTTGTTGAAAGGGAAAATAAAATGGCGATCGGCTTTTTTGGATTTTAGAAGCATTATTATTTTTGTTTAACTTTTTCGTTTTGTTTTTTATATTTTTTTTAAAAAAATGGAATGGACTTTTTTTAATTCCCTTTGATTTTATTTGGATTTTTAGCTTAAAGATTTATTTTTATTTTTATATTCCTTCTTTTTATTTTTTTTCCCTTTTGCTGAAAGGGAAAGTAAAATGGTGATTGGCAAGCCTTTAGGTGTTTTTCTCTATCCTTTCCCCCCTTTTTTTTAATGATTGGAACGGAATGTGGATTTGATTTTGATGTTGGGTCTGGAGAAATATTATTATTTTTGTTTAACTTTTTTGTTTTGTTTTTTGTATTTTTTTTAAGAAGGAGTAAAGATTTTTTTTAAGAAGGCTCTACAGGGTTTAGTATTTTTTTTCGTTATAATGATCTCCTTTTGAAGGATTTTTTTGAATTTTTTTTTTGCATTTAACCTCTCTTTTTTTCTGTTTAATTTTTGTAATTTTTAAGAAGGAGTAAAGATTTTTTTTTTGCAAGATGGCTCCAAAGCGTTTAGGGACTCCTACAGTTCCTAAAGTGGCTTCTTCTTTGGTCTTACCATCAGTGCAACAATCCAAATTAATAGCCTCACCCTCTTCCTTGGTTCAGCCAATAACTGTGAAGGATTTGCAAGATATGATGGGAAATGTTATATCTCAAATTAGGGTAGAAATGAAAGAGATTTTAGAGGAAAATAATAAGATTTTGAGGCAGGAGATAGTTTTGGTTTTAAAAGGAGTTGCCTCTGTTCTTGAAAAGCTGAACTCCCGTGTGGAAGAGGTAGTTGGAAAAGTGGAATTGATGGAGGGAAAATTTGAAAGTATGGAAAAAGAAATGGAAAATGAGATTCTTATGCTTCAATATGGACAAATGGAATATGCCCTAAGAATTAGAGGCTTGGGAGAGTCTTTGCAAGGAGATCTGAGAGAGATGGTTGCAAAGGACTTTGCTGTGATTTTGAATAAAGAAAAAGAGGAAATACTTGGTGAAATTGAAAAATTATTTAGAGTTAATTCTGTGGTGGCAGAGCAAAAGAATTTGGTAATTTACTTTGGGAAAAGATCCCTGTGCAATGAAATTGTACAGGCTTTTTATAAGAAGAGATTTCAAATTGCTTCACAAGATGTTATAATCCTAAAGGAGATCCCATCTAAAATTTTAAGAAGAAGAAAGGAGTTTGCTTTTTTAGCAGATGAACTTAAAAAGAGACGAATTTCGTTCAGATGGGATTTTCCGATTGGAATGGTGGTGAACTACCTGGGGATACGTTATAGACTTAATACTGTTTTTCAAGCAAAAGACTTTTATACTTCGGTCCTGGGGGTATGTTCATCGCCATCTATTAAGTTTAAAGCTTTGGAAGAGAAGAAGGTAGAATTGCAGTCTGAAGAGCCTATACTTATGAAAATTGGGAAACCTCAGTTTGAGGGGTCTCAACAAGTTGAGATGGAGGAGCAGAGGATAACCTGTGCAACATATAATAAAGAAAAGGATCAATTGCAGTCTGAACTGCTTACATTTATGAAAATTGGGAAACTTCAGGGGCCTCAACAAGCAGAGACGGAGGAGCAGAAGACAACCTGCATAACATACAATTGTAAAGAAAAGGATCAACAGAAGAAGGTCAAGGAAGTTTCACAAGTATTGGTTCCTGATTCTGCGGGAGAAGCAGGATTCACAAACTTTTTGGAGCAACCTTTAAGGGCAGAATTGCAGTGTGAAGAGCCTATATTAATTAAAAAGGGGAAATTTCAGTCTGGGGGGCCTCAACAAGTCGAGATGAAAGAGCAGAGGACAACCCGTTCAACATATAAACGTAAAGAGAAAGACCAACAGAAGAAGGAGGTTAAGGAAGCTTCACAGTTATCGGTTCCTGAGCTGGTGGGAGAATCAGGATTTACAAATTCATTGGAGTTATCTTCAAGGGCAGATTTTAAAGCATTTTTTTCGAGGTTTATGGACACGAGAAACTGATACCTTTAAAAGACTTATGGATAAGAGAAGGAATGTGTTTATTGTGGAGGAATTTGTTATTGGTATAATGTGGTGGATGGAATTTGTTATTGGTAAAGATTTAAATGTTTATAAGGGAATTCTATTGTTTTAAGTAATGTTCAAATTTGTGTTTTGGAGGGAGTTTATAAAGAATGATGGATAATAATATAAGTATGATATGAAAATGTTTAGAGTATATTATAATGTGTTCAATGATTGGGTTTTTTATTATTATTATGATTATTATTAGTTTTAAGAGAAGATAACTTGTTTAATTAAATGTATCTAGATTTGTTTAGGATTTATATGTTTTTGATTATAGAGATTGAATGAAAATTTTAGATAAGAAGTTTAAGTTTAAGTATTTAGTTTAAAGTATTTAAAGAGTATTTAGTTTTAATGGTATTTTTTTGTTTGAGGATAAAGAAAGAGGGAGAAATTAGATCTTATATTGTAAGTATAGATATTCAAAGAAATTAATGTTTAAATTTGTGTTTTGGAGGGAGTTCACGATACTAGAAAATGTTTAGAGTATAATGTGTTTAATGAAGTTTTTTTATTCTTTTTTTGAAAAATTTTAAGTAAGCCTGTATTCAGCTCTGGGAAGGTTGGGGGAGGGTTTGGGAGGTTTGGGGAGGTGGGGGAGGGTATGGGAGGGTGGGGGGGTTTGGGGAGGGGATTTGTTGTAAAACTTAAAAAATTTTCAATAATAATAAAAAAAAGAACTACAAAGCACATATCAAACTGTTTCAAAACACTCGGACCAGGAGTCATCCAATGAGGCCGGATGGAAGAAGATTCAGAACAGACAAAATGAACTCTTTCACACAACACACAATTAACCTATGAAATTTATTACTAAGTTGCAGTGATATCAACTATATAAAGTGATTGGTCCAAGATCATACAACTGACTTTGTGATCAGGTGGGACTAAAACTCATAGACTCCCAATTTTTTAGCCAGCTGCCTTTACCACTCTATATACATCAAATTGGTCATCAAATAATTTAGATGGCTTTAAATGAAGATACATTCATGAAGAAGTTTATCCAAGGATACTAGAACTGAGACCCCAAGCTACTTCTCAGTTGGGGGCAGCGCATCTCCACCTAACATTGGCAAGGAAATAATGATGGCACAGTCACAGTCAGAACTCTTTTTGTTATTTATTTATTATAAATAAATTGTTACTTATATGCTGTCCATCTCACTCACTCACATGAACAAGTGTGGGCGGCATATAAATTTATTAAATAATAAAAATATGTTTTAATAATTTTATGTGCTTTCCAGACTCTCATATTATTTTTAATACTATGATGATTCATCCCACAGTCAGCCAAACCTTTAGACTGGACTTGGCATTTTTATTCCTCTTCAAGTCCTTCCCAAGGACCTGAGATAGGCAGATATTATTGTTTGATGATGGTAAAGGTTATTATTATTATAATTGACTGCATAGTCATTATTATTAATAATAGTGATAATAAATCAAACATCTCCTTTTCTTCTCCTTCAAAACATACACATTCAACTAAAACCAGCATAATTTCTTGAAATGTATGCAATCGATTGTTCTGATCACACACAAAATAAAGTTATGCAAGATAAATGCTTGCCATTTATCATATGCATAAGAAATCCATCAATTTGATGAATAAAATCATTACAATCATCCTAGTTTTCTTCAGAAACTTACTTTGCCAATCATTTTGCCAACTATTGTTCAACAAGTCACAAAAAATATGGCAACAAAAGATAGAGACCTTAGTAAAGAAGGAGAGGAAACTCAGAGGAGGGGACAAGCCTTGACTTATTTGTAATATAGCATAACAGATTTATTAGGACACCTGACTTCAGCCATTTTTTTTAACTTAAAAGTAATATTTTCTTCTGGATGCAAAGTTTAATGTACTGTATAGGCACAGAAATTATTTTCAAAGAAGCAAATTCATGATAAAATAGATTTTTATACTTTGCTTACACTGAAAAAATACATTGATTCTGATCCAAATGAGATTCTACTAGGAATCTTGTGTCAGAACAACATGAAAACATAACATTTGTCAAGATTATGTCTTCAATAGATATTACTAAAATAAACTTAGAAGAAAACTACACTGCATAATTAAGGTATTAAAGGCATGCTATCATTTAAAAGAACATAAGTATCACAATTAATGCAACAGTTGAAGCAGCAGAGCTGAAAAATTACAACAGGCTGAGAAAAATGAAAATCTACATGTGAAGAAGATTAAAAAATTTTTTTTCACAAAATAGTTAGCTATAGTTAAACAAATATATACAGTCATTTTTGGAAACCAATAGCTATTGCACAATATAATACAACTAATGTGCTGAGTTTTAAATTATTACAGTATAAATAATACTTGCCCTCCCTCTCTCATTAACATTTTCTCAATCATTCATTTAAAAAAAAAAAGAACCTGTAAAACAAACCCTCACTGTATAGGCTCTAATAGTAATAGCAATATCCAAAAATTTGACAGGTGTCTTATATCTTGCTACTAAGCATGTTAAGCTTTTTTTATTTGTCTGTTTGCAAAGCCATTGCTTTTACCTGTAAAATGTGACTTCCCAAATGTGACTCAAATACTTCAGTGGCAAGGGCACTGGGGCTTCTCCTGCGCTGGGCACCTATAACTGAATAAAAAAGGGATTATGTTGCAATCTCTGCACATTTAGTAACAATGCATCCCAATTTAGGTTATTATTACTATTATTCATTAATATTTTCTACAATTTTAACACTTGAAAAATTATAATTAGGGAAAAACACTTAGGTGATTCCTATGAAAAACAATGGAACCCTAAATCTCCACTTTCTTTAAGTGGAAGACTGTATTCAAAAGTTGTTCAAGTAAGGTATTCCAAACACCACTATATGTGTACCTCCATAATCAAAATCAATTTATGCAAGCTTTAGAATTTATCTAACTTGATACAAAGTTGGGTGGTTATACTCAAGCATACACACATTTTGCCTATTGTTATTTTGATCAGTTATAGAAAAGCAGAAGAGAAACAGAGATGTTGAGACTATAAGCATCTTTCTTTGGTTGAGCAATATACCCACCTACAAAAAAAAAAAAAAAAATTCACAGAAAAAAAGCCTGAGGTTTTTTATTAGCTTGATTCTATCAAATGATTTTTAGGAAAAAATAGAGCTCAGAAAATTATGACCTTGAAAAGTTAATAAAAATATGTCCTATAAAACTGCTTCAACCTTTGTTTGAAGAAGTGCATTTCAATGACAGCACAGTCAAAAATAGTTTTAGGACTGCAGGAAATAAAAATACAGAACAAGCCCAAACAATAGTACTGATAGAAGAGAAAATTTGTAGCTCTAATGTTGCTGAAAACAATATTACCAAACTAGGTAGTATCTTCAGTGCAAATAGTGTGATTAATATTTAGCATGTAAATATCAAACATTGTATATATTAAAATAAGCAAGAATGCGTCCAATCTTCTAAGCCAAACCTTAGGAACATTAAATATATGGTTCTGAGATAAGAATTCCTCTGCTGCTTATGGCAAATTTGACTATGCCAACAACAAATGTGTGTAAATGCATGTCACTTGTTTTTCTTCTAGTATGGATGAAGTTATAGAAAGTTGTATTTTTTCAAAAGTTCCTTTGTTAGGATTGTGATTGTTATTTCTCCTATGGCTGCAATTTAAGTGTTGTTTTAATAAACTTTGAAGTACCATTGAGAATTCACCATCTTTGCCCTAATTTGGGTGAAACTCTTTATTGCAGCCTTATATTGTATTTTTAAAGATCAGCTACTGCCTCTACTGTACAAATGAGACAACAAAGACATGATGGAAAGATAAGATTTGGGGGAAATAAAATAATCTATATATTTTTTCTAAACAACTTCTGTTCATCAAATGCTTTCTCTCCTGGCAAAGAGATACACTTACAAAATAAAATAAAACAAAGCACAAATGCCCTTTGTTGGGCATGGCATGGCTTTTTTTTCTAGGAAGAGGAGAAATTCTTCCAGTTTCTCAAAGGAAGATCTTTTTCTTAAGAGAGACAATGGCACTGATATTGAAAATGTCCAGTGGAACAAGTTTTCTCATAATATCTTTCCTTGGAATGCAACTGAAATATGGGAAATTAGAAAGATGGCAGGCCACTAGAGAAATGATTATACAATGAAGCAAAGGACATACATATATGGTCATCTATTTGGTCATCTAATGCAAAAATGGTCATCTAATGCAAAAATGTAGCACTTGGAGTTTTGCCAAAAGCTGTTCTCCTTTGAAATCATTTCTAAAGCAAATTCTCTTTCATCAAGCTGAAAGAGGAATGACAAGAAAAAAAAAATGCCAGAATTTCTCTGCCAAGCACTATTACATATCTGAAGCCTAGGCTTCATGGAGCTATAACAAAGTTGTGATAGTAGGTTAGAAAACAATACAATGTCCTCCCAATGCCTCAAATTTCCTTTGGTGCAAGTCCATCTTTTCTGAAGTTGGTTTGCACAAAATATATTGAGATGGCTACTAAAATTGTTTCTTAGATGCTTTGGAATGTCTTCCAAAATATTTCTTCCCCACATGTTCCTTACTTTCCTAAAAATTTTACTTTTTTTGGGGGGGGGGAGGGCAGGAAATTAATCAAAAGCAGGCACTGCCAAATTTACAGACAGTTCTAAAAGTATAAATCTGTTACAATAAGGAATTGCACGAATATCTCTAACAATGCTAAAGAATATACAATAATGAACAATGTTATACTCATATGTCATGGTTTACTGTAAAGAAAGAGTCCTATGTTTGTACATAGGACTCTTTGTACTATATGATGTATATATTTGTACATCATATAGTACATATACCCATTGGGGTCAACAAAAAGAGTTTTTGTTATTAGGTAGATACATGCTAACATGTAAAGATTTTAATACTAATATATGCAGCTATATGCAAAATGTAGCATGAAGTAATATATAGGCAGCAGTGAAGTATCTTCCTACCTCCAGAAACAAAATTAGATATCACAAAAAAGCTTTCTTTATGCCTGTCAATATCAGCAGACATAACCCTTTTAATATGGTACTCAAATACATGTGTGGACGTCCAATTCAATGCAAGAGAATTGTTAGTCTATGAACTGATCCTTTCTTGCCAGTAAACAGACAAAGTCTTGTAAACAAGTGAGCTCAGGGTACATGCTCTCATGCCTGCAAGAAATTGTTACACTGGAATATATCTTCTACATCTACAAGTTTATTATATTATTGGAAGAAATATTTTTTGCAAAAGCTCTTATTTTAACACATACTGAACCCAGTGACAACACTCATTACTTAATGGCAAACACAACAAAAATGTACCTCTGCCAATCTGTTCAGTATCGGCTACTGAAAGCAGTGGGTTTCATTTCTGGAATGAACCTGATCATTGATCAATCTAGTGAAGAAATTCTAGAGAAATGATTTGTAAGAGGCAGTTGCATTATCAGTGTCAAAAGACAAAGGATATCTACTAAGCTTAGACAAGGGATATTGGTTTGGAAATGTAGCATTTTGGATATTCCTTTGAATTCCTTTGCAGGAAACATTGCACTTTTTATACTGAGCAATAAATTTACTGTTGAAGTAATGTATTACCCTAAAACCTAGAAAAGCTGAATGCTCTAAATCTAACACTTTGTCATCTTGATTTCAGAAAGGAAATCAAGGGGATATATACAACCAGCCTTGAGTGCATTTTTTGTTATTTGCTATACTTTACATAGGGTCATTTATTAAAATAATAAGGATAAAACTATTTTTGTAAAAAAAAAGATACCAAAAGCTATGATTTAATGCAACACTAAAGAGAAGTCAGCCAGTTTCAAATATCCTGAAAGATGAATCCATTCCTGTGATATTAAATATGTTTATAAAACATTATGTTAAGATATTTAAATTTTAATATCTGGAGCAGTGAAGGATTGGACAATGAGTAAAAACACACAGTTATAGCTAATTGGTTAAAAAGAGGTGACCACTACATGAAGCAACCTGAGCTGTGATTGGTTGCTGTGAATGAAAAGGGAGAGTTTCCTTGTTTCCACCTTTTTCGTGCTGTCTGTGCTTTCTGTAATTTATCTCATGATGTTCCTGCTGTGCTGATTTACCTGACAATGCTCCTCTTTGCCTTTCTTATTTACTGAAAATGTATTTATTTATATAAAACTGCAAGTTCATGTCAGCATCTGTGACTCCACTTGGACACTGGCCGCACAATTTCCTGACACATTATTAGGCACAAAACAAAAACAAAACACCAGACCTTAGCATCAGTGCAGAGAAAAATTGAGTCCTGTTACTCTGAAATCTCAGAGCCTGAGTCAAAGTTCCACCTAGCCAAAAGAATGTAGTTGGATCAGAAATACCAAGAAGCACCAGAGAAACAGGGCATGGAAGAGTTTTTAATGATTTTCACCTTTAAAAATTAATTTGACTGAATCCCAGAGCGTCTCTTTTCTCAGCATATATAAGTTTAAAATATGATTTACCTGGAAGTAAACCTTACTAAACTCAACATTATATACTTTTGATATGCAATGATCATGGAAAAAACAAAGCAAATGGATGAGGAAAAAGACAAGGCAAAAATTACTGGGTTTGGCATCAACTGTGTAGCCATTTGCTAATCCAGCTCAGGAAGCGTACATATAGGACACCAACCTGACTGGATATGAACTTTGCTCTCCTCTCTATAAAAATATTAAAACATATCCCTACATAAATATTTTAACTATTTACTTCAGTCCTGGCAAAATGAACCACAACTGCACAGCATATTACATTCAATTAAACAGAATTGCCAGAAGATAATTTGTGTTGGTATGTGGTGGTGATAGAAGACAACAAATGGCATTCTTTCCCTACTTAAGATCTTTCTCCATGAACCCAAATCCACATAATCAAGCATAAAACAAACATTGTCAAGAAAATCCTTTCTTCTTTTGGTTTGTTGAAAAAAGCTCTCAGCTTTCAGTTTAAGTTGCCTGTGGAAACTGCATATTTGCTTAGGAAAGCTTTCTCTGCTCTCATACAACAGTGTCCAGGGAAAAAGGACAGGATATTAACATCAAGTCAGAGTGCCACTACAGTATATAGCATCAGACTGCACTAGCTTGTAAAGAAAAAAGTCTAAATCTGTTGTCTTGATTTTTTCCCCTGATCCCTAAGGTTCATGTTTATGACATTTGTAACATCTGCTACAAATGCTGAGGTAAGTCAGGCACAACCTTATTACTTCCAATCTAATGCTCCATTCATCCACAGGGCTTTTGTATGCCACAAGTATGTCAAAAACTGCAGGATCTACATGAAGCAGGACACAATACATGCATTCCTGAAATATACTGCACTGTACAGTATGTTAGAGACACAATATTATTGCCAGCAGACTTTTCTAATGTTAGTGTAAGATTTTTTAAAATATATATTTATTTCTACTGAAAACCCCCATAATACTTTGGAAACTACTACCACAGCAATTTTTAACACACATACTTTTTCCTTGCTCAAAACACACCTACATACCACACACACAAACTAAAAAAATAACAGTCTACATCCATAATAAAAACAAAGTACAAATGTAACCAGGGATGAATTGGAGAATTTACAAATTCATATATTAAGAGAATTTACAAGAGAATTGAAATTTACAAGAATAGAAGGGTCCTTGGTGCTCTCTGAACTAGCTTTTTTTCTTGCAGACTTTTCATTACCTTAACTAGGTAACATCATCAGTGCTAGTAAGGAGTGCTGTTTGCTATCAGTTTATATTCTGGTGTCTTGCCTGTCTGGGTGGGTGGGGATGGTCTTAGGGATTCTTTGGTTGGGCTGTTTACTAATGGCTCTTTGACAATTTCTTGACTGGGGTATTACTTACTTGACTGTTGGTCTGAAGGTGACCTTGGAGTTAATCTATGCTGATCTGAGTGCTGATTACTGGTAGAGAGATGCTGGAGTCTTCTTCTCTTTTGGGCTGCTTGATTGTCTCTTTTGCATAATCTATAGATGTTGTTAATATCTATGTGTCCATTGATGGCTGATTTGCCAGAGTGCCAGGCTTCTAGAAATTCCCTAGCATTTTTGGATTTGGCCTGGTGTAGGATTGTCATATATTCCCAATTGAAACTGTGGGGTTAAATCTCCCTATATGTTGTGAAATTAAAGAATTTTCATCATGCCTTTTGACTGCCAGTTGGTGCTCATGGTTGTGTTCTGCCAGTCTTCTGCCTGTTTGCCCTATCTAGTGTTTATTGCAGTTCTCACACTGAATGTTGTAGATGACTCCTGTTTTTTCTTCTGGGGTTGCTGGGTCTTTGGATGTTTTGAAGGGCTTTAGTTGGCTTATGTGCTATGCTGATTCCATGTAGCTGTAGTAGTCTATTTGCTGTTTCTGAGATATTCTTGATGCATGGCAGGGTAATTCTTTTTGGGATTTGTGTTGGTTAAATGGTCAGGGACTTTTTGATGAAGTTACATAGGTATCCATTTTGTTGGAATGTGTCGTATAGATGCTTCATTTCCTTTTTCTGCTGTTCTGGGTTGTTGCAGTGTGTTGGGCTCGTTTAAATAAAATCCTTACACAGCTTTTTTTGTGGAAAGTTGGGTTGTTGCTTTGATAGTGGAGCATCTGGTTAGTATGTGTGGTTTTTCTGTAGACTTGCATTTGTAGTTTGTCACTGTGATCTCTGCTGATCAGGATGTCCAGGAAGGGTAGCGAGTTGTTGTTTTCTTCTTCTCTAGTAAACTGGATTCCTTTAGAAATGTTGTTGATGCCTCTGTGATCCTTTATTATTATGGTGAAGGTGCTGTTTTTCATTGAAGCACCTTCTCTCTGAATGATATCCACCTAGAGATCTGTGTAGCTCCCATAAAAACTTGATTGTTCTCCCAGGTCCTTGTGGAGGATGCTTATGGAGCCCTGGTTGATTGTTTGATGTGTGATTTGTCTGAACACTAAGATTTTTACATTTTTAATTGTACATCAATCAGAATTGAAGTTGTGCATCTAACTAAACGTTCTATCATTGGCTATCTCCACCTCCGCTGCGATCCGGAACCCTGGCTGGGTCACTGGAATCCTCGCGGCGATGGCCCGCTCCGTTGAGGCTGTCCAGCCTCTCAAGGATTGGCGGGGGACCACCAGGCAAGGCTAACCACCTTATCCAGGGCAGTCCTCAGTCCTCCTGGGTGGAGCCTGCAAGGCTCACTGGAGCCGAGGCTGCAATCAGCTGCAATCTGACTCTGTCAATTTGGAGCCAGATTCAGTCAAATTAAGTGGAATTTGAATTTGTATTTTAATCAAACTAACTAATTTAACCTAATTTGTATTTTAATCAAACTAACTAATCTAACCTAATCTATATTCAGAGGAGCCAAGAACAATTGCATCCTGCTGAGCTAAGGCTAAGTCAAAAACTGGGCAAGGTCCAGCCCAAAAGGAGGCATGGCAGATTTCTGACTTAGTCTCAACTGAGCAGGAAGACTGAGATTACTCACCGGTGGATTCTACACTCATCATGCTGGAGAATGGTCAGAAACATTGACTTAGAATAAACATTACTCCATTTAAACATCCATTCTTTAGTTGGTCATTCCGTAGTACCATCTACTTGAGGTGCTATTTATATTTCTCATTATAGTTTACAGAAAATGCTATTTAATGTAATATAAATGCTATTTACATTTCTCATTACAGCTTACAGAACTTTTCAGGCACATTCACTGAATTCTATGTAAATATCCTCCCACCATTTGTGAACTATAGATTCTGTAGATATATAATCTATAGAAATGCACAAGTCTCTAGCAGCAAATATCATACTATTAGGTAAACAGACAAAAAAATCCATTCATTCTTGTCACCATATCACAAAAAAGATTTTGAGAGTTTGGAAAAAATTCAGAGAAGAGCAACTAAGATAACCAAAGGCCTGGAGGCTAAAACATACGAAGAATGGCTGCGGGACTTGGGTTTGGCTAGTATAAAGAAAAGAAGATATAGGGGAGACATGATAGCAGTATTCCAGTATCTGAGGTGCTGCCACAAGGCAGAGGGGGTCAGGTTGTTCACCAGAGCACCAGAGGGACGGACAAGAAACAATGGTTGGAAACTGATCAAGGAGAGAAGCAACCTGGAATTAAGGAGAAACTTCCTGACAGTGAGGACAATCAACCAGTGGAACAGCTTGCCTCCAGAAATTGTGAGTGCTCCATCACTATTCTATTCTATTCTATTCTATTCTATTCTATTCTATTCTATTCTATTCTATTCTATTCTATTCTATTCTATTCTATTCTATTCTACTGTAATTGTATATGTATGTATGTATGTGTACATATTTGTGTGTGTGTGTGTAATTCTCCCTAGGGCAGAGGTCCCCAGGGACTGATTCCAAGGATAGAGCTGGACTGGAAGGTGCATTGTTTTGTGTGCTGTCTGCATCCCGCAGATGGGGCTTTGCTTGTTTGTGTGGCTGGCATGCCACAGACTGATATTGGTCCATGGACCAGGGGTTGGGGACCCTTGCCCTAGGGCAGAGGTAGGCAACCTTGGCTCTTTTATGACTTGTGGACTTCAAAGAGCCAAGGTTGCCTACCCCTGCCCTAGGGTATCTAGTTCATTCTATTCTATAGTTATGATGGGCTATATTTTTTGTTAGCCTATCTCAACAACAGATGTGATATTTAATAGCTACAGTTCTTCTGATTATACAATAGTGAATATTTTGAACAAGCACAATAAGTTATCTGGTTGGTCTTTGGTAATATAGATACTTCTACAAGGTTTTCTTAGAGATTTTCTCTCTCAAGGAGCACCCCTGTTCAAAAAGTGATTTAGATTTCTTCCATCCTGAGCTTGGAAGCTTTCAGCAAGGAGGATAAAATCTGAATTAGTCAAATACTAAGCTTGACAAGCCTCTACTGAGTCCATTAAAAAAAAGGAAAAGTGCATGAATTTCAAGCTTGGAAGCCTCTAATTACTACATGCTTAAATTTTTAACTAGCAAACCGTGATAAATTACTACACTAACACTAGGTAAGATTATCTACTTGATCTTTGCTGCTGAGACTAAACTAGGAATGCTGTTCCTGGTAAAACAGCCATCTAACTTTCAAGGAATAAATTTTGAATCTATTTCTACGAAGTATATAAGATTTGTTTTCTGAGGTTTTCGCGGGTATTTGTATGTAGGTCTTTGGTTGTTCGGGTTACGTGGGAGAAAACCCGAACAACCAAAGACCTATATATAAGATTTATGTAGATTAATGAAAAACAAAACTATTTGACACTTTAGCTGAGAAATGATACCACATTTATTCCTAAAAACAGAGGCAGAATTGTAGTTATAGTGTTGATTAGACCGTAACTAATTTAGCTACTTGTGACACATGGACACACCTGCTTGAACATTTCTTGGAATGGAAATTATATGTAAAAAGCAAGTGAATGTTTTTTACATATATCAACAAATAATAGTGATATGTTTTAGATGTCTTTGCTATAAATTGCTGTGCCCATATGGGCACAGCTGCCATAATTCCCAGCAAACATGACCTGTGGGAATTATGGGAGTTGGAGTCTAATGCATCAGAAGATTTCAGGCAAATAAACAAGTAGCTTATTACATTTATTGGTTATCAGCACCTACCGATCACATTGGAAACGTTCTTTACAGGAAGGTGTAACTCATTGCATTACACGAAGAAACCCATGTGGAATCTGTTTGTATTACAATTATATGGATATAAGAGATCAAATGCATTACTATCAAAAGGTGTATTCATAAGAACCATTTGAATATATGCATTTTGCGCCTTCAAGTTACTGTTGACTCCTGACAGCTGCTTGTAGAAGCCCCTGCAGTTTTCTTGGCAATGATTCCTGCTTCCTAAGGCTGAGAGAAAGTGTGTCATTGGCCCAAGAATGCACAGCTGATTTTTGTTCCTAAAGTGGCATTCATGATCTCTCAATTTTTAACCTCTACACCAAACTAGCTCTCAAGCACCATTTCCACTCACTTAAAATGATAGAGATGGTCAATACTGTACACAGGTAAGAAACATAATACAGCATTTCTGTCAATTTGGTGCTAAGGATTACATATGTTCCATATGAAAACTGTTTTGCCATTTAAAGATTCATATTTCATGCAGTGTATACAGGAGTAGGCCTTCCTTGTCAATATGAGTTTGGGCTATCTATCTAGTTGCAAACTTCTACAGATATGAAATATTTTAAGAAGTCCTCTAGAAATGGCCTGAGGTAATTTCAAAATTAACAGACCCTATCCCACCAGAGCTCATTATAGTGAATTTTATAACAAAGTACCCGCTACTTAATTTTCAGAGTTTAGCCAAGCATACCAGAAATGCATCTGCATTAAGTACAATTAATGGTATAATAAAAGCAGGGCAGGGTGTTTAACACTCAGGAACCACCAGTAAACAATGGCTTCATGTTCTCTAACAGTCAGTGATGTGTCAAAGTGCCAAAAGTAAAAGATTTCTTCTGCTTCAAGAGAAAAGGAACATTTCCTGTTGAAGAGAGAAGGCTGGAAATGATCTAAATAATGTATTTTCTAGATATGCCAGCAGCATTGTTTATTCTATGATATGAAATGATAAACTATTCCCTTCACTTAGGAAAAAACAAAACAAGTTTCAATTTAATAAAAAGTAAAACAAAACAAGAAGTAGAAATAAACACAGAACATGATACTGTAGTTCAGGATGCAATCAAAGAAAAAGAGGTACAAAAGTATTAGGCTAGATAGTCATAGGAACCTGCACAAGGAGGGGGAATATTATGTGTGTGATGATGTAATCACATAAATACCATCACATCCTGTTCAAATACAAGTAGTCCTTATTTAAGCAACTGCCTCAGCTAGTGACCATTCAAATACAATGATAATAAATGGTAGTAAAAGAATTATTTTTCAACCAATACGTGCACTTCCAAATTTCTTCACATGAAAACATGTTGGAGTAAGAATAACAATGTTGCTGCATAAGAGAACTTTGCTCTCTCTCTCCCTCTCTCTCATGTGATTCACTTAGCAACCATCTCACCGGAACCAACTGTGGTCACTAAACAAGGACTACCTGTATGTAATTATAGCACCTGCATGGTCAAATCACTGTGGCATCACTCCAGTTTGCTGTGGATGTTCCTAAGTGCAGGGTTTAGTTTCAAACGAAAAAAGCCGTTTTGGAATGTCACTTGTCGGTACAGAAGAAAGCGCTGCAACTGCGCCCATATTAAAAAGCACAGTGGATTTCCTTAACTTCAAGGAACACTGAACTTATCAGTTGCTAGAATAGAACAGAACAGAACAGAACAGAATAGAATAGAGCTGGAAGGGACCTTGGAGGTCATCTTGTCCAGTTCTCCTGCTCAAGCAGGAGAACCTATACCATGTCAGACAGGTGACTGTCTAATCTCTTCTTAAAAATCTCCAGTGATGGAGCGCCCATGATTTCTGGAGGCAAGCTGTTCCACTGGTTGATTGTCCTCATTGTCAGGAAGTTTCTCCTTAATTCCAGGTTGCTTCTCTCTTTGGTCAGTTTCCAACCACTGTTTCTCGTCCTTCCCTCTGGTGCTCTGGTGAACAACCTGACCCCCTCTGCCTTGTGGCAGCACCTCAGATACTGGAATACTGCTATCATGTCTCCCCTATTTCTTCTTTTCTTTAGACTAGCCAAACCCAGGTCCCGTAGCTGTTCTTCGTATGTTTTAGCCTCCAGGCCTTTGACCATCTTAGTTGCTCTTCTCTGAATTTTTTCCAAACACTCAACATCTTTTTTGTGATATGTTGACCAAAATTGGCTCAGTATTCCAGGTGTGGTCTTACTAGGGTTTTATAGAGTTATGAAGAACAGGGACCATAGAGAGTAGAAGAAAGACAGAAACCATTTGGGGCTCTGGCATCTTGAAGGTACTAGAAATAAGAAAAGCTACCCCATCGCTATCTTATGAGCTTGTTTTATCAAATTTTATCTCTTAACTGGGCTCTGCATGTGTATCACCAATGCACAGGCTGATTAACTCAGGAAAAGAAAAACTCCAGATCATGTAATGGCGTACAGCTGGGGTCTCCAAACTTAGCAAGTTTAAGACTTATGGTCTTCAACTCCCAGAATTCCCCAGCCACAAGTCTTAAACTTGCCAAGTTTGGAGACCCCTGGACTACTGTCTTTGCTGACTAACCAGCACAATGATTCTCGGTGTGGCTTGTCTGGGGAATTTCTTGGGATCCTCCCCGTCTGCTGGACTGCAGTTATTTTTTTATTTGATATATTTATTCAATTTAGATACTGCCTAAGTTGTCAGACTGACCTGGATTGAAGTAAAGTTTTGCAGAGTGAAGTGTCATGCAGAATGTTTTTTAGAAGCTAGAAGACTGAGAGAGTCTCATTATTTCCTAAATGTTAACCTGAACCAGATCCAGAGGAATCTGAACAGATATCAAGAGAAAAACAATAATTCAAACACTTTAATGATAATATTACAAGTGCAGCTACTTTCTCTATTACAGTTTCAGTACGTTTTCCTAGTGTGAGCCAAGGGTTTTCTATAGCTATATAAATCTAAATAATGATCATTTGTTTAAAAAGACTTCTATTTTGCCATCAGGATCTAACTTGGCAATGATAGAAGAGGATAACAAGAAGAGAGGCAATAGGAGACAGTAAAAATGATACAAGATTGATATGACCAAAATAAGATCACTTTGGCCAATGGTCATGTTTCATGAAATGAAGAAATTTATGTATTTTGAACCTTTCAGCATGACCCCATTTATGTATAGCAATTGACTCCAAAGTTTGGGAATGACCTTGAATTTGATGAAATCTTGACCAGGTCTGTGTTATGCACTCCTCTGAAATCAAGGAATGAAATTTGTAAAATAATGGTAGAAAGTTAACTATTTGAAGTCTTCAACTACAGTCAGCATGTCTAAAGGTTCCTTTTAATTTCTATGGGAAGAACTCTAGAAATAAATTGTAACAAGTGAAGCCCCTCCAACATTATCTCCAGATAAGCATATATAAGGGGAAAAATTGCTATAAGTTTATTACACATGTCAAGGGGGCTTCAAAATGGGGAAAATGACAATTCAGCATTTTTAAAATGACAAGCCATCTTTTTAATGATTATTTAGGGAATGTACATGTGCAACAAAGTAACACTTTGCCATATACAGTATAACATACATATAGCCAATGAAATAAATGCATTGTGTAATTTTTGCCTATGAACCTATAGATACTGTAACCTTTTTAATCCTGTCATCAGTCTTGCAGAGTTTATAATTTTTTTCTCTTTATTGATCACCCTTCTCTATTCACTAGGTATACAGTCATTATTCTGCAACAGAATGTACAATCATATTTCTTTTGCAAAAGAACGGAAAATTAACAAATGAAATCACCCCTATCCTATAGAGACTGTGGTTACAAGGGACTCATAAACCTTTTCCAAAAGGTTTAAAAAGCATATTGTTTAATGAATTTTAAGTCAGTGGGGACAATTGCATGCATCTATATTCATGGAATTTAGTATTTCTTGCTTGTTTACTTTTCAAATGCCCTTCTCTATAAATTATGCACTTCTTTTATCGTCGTAGATTGATAGTAATGAGATTCTTACTTTTTAACCCTTACCACCTGTTCCCTTCGCACCATGACCCTAATGAATCTCCATACTTATTTACACCCTCCCCTATGAGTAGGCAAGTGATGGAAATAATGTCTGGCACCATCTCTACTCACTTGGTCTATCCTTCTGGGGAATGGGGCAGACATAAGAGGGTATCCAATTTACATTATTATTGCTTGTTGTGGATGTAGCTCATCTTGCACCTTAACAACATAATACTATCAATAGCCCTATTTGATTGTTATCATGTGGTTCATACCTTTTATCACATCTCTTTAAATAATTGGGCTAATTTTAGGGCTGTAAAAACAAAACAGTGCTTAATATAAAACCCTGGGAATTAATAAACAGTGAAGAAGAATTTGGAATTTGTTATTTTTCTGCATTTATAGTCATGAACAAAGGCTAGGACCAGTAGATAAAGGATATTGTAACAGGCTAGACTTTGTAGGTGAGAAGCTGAAGCATTATGTTGAGACTATATTGGCATATAAACAGAGAGAGAGAGAGAGAGTTTAGAAGGATGTCATGAATGAAAAATATTGTCAATGAAATGAACAGAGAGAACAATTTACCACTGGAATGGCTTGCCTTCAGAAGTTGTGGGTGCTCCATCACTGGAGGCTCTTAAGAAGTCTAAAATGGTATAGGATCTCCTATTTGACCAGGGGGTTGGACTAAAAGACCTCCAACGTCCTTCCAACTCTGTTATTATTCTGTTATTCTGACTATATTTGGTCACTGTCTACTTTGTCCTCACCTCCCCGCCAAGTCTACTGTATTTCAAATAATTTGCTACCCTTTTGTGTTTGGCAGCAAGCTTACTGTAGTTGAGTTCTAAGGCTAATATATAAGGCTAGTTAGTTGTAAATAAACAGAGACAGTGTGGTGTAGTAGGGGCAATATTAGACTAGAACTTTGAAGAGCTGGGACCGGTCCACCATCGGCCATGGACACTCAATGGATAATGTGGGGCCAATCATTCTCTGTCAGCTCAACTTATCTCCTGTGATTCTTGTGGGGAAAAGTGGGAGGATGGAAGATATGTATGAGTTCCTGTATGAAAAGGAGCCTTGTGCTTTGTGTCAAAGACAGTCTATAAATAAAAAAAAAAAACAGATTTTAAAACTATTTCTTTTTCTTTAAGTATCTTTGGTTAAAAAATATGCTGTGAATAGAATGTGAAACTCACTATTAAACTACTTCAGTTCACATGGGGAAGCATATAGAAAATAATACTAAGAAAATATATAATAAGCAGCAGGCTCATATTAAAAACCTTTTCTTCAATAAAGTGTATGATTCATACAGAGTTCCACAGCTGTAAGAAACTAATTCTTGACAAAAGCTTAGAAGCTATATCATATTATGAAGAAGATCCAAGGAAGTTGATTCAATTACTAAACGTGATAGACCACCAGCAGTAATGCTGTTATTCTTGAAATGTCAATGCAAAATGAATGTAGAAATGTTGACATAAAACTTATATTTAAAAAATAGAATAAAATACAATGAGATTAGAGGAACTGGATACGGGAATTACTTTATGATAAACAATGTTGTTCCTTTGATACCATTATAACAGTTATACAGCAGCAGTAACAAAAGTGAGCATGTATAGAGAAATACCAAAATTACAGAGTTCAGGAAAAAATATTTAGTCAATATTCATTACTCATTTTCAAAACACAGCAAATGCTACAGTGTCTATACTACATGAAAATAGTTTAGCATGTGGACATTCAAAATCTTATTTAATTTTTACAGATGAAAATTATGATAAAATTTAAATCTTGGGATATATTTAAACACAGACCATCCACTCTGTACAAAATAGATTAACACCTGCAGATTGGTAAAGATACCAAAAGGAAATCAATGTGATGAACTGAATGCAGAGAAACTTTACTTTAGAAAAGAATTACTAATCTTGCCTACTGAGATATGAAACATACTGAATAGGTATCGTGACAATAATATAAATAAAAAATGAGGCAAATTAAGACAAAACATGGAATATGTATTTGGAATGGGTAGTCAACACAAAATGCAAAAAACCCCCCCAAAACCCAACATTGGATTTATTTTTAAATCACGGACCAGCATAATAGTTTTCCGGGATAAAAGGAAAATTACCGTATATGCCAGCGTATTAGGCGACCCGGCGTATAAGATGACCCCCGAGTTCGACGCCGGGTCGCAAGACGATCGACGCCAAGTCGCATATAAGACGACTTTCTAGGCATGCGACTCGGCGTCGATCATCTTATACGCCGGAAATAACATCATTTCCGGCGTATAAGATGATCGACACTGAGTCGCATGCCTAGAAAGTCATCTTATACGCCGGAAATAAACGTAATTTATAACGTTATTTCCGGCGTATAAGATGACTTTCTAGGCATGCGACTTGGTGTCGATCATCTTATACGCCGGAAATGACGTCATTTCCGGCATATAAGATGATCGACACCGAGTCGCATGCCTAGAACGTCATCTTATACGCCGGAAATAATAAATAAATAAATAAACGTTATGACTCGGCGTATAAGACGACCCCCGAGTTCGGAGGCTGTTTCATCGCTCTCAAAAGTCGTCTTATACGCCGGAATATACGGTATATACAACCTTGATAAAATTGACCCTTCCTACAGACAAATAACATACAGTATATAAAGCAAATTTATAGGTACATCCAATTCAACTAGGAAAAAAATGAAATAATACATCTAACTGGTATATTAAAAATTAATATTCCTATTAAAAAGATAATAGTGTATATAGTAGGCTAAATGGCAGTTTCCTTGCCACTGAATTCTTTTAAATGGGAAGATAAAATGACATAATATTACAAGTAATTTATGCATCAGATTAATTTGTGAAAAGCATTATTATAAAGGTTAGCATCAAATCTGTTGAAAGTTGAGTCATGGCAACTGCACTTAACTTTCTTGTTAGTTTGAGACCTTTTGTTGCTCATCCAAGCAGTTTCATCAGTCAGAACAAGTTACCGGTAGGCAGAGAGTTTTTGGAATGTACCAATTCCTTTCTTTGAGACCTCTCAAACCAATAAGAAAATAAGCCCAGACTCAACTTTCAAACATTTTACCTAAATGACTGAGAATTTTTATTGACAGTTAGCATCAGAAGATTTTTTTAATACCAAAGATTCATGCCTTCTTATTTCACTCATAGCTTACATTTCACTCTGCCCAATAAATACCAAGGAAGAGATTGATAGTTTCTATTCTTTTCTGAAATTGGTAATAAACAGAAATAGGGATAGTAAATAGTTTTTTATAATAGATAGAAGAACATATTTTATTTTGCACCCAAATAGTTTACAGTGAGTGGAAATTTATTTAATATATTCATAAATAAATTAGAATTAAGATAACAAAATTAGAAGTTGAGTATTTGGATAGTGAAAAACAAGCAGATGGTGAAGAGTTCCAAAAACCTGTCTGAAAACTAGATTAACAGAAAAATGAGATTTTATATAAGCAAGCATAAAGAGATGTACATTAGAATAGATAGTTCAGCTACTGTATCATATCTGCATTGATAGGATCTGAGCCAGCTGATTATCTTAGAAAAGAGACTTTCAGGATATATAGTATGGTGGGAAGTACAATCTGACAGATAGAACACACATCTTAAAACGTATTTTCTTTATGAGTTTTATTTATTCCATTCTGAAAGCCACTGAATAAGTTCAGTCTAGTCATAGTTATACTGAAGGTAGAACAAGCCTTCACTCAAGTTTGACAAAGAGGCAGGTTGATATCAATATAACTACCGTACTGTATTTTTAACTAGTATATGCATCCTTGTGGAATAAAACAGCAAAGCATATGGTTGTAAGAGTAAACAGCTAAGTGTCATGTAGACGAATCAAATGCATTTGCTTAGGGCAGGGGTTCCAACCTGTTACAGCTGAACAGCTGTTGATTCTGGGGTTACATGCCTTTGGTTAAGGGCAGTGACACAGTTAATGCAATTTTTGGCTCATTTCATTCAGTTAAAACATTTAAAGGACTTGCTTGTAACATTAAAAAATAATTTTTTTCTGGTGAATAGTATTAAGGTAACTTCATCCTTTATTTTTATATCCTTTAAAATCCAAAACTGAAAACAATCTTATGATTGTTTTCTGCTGTATCATGAGAGGAAAAAAAACAGCAAAAATGTTCTGGCTTCAGAAACTCACATTAATTTATATCATTACCCTTCCCAATAATTGTGCTTACAAAGATCTTTCCAATTTGATGCCCTTCATATGATTTGAACTACAATTCTTTTAATCTCCAGCCTTGATGGGAGTTATAGACAAAAATCTGGAATAGATCAGGTAGGGCAAGCCTACCCATCTGAACATGTGATAAATACAGGATAGGAAAAGCCTTCTCTTTATTTTGAAAGAAAACGTACTATCTTGCATTTTTATCCACAGTCAAGAGTCCTCTTAAATTCTGATACAAATTTCCTTTATAGATTCCTAACCTGCTTTTTTATAGCTTGAATCTGAAAACTTCTGCTTATGAACAACCTGTACCCTATCAGTAAAAATGAATGTTTTCAGCACAATTTATACAAGTGACAATTTGAACTATACCAATATGTGAGCTAAATAAAAGCAGGACTCTTTTTATAAGGCAATACAAAAGAAGAAGAATATGGAAGCAATCCACCCTAGAATTAATATAATGGAATTAGGGAATATAATTAATATAATAGAAATATATTGAAATATTTTTAAAAAGTTTCTGAAGAAAAAAATCTCTTGGGACTTAATAGACATGAAGAGTGAAATCAAACAAGCTGCACTTGAGAAAGCAAACTAGAAGACTACTTGGAATTAACTAACTAACTAGAAGAGACAGCAACAGGAAAAATACCACCCTATTTGATCCTAAAGATCATAATTATCTTCAGAAGGAGCTCTGTCAATTTTCTATTACACATGGGCATCTAATATGTATGCTTAGGTGGTTTGGTCCAATATTAAGTTAGCAATTCCAAATCATACAGATACTGAGCATTTGGAGTTGTTTTCGAAGAATGGTTGTCTGTATCATTAAGCAAGAAGAAGCAGTCATGTTAGTTGTAGATTGAAGTAGGCTGCATATTGGGTGTGTGTGTGTGTGTCAAGCTTCCCTCTGTTCCACCCAAAACTGTTTTTTTCTTTCAACTTAGCACATGAAGCAGCCAGTTCAGTTGGCCTTCCTTCTGGCATCATCTAAAGATGTTCTTGGAGGGATGTCTTATCAGGTGGCATTTGTCTAAACACGACAGAAAAGACAGCTCATTTAACTTGGAATAGGGTGTCTGAGATAAATCTATCCATTTTATTATCAATTATTACCGGTAGCCCTTGCCTTACAACCACAATTGGGACCAGAATTTATGTTGCTTAGCAAGGCAGTTGTTAAGTGAGTTGTGGCTTATTTTACAACTTTTTTTTGCCATAGTTGTTAAGTGAATGAGTGTGGTTGTTAAGAGAATCATATGGTCATTAAGGAAATCCAGCTTTTCCCATTGACTTTGCTTGTCGGAAGACAGCTAGAAACGTAATAATAATAATAATAATAATAAATATAATAATAAAATAAAAGCCATTTTTTCTGCTACAAGTACATCAGATGGTTGAAGAAGAAAAAATGGCTTTGGAAGAATATCTGAAGAACAATGATGAAGATGCACTGAAATTAGTATATCAGGAAGGCTTACTAACTACTGGAGAGACCAAACTGGCCTACAAGAAAGACCAAATGAAGAACAGAATAGAGGCATGGGAAGACAAAGCACTACATGGCCAATACATGAAAAAAATAGCTGGGAAAGCAGATAATAATAAAACCTGGCAATGGCTAAGAGCAGGAAAATTGAAGAAAGAGACCGAGGGACTAATTCTGGCTGCACAAGACCAAGCCTTAAGGACAAATGCATACAAAGTCAAAATTGAGAAGACAGCAACAGACAGTAAGTGCCGCCTATGCAAAGAAGCTGAAGAAACAGTGGACCACCTGGTAAGCTGTTGCAAGAAGATTGCACAGACTGATTACAAGCAGCGGCATGACAAAGTAGCAACAATGGTGCATTGGAAGATCTGCAAAAAATATCATTTGCCTGTAAGCAAAAACTGGTGGGATCATAAAATAGAGAAAGTCATAGAAAATGATAAAATTAAACTGCTCTGGGACTTCAGAATTCAAACAGACAAGCACCTGCAACATAACACCCCAGACTTAACAATTGTCGATAAGAAAAACAAAAAAGTCTGGATAGTGGACGTGGCAGTGCCTGGAGATAGCAGAATAGAAGAGAGAGAACTGGAGAAGATAACAAAATACAAAGACCTACAAATAGAAATAGAAAGACTGTGGCAAAAGCAAGCAAGGGTAGTACCAATAGTCATAGGCTCCTTGGGTGCAATCCCAAAACAACTGGAGCACCACTTGAACACCATTGGCATTGACAAATTCGCTATTAGTCAATTGCAAAAGGCGGCCTTATTAGGAACTGCTTCCATCCTGCGACGATATCTGTAATACCATCGAACATCCACATCTGCCTATCCCAGGTCCTGGGTAAGGACTCGATAGGTAGACAAAATGCCAAATCCAGTCTGAACATCTGGCTGACTGTGCGATGATCCATAATAATAATAATAATAATAATAATAATAATAATAATAATAAAGTTAGAAGAGACCTTGGAGGTCATCGAGTCCAACCCCCTGCTCAGGTAGGAAACCCTATACCATTTCAGACAAATGGCTGTCCAGTATCTCCTTAAAAACTTCCAGTGTTGGAGCATTCACCGCTTCTGGAGGCAGGTTGTTCTACTGGTTAATTGTTCTAACTGTCAGGAAGTTTCTCCTTAGTTCTAGGTTGCTTCTCTCCTTGATTAGTTTCCATCCGTTGCTTCTTGTCCTGCCCTCAGGCGCTTTGGAGAATAGCTTGACTCCACATTACCCCAAGATGCTGCAATCATTATAAATAAATGGTAAATTTTGACCACTCGAGTGTGGGGATGCTGTGACGGTCGTAAATGTGAGGACCAGTTGAAAGTAACTTTTTTCAGTGCTGTTCCAGCTTTGAGTGGTTGCTAACTGAATGGTTACAAGTTGTGGACTAACTGTATTAGGTCAATATACAATACATTACCTTATTTTACAGAGTTTAAAAAACGATCCGGTTCCCCTCTCCCCTCCTCCCCCCCCCGAGCCACCAAGCCACAAAAGTTGGGGACCCATTAAAATATGTATCCACTTTCATTTGCAACTTTTCCTAGGAACTTCTTTATGCATCTTTTATAACAGTGGTCTCCACCTTTGTGGCTTGGCAGCCCAGCAGGGAGGGGAGGAACTGGGCTCTGTAAGGGGCAGGCTGGTGCATTTCAACTTGGGCTTGCATGGCCCAGTTGCAAATAGGCCATGGGTCAGTAGTGGGTCGCAGCCCAGGGGTTGGGAACCCCTGTTTTATAATACTTAATTGATAGTTATATTCAACTCTATGTTTTGCTTTGTTTTGTTAAAAATTACAGTCATAATCAGCTTAAGAAATGCTAGTTGATCCAGCTAGTAGATTTGTCATAAATTTTCACGTTTTCTCCTTTGCATAAAACCAAGACCTAGTTTGGATTTGGAATCTGCTTGGACAGACCTTGCTTGCCATATTTATCCATATATAATTCATATCAATTGTGGCATAATAATTAATGTATTGTACTACAACTGAAGAAACCAAGCTTCAAATTGGCCTTCAACTATGGTTGCTTACTTCAGGGCAGCCTCTGTCTCTCTGCATTATTAAAAATATTATTTAAAATATTATTAAATATTTTCATCAGTTGCTCCATTATTTTCAGAAACAGCACTTAATTTTAAAGACAGAGTCTGGTCTCTACTCACATATATCTTTATCTTACTACATATATGGAAACATGCAGGAATACAAGGAACTATATTTGTCTATTGAATTTATATGCTGCTGAATCAAGACAGAGTCATGGTGACTTACAAAACTTAGCATAAGTAAAAGCAGCATACATAGTAATAGCATGGTAAAATATAAGTAAATATCTACATTTTACAGTAAATATTATTCTTTAAAAATAGCTAACTACATCATCTCCACTATTGAACATTAAAACATCCATGAAAAGATTATTGCACTCTTCACAATAACTAAAGTATAAATGTAACTAAGCCTGTATCAAAATTCATATTGTGCATCAATGAAGATGAACAACAGCTACCAAAAGCCTTTGGAACAATTCTGTCTTAGCTGTTTTCTAGAATGTCTATTCTTTAGGGGAGAATTTGGTTTATAAAAACTGTTTTCCACAATGTTTGTGTTATTATTGAAAATACTGCTTCCTCATTTCATCTCTTTCTAACACATAAATTTTCATGACAACAAAAGCCTTCTCCTACTTGAATGTATTGAACAAGTTGATCCTGAAGATGCCTACCGGTATATTGGACTTTGTAGGTTAAAATCATCCCTCTGAATTGTATTTGTGACCTATGGAGGATGTTGAGCATAGTTGTAATGTGCTACATGCTTGCCAGGGAACAAATTATAGCATTTTATACCAAGTAAGATGCTATCATACATACAATGCATTGCAATAGTCCAGACTTGACTGCTTACAAGAATGAATGACTGAATAAAGTCCATGAATCTGAAAAAAGATCACAACTGCCACACCAGTCAAAATCAGACAAAAGTTTTCCTGGCATGGACTCCATGTGAAAAGGAGTCCAAGGAAACACTCGGGTTTTGTATCTCCTATCTCAGGGGCAGTTTCTCCTCTCCAAGAGTTAACACTGGGTGCTAATGACAAGTTAAGATTCTAGAAAATCTGAATAACTTTATTTGACAAAAAGCTCTGCAAAATAAGCACAGCAGTTAGTCAGACCTAGCTTCATGTTCTTTCAAGGCTGCTGGCTGATCCAGTATGGACACTGAATCAATATGGAACAAGCACAATATGGAAGATGCCTCCCATACAACAACAATGTAGGCCAGGAACATTTAGGTGGGGGGAGTGATTAAAAAATTAAAGATAATGCATGTGACAAATGTAAAATGGGGTAGAATTCACAAATTCACTTTTTTCATACTGCTGCCTCCCAGATATCCTGATATTCTTAACTCCAGTTGGTCAGATTCACTTTTTACCTTCTTCCACTAGCACAATACATGTTAGCTTCCTTCATTTCATTTTGTGGATGTCTGACATCATTGTTGCCAACTTCTATTCTTTTCAGACCTCCCCCCTCCGACCCAGAAACCTACCTTGGTTCAGGCAGAGGGTGCTGGACCACCACCATCAGCAGCACTCTGATCCCCCGCAAATGTATTCTTAATCTTGGGGCTTGGGACTTCAAGCAGGTTAACAGCTGTTCCAAATGTCATTTCTGCCAGTAATTGAGGGATTTGGGATCTGGTTCCCAAGGGGAAAAAATAGCCTGCCAGACTAGAAAGCCAGGCTGCTATTGTACTTTCTGCAAGATTTTAGGGCAAAAATTCTTAGCTGTTGTGCAGAAGCTTAAGGTTATAGTCTTAACTGTATTTATAAGGCTGTGGGCTGAGTTGTACACATTGTGGTTTACACCTGGGTAAAACTGCATAAAATAATTTCCCCAAAATCAAGATTTTGTCTTTTAAGATTCCACTCTCAGAAAGTGACACACCATTACCTAAAAAGAGCAATGTGGAAATTTTTATCTTCACTTTTTCTTCAATATTAAAAGAAATCAGTTACATCTGCCTTCATGTTACCAAATATATCTAATGATGTATTAACATGAGCACTCTAGGATTTCTTCATTTATTTTTCTTACTTTGGGGAGAAAATCTTAAGTAGAAAAAACAAACATCTGTAAAACTATCATAATGAGCAGTGTTGATTCAGAGTTCAGCATTATATTTTTGCTATCTTTCAACTGCAGGTTTTTCATTACATCTTTTATCTATATAAAACATTTTAGAATAACTCATTTTTTACATAGTAAGAAGATGAAACAACAGATAAATCAGAGAAGCCTCCCAGTAATAAAACAAACTGGCTTTCAAGTCGTCCTTTACTTTGTCCATCATATGATTCCATTTAGGGCGTATAATATCAGAAAGGCAATCTAATAATCACACTAGAAGCAATTTTAAACCACACTAACTGCTGAAAAGTCAATTTAACTTTCCAGCTTTATAAGACTTTGTTATTGCTATTGTTAATTATTCCTCATTTAATGGGAAATTGGCAACAAGGTCCCCTCCTGTCATTTTAAATCTGCAATAATATCATGTGAAGCTTTTCGTCCTTATTCCCCAGTCCTGGATTATCAGAGCTAAATGGCAGCTCTTGCATTACAAAAGCTCAGGGGCAGGTACTGTTACACAAATTGCCAATTCAATTAACTGTGTGTAAATGGTCCGCTGGCAGACTGAGGGAAGGACAGCCATTTTGGCAAGTGTCATTCCTAATTTATCAAACTGTCAAACCTTCTCAGTCAGGTGCCCACAGTCACTGTCTGCCTCTTAATGCTAAATTGGGAAGCAGCAGAAGCCATTCTAGTACTTTGACAAGGCACAATGCTCAAAACTGATTTTAAAATCAAATGTACAGTTGTCTTAATTATTCTCAATCTAAGTGATGTTTTAATTATGAATATAGAGTAAGAATATTCGATCAGGATTCAGCACTACAGTTCTCTGTTGTAGAAGGAATGAAGTTTGACATGTATTCATTGTAATTTGAATGAAGGCTGATTTTAAAAAGACAATTTCTCAATTGAACAGCAAGTGGTGACAGTATTCTGAAGGAGGGCAATTTGAAGTGTGTTAGGGATAGGGTAAATAATATCAGAGCTAGCTTGGCACAATGGTTAAGACCATGAGTTCTAGTCCTTCTTTAGCTATGAAAGCCAACTAAACCCCCCAATCACTCTTTTTAGCCCTAGGAAATAGACAAGAGCAAACCACTCCTGAAATCTTGCCAAGAAAACTGCAGGGACCAGATGAGGCAATCAGTAGGAGTCAATACTTCCTTGAAGGGACAAAAAAAGGGGGGCGGTAAATATCAGAAAGGCCCTTCCAGTCAATTCCTATTTTATGTGTTGCTTCAACAAATATTTACAATATTCTGTCCTTTAAAAAAAGAAAGAACATGAAAACTATTAATATTAATATATGAACTTCCCTAGCCAATTCATTTTACGTTTCTTTCACTGATCTAAACGTTTGGTGTTCAATCTTTGAGGCAAGAAATGCATGCCAAAAACTGTAGGTGTCCAGAATATGAAAATAACT
Source organism: Crotalus tigris (assembly GCF_016545835.1). Lineage (NCBI taxonomy): Eukaryota > Metazoa > Chordata > Lepidosauria > Squamata > Viperidae > Crotalus > Crotalus tigris. The sequence goes on from NW_024096970.1 coordinate 25,087,585, forward strand.
GGACTCGTATCTAGTAGATTACATAATGTTAAGATTACATAATGTTATTTATTCAAAATGCGGACCAAACAAAATTATCCAACATCTGTACAGCAAGTGGGTCAGGATTAAGAATACTAAACAGAATAAACTGTATGAACTTTACATAAGAAGATAAACACTACTAGAGAAAATGTATTGCTATGTAATGGACTCTAGGGAGCAGAGTCAGAGAGGTGACATTTCAGACAGTTTTGAGGAGAGAAGCATAGTTAAAGGTTGCACAGAAGCCAGTACATCATGAAGTTATTTCTTGGAAAGTACGTATTAGCTGCCTAGAGAACTGAAGCCACAAAAAGAATTCAAATTTTGAATAGTAGACAAGGAGCTCCAAGGATCCTTTTTGAGCCTCTGTATGGCAGCATTCTGCAGAAAAGAGTATTTCAGGATTGTGCTATAAAGTAAGGGCTCCAAAAATACAGTTTTTTTAGGGTTTCTTTATAAATTTAGCTTAAAGTCATCAGGTAATTTTAGGGGGCGATTCAGTCAACATTGAGAACACTACTTTTCATTAAATTTGTGTTTTTTATTATTCAAAAGCATAAAAATTAAACTTCATTCATTCATTCATTCAATTTATATTTCAAATGTATGATTCTAGGTGGCTAACAGAAAAAAAAATCATAAAAATACATAAATAATATAGGAGCCAAAATAAAACTAAGTAATACCATGAACAAAGCCAAGATATGGGCTCTACCACATAACGTGGACCCCAAGCTCAACAAAAAAGTCAGTCGAGTTGAAGCAAGTCTGCTCTCTGAAGGAATGATGTTCCAGAGGGTGGACACCAGAATAGAAAAGGCTTTCCTCACTAGGGGACCCACTAGATGGCACTTCCTAGCAGATGCTACCCAGAGCATGTTTCCCCTATTGGATCTCACAGGATAAGAGAGACACAACTTGGAAGAAACAGTTCCACAAGAAACCAAATCCCATATCATGAAAAGATCTATAGATAATAGCAACCATTTTTTCTTGGAAACAATAAAGGACAACCCTGACAAGAAAAAATCTGAAAGAGGTTCATAAGGATTAAAAAACAGAATTGTTTATAACTGCTTTACAAAGGAATACTCAAGAGTAAAACCAAGTGTCCATGGAAATTTCGACACTTTTAAAGTTCATAGCAAAGTTCACATATTTTATGCAAACATGCCTACAAAAATTTTTTAAAAGAAAAAAAAAAGATGGAATTGCTCTGGGGTTCTTCAGATTCGCAGGCAAGAAGATGCTGCAAGAAAATTTGGTAAAAGATGTGATTCTTGCTACAGTGTGCATGAGCCTATGTATACTCTAAAACATCTTTCTGCCTTTTGAACCCCCAGTGCAGTAACTTTGTCACCCAACAGCAATTTAATCTAGTACTGTGAACAATTTTCTCTGTACTGTTTTAAAAAGCTTAGTAGCAAAGCAAACACAGTTTGGGAAAGTGATGAGTAAATAGGTAATAGGAAAAGGATTAGGTATTAATCACACCAGCTTTATTCAAACTTCTCACCTCCTGGTGAAGCTACTTTCTATTTTTAAGAAAGCTTCTGGGATACCTTCACATGTATTTGAATGTAAATGTAGTTTTATCCTCAACTACTCAGAATCACCTATTCATTTGTTCCCTCCCTTTTACTGAAACACCTAGCAACCAACATTTTTTTAAAAAAATCAGAACAGCTGAGGTCCCATTGCCATTGGTTGGCTTTCAACAAGCTTGGCTAAAAGTGGGAAGCAGACAAATGGGATTTGCAGCAATTTTCTCAAATCAAAACAGTGTTTGAAACTTTAGAACAGCAGTTCAGCAGCATGCCAAATGTCATCATGGTGCTATTCTTTCTTGATGTTATGATCACTGTTTTCTGAATAGCTTGTTCTCAACAGAACAGACTGGCTCAGTCATACAGTGGAAGAGAATTTGAAGGATAAGGGAACTTAGATTTCTGACATTAGAAGTTTTATTAACAGGAAAGTAAAAAAAAAACACAGAGAGATCTAAAACAGTACCCCAAATAAATCTGTGTATTACTAAAATTCTGATTCCTGTAATCTTTAACAGTGAAACGCTCCGGCATAAGGCAACAAATCTGAACCAAGGTATCTCAAATCTGAGACCTATATCTCCTGTGGAATTGCATTTTGACAAATTTTACAAAGCATTTATGACATAATACAAAATGGTCAACCCCTCATATTTGTCTCTGCTATATGATTTAACATGGGCTACTTCTAAGGCAAATATATGTCTGAATATCTCCCTGAATTTTTAAGAATTTTTCAGGTACATTAGAAGCCCTGCCATTGTTGAAGGCATCGAGGAATCTGATAAGGAAATATCTCTGAAACTATGACCCAAGGGACAATGAGTTATCTAGATCTTATTCTGAACCTTGATGGGGCAACACTTACAAATGTTGAAAAAGTAAAGATAATAGTCATGTATAAAATCAGCAAGAATGAAAAGCTAAATAAGTAAATCAATTATTTAACATTGATTTCAGAGACAAATTCTTACTGGTAACTGACAGTTATTCGGGAATGAGCATGGCTGAAGGTAAACAGGAGAAAGGATAAAACATTTCATTGTTCATTTCTAATATATAGAGTCTGTGTCTATTACCGCACCCAGGTGTAAGAAGCAGGTTGAGGGGACTGTCTGGCTTTTCTGAAAGTTTATCAAGAATCCGTGGTCCCGAAGAGTCCTGATCGTAAGGGCCAGATCCGACTAGGCGGTCGGGATGGAGGTTGATTGGATCAGGATGTCGTCCAGGTAACACTGAACGCGTACTGGTGCCAATCTTAAGTGTGCCGCCACGACTGCCAGGATCTTGGTGAGGACCCTGGGGGCCAACGAGAGACCGAATGGTAGGGCCCTGTATTGGAAGAGGCGGTTGAGATGACAAAACCGTAGGAATTGGCGATGATCCGGGAGGATGGGGATGTGTAGGTACTCCTCTGTGAGATTGATTGAGATCATGAAATCCCCTCGCCTGATGCTGCCCAAAATGGAATGGAATGTCTGCATCTTGAACTTCCGATACTGGATATGGTAGTTCAGGCCCTTGAGGTTGAGGATTGCCCTCCATCCCCGAGGATTTTGGGACTACAAACAGGATGGAGTAATATCCCTTTCCTACTTGGTCCGCTGGGATCTCCTCTACGGCCCTAATGCTTAATAAATGTCGAATGGCGTCTGTCATGAGACCCCTTTTTATTGGGTTTCTGAAGGTTGGACAAGAGACAAAATGATCTATGGGTCTGGTTATGAACTCCAGGGACAGACCCTCCCTTATGGTCCATAGTACCCAGGAGTCTGTGGTTGTGTTTTCCCACTGGCGGATAAAGAGAGTCTGCCACCAATGGGAGGGGTCCCCCCTAAGTCACCTGAAGCGATGAAAGGGACGACCCCCTGTGCCTCAAAAGGAAGACTTATTCTGGGTTTGGTGTCGGGGTCGGTCCTTATAATTTGTCCTGTCGAATGAACGGTCAGCTTTGGGAATAAAGGGGCGGGATGTTTGCCTGGCCTCTGTTGTTGTGCTCGTCCGAAAGGACTGACGGCGAGCATAGGGAAAGAACCGTTTATTTGATCTACTAATAAGATGGGAGATTACCTTCTGTTTCTGTTTGTTCTCTATTAGGTAGGGCATCAGCGCCTCACCAAATAACCGACCCCCTTTAAATGGAGCAGTGACGATGCACCATTTATGTTTACTTTCAGCCCTCCAGTTCTTAAGCCAAAGCAGTGTCACATAACAACGCTGGAAGCCATTGCTCGGGCAGAATGTCTGGCAGCGTACAAGGATATGTCCGCTATGTACTCAGAGGTCGCCACTAGTTTGGTGAGATCTTGGTGAACCCTCACCTCCTCTAGGGGAATCCTCGCTCAAAGTTGCCTGAGCCAGACGAGTGAGACTCTGACAAAGAACGAGATAGAGGTTGTCGCCTTTTCTGCCCTGCTGATGCTTGGTGTAATGTGGAGGAGGAGAAAAGCGGAGCTATGTATTCGTCCACTTTAGGTACCTCCAACAAATCTGTTATACTCGGGACCATATCCACTAACTTGCGCTGTTCCCTCCTGGGAAGGTTGAGCTCCCGGGGATTCCCATTGTCCCTGAATATTTTTGAGGAACAAAGGGGGGCAGTGGATTTGTTGACATCTGACCACTGGTTCCAAAAACAACAGATCCGGTTTCTGAGTGGAAGAAGGCTCCAGGGTAGGGATAGGGTCTGGCCCGATCTTACCCGCTGCACATGCCCTGCGAAGAAGAGAAGGAAAGAGCATAGAGTTAAAGAGCTCCACCATGGATTGAGGCTCTTGTGCAGGCTCCTCGCAATCCGACCATTGGTCTGCAGTATAGTCATAATCAGAGGAGCTGGAGGGAGTGAGGAGGCGAGATCGGATCCGGACGGTCGCGCCCTGAAAATTGTGTTGAAAAAGTTGGAACTGAAGAATGTTTTGGGATGAATGAAGATTGTTGATGTCCCGAGGAAGCCATCGCTTGATGAACTGCGTGCAATATCATGGCCTGCAGCTGATCAGCAAATGAAGAGTCTTGTGAAGGGCGAAGCCCTGCTGCCATCGGGGTAAATGTTGCTGTAGGTTCCATAGGTGGGCCCTATGGCACAAGTTCCTCCCCAAAGAGGGGTGGGCCTTCCTGACCAAAGGTCTGCATCGCAACCTGTTCAGCCTCCTGCTCTGGGGACCACGCACGTGGTGGGGCAAGAAATTGTGAGTCAATGGCGGGAGCCACAAGTGGGGGAAGTGGTGGGTTGTCCGCTTCCCCTACTGCCAGCCTTTGTGCCCGAGAGAACTGCTTCTCCAAGGCCCGATGTGCTCGGTTAGCCTGCTTTTCAGCTGACCTACTGGGCTTATTGCTGGATTTAGATTTAGATTTAGACTTGGACTGAACCTTAGCCGCGGCTTCTTGGCAAGGGGACTTGCGCTTAAGTTGCCTGCTTGAGGCAGAAGCCTGTGACTCAGTGTTTTCTGCCATGTTAGCCGAGAAGGATCCCAGCGATCACTGAAGGCGATCTTGATCTGCAAGAGACTGTCAGTTACCCACCGTGATGGGGCTGACGTGCACTTGGATCAGCGTGGTCCAGCCCACTGGTCAAACCGGATTCATACTGTGCGCATTAAGGCGCTTCATTGGGACATCCAATTGAGTGATTAGATCTCACGTGTCTCACATAGTGGTAATGGTCAGGTTCTAGGAAGCAACCACTAGATGCAGAGCGGCAGATAGCTAAGATGCGTGAGGTCTAAGTGGCAAAGTCCTGAGACTTCAATTGCTCGTAGGTGATAAGAGAGATTTGAAAAGAGACTGCTAGGTTAAAACAATGGTCCTATGTGATTGGCTATCTGTGGATGCCTAGTTAGAATCTATCTGCAATTTAGGGTCTGCTTGGTCAAATTTCAGGTGCCTGTTATGGCCTAATAATGTTGTAGTGGTCTGGGCCTATGGGGGTTGAGGTTACCATCCGGCAAAACCACACAAAATGGCGCCCGCAACAGTGAGGGAGAACGGCTGTGATGAACTGCCCTTTGGTGAGGCGAAAGATGCGCTAGTCTCAGCCTCCTCCACCTCTCCTAATTCTTGAGGGAATAGTCTCCCTGCTGTCCTACAAAGAACAGGGGTAGTGCTGGTGGAATGTTTTACTGCACCATAAAATGGCAGCTGCGCTGCCGGGATAGAGGTCCTGGGAGGGGAGCGAGAATCTGTGGCAATCAGATCGCCTAGCCTTCGATCGTGCAGAGACCCCTGTGTGGCCAGTTCTTTCTCATTAGGTGGGAAATTGCCAAAAAAATGCTTCCCGGCTCGCGACGAACAGCTGAGAGGTGCATCGGTGGTAACGGCGGCTCCCAGAAGCAGCGGAGACTCCGTGGCCAAGAGACAGCTGGCAGAAAGCGATGTGGTTATAAGGTAGGCTTTCTGTCCCCAGCAGAGCTCACTATAAATGGTTAATTCTGGCCTACAAGCTTGAATGAAGTCAAGCTTCAGCAGGTAGCTGACGGTCGAACAGCTCCAAAATGGCGACCACAAGTGAACTTGTGATTTCAGAGACAGATTCTTACTGGTAACTGACAGTTATTCGGGAATGAGCATGGCTGAAGGTAAATAAGAGAAAGGATAAAACATTTCATTGTTCATTTCTAATATATTTTGAATTCCACTTTAAACACATGACAAAATGACAACATACTGAAGCATGCATTATGTAGACAAGTAGGGTGTGTGATACAGCCCACCCCAGGGAAGTGATGGACTCAGTGGAGTTTTTGAAAAAACTTGAAAATTTCCCTGAAAATCTGGTGGATGGTTCAGAAGAGGACTCAATCGCTTCCTGGAATGGGTGGATAACTGAGGCTGAAGCCTTGGATTGTACTGTTTCTATGTGGCCACTTCCTGTATGCTGATTCTAGGGTACATCTCCAAGCTTGGGGAGATGAAGTGCCAGAAGAGAAACCTTGTTGGAAGAGTCAATGTAAGTATGACTGAACATGATTAAGAGGGATTGCCTTGTGGCAATAAAGGGTGACAAAATGTCAACACTCTTGTTGCTTCTAGATCCACACATGAAGAGTTCAACTAGTTCTTTTATTGCTCAAGCATATTCAGAGGAATGCTATCAGACTAACGGTTTGTATCAGGGTGAGACCAAGATAAGGTTCAGCAGCATTCAAGGGGATCAGACTTTGCCATTTTGTGCCCACGTATGGATTCTAACTCTCCATTTGACTCCATCCCTTGGCTCAGCCAGTTTCTTTCTGGCCACTTTTAAGAGTAAGAGGTAAACTGCAAAAACTGCATTCCTGTACTCACAATGGAGTACGGTAATTCCAAATAAACCCAGTGCAAGTAAAGCTCACTTCTGAGTACATTGGAATTGACTTGTATTTTAAATTCTCAAACTGAATTAATAGACTTTGAAATATAGAAAAGTAATAATTTTGAGAATTTTGAATGTACGTATGTATTGTAGGCTATTCCTGAGAATCAGCAGGGGAGGGGGATAAGTGACATTGTATACTGTATGTTATGATACCATGGTGCAATGATTTAATTACATACTTATAAATTACTCAAGTTGCATTATTAGATGTCATGGTTAGTATGAGTTTATTAAGAATATATAAGCTAATTACAACTGTGAAAAAGTCTGGAGATTCCTGAAGACACCAGCTATTTTATTAACCTGGCCCATTCCAGAACTCCCAAGTAGAGGACATTTGATTGGAGAAGATGGAAAACAACTACTCAGTGTAAAAAGAAGTGGACTAAAGCAATCATGCAAAAAATCTCAGTTATAAACTGTTAAGAGGGGAAAATATGAATTTGAATCAATAGTAACCAGGTGAACCAGTATCATAAAAGCTACAATAATATTGAAAAGTAGATCCCGCAATAATTTTGCCGTAAGAAAATTATAATACATAGATGAATAAGTGAATCAATCAATCAATAAAAGAGATCTTCATTCACCATTTCAGACAATCTCAACAAAACTGAAATGAGTAAAATCTTCTAATTATGGCTGCCACCTTCATTAGGAATTGAAGCATGTTTCAAGTGGCTTGAGTGAAAGTTCAGGTGCAATAATTCACTCTTTGTTCTCATTTGTTTGATGACTTAGGCTTAATTCCTCCTGTCTTTATCAGAGAACTTAAACTTGACCCAATTAATTTAATGCTTGAAATAAAATGAGCAAGGAAAGTGAGCAGTTATTTCCAAGACATGGGATAAAGGCAATAGAGCACAGAAATACAGTAAGCAATTTTCCCCTCCAGGCAGTTGAGTTCTTTGTTTTTGGTATTTATTCCTGTGGAATGTATTGCTTTCCACTGAATTTCCGGCAGCTCCATGGGAGACAACACCATCCGTCTTATTTCATCTTTTAACAAGGACTTGATGAGGTGACAAAGGACTGATTCTTAAAAACACATTACCTGTTATGCGAGGCATTGTGTGACAGGAAGAACTATCTTACTGACAGGCACCTGACAGCAGATTTGTTGATTTCATGGTCACTTCATTTAAAGTAACAACAGGGTGAAATATGCCATCTGATAATCTCTTTGAATGTTGACTGTGAAAAGCACTTAACATTTCTGCCAGCTACTACCACTACTACAGAATCTGTTCGTCAATATGTGCAGTCTTCAATGTCTCATTAATAATGTTCACATTTGCACATATACAGTATGTATACAGTTATTATTTATTTCAAATGTAAATTTTTAGGAATAATTCTAAGAGTTTGCAAAAGTAAAGGATTGAAATCTGATGTTAAATTATGATTTTTTCAAATGATCTGTATTAAAAAAGCATAACTGATATTGATGGCATTATTTCAACTTACACAGCTGGATGTTTATGAGGCTTTAATCATCATCAACCATAATAATAATAAATTACATTTAAAAAGGTTGTCTGATATATAAAAAAATTCACTGAATTATTCAGAATAAAGAAATAATTAATAGACTAAGACTGCATGTAGAAAATGTAAGAAATTACATGCATTCTGGGGGGGGGAAACCAAAATCAAACTTCAAATCTTTATTTTATTTATATTAGGGATATGTCTCTCTCTCTCTCTCTCTCTCTGTGTGTGTGTGTGTGTGTGTGTGTGTTTGTCCAAATGCCACTTGGCCTTAAACAGACACAAGTGTGTGTGTGGGGGGGGAGGCATCTGCAATTTAAAAGCTAGCCTGGGATGGGATGGGACAATCCAGCAGCAAAGTCCAGATGTTTATGAACTTAAGGAGGGAGATATGTGAACTAAGGGCTACAGGTTTTGCACATTTGACATACATCCTACTGACCTGTTGACTGACTGCAACTACTCAGTAAAGAAAGATTTCAGGAATTCTTATATAAATAAATTTAAATAATCAGATAATAATATACAGCAAAGTATACATATAAAACCAAAATGTAAATAGATCAAATTGATTCTAAGTGGATGCTCACCCAATTAATTGGACCTATAGATCTAGTGGAATAAAGTTGTGCATGGAATGCTAAGAGAGAAAGAGTGAAATACACCTTCCAGGGAAGCAAATCCCCAAAGCATTGAGCTTCAAGAGAAAAGGCTGGCCATTTACCCTATGTTCTTCTTGTAATGTGATGGTGGGGCTCCCAGTAGGTTGTCTCGATAGGTTGGGATTGGATAGGCAGGGAGATTCAATTTTGGTAATGAAAGGAATGATGGTGCTTTGTATTCCCTGAGGCTATGCTATATAGAGCTTTGAAGCCTAATAACTTATTTCTTTCATGCAGCCTGGAAGCCTAGTGATAACTAGTAGGTGGCTTCAAAATTTATGCTATCCTCCAATGGTGGATGTCACTAGCCACAGTCTACTTTGCAGCATTTTAAACCAATTTCAAAAATAAGCCTTGAAAACAAGGCTCATAATTTTTGAACTACTTTAAGAGCCCTGAAGATTGATAGGAAAAGTAGAAATACTTTAAACAGATAGTTAAGTATTCATTAGGTTGGTTCCAAAGGCTTACACGTGTAATAGGGCTGGCAAAAACTAACTTTTCAATTTCCTTTCTTGGCAGCTCACTTATTTTCCAAACTAGGTCATTCAGAAGATCAGATTATCTGAATGTAAGTTTCTTATGTGATATGGTATGAAGGAGAGACACACTGCCAAAATTAAGTGACAGCTTTATAAATATGACAACTCTTTTAGAGGTCCTAATTTCCATGTAAAGCAATGGTTAAATACTAATGAAATCTAGTGTGTATTCAGCAATAGTTTACTCTTCAATTCAGGTGGGGGGGAACAAACAAGTGATGAATATTATAATCAGTTATTGCTTTTGAGTGTGCTAAGATATTTGGCTGGTTGCTATTGCAAATATGCTGAGCTTAGAGATTTTGTTCTAAAAACACTTTGGGGAAACTAAAAAGCAATAGCCTTAATTCATGAAATGATCATACCAGTTATATGAGATGGTAATTTAACTTATGATACCAGCCATAGAGTTAACAGGATAGCACCAATATATGCTTTATACCCAGCAAAAAGTTACAAGTTCCCATGGTCAAATGGATATCTGCATTTTTAACAAATAAAATATTAAAAAGAAAAACTGATGCATTATTTAGGTAAGAACATGTTTAAGATTATAGTTTATTGAGAAAAAAATCCATTTTGTCAAATTAAAGCTATTCTAAATCTTTTAGAACTTAATCTAAAGTTATTAATTAGAGTTATTAAATTCAAGACCTGGCATACGTATTAGTTACTTGATTAGACATTCTCCCCTGTTCTTCTTTTGACATACATGCTCAAAAAGAAGATCCCACCGCCTTGATTTATACTACTTAATCTGAGACACAATGAACACCACTTTGAATATTTTTATGCTTTAACTTTCTGGGGTTTTTTTTTAAGCAATAAATATGAACCAGAAAAAAGGCTGGTTAAAATGTATACTTTCTGTGAGAGATTTTTGACACCTTCAATGCTTGTGAAAGCTGAGGGGTTGACGGCACTAGTCAAATACAGTTGAGTGAGCAGACTGCTGGCATCCCACATTCCACCTCCAGTGCAGTTCAACCGTGACCTGCAGGGACCAGCCTTGTCTCTCTTTCTCTCTCACACACACACACTCATTTACTTTCTTCCAAGTATTTTAGTTGCTAATCTTTGTTTGTGGCTAAGGAAAAAAAAAATACTAGAATGATTCTATCATTTCAGACTTCGGATAAACAGGGTATCCAATATTTACATAGGTTCTTTATTTAAAGTAGAAATCATGCTGTTGACAAACTGTCTAAACTAACATCAGGCATTTTGTTTCTGATATGGGAAAACTGTTTAGCTAGTCTTATGCAAATTGGTTTGCTTTTCTATCTTCTTTGTCCAGAAGATTTCCCCAGGAAATTAAGCACCTTATTCTAAGGGTTTCATCATTGATTAGAAGAAACATCACAATTAAACAAAGATCAATTTTTTAAAAAAATCTTTAATATGAAGCTCAATCTATACGTTATTTTTATCATGTTATAATTTACACTGTTTTTCAATGAGTGTTTTACACACATTACAAACCCTGACCAACCCTGGCTAAAGAACATTAGGTTTGGATATATAACCATCTGAGGTTCACATAATTTCCCAGCTATGAAATTCATTACGTGCCTTCAGACAAAAATACATAAATTCATTTTGCTCTAATGACAGCTGGTCTATTTATTGATAGAGAATAAATCAAAGCCAATGGTAGAATATTCATTCTTTTGGTAGAATATTCATCTACACCGCTTTTTCTTTGGCCTCCAGGAACATAACTTTTCCTTTCCGTTTTTCTTCTCCTTTTCCCTTTCTTTTCCTTGCCTTTCCCATTTCCCTTCCCCTTCTCCTCTATTTATTTCTGAATGATAGATTCCTCTTTTGTTTTTTTGCCTGTGTTCATCCATTACATTATTTCAGTGTTTCCCAAACTTGACAATTTTAAGGCATGAGGACTTCAACTCCCAGAATTCCACAGCCAGCAACGCTGGCTGTGGAATTCTGGGAGTTGAAGTCCACATGCCTTAAAATTGTCAAATTTGGGAAACACTGCATTATTTTATGATTTTTAAAATATTTGGTATCCCATGTCCAATTTATGACAATTTCACGGAAATTCATATTATTAGTACAAAACATAAAATAATCCAATGCCAACATAAATACCTGTCAGGTGTTCTAGCACACAAATAAAAACATAGATAGTTCCCCTCCCCAAAATCTGTGTAAAATAACAAATTTGTCCAGACAATATTAAGAAAAATTTGGTGATTTACAAGTAAAAATTTGCAGATGAAAAAACAGTTCTCCCAATTACTCTTCCCAAAATTTCTTTTTTCTCTTTTTGGCAGCTGATTCATAATTAGTCTTTTTTATTTGCTGATATTTATTTATTTATCTAATTTATATAGCCACTGCACCTCACCAAAAATGACTAGGTGGCAACCAACAAAGCTAAAACAATAAATAAATACATAAAACTACTTATAATTATTAATTATAAAACATTAACAATTATTTAAAAAAAAAGAACAAAAGAAAGAAATAATAGATGAATGGATGTTAATCATAAGGAAGCCACCTCACATGTTCATCCATCCATGGAGTCTCCAGGATTGTTAGCAGTAGCAGAACTTAAGGGATCTTTGGAAGTTCAAAAGTGTTGAGGCCCACCACACCCCAGGGGTGGGAAGAAGATTCCACAATGAGGGCAGAAAATGCCCATCACTTAGGGCCTGCGAAATCTAATTCCCTAGCTGACGGAACCTGTAACATACCCTCTTTGCTGGATCTGGGCAGATGAAATCAGGGAGAGGTGGTCTCTCAAAGTAACCATGACATGAAGGGATTAAAAGGTTCTCACCAGTACCTGAACTAGGACCCAAACAGAGACTTGCAAATCAGAGTTATAATGTGTGTTCTACCAGAAACAACTACTCATGCCATCATTTTCTGCACCAGATAACATTTCCAGATACTCTTCAAGGGCACCATAGTCCAACTGAGAGGAGACCAGGGCATGAGTGACTGTGAGTAGGGCCCTAAATCTAGGAAGAGGCATAACTGGCACATAGTATAAAACTGTGCAAAGATTCTCCTAGTCATGATTTCCACCTGCTCATCAAGCAGGAGTTGTGAGTCTAAGTGGACCCCAACCCTAATAAAACAATAAAAAGAGTAAATTGCAATTAATGGACACTACGGGGTATACAGTAAAGCAAAATGGATAAATAGTATGGGAAATATTAAAAAACATGTTTCTCATTATTAAAATACCTTGGAGGAGAAGAATGTATTAGAAAAGGTACAAGCTGAAAAGGCAGAAGCATCCATGCCAGGAATGTATTCCTGGGGGTGGGTGGTCGATGGGAGGAGGTTCATAAGTGAGAAATACAGCCGGAGAAGGCCCTCTTCTTCATAGACACTTTAGACAATTTGCTTTATTTAGCAGAGAGACCTATAAAAGGGTCTCCTAAGATGAAAGAAGATTTTGAAAATGTCTGCAAAAGAGAAGGCATTATCTACTGTATAATACTCTGCCCTTAAGCTATTCAGACTATTTTTGAACTTGGAGCCAGCTGATGGGAAAAAACAACTTTGAAACAAGAATTACTATGAGAATTAAGCTTCTCTTTCTATTTTTCCATTCATCGTCTTGCTCTTCCATTAGTTAGCATTATTTATCTGTTGTTTGTTTTCAAGTCTATGTCTTTAACGGCACAGTAGGAATTCTCAGGGCAGCTTACAGATTCAAATAAAATGTAATAATATCAGACAAAAACAATGCAACTAAAATATACAATCATAACAGCTTCACTTTATAAGGAAATAATGAGAAGCATGGGTGAATTTGTCAAGTTTGACTCTGCTCAGTCTCTTGTTTTCAACTATAGTCTCTTTTGCATGTACGTTGAAAAAGTGTGAATCAGATAAGATTACATTAAAATACAAACAACACACATTTTTCCCTTGTTCTAAATCATACTTTGGGAATCCAGGCTTTGCTGCCTAATATGCTTCTTTTGTCTCATCTCCCTGGAACTATGAGATGTAAAGCTATTCTACCTTAGCTAAGAAAACACTGTAATTGTATTTACACATGTGAAAAAATAATTTTAGTAACAAATGTGAAAATTAAGAGCCAAGCATTATGCAACAGCTATATTATGGTAAATCATTTACTGGATAGAACAGTTTGAACCAAAACTTTCACATATGTACATCTGGCAACCTCTAACAATGATGGTGAGACAGGCAGGAATTTTCAACCCTTGCTTGGAAATGCAACAAGAGCAAGCATTTCCAAACTTCTCCCTTTCTCTCTTCCCTTTGAACTATTTGTTCAAAGTACAAATAGTTGCCACAGAAGAGTTATCTTCAAAGTAAATGTAAAAACATTACTGCAGAAAAGATATAAATAATAACTCTGTTTCAACTGCAAATCAATTATGGAAGATGCCACATCATTGGTTGGGCATGTACAACGTTCTTAACTGGAGCAGGCAATATTTTAGTGGGCAAGGACTATATTAATTAATTAATTGAGCTTATCTTGGGTTTGCCTTACATCACAACCACAGGAAATCATATCTCACAGGTACATGAAGAGATCACAAAAAGATGAATTAGGAGTTACAGGTATAACAAATCACCCATTTCTAAATTAACCAATAAATGTGATTTAAGCAATCAAATGGCTGAGAAATTAGCAAATGGCAGACATTAGGGGTAAGAACAAATATACAACTATTAAATAATCAAGATCAGGTATTATTGATAACCTAGCATACATAGTTTATTAACTGCGAAATGGCACTGCTATCTAAAAGAGGGTCTTTTCCATCCGTAACAATATTGAACTCATCTGCAGAATATTGAAAGAGAAATGAAAACAAAGAGATATTTCAGGCATGTTTGTAATACATGATATACAAAATTACTTGAACTTGAAGTGTCTGCATGAATGCCGAGTCTTACAACCCACTGTATCAAAGGCTTCCCTGGAATTTAGTGCAACTAGCAAATCAAGAAGAGAGCCTGTGCTCAATTACATCATTAATACAGTGCATTCAAACAATCCATCTCTACTGTTCTTGGCACAAGTACAGAAAAAGGCCAATGTGCTATACTACAGCATCATAGGATAAAAACTGTAAAGCAGCAATGAAGAAAAGATGTGGTGCTACATGAGGGATAGTGTTCTAACAATAAAGGTCTGCTGTTTCAGTCTGCCAAACAACATAATGATTCATGCAGGCAGAAAAATATTACCAGCCTGGGAATACTTGGAATGTCTCAGTTTGAGAGTAATTAGGGACTAAACTATACTTGGCATGCTTCAGTGATGAAATGAGAAAATAGAAAATAGCCAATAGTCAAGTTTTGATTGGGGAGAATAAAATGAATATGGTAGTCAATCAACTTTGACCACAAACAAGGAATGGGTAGCAATTTATAATTCTCTCATCAACACAAATTATATCATCTCAAAAAGTAATCTTTAAAATTCTCTCAATCGATATATGCATCAGAATCCACAATTTTATAGCTTTTTTATACATCCACTGACAAATTCTAAATTGTCCCTTCTTGTTCATATTTCCAACATAAATTTGAAGTGTCCCCATGTATTCCAGAAAACCTCTCTGGTGACATAGACCAATGGTGCATCTTTTTATAAAAATTCTTCTGACGACTGCAAATTTCAGTCCTTCAGTCATTATTTTGTATATAACAACAATCTCCAAGCCAACTTTTATGAGCTGAGGTGGCGCAGTGTTCAGCAGGTCAGCGGTTCAAATCTCACCGGCTCAAGGTTGACTCAGCCTTCCATCCTTCTGGGGTAGGTAAAATGAGGACCCAGATTGTTGGGGGCAATGTAAATATATATATACATTGCTTACTGGTGTACACCGCTTAGAGAGTGCTTGCACTTAAAGTGGTATATAAGTCTCATAAATACATAAACTTCAACACATACTCTCTCACTTACTCATTTTCTGTTTCAAATTTTAGTAAAAGTTATACAATTTAATAATTACAAGCTCATAATTTGTACACAATTCTATTTCAAACTCAGTCTTTAAAAGGTTTAAAGTTTAAAACCATAAATTTCTGTGCCAGCTTTTAATCTTTCTAATAATTGTAAATAAAACAATTGTAAATTGACAACTATTTCCCAACGCTACCAGTTCTTCTCCTGATTTTATTTTACATTTCCCTTGACAAAATTCTAGTATGTTATGATATTTATGTTCACCTATTATTTCTATAAAATGCTTCCTGTGCTGAGAGCCACAAAGGTATCTTTGGTCATCTTTGGGCACAATTTGAGTTTATATTTATTCCATATGCTCAATATGGCACATTTAACAATGTTTTTTAAAACCCAGATTAACTTTGACTTTATCCATGCCACCCAAATCTCAGATTATGTCCTTCTAACTCCAAAAGCTCTCTATTTCTCAGCAATGCCCACTCTTTCAGCCAAACTAAACAGAAAGCTTCAAAATAAGGTAAACCCAATCTTTCCTTTCCTTTGCATCTTACATCACCTTATATTTAACTTGTGTTTTAAATTTGCCACACAAATTTAAATGTATTTTCTGCCTTTGTTTAAAATGTATCAGTTGTCAAAAGTAATGAGAGTTGTAGTTTCTCCCATCTTAACATGTATTTTTAAACTACACGTCATGTTTTAACATAGTTATTTCAAAATAAAATACAGCTGTATTTGTCATAGTAATCCACATATTTTTTTACCTTTTTCTCAAACTTAAAACCCACTTAATTCATAACTTCTGGCTGATCTTCTGTTTTTATATTTTATATTTTTGTTAACATCTGATAATGTACCAAATTATTTTAATTTTCCCATCAATATTACAACTCCCTTTAAAGCAGGGGTCCCCAACCTTTTTGCGGCAGTGGCTTCAGCAGTGGGGGAGGGAATGGTTTTCTGTGTGCAACCTAAATCCTGCACATGTGCAAATAAAGCTTCGCATACTTGCCCACTGCTTTGGCAGCACGACTCCCAACAGGCCCTGGACTGGTAGTGGTCTGTGGCCCAGGATGGGGACCCCTGCTTTAAAGGATCTTTCAGAACCAATCGAGTTATCTGCAAAAGCCCTTAATTATACATTTCTTTTTTAATCTACTCCCATAATCCTCTCATCTTCTTTTATCTCTATTCAGTATTTTAAGAACCAACATAAACAAAATAGGAGAGAGTGGACATCCCTATCTTTTTTTTTCTTTTTTCTCACAGAGTTTGTTAGATCTCCATTAACAATTACCGTATATTCCGGCGTATAAGGCGACTGGGCGTATAAGATGACCCCCAACTTTTGAGAAGATTTTCAGGGTTTAGAAAGTCATCTTATATGCCAGAAAATACGGTACAATATTGAATTTCTGTTTATAGATGAGCACAATAGAAGCTCCATTCCTTTGCTGCTAGAAAGCGAGTGTTGCCCACCACTGCTTCCCTAATGCTTCCTGAACTCAGCTGGTATTTTTTTCCCCATATATTTTATTGATTTTTTAAAACATAAATCACTTAATAGTTGGTAAACAGTGTGTTTGCTGGGTTTACATTTGTAAAGAAAAATCATTAACAATTGGTTTCTATAATCTATAATCCACATAGTACATTTAGTTGATTTCTCCTTTTCCCCAAAATGTCTTCTTTGCAAAACTTGAAATAATATAGTTCTTATTATTTTGATAAAATATATTTAATCTTTAAATATTCCATTTAATGTGCCTAGTCATCTAATCCTTTAGGTCTTATTAATAACATTTTTTTTCTTTTTTATACATTATAATTTCCCTAAATTCAGACACATTTAATTATCTAAAACATTTACTTCATCTAGGCTATTTCAGCAGTATTATATTACTTATATCAAGAAATAAAATAAAAGGGGGGGGGAAGCATACAGTATTATTTAAGGAATTCATCTCTCTTACAATGACATATATATTCAGAATCTTTTCTGTTTCTTTAACCATATTCAAATAAATGTTTCTTTTTTAAATATTCTCTCTGGTAGATCCCATCATCTATTTTCTTAATTTTCACTTTAATCTTTTTCCTTTGACCAGTATCTTTCTTAATCAATGTGATTTGCTGAATCAAAAAGTTTTTCCATATATTCATGACTGCTGCTATAGGTATAAGAAGTAAATCAAATGTTTCTTTTTTTTGTAGATGTAATGTCCTTAATTTATATAGCTTACTGTTTTCTACTATTTAATTGCTTTTCCTGAAAAAGAATAAAGTGATGGGTGATGTAGAAAAATGTATGCTTTGTCCTGTTACTGCTTATTTCTGTAAAAAAAATAGGGCTGGCCACTAGGGGGCAGATTGGTTTTAAATTCAGAAAACAGCTACCCATATATTCCGGTGTATAAGACAACCCCCGACTTTTGAGAAGATTTTCAAGGTTTAGAAAGTCATCTTATACGCCGGAAAATACGGTATTTGTGCTTTCTGTGAAATATAAATTGGTCTTACCTATTTTATAAAGTTCTCTCCTAACTTTTTACCTTCCAAAGCCTTGAACAAAAAGCCTAGTTCAAATTGTCAAAGGCCTTCTCTGCATCTAAGAAAATCAATGTGGCTTGTTGTTCATTGTTCTATTCCAAATACTCCAAAATATTTTACATATTTGTAACATTGTCCTTTAACTGTCTTTTAGGTAGAAGCTTACATTGATCCTCATGAATAAAGTCCTGAAAAAATATTTTCAGACTTTCAGCTAGAATTGTTGTGAACAACTTGTAGTCGTTATTTAATGATGTTATCAGCATGAAGTTTCTTGTTAAAGTCAAATATTCTACTCTTAGGTATTAATGCTAGATTGGCCTCTTTCCATCTCACTAGCACCTTTCCTCCCTGAAGGAAAGAGCTCATCGTGTTTTCTAAAGGTTGTAAAAGTTCATCCTGAAAACATTTATAATGAGAACGAGATAATCCATCTTGGTAAATTTTGTTTCTTTAAATCTTTAAATTTATCTATTTTCTCTAGAGAGATGACACTTCCTTTATACAAATTGGAATAATTTTGATGAAATGTTTTTCATATGGCCACATTGTCCATTTAAACAGTGTGTCCCTATTGTAATGTCAATACCATACAATTGAGACCAGGGGATTTTGTTTTGGGATTGACGGACAAACGGTTGGAAGGGGATAATGGAACTTTCTTTCTGTACATAGTGGCTGTACGCACGAAGATGGAAAGATTCAGCACTACCCACAATGGAGGAATGGTTGGTAAGGATGGTGGAACTTGCTGAGATGGGTTGAATTGACTTCTTTGATGAGAAAAAAGACAATATCTACATTTATTGCTGATTGAAAATCCCTTATGGACTTTTTGCATGAAACAGAAAAAGGTGAACTTTAGATTTGTGGTTTTGATGATTAGGCTGAATAGACTGTGGAAAGAGGGAGTTGTGTTTTAATCACAGAATAAGAGGTAAATTTATAATTCTACTTACAATTTATAATTCTACTCACAGCCTGTTTCTCTGTATCTTTTTTTTTTTCTGTTCAACTTTTCTTTTCTTGCACTTTTGGTTTTCTTTCTGTTTTTTTTTCTTTTCTTTTTCTTACCTTATATTAGTTTGTATTAGCTTTTACCTTCCTTTATAAAATATCTTCAATAAAAATTATATAAAAAAGTAGAAATCACAAACAAGCAAGAAATATTGTCCTCTTTTATCATTGTAGTAGCAAGGATGTTATCTCTTCATCAGAATCTAATACAGTATCCAGTATATTTCACTGGCTATGTTAGACACTGAGTAAAAAAAAAGGTTATGATGTTTTGAAGATATGTATATCTAAGAGCTTCAGAAAATATTAAAAAAGCAAAGAATTGTTGCAAGATGTAAATGTTCATGCTCCTTTGGGAATATTTTGGTTCAACCCATAGTTCTACATAAACACTTTAACTTTCACAACAGGAAACTAATCTGAACTAAGATTTGGAATAAATTATTTCTCTCTACAGCCACATTAGGATAGATTAATAAACTCTAATAGATGTAAGAGCTAATACAACATTCAGCTACTGACATAAATATAAACATAAATTTCAAAGAAAATAACCTACTTTAGTAAAACTACCTGTGCAATAAAAATTAATGAACTCCAAATGATTTTGCGTATCTCTACCAAATTGCATTTTGAAGCTCACTTCTTCAGGACATGCTGGGTGGTTTGATGCAGTCCCACAATTCATCTTTCTGCTAAGCCGCTTTTAATTTAAATGCAATTAAAGGCTCAAAATGAACATTATGCATTAGATAAAAGCCTGAATCTGCAGACTATCATAAATATGATTTTCAGAAAAAAAATTAATTACAAGTCATTAGGGTACAAGTCATCTTCCTACAAATGTTAAGTTAAACTGCAAAATTAGTTTATGCGTTCCATTAAATGTTAAATACTGATTTTAAGCTATGCTTCAATGTCAGTTCAACAGGGCAGTTGGAAAAAAAAACCCATCTTAATATTTTGTGGATTTAAAACTGAAGTCCTGAGCATGTTTTCATAGAAATCCCACTAAAACTAATGAAAACTACTAATGAATCAAAGATTTATTTGTCTATTCTCAAATGATCACAAGGTAATGCAGCCTTTGCTAGTTATTCAATAGGCACTGACGCTTCACGGGAAGCTCCCAGGTTACAAACACTGTTTCTGATACATCCTCAAAATTTGTTTCAAGAAAAAAAGAAGGTTCTTATTGAACATTGCCAGCACTCTGGCTAAACCAGACAGGAAACACAAATAGATGAGCTAAATCTACTTTATTATAAGGCCACATTAACAGAATCCTGCAAGTCTAAAAGTGCAACATTTTCTGTCACCACTTTTACCTGCTTGATCCATTAGAGCAGGGGTGGGGAACCTTGGCTCTTTTATGACTTGTGGACTTCAACTCCCAGAATTCCTGAGCTAGCATGACTGGCTCAGGAATTCTGGAAGTCTACAAATCATAAAAGAGCCAAGGTTCCCCACCCCTGCATTAGAGGGTAAATTCTTTTTAAGTTTCTTTCTCTGACCATTAAGCCATTAAGAGCTCCTCTTCTCTTGTCTAATTGTTTCCTAGAGATCATCTCTTCCCCACTTTCCACTTGGTCATTCCCCTTCACCATTACAAATATGGGCACATCCTTAAAAAGTCCCTCGGATTAACCTTGAAAATACAAAAGAGAGAGTGGAAGGCCATGGCCCGTCAGGATAGGGTAGACTTGGTTTAGCCTGACTAGCTCTAAGACTTTTAAAATCTGAAGTATGGAAATTATTGAGTGTAGCGGCTGCATTTTGATACAGCTGTTTTGGGATTATTATGTTTTTCAAATGGTCAGGCATTACAAGGCAGAAGAAATGGTTAAACAAATTCAACAATAAATCATGCAATTATATTTATTGTCTTATTGTATTTATGAATTTATTAGTGGCACCTGATTTAGATATAAATAAAAGCCTCGTTTGATAAATGAATACAATTAAAGAACTTGTCTCATTCTTCCATATTATATAGCAAACAAAAGACAAAACAGACACTCTTACAGTGATGAGGTTCACATAACCTAATGTGAGAAAGTATGAAAGAAAGCTAGATGAAACTTAACTAAGAGCTCAAGGTTGCAATTTTGTTACTTGCTGTGAGCAGGAAATTCAGTGCGCTCCAGGTATACAAGCAACAACACTGGCAAGAACTATTATTTCTATCTTTGAGCAATGTGACATTCTACAATTTTAACTCTTATGCGCATGCTTCAATGCGTCAAACTAATCTAAACCACTGCTATCAAATGTACCTCTAAGGCCAGAAGAAATCATTGCCATTTTGCTGTGATTCAAAATTCATTTAATATTGTTTGTTCTATACTTGTGGAAGGACATGTAACAGTTTTAGTACCAGATGAAACTGCTAGAGTGATTCATTTAGCAGCATATACTTTTGAAGCAAACATTATGTCCTGTTCATACAAATGTATTAACAGAGCTTTGAGACAGACAAAAGAGTTTTATTAAATCCCCCAAGTTCTCTATCTGGTTTCCCGCTGTGCTCTTCACAGTCAATATACTCTATTGTGCTCTCTCCCAAGTTAACCCCAGCAGACTCAGGAGATGAGAGGGAGGAAACAGATACAATTTCTCGGTCCCCTGAAAAGCTGGAACAAATACAGTATACTTCCATGAATATAGGCAATATAATAAAAGCAAAGAAGTAGCAACATAGCAAAACTGTGGCAATTATTCTCTTTGAAATTATTTACAAAACACGAGTATTATATTGAAGCAAATAAATGTAGCATAATAGAAATTCATGCTTGCATTTTTTTAAAAAAACATCATTTTGAAAAATGCATTTTAATTTATAATAAGATGACTTTTATCTGGGTTTAAACTATGTGATAACCCAGTAATGTGGCTGTTTTGTTTTTGAATTAGCATGATGTGTGAACCTAGGCATTCTATGAAGGCTTTTTAAATAAATTATGACTTAATAGAATATGTGAGCTCAGTTCTTAAATAAATGTTTAATCGAATATACTCTTAGCAAAAAATAAATTATATACCAAGCTCAATAACATTAATTTTGAAAATATATAATTTTGACATAAAATTTCTAATTGTTTCTGTGAAAAATATAACTTTTTTTACCTATTCCAAGAAAGTTGCTGAAGAAATATAATCACAACAGAACAACGCCTCTACAAATGACATGGCTTTTGCCGAAATGGATGGTGGGCTAGATGTGTGTGTGTGAACAGGGGCAAAGACAGAAACTGAGATCCATAATACTTCTGTTGAGTACTTCTGTTCAGCAAATCAGTAAATTTAGGTTTTTGTTATACATAACAAACAAAAATCACAAGCTTCTATACACCTATTTCGCAGGACTTCTCTTACATTCTATGATGTTTATTTGAAAAGAAGACTACAGAATTAAATGTGCAGCTACCTCTAAACTCCAAGAATACATGATTTTAAAAGTTTATAAACCTGATTGAATTTTTAGTATTTTGTATAAATGCAGAAAAGGTTCTTCATTTATTTATTCAGGAAAATGATCCAAAACTACATATTTGTGTGTGACAAAAGTATATGAACCTCTATGATGTGTTCATTTGAAGAGGAAATTACAGTCAGCTGTTTCAAACAATGGGATGATAATCAGGTATGAGTGTGGGAAGTATGTCTTATTTAGAGAATAGAATTTCAAATATTCACTATCAAAGTCTGATCTTTCTGGCCATATGGCTGTAATAAACTGATTTGGTTTGATTTGATATTTACCAGTCTGATCTTCACAATGCAGGGATGTAGAAGTGTATCATGGCTTGAACCAAGGAGATTTCTGAGAATTTGATAATCTCCAGACTGGCAAAGTTTACAAAAATGATTTCTAAAGAATTGAGATCCTACACCAGTGATGGCGAACCTTTTAGAGACCGAATGCCCAAACTACAACCCAAAACCCAGTTATGCATCGTCGGGTGCCGGGTGGGTGTGGCCCATTGGCTTGATGTGGCCCATTGGGTGGGCGTGGCTGCAGTGGTAATGGCAGACTGGGTAGGACTAAAAGGTTCAATCAATCAATTCCAACTTTGCAAGATTTTTTTTTCCTGCGAGAAGTTGAAATTGACTGATTGATTGAACCTTTTTTTTTTGTACACGGTGGCAGAGGCCTAAAGAGAAAAGGTTTTATAAAACCCAACTGAAGGCCTAGGACTGGGGTGACGGCGCATGTGCCCATAGAGAGGGCTCTGAGTGCCGCCTCTGGCATCCGTGCCATAGGTTCGCCACCACTGTCCTAAACTGTTGGACAGAACACGTATAAATGGAGGCAATTCAACATAATTGTTACCTTCCTCAGTAGCAGCTAAGTAATCAAGATCACACCAAAAGGTAGGCAGGTAATAAGGTATTAAAACCCTCAAGGTAACATCTAAAGGCCTATTTTGCATTGCCCAATGTCAGAAGAACACTGAACAATGATGATGAGCATGGCAGAGTTGCAAGGAAAAAGCCACTACTTGACTTGGGGATGATAATATTGGGGAATGGCCAAATTAAAGTCCTAATCTTAATCCTAGAGAAATGTTGCAGGAGGACTTGCAGCAGATAAGTTCATGCAAGGAAGACCAGTAACATCCCTGAGTTGAGGCTGCTATATAAGGAGGAATAGGCTAAAATTTCTCCAAGCTGATATGCAGGACTGACTAACAGTTATCAGTTACTGAAAGCAAAAATTCAGATACTTTTGCCACACTTTAATACATAAATTTAGATAATTTCCCTCAATAAATAAATGAACAGGTATAATGTATAATATTTTGGACTCATTTGTTTAACTGGGTTTTCTTTAACTAGTTTTAGGACATGTGTAGAAAACAGATCACATTTCAGGATATATATTGTGATGGCTCAGCAATTAAATGCATGAAGCTTGTAAGCTAGAAAGCTAACAGTCCAAGTTCGAGACCCGAGCTCCCTCCACTTGTCTCAGCTCTTGTCCATCCAGCAGTTCAAAAATATGCAAACATGAGTAAATAGGTACCACTTCAATGAGAAGGTAATAGCATACTATGCACCTCGGGATATAGTCATGCTGGTCACATGACCACAGAAATGTCTTCAGGCCACATTGCTCCCTCGGCTGAGAAACGGAGATGAGCACCACCCCCTAGAGTCAGACATGACTGAACATTTATCATGTGTGTATTGTGCAGATCAGGCACAGGGTTGAGAAGATATCCGCAAACCCATCACATCCTAGACATAAATTGTTTTGAATACCTTTCCTCAGGATGACGCTATAAGGCATTGCATGCCAAAACAACTAGACACAGGACAGTTTTTTCCCTTGTGCTATCACTCTGCTGAACACCTGGTTTTAATAGGGCTGTCTAATATCTATGTGTATTTACCCATGTAGTATGGCTGTAGTATTATTATTTATCCTTATCTTCTTTACTCCACTTTTTATTGGTATTATGATTGTCGTTATTCTGTTGCTTTGAATGTACACTGAGAACCTCTGCACCGGAGACAAATTCCTTGTGTGTCTAATCACACTTGGCCAAAAAAGGATTCTATTCTATTCTATTCTGTTCTTTGCAGAAACATTAAAAATTTAGAAGGTTTACAAATATTTAAGCACTGCTGTACATAATATATGACAACAATCAAATTTCACTCAGGATTGTTAAATTGTTCTATTGATACAACTTCCTCTGTTAGTAGAATGCACTGGGGCAACTTCCCCTTCTGCCCAGTCTCCTGAATACCTTTGAAATGTGTTATGGAGGGTTTCTGAGCCCTCAGGAGCAGATGGGCAGGGGAGATGAGCAGGGTGTCAGGGAAAAGGAGAGAGAAGAAAATCTTGTTTCATGAATAGACATCCCTCATGATAATCGAATAGACAAGCCACTAATAAAATACAATGAAAATGCAAACTTGTGATGAGCTGTCATCTAGACTTTGATGTACAATCCACATAATATTTGCACATTTACTCCTGTTTGCCCGTTAGTTCAGTGCTTTCCAAATAACAGAGCTACTAAACAGGTGTGGAAAAGTCAAACTCTGCCAAGCTTGGCTGCCCATGAAGCTGTTGAAATCATGAAGTTCCCATTCAAAGCAAGGTTTCTGTGACAGGAGGAGTATATATTGAATATTTATAGGTACAGTCTTCTGAATGATAATTAGTATCTTGTCCACTATTATCAATTAAATTTTATTAGTAAAATAAATACAGATCAGTATTTTGAGTGGGGTTTACATTAATATTCAGATATCAAAACCCAATAAGTATGAAAATGAATAATCAACAAAAAAATATTCTATTTTATTTAGAATATAGTCTTGGATAAACATAGTCCCTATGAAACAGTCAGTGGATTCCACTATATTCATCTTTGTAAGCTTGGTATTATTAACAGAACTTTAAATTATAAATGGATGAGAAATCAGAAAGTATAAAAAAATCAAAACTATTTAGAAAATGACCATCAGAAGTCAATGTTCTTAATTTTTTCAGAGGAACTAAAGCTGAATGCAATGAATGTTAATAAATTCAAAGCTGTAATAACTAGGATTCCATAATGGGAGAAGCTAATGGAAAAAGGAGCTTCAGGTGAGTAGAAATTCCTAAAAGGTTTATTAAAAGCATAACTGCATATAATTCAAGTAACGAAAAAAATGGAGGCCATGAAAGACTCCCCAAAAAGTTATCAAAGTTCTAAAGGTGGGGGGAGAGACATATATCAGGTTAAAAAAAAGCAGATGTAAAGGACTTCAGGATGATCTGTAACTAGAGAGAATGTCAGAAAAGTCAATTACCCAGAAAGGTGACTTTGCTCCTATTCAGTATATATGTTCGGGAAGAGGTTAGAAATCTATCTGTTGAAAAGGTTTTATTTTGTATTCCTACACTCAGGTGGCAATTGGATTCAGTTGTTTAAACAACTCTTCCAGGTCCATGATAACACAATCTCATGATCCCTTTACTGGTGTACATTATACTGAGTACGTTAAACTCAGGAACTCTATCTCTTCTGAAATTAGCAAGATGCCAGCTGTTACATTTCTAGTCTATATGCCTACTGAAGATCTCTCTCTTCATCCAGATCTTCTCTATCTGAATGTTTAGCCTGAAACGAAGGAGGCACCAGGTGATATCTACAAGGCAAGGTTTTTGTTAGAAATTTAGTAACCTTTTTGGAAAGGGCCAAAGTCTAATCGCTTAGAAGGAAAGCAATGACCTCCAGCTCAGAAAAATAATTAAGACTTCCGATAATTGGTGTTATATGTTCTGTCTTCAATTTAGTATATAGCAGGAACTCTTAATAGTATATTAGGAACAGCCTCAAGCACTGTACTGAAGCATATAGGTAGTCCTTGCTTAACGACCATTCACAAATACAGTGGTTAATTAAGGATATCATTTTCCAACCAATGAACAGACTTAAGCCCAAATTTCTGCACTTGACAACAATTCATACTGCAGTGACAGTAAGTCTGACATTGATGCATGAGGGAATCTTATCTAAATGAGACAGCAGCAATGAGCAGTTTTTCAGTCTCTCTCTCTGTCTCCCATCCCGTCATATGGCTCGCTTAGTGACCAGGTCACTTTGCAATCATTTCAACAGAATCAATTGTGGTTGCTAAATGAGGATTACCTGTACATAAAAATGAGTATGAAGTGGTAAACGAAAGAAATTATGGGAAGGAGATGAGAAGAAGGAAAAGGTATGTACTTCTTTTGTACTGATCACTTATGTCATTCAGCATCCACTCATTTTTGACCCAAATTTCTTATTGTTTTACTATATATACTTTTAAATATCCCATTTCCTGCATTCACTGTTCATTTCCCTGGTCAGATACAATTACCTTAGTCTTTGAAACATTACTTTTCAGATTTATATTCCTTGTTGCATCAGAGAATGTATGCAATATTTGCTGGTTCTAGCCAACAAGAAGATAGCACCTGCACGCATATTCATATCCCCAATCAGCACCCCACTAACATTACTAATAGCATTCCTTATTTGTTTATCTCTAACACCATTACATAACCAAAGGACATCCTATAACCTCATCTTACTACTTGCTCAATATTGAATTATTTGCTAAACCTTCTCAGATGTTCTTTAGTTCCACAAAATATCATTTTATCACATTCAATAATCAACTCCATTCTCCATTCTATAATCCAAGCCTCTTCATTTTTTTGTATATTTTTTGCTAATTAAAATGTATTTTGGGCTTACTTTCACACATTTACAACTTTCTCAATGAACTGCTAAACTAGGGGTTCCCAATCAGGGATGCTCACACCCCTGGGAGTGCAATATGATATTCCAGGGGGTGCAAAAACTTGGGTTTTCAAAATTATAGTGTATATACATAAATTGTTTGCTTTATTTTGAACTTTTGTAAGGGGTGCGAGAATATATCAGAAGCGTTCTAGGGGTATGGGGTATAGAAAAGTTTGGGAGCCGCCATGCTAAACAGTGAAAATTTACACAGGTTCTTCCCAACATAAAGGATAATATTGCCTGTTATATCCTTTCAATAGAAATTCTGCCTAGTGCCCTTACTAATTCCCCTAACTTTTATTACACAAACACTTCTATTATTAAATTATCCATGCTTGCAGTCTTAATATTTTTCAATGGTTTCGTATTAATGACTTCCTTTTCATCATTGTTTTTATTGGAGAATAACATTTAAGTTAGTTTTTAAATGTAGTTTTTAGAACTAGTATTTAGTTCTGTGAACATTTGACATTCTATACAAAATGTTCCTTCCAACATTCCCACTTCAGATTCATCCCAAACGTCTCATAATTTCACTTTGCTAAATTCACTCTCCTTAGTTTCACTCACTTCTAGAAAGTTTCCACTTTTGTCAATTTGTAAAGTCTAGCAACTTGAAATGCTTATATTTGCCTCTCTTTTGGATGACATATGTCAGGACCTAGATGGGGGTAGTGCATGTATTTCATATGACTCTCCTAACATTACTGAGTAACGGGGCTTCAAGTGTGTGGTAGTGAATTTTTTTTTCCAGAGGATGAAGATACATACTTAAGAAAACATTGATATAATCATGGTGGAATCCTTCAATTCATTCACTGGGATCTATTTTTAACAGACAATAATTCTGTGAGTAGAACCTATAACACTAAGATTTTCTGAACATAGATATTTAAAGCCCAAAAGAACAAATCATATTTATTCAGGAAGTTACATGCTGAGATAGACAGCCTGCATCTCCAGGCTTTCTTGCCTCAAGATGGGCAACAAAGGAAGGAAGTACTACTATTGTTATAGGAAGCAGCTTGAGAAAGAGCTAAGAACATAAGATTTTTAAACAGGAAAATAAATCACAATCAAGATAAGAACAAAGGGTGGGGGGGGTCTTCTACTTCCTATCTTTATTCTTAACATGTTTGTTTGTCAAAAGATAAAACATGTAAAAAGTTGATGCTTCTGGAACTTCATCTCTAACCAGCAAATATTGATTTTCTATATGCCATAAGAAAATAGAAATGTAATTGCACTTAAGTATATTCTTTCTGCTATTTCTTATAATATAAAAGCAGCCTTCAGTAAGAACACAAGCCACCTTACAATCAGTTAAGTAGATGAAGTTTAACAAAGAAATGTGTATTCATATATTTCTATATACATAAATCTATAGTACATTTTTATTGACCATAGAATATAGTATTTTCTATCTTTATATACTGGGAAAAATATTGTTGCATGTGAATTTTGTGTAAAATAAACTACTATTTAATATAATAGGACCATGGTGAGAACTGTTTCTTGGAGTACCGTTTGAACAACCCTTTTCATCATCAAGATAATACAATTTGCTTGTTTATTCCAGGTAGCTTTGGGCATTTTAGAAATCCTGTTTTCTAATATATCGTTTTTAAAGCACACTTTTGTATGAAGCTAACTAAACTGTTAGTGAAAATGTTCTTGTGACAATCTAGCACTTAACATGAGCTAAAACACAGAAATGATCTCACTTCTTTATTTTAGAAAAAGTATCCAGAAGTTTCAACTGGTGCAGAATGCAGCTGCATGGACCGTATCCCTCTAGGATGGCCCATATGACCTCTGTTTTGTGAGTTTACAAGTTGCCAACTTGCTTTCAAGTGTAATTCAAGATACTAATTTTAACATTTAAAGTCCTATATGGCATGGGACAAGGTTACTTGAGAGACCGTCTCTTCCTGCTTATTTTACCTATCCCTTCAAGTCAAGCAGAAGTATGATCTGAGTCCCATCTGCATAGGAGTTACATCTGAAACAACCTAGGACAGGGGTAGGCCACCTTGGCTCTTTTATGACTCCTGGACTTCAACTCCCAGAATTCCTGAGCCAGCATGGCTGGCTCAGGAATTCTGGGAGTTGAAGTCCATGAGTCATAAAAGAGCCAAGGTGGCCTACCCCTGACCTAGGAGATGTGCCTTTTTCTCCTGTAACCTCCACTCTCTAGAACAGCGGTTCTCAACCTATGGGTCGTGACCCCATTTGGGGTCGATCGACCATTTCTCGGGGGTCACCAAACAAGGCGATCCGCCATTTTTCCCTCTTGGGGGGCGGCGCCGCGCATGCGCGCCGTGCATGGGGGCGCCGCCGCGCATGCGTGGCACGTTTGTGTGACGGGGGTCGCCATCACACAAATGTTGAGAAGCACTGCTCTAGAACATCATTTTTCTCAAGGTTTTCCAGAAGGTTAACCTAGAATAGGCCTTCTGGAAAGCCTTGAAAAATGGCAGTTCTATTCCTTTATATTTATATTTTATGTTTTATATTTTTGTTATTATGCCTGATTTATTTTAATACTGTGATTCAGTTTTAATTGCTCTTTTGCTTATAAGCCACCCAGAGTTACTTTTTGTGACACGGCCAGCTATATAAATTTGCTAAATAAATAAATAGTGCCATAAGGTGCAAACAGAATGGTTTTTCTTCATCACCAACTTCACTCAATCTGCCTCTGGTTGGAAAAAAAACAAAAAGAATTTCTACACAGTTAAAATGATTTTCATTCAATTTTTATTTCAGCTCTTCCCGTTTTAAATAAAAGGGCAAAAGGCTGGATCAGACACAAAAGAGCTCTAGATTAAACTAAGCAAGGAGAGAAGCAACCTAGAACTAAGGAGAAATTTCCTGACAGATAGAACAATTAATTAGTGGAACAACCTGCCTCCAGAAGTGGTGAATGCTCCAACACTGGAAGTTTTTAAGAAGAGACTGGACAGCCATTTGTCTGAAATGATATAGGGCAGGGGTAGGCAACCTTGGCTCTTTTATGACTTGTGGACATCAACTCCCAGAATTCCTGAGCCAGCATCCACAAGTCATAAAAGAGCCAAGGTTGCCTACCCCTGGTATAGGGTTTCCTGCCTAACCAGGGGTTGGACTAGAAGACCTCCAAAGTCCTTTCCAACTCTGTTATTCTATATTCTAAAAAGGCCAGTAAGACACAGTTAATTTAGCAGTGGAGAAAGCATAGACTTGTTGGTCATAAGCATATCAGAAGTGGAGTTGGGGGAAAGAGAGGGGTGAGTGAGTGGGGAAAGTAGCATTGTACCACAAGCCCTACCCAATCTGTATGTGCATTTTGACATGGCATACATATTCACAAGGGGTGGAGCTTGCACTGCAATAGCACAAGACTGCTTTTGTCATCTTGACGAAGGCCTCTGTTCCTGGGGATGCTGCTGCAAGGCAGCTCTAAAGAAAAGGAAAATACTCTAGACCTGGTTATCATGAGCACTAGAATGGTATATGACATGGAACAGCCTTTCCCAGGGAAATATAAAGATGGTCTTCATTTATTTCATGACCTCTTCAGACTGCCTTAGACTACAAAAAAGTAAGGTCTTTGATCCTTGAATTAGGATGTTATGGTGCAGACATGCTTGATTTAAACTGAAATACAGGCTTTTTTTCTGGGTTGGTGGGAGAGAAAAGGAGCAAGAAAACAGCAAACAAGCGGAAGAATCCTTGCTCTCTTGACCCAGTGTCAGTTTCGTTCACTCTAAATGTGTTCTTTTCAGTTGCCATATTCTGCTGCATTAAACACATAACAGTCAGGAAAGTTTAATAGATCCCTATAGATGTCCAGCTCCGTATCTCATGCACAATCATAAACAAATAACACCCTTTCAGCAATGGCATCATTCCAAGGAACAAGGGTGGCAAATCTACACACACATTTAAAATCCAGGAATGTTTTCTTAAGAGCATGAAAACAAAATGAAGATAATACAATGGCCTCATGAGCAATCATAACTAAGGGACAATTTTCTGTGAAACCAAAACACTGTGCGGCTAAGATATGGCAATGACACAGTACCCTCTCACTGTTTTTCTGTTGTTACAAAATGACAATATTGTTTTTAGTCAATTTCTTTTTACCAGATTGACAGAATTACAGGTTGACATTACTGTGAAATTCTATGATGTATCATGTTAACTCTGCCAGTTTGATTAGTCTTGACTGACAGCCAGTACCTGCATAGCAAGTTAAATATGCTAGGGAAAAACATATACGCCAGGGGGAGAAAGAGGAGGACAGAGAATGTATACAATAGAAACATAAGAGTAGCAGTTACAATTTAAGACTGTCACATTTGGTTAGACTTCGCTGTATAGTTTCAGTACCCTTAAAAAGCTGTTAATTAGTAAATGCTACTGAACTGCTAATTTTATTTACCTGACTGCAAAGGAAGAACATTCTGTTTACAATACCATTCCTAAAAAGAGAAACCAACAAAATCAACATTTCAAATCCTTTGGTAGAAAGATTTGTAATATTCAAATATTTGAAGCCACATTGATCTATGGGTCATGTGTTATATTATCAATTTTTATAAAAGACAACAAGGGTTTAATAAGGAAGATGAAATGGTATGCTTTAAAGTGACAACGCAAAAGAGACTTGTCATTCAGATAGTCTCACTGACTCTGGATGCCTGAACATTTATTATTCTATCTGATAAAAACCAGACGTAAAGATTTGGGAGATTTTGTGTACTCTTGTCTGGGATCCATAGATACACAATTTCTGGAAAGAAGCTTTTTTTTCTAATCAGTGCTGTAGTTGTTTTAATTAGTACTGTTTCCAATACAATTTTATCTGTTTATTTTTGCTAATATCTTATGTTTGAAAAATGTTCCTGATAGTACAAAAGATAGCTTTAAATATTTACTAGATAGTATGCTACCTAGAAGGAATACTTTTCATTTTATTATTCTAATAACTGCTCACTGTATATTATAAAATTGTTAATTAGCAAAATCATCAAATCCAATCTCATTCTTAATTAAAATCTGCTAAAACATTTCTACAAATGCCTATCTGTCTCTCTTTGAGGACCTTTAGCAAAGGAGAACCCATTCCTCTTGATGTTTAGCTGGAACTCCTTCCTTATAGTTTTAATACAATTAAACTTCATAGTTTTCACTAATTATTCACTAATGCTTAGAATATAAGAAATAAAACAAGATGACCTTAAATTCCTAGTTCATGAAACAAACAGGATTTAATACGTATACAATAAACCTGAAAGGAATGACTAGTTCAAATTCAATAGGTTTTTTCTTCTCTCTCAAAAGGAAGCAACAGAAAAATAAATTGAATCATATATTCAAAGTACTCACTCTGCTCACAAAGTTAAGTGAATGAACTTGAAAATGTTGAACAGAATACCTAGATTAAATCAAATGGCACAATGAATAAAAGCAATATATTATTGGCATCTGCTACTGTCCATTCTACCATGGAAAAGATGTGGATGATTCTTTCCAAATGCATACTGCAGTACTTCCATGAGGTAATGGAAGACTTTATCCTGACATATCTTGAAAAGTAAACTCTTAGGAAAATACAGGAAAACTGCCAGATGATTGGAGAACAAATGTTGTTCCTATACTGAAAAGGGGGGAAGGAAGATCTGGGAAATTATAGCTCACATCGATACCTAGAAAGACTGTAGAAGAAATCTTAAGAGATCAATCCATTCATATTTTGAAAATAATGTGGTAACTGTCAGAAGAAGCTAGATGATCTTCTCAAGGACAGTGATAAGATTAGTCTTATCTCATGTTTTCACTGAATACCTTATTTAAGAGATGGTAGGAATGTTAAAATATATCTTGATAGTAGTGAAGTATCTGAAAACATGCTGAAAACAAAGTAGTGAGGACTGGTTAAAATGACAATTAAATGGATATATAGATGACTCAAAATTATATTCATCAATAGTTCCTGATCAAACAAGTGAGAAGTATCAATAGATTTAACAGTAATAATAATATCTGCATTTACTAAGGTTGGGTGCAAATCAATGAAACATAATAATTACCAAAGTTCATAAAATTAATTCAGAATAAGCAACTCAGAAACACTTGTAACTTATAACCACAGATATTTACAGAAATTATACATAATTAGTACAAAATAAATAGTAACAAAGAGAATAACAACTCTCATGAAAACAGGGTAAATAAACAGGCTCCGCACGCAATCCTTTTAAACCTTTGCTGAAGTAGAATGAAGGAGGTAGCCAATTCCAGAGTCACTGGGCCTGATTCCTGAAAGCTTGGAACACAACCCTTGAATGCTAAATAGAGACAAGATTTTACTCAGAGAAATGTAAGGAATGAATAAGATTACAGGGAAATAAGAGTAGAATTTGGAAGGTTTGTGGCTATTGAACAGACAGCAATGAAATACTCTGCAATGTAATTAGATATAAGAATAATGTAGAAGGTCCAAAAAAAACCCCCCAAATTGCATTATCTGGACTAAGACCAAGGGATGGAGAAAGTAATCATAAATATTTGCCAGGAGGCAATTGCAGGAATAACAGAGGCACTAAAAGACACTGTCTCCTCCATCAGAAATGCTAATATCCTACATATTCTCCTCAAATGAAAAGAAATTAGCAATATTTAGTAATTGCTATAAGATCAATAAATATTCAATTGTCTATTCATTCAAAACACAATAATTTCATCCTAATTCATATTCACATTGAGGTGCTAAAAGGACATTCAAGGCAAAATACTAATAAAACATTCGATCAGAGTTGGCCAGGCATTCAAGGACCACAACAGAATGGATAGATTGAGAATTATCAGCTTAGCAGTGATATTGAAACCTTGATCCTGAATTAGGGAACTAGAGGGAAATATATAAAAAGGAATCAAATAGGGCCCAGGATGAGTCATCTCTTGTAAGGAGAAATGCCCTCAAATGTAATCTACCATGCAATATGGCCAAAGAACAGGAAGATAAAAAAAGGTCCATTCAATCATTGAGAAGGAGGAGGAGGAGAGAGCAGAGGAAATAATCAGACCTTAATTCTCCCAATCCTTCACTATTAGTGGTGCCAAAAGTGAAGACCTGCTGAAGAGGATTCCTGGCCTGAGACTGAATAATAGCCTGAAAAAATGCTGCTTTGTGTATAACACAGTCTATACAGAACTCTTTCCCTCCTCAAAATTGTAATTATGCATGTTCCATGAGGTTTGCCCCTCAGTTTATATTCACGACCATGGGTAACCCATTCCAGGATTTTGATGGTATCAATGGACAAGTTAACTAATGAATAAGCAGCAGAAAGACTGTATAGGATAGGAAGAGGAAAAGGAAGAGGAAGAGGAGGATAAGTGAAAAGAGGTATCTAGATGGACAGCTGGCAATTAATTCTATGAAGCATATGAATAGCATGCAGATCCTGTTAAAAGAAAGATACTTCAAAGAATGAGCTAATAACCCAGTAGGCAAAATTAAGTCTAGGGAGGATGCAACTGAAGACAGTAGTGAATCTAAAGACTCCTCTCCCATATGAGAAGGAATAGAAAAATAGAAACACAATACATTGATAGAAGAAGACAAAAGTCCTGGGTGACTAGCGAGGAATAAATATAAATATTAAAAATGCAGTATGGTAAAATAAATTGAAAACTGTTCCAAACATAATTCTGAAATGGACCCTGAAGGACAATAAATAAAGGCTACCAGTAAGCCACTGTTACTTTCACAGTAGTAATAGTCACTGAATCAAGCTAAATTTAACAGAAAGTCACAACTAACCTTCATGGATGCTGGTATAATTTCTGGCTTTCAAGGCAACAAGAACGACTGATTGTTTTTAAATGACCAACACCAGAAAGGTATATCATACAGTCTATTTTTTAAAATCATTTCACAGAAAGCGGTTTATCACTAGTGTATGATCTTCACATGACAACCAGCATCTCCATTACTGCCCCATTTATTCCCAGATGGTCAACATGCTGTACTTACTGTCTCCATCGTCACTGCTGCATCTGAAATCCACAAAAGCTCTCACAACTGTCATCTGTCTATTATTATAAATACTATTATTATAAGCTGAAACAATTCAATCTTCCCAATCAATAACTCAGATACCATGCCTGTATAAGTAAACCTATGAATAGCAAGCTGTATTCTGAAAATGAAGTTGCCAATTGTTGTCTTAAACTAACATCAAAGGCAGGATTATCTTTATAAGAAACATTCTCAGGTTTTAAATATTTTTCCCCTTCCTTCTACTTTTCTTTTGAGTTTTTTTTTTTTGAAGTTCTCTCATTATTTTTTCCCTTAATAGAGGATGTCCTCATTATAATTTTCAGTTTGTATCATTTAGATCAGGGGTATCCAACCCCCAGGCAGTGTTCCATTGGAAACCAGGCCACTGAAGCAATGGGTGAGTACGCAAAGCTTTATTTGCACAGGCATAGGATTTAGGTTGCACATGCAAAACCATTCCCCCCACTGCCGCCAGTCTGCAGAATCAAAAAGGTTGGGGATCCCTGATTTAGATATGAACCAGTAATGTGCAGCAGCAGCCAAAAAAGCTAATACAATCCTTCGTTGTATAAACAGAGGCATAGAATAAAAATCACCTGAAGTATTAGTACTGCTTTATAAAGCCCTAGTAAGGCCACACCTGGAATACTGCATCCAGTTTTGGTCACCACATTACAAAAAAAGATGTTGAGAACTTTGGAAAAAGTGCAAAGAAGAGCAGTTAAGATGATTAAAGGCCTGGAGATGAAAACATATGAAGAATGGTTGCAGGATTTGGGTTTGGCTAGTCTAGAGGAAAGAAGGACTAAGGGGGACATAATAGCAGTATTCCAGTATTTGAGAGATTGCCACAAAGAAGAGGGGGGTCAACTTATTTTCCAAAGCACCAGAGGGGAGGAGAAGAAACAATGATTGGAAACTAATCAAGGAGAGAAGCAACCTGGAATTAAGGAGAAACTTCCTAACAGCGAGAAGAATTAACTATTGGAACAGCTTGCCATCATAAGTTGTGGGTGCTTCATAACTGGAGGTTTTAAAGAAGAGACTGGACAACCACTTGTCTGAAATGGTATAGGGTCTCCTGCTTGAGCTGGGAATTGGACTAGAAGACCTTGAAGGTCCCTTACAATTCTATTTTGATTCTGAGATGATAGTGAAATTTCAAGGTCACAAGAGTAAGGCTATAAGATCTCTGTTTAAAATTAAAACAGTCCATTTTTCTTAAAAAGAGAGAGAGAACTATAATCATTAATAGTTACAGTAAATGGACACAGAACATGTATCTTCCAATCCACTTAATGTGGCCTACTGTCAGCCCTTTCAGATAGACCAGATAAGGAAACAGATATCACAAGAATTATTGGAACTCTATTATTATTACAAAACATATCAACAGAATATTATCTTGTATACTTTCTCCTCTACTTCTTCAAAGGGTATTTCTTGGATGTATTCACAAAACCACTTTGGAAATCTTTGGAGCCGAGGTGGTACAGCAGTTAGAGTGCAGTACTGCAGGCCACTTTAGCTGACTGTGTTCAGCATGTCAGCGGTTCAAATTTCACCGGCTCAAGGTTGACTCAGCCTTCCATCCTTCCGGGGTAGGTAAAATGAGGACCCAGATTGTTGGGGGCAATGTAAATGTATATATACATTGCTTACTGGTGTACATCGCTTAGAGCAGCGGTTCTCAACCTATGGGTCGCGACCCCATTTGGGGTCGATCACCATTTTTCGGGGGTCGCCAAAGAACGCGATCCGCCATTTCCCCCCCTCAGGGGGCGCCGCCGCACATGTGGGCGCCGCCGCGCATGCGCACCGCGCATGGGGCACCACGCATGCGCACCGCGCATGGGGGGCGTCGCGCGTGCATGCCGCACATGGGGCAGCGCTCCCATGCGTGCGGCGCCACGCATGCACAGAACGTTTGTGTGACGGGGGTCGCCGTCACACAAACGTTGAGAACCACTGGCTTAGAGAGTGCTTGCACTTAAAGCGGTATATAAGTCTCATAAATAAATAAATAAATAAATAAATAAATAAATAAATAAATCTTAAGGAGAGGATAAAGTAAATGGGACTTTTTTTTTTTAAGGAAACACGACCACCCATTCCTTCTATAAATTGTAAAAGAAAATAGAGGTTTTTGCGTCCCTAGCGCAGGAGCAGCCCATTTTTGTGCCCCGCAGCATTAGTGCATGTGGGGATGTGTGCGTGCACATGTGCATGCACTGGCCAGCCTGTCCTGAGCCCGGTGGCCAGCAGGCCATAGCCCACAGGTTGGGGACCCCTGATTTAGGCCATAGTGTAAAGCAGCTATTTTCAACCATGGTGACTTTAACTCTCAGAATTTCCCAGCCAGCATCCTATCTGGACAATTCTAGGAGTTGTCCACACATCTTAAGTCACCAAGGTTGGAAAGGCTAGTCTAAAGCACTGATGCGTCCAAGAAGACACCAAGTCCTATATTTTCAGATTTGTAACATTTGTCTCAAAATTGATGATGATGACATCCAGTACCTTAACATGGTTTTTTTTTTTATTTCACTCTAGAGAAGAATTTCTCCTTTTACTCCAAAAAACCACAAGCCCTCTCACCCAACAATCATCTAATTCCCTTTCCCCATATTCTGGTAGAAAACGGACAAACTGGGCAAAGGAAGGGACGGAGATGGTCAAATGTCTTCTGAGATTTCCATTTTCCAGAGTTATCACAATGTCACTGTTCATTTTTTCTGACTGCCATAGTTCCATTTGGCACAATTACACCTCACTGTGATTCTAATGTCCAGTTGAAAGTTCAGTTAGAATATCATAGTGCTTTTTTCCTGCCCAAGATTGCCTAACTGCCCCCCCCCATTGGACAGTGGGGAGCAACAAAGTGGATGTAAGGCTATAGAAAGCCATAGTAGTTTGATCAATTATTGTTATGTAACAGTTGTATTCTTCATTGTAACTATCTTCTGAATATGAAACCTCCTAACATCCTAATTTTGTGAGTAAATCAAATGGTATATACCAAAACATTTAATGAAATGTTCTGTATTTGCCCTTCCTATAATGCTTTACTATCGAGAATTCACTTATCTTCTAAAAGCAGTTGTGTTAATTTGAAACATATTCTAACTATATTCTAAATATTGAAACTATTTGTATCACACTTCTTCCTCTGTTAAAAAGCAGTCATATAAACAGAATTTCTCATTCTTTTCAAAAGAGATGTAACGACAAGACAACAGATTACTGTAGGTAAATCTTCTGGTTTCATATTTTGATCATAAAATCTTTTTAAGTATTCTATTTTTGTATAATTGGCTTGAATTGCTATATATTTGCTTGATGATGTAAAATACTTTACTCTCTAAAGCACAGTAGGAATCAGTTCCTCATAATGACTTATGCTGAAAGACTTGCCATTTGGATGGACACAATTAAAAATTATGACTAGATAATCATTGTCTACATCCTGGGGATTTTCCAAATTCCTGTCATTTCCAGATCATAGATATGAAAAAATAAATCCCTTCTTAATCATTATATTCATTTGATATTTTTGGAAGTCGTGTTTTTGATTTTTGCCAAAATGAAAGCATCATATTCAAAACAAGTAATTTTGTTGCCATGAATTTATTCCATGACACTAAACATTACAAGCAAATCTGCCTAGGAATTGTCATTTTGTTGAAGAAAAATCAAATTATGAAATGTACTGATAATGTTTTTCAAACAATGCTGTTGGAATTTAAATACTAGCAAATTTTGTACAGAGCAGTGTAGATTTCAGTGTTTTATTCTTCCCATTAGATTATATTACATTAAATCAAACCTGAAAATTTAGTTAAATATTTGTTAAAATATAATGGATTGATCAGAATCAATCCAAATTCAATGAATGTTTCATATTACATGACAACAGCTAACTCCTTGAACAATGTCAATTGATTTGCTGATAATGTATGGGAAATGTGTATTTCCTAAAGATCATTTTTCAGCTCTTCCAATAAAGTTAATTTAGCATCAAACATCTGAAAGTGGAGCTAAGCATCTTCTACATGATGTTTGCTTAAGTACTTTCTATATATGCTGAAGAAAAGTTACGTCTCTCACTGAACTGGCAGTTGGCAGTGGAAAACCTCTAATCCAGTGGTTCTCAACCTGTGGGTCAGGATCCCATTTGGGGTTGAACGACCATTTCATGGGGGTCGCCAAACAATGCATTTTTCCCCCTTTTCCTTAGCTGTGCTACTCCCTTTTAATCTATTGGCTTTTGAAAGCCAATAGAATAGACTCTCTTGAATAGAGTCTAATTCTATTGGCTTTCAAAAGCCAATAGGAATTGTCCAGGCTGTCTCTGCCCTGCTGAGCCTGCCAAAAGTTCCATTCTGCAAACGGTGCTGCACCAGTTGAGTAGTCCTCGACTTACGACCGGTTGAGTAGTCCTCGACTTACGACCAGTTGGGGGTTGCGGCATTAAAAAGGTTGAGAACTGCTGCTCTAATCAGATATATTTGGTTTTTACGACAAATAATAATTTGATGCAAAGAACTAAGAAGAGTGCATCAGAATCTGAAGTAACATAAGAACTGGGCAAAGGTTTGAATTTGTGACTTTGATTTAATTCTTATCAAAATATATTTTTGTCCTCCTATATAGCTTACACCACACCACAAACTATTCTTGAAATTATTCTGATCATATTCTGCCTTACACTTCAGTAAGGCATTTGATAAAGTACATCACAATCTACTACTCGATAAGATAGAAAAATGTGGGTTAGACAGCATCACCACCAGATGGATTCGTAGCTAGTTGACCGGCTGTACTCAGTGTGTGGTCCTCAATGGAACTGCATCTACATGGAGGGAAGTGTGTAGTGGGGTGCCTTAGAGCTCTGTTCTGGCTCCAGTGCTCTTCAACATCTTCATTAATGATTTGGATGAGGGGATAGATGGGGAACTCATCAAATTTGCAGACAACACCAAGCTGGCAGGAATAGCCAACACACCAGAAGACAGGCTTAAGATACAGGAGGATCTTGACATACTTGAACATTGGGTGCTACTTAACAAAATGAAATTCAATGGTGAAAAAAGTAAGGCTCTACATTTAGGCAAGAAAAACCAAATGTACAGGTATAGTATAGGGGGTACCTTGCTCAATAATAGTAACTGTGAGAGGGATCTCGGAGTCCTAGTGGACAATCACTTAAATGTGAGCCAGCTGCAGCTGCCAAAAAGGCCAACATAGTGCTAGGCTGCATTAACAGAGGGATAGAATCAAGATCACGTGAAGTGTTAATACCACTTTACAATGCTTTGGTAAAGCCACACTTGGAGTACTGCATCCAATTTTGGTCACTACAATGTAAAAAAAATGTTGAGACTCTAGAAAGAGTACAGAGAAGAGCAACAAAGATGATTAGGAGACTGGAGGCTAAAACATATAAGGAACAGTTGTTGGAATTGGGTGTGTATAGTTTAATGAAGAGAAGGACGAGGGGGGACATGATAGCAGTGTTCCAATATGTCAGGGGTTGCCACAAAGAAGAGGGAGCCAAGCTATTCTCCAAAGCACCTGAAGGCAAGACAAGAAGCAATGGATGGAAACTAACCAAAGAAAGAAGCAACCTAGAACTAAGGAGAAATTTCCTGACAGTTAGAACAATTAATCAGTGGAACAATCTGCCTCCAGAAGCTGTGAATACTCCAATACTGGAAGTTTTAAAGAAGAGACTGGACAGCCATTTGCCTGAAATGATATAGGGTTTCTTGCCTGAGCGGGGGGTTGGACCAAATGACCTCTAAGGTCCCTTCCATCATCATCACCACCACCACCACTACTACTACTACTATATGGATGTTCATATATAACATTAAGTATTGTCTCGAACTGACCATGCCATTAATATTATTTCACTTGAACTCAATAAGAGTGGGAAATC
This sequence comes from Crotalus tigris, assembly GCF_016545835.1. Classification (NCBI taxonomy): domain Eukaryota; kingdom Metazoa; phylum Chordata; class Lepidosauria; order Squamata; family Viperidae; genus Crotalus; species Crotalus tigris. The sequence continues at coordinate 25,129,000 of NW_024096970.1, forward strand.
ATCCATTGCAAAGAGGGCAACCAGAGGCTGAACATGGCTATCTTTCTGAGGCTCCTAGGTGGTACATATATTTAATTTCACCACACAGGCTACAGCCTCATACTGATGCCGTATGAAAGGGGTTGGACTTGCATTGCAATGCTTCTTCTGCAATCTTGCCTTCTCTTTCTCTTTCTCTCTCTCTCTCTCTCTACACACACACACACACACACGTAATGTCATTGCCAATACCCAAAACTATACACACATTGGTCAATGAAACATTTATTGCTTATGTAAGGTTGCCCATTCATTGTCTAAATCAGAAACTCCAAATATTTTTGTGCTAAGGAGGATATTGTGTTTGCAAAATGACTGCTTGAATAAGGAACTTAACGATGGCTGTTACAGAATTATTCAAACACAAAAACATAGATACATACTTAAAGGCCAAATATGGGGAGATTACTCCTTCCCTGCTGCTTTAAGGAGATTTCTTTTCCTCCTTTGCATCAAACTATTCACTTTTTTTTCTGAGCAGTGAGGCACCGCTCCAAAGACATTGTTTTCTATTTCTTATCTTCTAAGGATATGTATAAAGTTGATGTAGGGCCATCAGAAGACAATGTAGGGACATCTTGAATTAAGGGTCCTAAACATTTTAATGCCCATGGCTCTACATTGAAGACAACTTGTCTAAAATAATACAATCAATAAAATGTCTTTCCAACAAGCAAACTGAGAACATCTAGCTACATAAAGAAATATGTATTAAGTATGCTCAGATTTTTACCTAACATTTATTCATGGAGGATCACATCTAATATAGAGATGAGCTCCAATTTGTGCAATATCTTCCATTTTCTATTTTAACACATGTTTTGGAAATCTGATTTGGAAGATTTCTCCAAATATAGGAAGCTGATTTGGGCCACACGCAATGAATGCTAATGGAAATAGTAATCTATTTCGCTGAAGACCATGCAGATTGCAAGTCGGCACTACTAAATATAGCCTAGATTATTTTTGTGTTATTGCAATAATAATAATAGTAGTAGTAGTAGTAGTAGTAGTAGTAGTAGTAGTAGTAGTAGTAATAATAATAATAATAATAATAATAATAATAATAATAATAATAATACAGTTGGAAGGGACCTTGGAGGTCATCGAGTCCAACCCCCTGCTCAGGCAGGAACCCTGCACCATTTCAGACAAATTGCTGTCTAATCTCTTCTTAAAAACTTCCAGTGTTGGAGCATTCACCACTTCTGGAGGCAGGTTGTTCCACTGGTTAATTGTTCTAACTGTCAGGAAGTTTCTCCTTAGTTCTAAGTTGCTTCTCTCCTTGATCAGTTTCCATCCATTGCTTCTCGTCCTGCCTGTTAATCTGGTACCTTTACTTGGAACATTACAAAGAGGAGTTCCTATTTTTCTTGAATACCCAAAAGCATGCTGGAACTCTAACTTCTTCCAGCTATAGGCTAATATACCAACAGACTTGTTAAAATACAATTAGTCCAATTTCACATTTCCAAGCAGCTGAAAAATTTCATGTTATTTCAGTCACAGTGGATGGATTCCAAGTTCATTGGAAACAACCCTGCTGATTTATCTAGTCCATTTTAATACTTTAGAAATACTGTTAAAACATGGCTCTTCTAATTACACAGGGATCAGTGCACAGCATCCCTCTCACCCTGAATTGTCCCAGAAGGACTACAATCACCTGCCTTTCTCCTAATTTCACCATGCAATTCCAACTAATTTCATCCCTAGTACAGTGCTGTCAGACAACTCCCATGTCTCTGCGGTTTTAATCGATTAGCTCAATGTCTCTATAATGCATCACCAGCTGCCAGGCACAGAACTGGACGCTTTGCAAGCATTTCAGCTAAAAGACAGTTTAATTACTATACCAGTATCTCAAAGGCATAACACAAAGACTTGGAAGGGAATTATTTTTAAAAAATGGTGTCAACAAACCATTTAATAACAGAGCCAACAATGACATGCAAAAAGCTGGAAATGATGGGAAAGTTAGACTTCTTTTTATAGTGTATTTTTAATAGATTAATGTGTTCATGAAAAAAAAACCTGAAATGAGTATTGCAGTTTCAATAGCGAACTTGTGGTTTACAATAATTTCATTGAAAAAAACACAGGTTTACAAATGACACTGTACTAATATCAAATACTAAAATGAGTAAAAGATACCATGCATGTTTAAAAAGGAATTGAAATAAATCATATATCTCTATATGCAGAGTAAGAGATTGATTTACACAAACACACATGCGCATGTGCGCATGCGCGCGCACGCACACACACACACACACACACACAGAGACACACTTTTCCACAAAGATGATGCAAATTCAAACATTCACTGGATTTCCTTACCCTTACATATGAAATTCACCTGAAAGACATGTGAGCAAGAAGCAGAAAGAAAGCAATCTCAAAGAACAGGAGAAATGTAAACATAACTATGTATACCGATTCTTTTAGTTTTAAAAGGCATCAAGACTTCAAGAGAGGGTATTAAGCATCAGCCTCCTTAAATTTATCACAACTATTGTACCTAGCTATTTAACAAAAAGAGAGAAAAAACAAATTAAGATAGTAGAAGTATAGATGAACTGAAAAACAAAATTTCAGCAATATATATGTATCCAGCTATTCACAAAAGTAATGTTTTTGCTGAGAAAGCAGGACAGATACTTAAAATTACTTGGAAAGTAACAGGAGGAACTAACTTTGGGCCATGAATTGGGGTAATTCTATAGGTCTCTTATATTCTTAAGGAAAATATTTATATTAAAATTAGATTAAAATTTTAAATTTTAAATTAAAATATTTATATTAAAATAATTGGTCTTATTTAGATACATTTATTATTTACTTAATTATTTATAATTAAAATTTCTAAGGCTGTCCACTCATTAACTACTCTTAATAAGAAATAAGAATTGTGAAAGGAAATAAAAATTCACATGTAAAGATTCATTTTGCAATGAAATAATCAAGCACTCAGCAGAAAATATTTCCCCAAACAGATAGCAAGTTCTTAAATAGCTTGCTATTTACTTTAGTTTGGTCTGTCTTTAGACTGAAAACAACATATGCTTATAATATTCTGGTGCTTAAAAATAAAAGCCACTGGCTGAATAATGATATGTAACCATTTTAAAAGAGGCATCTAAAATAAATTGTATCTTTTAGAAAAACTGATGAAAATTTGATGACTACTAAAGCCAGCAAAACTCTAATGGTGTTTATTATATTAAATAATTGAGAGGACAGAAAACAAGTAAATTGTTTAGGTAATTAGCCGTAAAAAAATAGGAATCAAGTCAACAACTGAACTGCCACATCTTTCTCATTTCTTTTGTGCGTTGAATCTTCTTTTGTGTGCTTGAATTTTTAAATACAGGGAGTCCTCAACTTATGACTTACCTGGAAAAAGGGAGTTAGAACCTGGTCCCAAAGTTCCAATGGTCATACACACAAACCCCTCCAGCACTTCAGGCACCCAGCAACATGGCCACACTTACAATGGTTTGCCATTACTTCTGGTTTTGGCCAAAACTGTACTGTTTTGGGCGAGCAATGGGTTTGCTAAATGACTGCAGCATTGGCTTGATAACTGTGGCATTTGTTTAATGACCGCTCCTAAAAAGATTGTAAAAATCGGGTCCATCATGACAATCACCACAATGGGCAAGGCTCCATTACATTCTTATGTCAAGCATCACCTCCATGGATTCCCCAGGAACTAGCCACTTTGTAAACATTTCATTCCTAAAAAAAATATTAGCAACATCTCTATTTATTACTTCCTATAACTAACATTTTCAACTATTATTAATTTTTTAAAAAAGAATACATTAATAATTAGTACAAAATAAATTTGGAAGCCAAATTACATAACAGTCAAGTGGGAGGACTTGCTACTGGATGATATTTTGTTTACATGCCAGCAAAGTTAATGCTTTTCATTTTAGATAAGAAACAAGTTACTGATTCAGATGATGTTGTTAAAAACTCAGCATGTGTTAAACTTTCCTTTAATAATCCCTTATGCATACATGACTTGCATTGCAACAAATCGGATGCCTAGATGTAATATACCTGAAAGATTAAAATCCCTCTCTATACTGTCTAACAGTATCCACTAAATACTAATCCTCTGGAAGGACCTACTGCACTGCTAATAAGGCTGCCCTGGCATAATCTGTGGTCATTTGAATAACGAATGTCTTCCGATTATCTCCTTTATGCACACTTAATACCCTTTAAGGAAGCCATTTGTTATTGTTTTTCTTTCATGCAGACAATATACAGAAAGATGTTGGAGGTTTTTGTTTATTTTTATAAAGGCTATGCCACTCACTATCAGATATCCTTATGATTATTTTTCCACTTCATAATGAATAGAGAACCACTTATATATAATATCTGCAAACAAATTTAGTCACTTTTCCCTAGGGGATATCCTCTGAGTTTTCTGAAGCCTGATTAACAAGTGTCTTGAGACTGTTGATCCCAGGGCTATCAGCCTCGGGTTATTCCCTTCTTTAATTGCCATACAAGGTTAATTTAATGACACTAGTAGATCTCCCTTCTCTTTCCACCTTCCCACAAGTTCAGCATGCAGTAAGAACAGCCACTCCTTCCATGAAACTTCATTTTGATTTCAACATTATATAACATCATTTTACGGTATATTGCAAGCTGCCCAGAATTGCTGAATCAGTGATATGGGCAGCATAGAAATTTAATAAATAAATTAATACTTGACTTAGAAAAAAAAACATTTAAAATTATAAAAATATGGAGAATAGGAAGGTAGATTCTTAGGAATTTTTCACGCTGATGCTATGTCAATATATTCTGTAATATGATTTCTAACATGTTAGAAATGACAAAAGGAGAAATGGCAAAAAATGTTAATTCATCATCATGAGCCCCTGTCTAGGATGCATAGATGTAAAAATCTGTTAATGATTTAAATTATATATTCCCTCTCCACAGATAATCAATTCAGTGGTGGTTTGAAAGAGTAGAGAATATCATCAAAATACTGGCTACATTTTATAATATATCTAAATAACTATTTTCCCAGCACGTTATTGAATATTTTGAATATGAATATAATAAATATATATGAGTGCTCTTTTAAGAATTTAGCTTTTTATTTCAAAGCTAAGAAATAATATAAAGTCTAAGTAACTGTCATGTAGTAAAGCAGTACCATTTACCTTCATGGCACATTAGAACTGTTTTCACCTAGTCATAAAATGACTCAAGACATAAGCTTAAAGATACATCATTCCCACACAACGATCGCCTTGCGAACGAATACTTCTAGGCACACAGTATAATTGATGTTTCAGTTACGTTCATAGGTATTTGTGCTGCAAGCAACGTGAATCAATTGCCAAAAGTCTTGTTGGTTTCCCTTACTTAAAGCACAATAGGATTCTTGTAATGGACTAGTATATATATAAAAACTTGGTGACCTGATTAAAAGTCTCTCCCACACACATACCCTTCAATCGTATAACTGTTTTGGTTCTGATTCAAATAATTTAGCAAGAAAATTTCCAAGAGAATTATTCACATTTGATTCTGCTGTTATGTTACGCCTTAGCCATGAAATAGTAAAGGGAGGGGCATCTTATGTTGTCCAATAAGAACTAGTTATGTAATGTTCATGCAACATTACAAAAAGGAAGACCTCTTAAACAATCCAAAAAAAGGCATGAAACCATCCTGCTAAAATAAAGCACCAAAATGTTTGAATTTTGATGGCACAATTTTAGGTTATTTGGGGATATAGAAATTGGAGCAACCTGTTTTCCCAAGGCCTCCTAATTTCATGTCTTTGTTTTTTAAAGGAAAACCCAAAGTAATCAGTCATTTTATCTTCTCATTTCAGTAGGAGCACCTGATTTAGTAGAAGTAGAAAAAGCTCAAATAATCCTTGACCTTCTACAGTATTCTTCCCTTTTTTTCTAATATAGTTGGCAAGAAGGGCTTTACTTCAATCTCAGCTTGTAATTACAAGCAAACCAAGCACCATGGTTTATAAGAGACTCTTGTTGTTTTAAGAAATTTGCTTCAAAAATCATGCTTTGGAATAACCCATTCATAACAAAATGTATTATAATTTATTATTCCAAATTGTATATCTTATTAGTAAAGGTTAAAAAGATAAACACCACTAATGCCCTCCTTCTAATTTTGCAGTAGGAGAAGAGGAAGGAAAATCTGAACAGAGTTTACTTTTACCTGTTTGGCAATTTACTTGTTACTTTTAAAAATGCAAAAGAAATAATACCAGACGTTACTTTTTTATTTTGTTTCATGCTTATTTATTTAGTTTTGTAACTCTATTATGTATCTTCCAGAGATGTAATGGGGTCAGGCGGCTTATAAATCCAGTACAGGTAATCTTCAATTTACAGCCATTTGTTTAGTGATGATTTGAAATTACAATGGCACTGGAAAAAAATTATTTCTGATTCGTTCACACATTTACAAGTATTACAGCATCCTCACAGTAACATGATCAAAATTTGTGCACTTGGCAACCAGTGTACATTTAGGACAACTGCAGTCTTCCGGGGTCATCTGATTGCCATTTGTGACCTTCCCAGATGGCTTCTGATAAGCAAAATCAATGGGGAAGCCAGATTTGCTTGACAGCTGTGTGATTCAATGAACAGCCATGCAAGATAGTTGTAAAATTGGGCATGATTCACTTAAACGCCATCTTGCTTAGCAATGGAAATTGTGGTATCAAGCATCAAAGAAACATTATTCTGCTCAGCCATTTTAGTTTCTTAGCTTGCCTACAGATGTGGGGGGGGGAGAGGAGATGTTTGGAGTGCTCAGCATACCTGCAAACAGTCCAGCATGGGAATTGAGGTCCTTGAAGAACTGTTTGGCTGGGAACTGAAGATTCTTCTTATAACAATTATCTGACGCTTAATTGGGGAATGTGACTTGCACTATCAAGGAGAAGGGGAGTTTCTACACTTTTAATTTACTGCTCTGGAGCCAAATTTCTCAGAGCTGATTTTTTATTCATCAGTGCCAATATGCTCTGCTCAATAAAGTTTTGCATTAGAGATTGGAATGTCTCAGCTGTGCTTGCTTCATTGGGATCATCAGTTGAAACCTTGACATCTGGTCCCCACACAGAGATACATATATATACAATTGTTTAACCTTAAAGAGTGCCCAAAAGTTCATGCAAGATATTATTGGAAGAATTTGGGAAGAATAACTAATTTCATCACATTCCACATTCCACAAATAAAAAGTGGAAGCTGTCCAATAAATCAAATACAGGTAGTCCTCAACTTGCAACCGTTTGTTTAGTGACCGTTCAGAGATACAACAGCACTGAAAAATGTGACTTATGACTGTTTTTCACAGTTACAACCTTTGATGCATCACCATGATCATGTGATCAAAATTCAGATGCTTGGCAACTGGTTCATATTTATGACCTTTCCTATGTCTCAAGGTCATGTGATCACCTTTTGCAAGCCAGGTTCTTTTAACAACTGAGCTACTAACTTATCAACTGCAGTGATTCACTTAAGAACTGTGGCAAGAAAAATTGTAAAATGGGGCAAAACTCACATAAGAAATATCTCACTTAACAACAGAAATTTGGGGCTTAATTGTGATCATATATTGAGGACTACCTATAGCCATATTTACACTTTAGATACAAGGAGCTGATCACGAAGTTATGTTCTGGGCAGGTTAATATTTTTAGAACTAGCTTCCTCATTTATTGACCTTTGGAGCAATTTCTCCTCCGAGACCTGTGTGGCTCCCATTTTGCCCATTTTCAAGTACTCATTGAAATTTGGCTTTTCCCACAGGCCTTGAACTGGATGAGTGAATAAGATCTGGGACTTCTGAAGAATGCGAACGAGGTTTTTGCTTCTGGGTTGTTTTTACTAGTAGTGTAATTCTGTATTTCTTGCTGTTTTAATCTTGTAAAGCTGCCCAGAGTTGTCTGTGATGAGACAATACACAAACTCAGTAAATGAAACTTTCCATGACTTCTGACTGCATAATTAAATCCTAAGCACTAAACCCCGTTCTTACTGCTTGCACAACATAAAAATTGCACAAGAAGAGTATTTTACAAATATTGATAAGCTTCAATCCCACAAGTTCTCGTTCTCTCTCTCTCTCTCTCTCTCTCCACACACACACACACGTATGTATGTATGTATAATGTCAATTTGACTAAAGTCTTTAGTTACGTATCAGTATGCACTGTCACAGATCACTTTTCAGAGCATTCAAATTATTATTCAAATAGTGATTCACTGTACTGAGAAAGGGGTTGTTCCTAACATATATGGACTAACTCTAACGATCTTTCCATTAACTTCTGTGATTCTATTTTTATGAAACTCCTTGAACTAATTAAAAGGCATACAGACAAGCTAGATATACCAATGGTATAATTAAGACTTCTTGAGTCAAAGAGACAAATTCATCAGATTGACACAAAGAAGATATCTCCTGTCCAACTTCCAAAGCTAGCAGTTTGTTTTTGTTTTTTTTAAAAAAAAAAAGACAACCCATATTAATATATTAACCTATTTTCTACTCTGCATCTTTTTAGAATGAGGGACCCTAAGTGGACAGTAAATCTCTTATGAAAGTAAAAAGAATATAAAATAAGAAAAGATAAGTACTTTAGGTACGAGGAAAAGGCTAGGATTTCTTTCCTTTTATAACCCCCCCCCTCAAACTATACTTCAGGTTTCCCTAAAGTCCTGAAATACATTTCATGCTCTTAGTCCTCTAGGGCATATTAAGTCACATTTGGAAACCACAACAAATAACATTTCAGTTTAGCATGACAGGCAGGCCATTTTAAAACCGATTGTACTGCATTTCACAACTATATTACTTTTGATGTAAAGAATGAAGAATGCTTGGGTTGAACTTCAAACCTCTGAAATAGCTAGCCTATTACATTAATTTCACTCTATCCAGCAGATGAACAAACAAAAACAATTTCAGATCTAGGAATAGAGTAGAGTAGAGTAGAGTAGAGTAGAGTAGAGTAGAATAGAATAGAATAGAATAGAATAGAATAGAATAGAATAGAATAGAATAGAATAGAATAGAATAGAAAGGGACTTTCTAGTCCAGTCCCCTGCTCAAGAAGGAGAACCTATATCATCTCAAACAAGTGGCTGTCCAGCCTCTTCTTAAAAACCTCCAGTGATGGTGCGCCCACAACATCTGAGGGCAAGTTGTTCCACTGGTTAATTGTCCTCACTGTTAGGAAGTTTCTCCTTAATTCCAGGTTGCTTCTCTCTTTGGTCAGCCATTGTTTCTTGTCCTGCCCTCTGATGCTTTGGAGAATAATTTGACCCCCCTTCTTTGTGGCAGGACCTCAAATACTGGAATACTGCTTTCATGTCACCTCTATTTCTTCTTTTCTTTAGACTAGCCAAACCCAAGTCCCGCAGCTGTTCCTCATATGTTTTAGTTTCCAGCTCCCAATCATCATCATCAACAACAACTATAAAACAATAACAACTATTAGGCTTAAAGCAACTCTTATTCTGTGCTACTCTTACTTAAAATAGAAATATGCATACTTATTCAAAAGCTATGGCAGAACCAGATATTTCAATAAAGTGAAACCTTGACTTTTCTGGATCTTGATGGAACAGAATTCCCATGCAACAGATCAATTTCCAATGTGATATATTATATTTGCATAATTACATGATTTTCAGAAGTTCAAATACAGCTAATCACTTTCAAAGGCTGGGTCCAAGATCATCTTTACATCATGTCTACTTTCTCAGATAGCTTGCTTTAAGCAGATACCTTCTCAAATATGTGTGTGTGTGTGTGTGTGTGTGTGTGTGTGCAGATACCTTCTCAAATATGTGTGTGTGTGTGTGTAGCCAATCAGAACACAGCCAACCCCCCAGCCAATCAGAGCACAGCCAAGCTCCTAACCAATCAGAACACACCTCCATCCAATCAGAACACAGCCAAGCTCTCATCCAATAAGTTCATACCCCCACTGGCAGTTAAAAGGAGGAAACAGCTACAATCACACATTGCTCCTCGAAGCACGAAGCTGAAAGCACCAGCCTGAAGATGATGAATGGGACTTCTAGGTCTTTGGTTGTTCGGGTTTTCTCCCATGTAAAATTGGAAGTGTCTTGGTGACGTTTCGACGAAGTCCCATTCGTCATCTTCAGGCTGGTGTTTTCAGCTTCGTGCTTTGAGCAGCAATGTGTGGTCTTAGCTGTTTCTTCCTTTTAACTGCCAGTGGGGGTATGAACTGATTGGGTGGGAGCTTGGCTGTGTTCTGATTGGGTGGAGGTGTGTTCTGAATGGTTAGGGGCTTGGCTGTGCTCTGATTGGCTGGGGGAGTGTTCTGTTTGGTTGTGCTCAGGTTAGTCTGAGTTGCAGAGGAGTTTGAGATTTTGGGCTGCCTTGCTATTTTTTGGCTTCGCATTCGTGGTCGTGCTTCCTCTTCATGGAGGGTGTCAGTTTGCTTCATGTATGGATTGGAGGGGTTTAAAGTGGCTAATGATGCAGCTGTGGTCTGGCTTCTGGTTTGTGGTCGTGCCTCATCATCGTGTGGCTTTGGGTTTGTTTTTTGCGTGGATGTGTGGTGGTGACCTCCTGTGTGGTTTTTGTGAGTGTGGGTCTGGTATCATTTTTTGTGTTAGGGAGTCGTTTGTCAATAAGGGCGGGTTTCCAAATGGCTGGTAGGCGGGAGGTATCATCTCGCTTGTTCATGCTGTGTGGGCGTTTTTCTATCTCGATGGCTTTATTCATCTCACAGGGTTGTTGTTGTTGGGAAAATAGGAGGAGTAAGATATGCTGGATATGTTCACCACCTGAGTTATTTGTAAAAATAATAAAGGCAAGGTATAAATAATATAAATAAATAAAAATAAAATTTCCCCAAAATTTTATTACACATGCCACTAACAGTAATATAAAAGGGATAGCAGTTCTATAAAACCAATACAATTTTGAACAAAATATGCTTTACATTGCACTGCATTTAGATCTAGTAATGGGTATACTTGGTTTAATTTAATTTGAATTTCAGTTCAGAAACTAATTTATCTTCCAAAATATTATAGTATAGTTCTTTATCTTCCAAGCCCCATTTTGGATTTGCAAACTATTAAGATTCTATGACACATGATATTCTTTATTAATGTGAGCATTAAAACTGTAGTACCATCATTGTATTCTGCCAATATAACAGCAAGTTTTCTAGAGTGATGTCTTATTCTCAGGTTTGGGGAACTGCAATGTCCTAGATCCTTTTGAAAAAAATATTGGAAAATTCCAACAAATGATTTTTCTAGTTATCTACAACAGTAACTATGGGACAAAGAGTAAAGGACAAGCCCTGACTCTAAAACCAATAGGCAAACCCAATATGAACTATGCCAGAACCAAACCTATAACTTCCCCACGTTTCAGATTCACATCTTCTGTATTCATATCACACACACAAAGCAGAATTATACAGCTTTCTTTAGTGATTCCACCACTGTTTTCCAATAGAAGGTGCATCTCATTTTTTTCTTTCTCAGCCCCAATCAATTTTATATTCACAATTTCACTGAAACTACTTTTAACAAAAAAATTAATATTGCCTACTTTATAACAGGTTGCCATACCATCCATACTCCAATTAACCACTTACTCAATTATAAAATCATTGATTTTAAATATTCATCTAAATGCATGTCTCTCAAAATTCTCCAAGCATGCTAGCTGTATTTTTGTAAAGTTTCAGGGGAATTCTGTACTTCTCAATTATATTTGAAGTATTCCTTCATTGAAGGAATGACAGAAGGCTATAAATGGATATTTTTTCTTCAAGTTTTTAGGATTTTTTTTTTCAGTATCCAGCAGATGTAGAGACTAAACAGTTAACATCCAAGAAGGGATTCTCACAGAGAAGGATAAATTTTGCTATCCTTTCATTTAACTTAAATACTGATATCAAAATAATTGTAGAATTTAAGGATTTTGTCCCAAATATAAAAATGAAACATAATGAATGTGAGATTCTGAAAACGACAGCTCTTAAAATAATGTGCTTCTTTTTATTAAAAGGAGATGAAGCGCATGTTTGTTGCTGCCAAGTTGATCTCATTGAATTTCAGAAGCAAATTCTCATAATGCTTTATGATGTAAATATGACACTCAGGAGTTCAGTCCTCACATTCCACTGAAAACATATCCATCACTGTGATCCAGTGTACAATATAAAGTATGCTATGTGCCTTTTATTACTAAATGGCTATGCTGAATAGACTTGATGCATCTGTATTTTTTAGCACAGAAATTATTCTTCCCTTTCCCTCTTTAAATTAATCTTCCATCTTTGACCTTTAGACCATCAAAAGATGAAGGGGAGAAATGCTACTACCTAGCAATCTCCTAGGTCTGAGAAGTAGAAATGATAGCCACAAATTTATTTCATTTTATGTAAGATTCCTCAGCAATCATTATGGTTGGGGATACAAATCAAGTCAGTAAATAATCTGTGGTCAGATTGTGTCCATTGTTATTTGAGTGTTGACAGCATTTTCTGACAGCTAACGCCACAGAACTGTTATAAAACAGACAGTATCCACTTTTTGTGGTTCTTGATGCCTACTTAGTGCAAGCATTTGCTGGATGAGATTGCTTAGTAAGATACTTTGTTTTGTACTGTCAATGAATTAAACACCTTGGGGCACAAAATAGATATGTGATAGCAAACTAATTAGTGGAGCAACAGATTTGATAAGAGCTATAGGACCTTGGATAGTTCTGAGCAGTCAATGCATTTGAATAAGTTTAATCATCTGGGGCAAGATGATGATAATTTATTTGTTTTACGTTCTATGATTAGTCTGATGCTGCTCTGAGTTGACTGGAATTCAGCAACATCAGACTATAATCCGTCCTTGGCTTAATCCTGAAAAGTGGAAAATCTCAAGTGTCCTCTGCCTAGAAATCAAGGATTTTATTATCTTTCAGTCAGTGCCCTTGCAAATTCCTACTCCTGATGACCAGGCACCCAGAAAATACAAACACTCAGGATAAATACTGTATATATATCATGGCAAAAGAGTAAGATACTAATATTTGTAACAATAACAAAACTATAGCTGTGGACCTATTCTTCAACTATGACTAGGCCTATTTGTGGAGTTTCTTGCTTCCAGGATCTGTAATAAACAATTGTAGCTTTAGCCTTCGATGGAGACATGATTTTGCATCCCCATGGATTCTACTGCTAATCTTCTTAATCAGCTTTGCTTCTTCCCCTTTTTTCCATATCTAACTTTTGACTGTTGCTCAACGCCTAATAAATGATACTGAGTTCCTTCAGAGCACATTTCAGAGAAATTTTAGGACAGACAGCAGTGTTTATTTTTTCAAATAAAATACACTGGGTTTTGGAATAGCTTCAACTGAATGCGGCATGCGTAGTTTAAGGCTAGTACCACAACTAACCTTGTATAATAATATTGTAACATCTACACAGAAACATCAAGATTCATCTGTTGATTTCTAGGTAAGGCTTTTTTTAGCATTTCTATTTTTTATTTTGTTTTCATAAGAAAAATAAAGAATAAAAAATGCAAGAGAAAAAAATATAGGGAAGAAGAAAAAAATAAGAGAAAATAAATATTTAAAGAAGTGACTTCTAATCTTTACCATGAGTACAAAAACTTAGTAATTCTTTTTCCCATCTCAAAGGATTTTCAAAGCTTTTGTAAATTGCTTTTGTACATCCAGTAAGGAGTTATTATCCAGGTGATTCTCTTGGCTTATCATTTGTATTTCCACTTAACTGTCTGACATATAATCCACATTTTTTTTTATTTTCCAGTATTACAACAATTTCTTTCTATGCTACAGTTTCTTCATCAACTGGAGTTTGTTTCATCTCTTTATCCTGTAGATTTCCAAGATATTCCCCTTCATATCTATAATTTCTTCTTTAACATCTTTATCACATAGAAGCAATTATTACTGCTGATGTTGTAGCTGCTAGGTTCTATCCCCATTCTTCAAATGTCTCCTGGAGCACTTCAAATTTCACAGCATTTTCTGTCATTTTGTTCTCAAATGATGACCAAAGACAAAAAGCAAGCCTCTTACTCCCTCCTTTTTTCCTTTTATACTTGGAATCGTTATGTCTCTAGTATCCAATTTCTGAAATGACACACTCTCAATATTTTGTGATGACTTAAGGTAGACTAAACAATTTACTTCCCACAAAGGTGCTGTTTATTTACACAATTATTTTCAAAATAATTATAACAAAATCCTAATATTACAAATTTGTTTAGTCCAGGGGTAGTCAACCTTGGTTCTTTTATGACTTGTGGACTTCAACTCCCAGAATTCCTGAGCCAGCCGAGGTGGCGTAGCAGTTAGAGTGCAGTACTGCAGGCCACTTTAGCTGACTGTGTTCAGCAGGTCAGCGGTTCAAATCTCACCGGCTCAAGGTTGACTCAGCCTTCCATCCTTCCGAGGTAGGTAAAATGAGGACCCAGATTGTTGGGGGCAATGTAAATATATACATACATTGCTTACTGGTGTACACCGCTTAGAGAGTGCTTGCACTTAAAGCGGTATATAAGTCTCATAAATAAATAAATAAATACTCCTGGTCTAGTCTCTTAATTGCTCATAATGTTCTTGAATTAAAGTTGTGTACATTGTAGCTTTTTATCATTTATTTCAAACTCTTAAACATATAGTTAATTTTTCTTTTATTCTGGAATGAAGGTAAATTTACGAAGTGGCTTTGCCAACTTGTCAGTTTGAGCATCTCTATTAGGCTTAAGATAGTTAAATAGTTAATTTCCAAAACTGATCAAAAAGTGAGGTTCATGAACCCAGTGTCCTTAAAAACAGTTCCATCATGGTGGAGAGTTTGATGGCTTCCCTTCATCTGGTGATCAGACTTACAAGAAGCCATAATCTCGCAGTCTCCTCACAAGAAGCAGCAATCTGGAACCCAAGAGTAGCATCTCCTGTCCTCCCATTATCAAGAGAGGTTCTGTGAGATCAGTGTACTTGCGGTTCATCAGTCATGGCTGTGAAGTAGTCTCTACTCATTCAGAGACATGCTAGATTGGCATTCCTCATCTAGAAGTTCCAGCATGTATTTCAATTAGAAAAACAAATGGAGTAGATGAAGCAACACTGAAACTATTCTAAACATAATGAAGAATTTAGAAAATTCATGATAATTAGCATACACTACCAAGTGGAATAAATTTCGAAATGTTCATGTTGTTTCCCCTGCATTTATTTTCTTAAATATAAGCCACCTGAACTAAAACACCGCACGATGGAGTTCAATAATAAATAAATGATACAATAGGTGGTAGCTAAGCAACTAAGCAACTTTCCTGATCCCAAAGAAATGGGGTTAAAACTTGATAGATCTTGAAGGAGAGATCACTAAGGAATCCTATAACTGCAGAGTAAACTAGAAAGGCAAAGGCACTACATACTGTTACCAAAAAAAAAACACACAGAAAATTTCACATGGTCATCAGGACTCAAGTTCATCTCAGGATATTTCTACATAGTTGAGTAAGTAGTGTATATTTATTTCTAAATTCTATACCTCAAATTTCTGGTTTTTTTTTTCATAAGAGCAGATGAATTCTGGAAGATATGCACAGAGCCAGAGGGCTGCAGAAGAGGAGGTGGGATTGATGGAATATGTGTCATCACTGCAGTGCAAACCACATGATTTATGTGTCTACATCCAACATTGGGATACAAATGCAAAAGGCTGGGAATTGTATTATTATGTTATGATGCATGTGTCATCATTGTAGCTGCCAATGTGCAAAGGGCTAAGGTAGGATGGATTTCTCATTTAAAAAAGATAGATGGCCTTAACTTCTGACATAAACTAATTCATTAGCTGGGCATGCAAACAAGGCAGGCCAGAGAAAATTGGGACTGGCAATTCAGCACCGTCTTATCATGTTATCTGCACATGTTATATAAACATTAAACAGTAAAAAGATGTGTTTGGGCATATCATGTTATATGAACACAGAAAGTATATTTTGTTAAGTGAGGGTTAAGGTGTTGGCTGAATACAACAAAGCTATTAGTAGAGCTACAGGTTTGTTTTTTATGAAGTGATGAGAAACTATTTACTGAAAAAAAAATCCAAATTTTCATATATACCTATTATGAAACAAATCTAAATTAATTTGCAGACCCTCCTATTTATTTCGTAGATCTTATTTTCTCATCTAAGTACTACCGAGACTGATAACCCTTTATCCAATTAATTAAAACAAACAAGGGTCTGGTTGAACTCAAGTAGTACTCATCTTAGGACCAGTCATTTACGACAGAAATACCCCCCCCCAACTACTTACAACCTGGTTCCGGAGTTCTGACATCTGCACACACATTCAACCTGCATGACTACATTGGGTGTTTGTCAATCAACTCAACTTTACAGCCAGTTACAGGTTTTCATAGTCACATGATCCTGATTTATAACTTTTTTGCAGTTTTTTGCCCTTTTTTGGCTAGTTTCCAGCAAATACACCATAGAAATACATTGATTCATGTGACAACCCCAGTGTTCACTTAACAATTACTACAACAATGTCATAACATTGGGTCTGGTCATGTGGGAAGTTTTAAGCTCCATTACAGTCCTACATCAAGCACTACCTGTACAGATTGTCTAGTGACTATTATTCGTTTAGTGGCTGTTCAAGTTACAATGTCACTGAAAAAGTGACTTATTATCATTTTTTCACGCCATTGCACCATCCCCATGGTCACCTGATCAAAATTCAGATGCTTGGCAACTGGCATGTATTTCTAACCCTTAACAACTGTGATAGTAACTTAACAACTGCAGTGATTCATTTAACAGCTTTGGCAAGAAAGGTTGTAAAATGGGGCAAAACCCACTTAACAACTGTCTTGCTTAGCATCAGAGATTTGAAGCTCAACTGTGATTGTAAATTGAGTTCTACCAGTATTATTACATCCAACACAGTTTAATTATTTTATTTAATTATTTAATTTATATAATTATTTCATTTCATTATAGCCAAAGGCCAATATGGCAAAATTAAAACTCTTTGACAACAAGAAAAGGAGAAAAAGATTTAAAAGTATTACATTATTCATAATTTAATATAATATTCATATATAATATTAAAATAAATTAATCAAGCCATGAGAGCAACTATGAAAAAATAAGAAGATATCCTATAACAAATCTATTGATCGATCAAATTATCAAGGGTTGACCCAATACTCCTTATTGTTACTGTGATTAAGTATAATTTGACAATTCTTTTTGAAATTCCAATTGAATGATATGCTGGTAGAAACACTGTATTGCTGTTCTTATTTGACCTACCCAGATAATTAACTAACTAACATATTGATAAATTGAAGCAGAATGAGCTCTCCAGTGGAATACAAAAGCTTCATTCAGGCACCCACTCTAAAAAGGCATATAAATGATCCTTTAAGCAATGTTGTTCTATCTCCCTTCTGAGGGTTGGACTAGAAGGCCTCCAAGGTTCCTTCCAGCTCTATGACTCTATCATGGAAAGTTGGGCAATGCTCTATCCAGAGAAGTTTCTTCTGTGTGGGGCTGAAAAATATTTGTGAGATAATTACAAGGGTGAAGGGTCTTCCAAGCAAGCCACAGTTACAATAACAAGGAGAAACACTCCAATCTTTCTGCAAGTTGAGGTAAAAAAAAATCTGTTGTTTTACTTCTAAATTGGCTGTCTCAGAATGCAATGAAATCAAATAATGGGTGAAGAAGATATAACACTGAAGGTCAGCCTCAATCTCAATTGCCAGAAGACAAGTAATTTTTCTCAAGGATTAAGAAAGTCAGGAATCATTCCATAAAGACCAATTTTAAGCAAAATTTAAACTGAAATTAATCCAGAAATTAATTCCAGCCAGATCACTGGAATCCACAAATTCATACATCACTGATGACACACCAAGAAGCATAAAAAAGAGCATAAATGAACTTTTACTAACCGATCATTAGATCAGCGTTTCTCAATCTTGACCATTTTAAGGCATGTGGACTTCAACTCCCAGAATTCCACAGCCAGCAATGCTGGCTGTGGAATTCTGGGAGTTGAAGTCCACATGCCTTAAAATGGTCAAGGCTGAGAAACACTGCATTAGACTGTTTAAGTTTTTCTAATGGTCAAACTGTGAACTATAAGTAAGCTCACAAATATTGGAACATACCTTTTATTTGTGTCATCTATTATAGAGAAGATTAGAAGGAAACTCTGAAATATATGAAACAGATATTTCTAAACAGATATTTAGATAGATACATATTGCTTATCATAATTGTTCAATTGTACTGGAATTTGGGATTCTTTTTTTAAAAAAAACATGCTGTACTTTGTTTTAGAATAGTTGATGACTAGCTTCTTCCTGCTACAGTAAATAAGGTCTTGAAGGCATTGTAGTATCATCAATGGACTATTATTTGGCATCATCAATGGACTATTATTTGCCAATATTGGAGAGCAGCAACATTCATTTCTAGAGAAATCCGGACTTGTAGCACTCATACATAAATTGAAAAAAAAAGATATACAGGTAGTTCTCAACTTATGACCACAATAGAGCCCAAAATTTCTGTGGTTAAGTGAGACATTTGTTAAGTGCTTTTTGCCCCATTTTACAACATTTCTTGCCACAGTTGTTAAGTGAATCATTGAAGTTGTTAAGTTAGTAATGCCGTTGTTAAGTGATTCTGGCTTCCCCATTGGCTTTGCTTGTCAGAAGGTCACAAAAGGTGATCACATGACCCCGGGACACTGTGACCGTCATAAATATGAACCAGTTGCCAAGCATCTGAATTTTCATCACCTGATCATGGGGATGCTGTAAAGGTTGTAACTGTGAAAAACGGTCATAAGTCATTTTATTCAATGCCACTGTAACTTTGAACAGTCAAGGACTACCTGTATAAAATGCACCCTTTTGTTAACTGTCAATTAAAGTCTTAAAGTTTCTGATGCTGAGGTACTTAACTATCATGAATCATTTTTATGTAACATTGTAATAAGCAACAATCTATTGCAGATTCTTCCAGGTTTTCTTGTTTTCACACTAGTGGTAGAATCAAACAATACATTTAAATCAATAAAAATGGCATATAGGGTACTTTGGATGGTAATGGGAGAACCTTTTTGCCATTTTAGACAACACAGAACAAAATTGCTTGATCCACATTAAACCATACTTGCTCTTCTGCTGCCATTAATACCCACATTACCATTCTTACATAATTTAAAATGTTTTCCATTTATGTTTCTTCTTTCATTTCATCCATTTATCTTAATAAGTTATAACCCAATGCAGTGAGCAACCCGGGTTTCCCTTGCTGAATTAAAATGTTACTGCACAGTATTTTCCTGTCTTAGGAGATTGACAGGGACATATTTTTTTTGTTCTTGTTGTTGAAGATATGTCAGACAATAAAAACAAAATGGCTGTTAGGTAGGCAATGAGCATAAACATCCCAATTATTCTTCAATGGAAACACAGACACACAGTGAAAGACCATTCCCTACTTCCCTCTCAATGTTTCAGGGGCATCACCAAAGAGGGGAGTTAAAAAAAAAATAAGGGGAGACTACAGTCCTATGATCAGAGCTGCCATCTTCATTTCTTTGACACCCCTCCCAAAATAGGCTGCCAACACTTTTCTCTCCCCATTGTATTAAATTATTCCTCATAAATTTATCCTATTATTTCAGATCAACCCTGCAACCTTCTCTCCATATCAGGAAGAGGCAATAAGAACAGTCTTTTCTTATTTTAAAAACATGCGAGTTGCTGGCAAAGTAGAAGGACTTACAAATACAACACTAACTTTTAGCCAAAAGTTGTCTTTATTTTCTGATATTCTATTTGAGTTCTATGGTGTCAGAGATATTTTGTAAGAAAAGTATGGGGGATTAATTCTTCACTTTGAAACTCTTTTGGCTATTAAAATATTCATTGATTTAAACCAAGTATATTTCATCATTCTTAACTACTCCTATTCAACCCTTCTGACCAGTCACACATCAGTGAGACAGATGACCATTACACTAAAGCAGGGTGCCAAACTGCCGGCCCACAGGCCGGATGCATCATAGCGAAACTGCACCCACCCCATTGCCAGCAATGGCAAAAAAGTTGCGATACATCGCAAGACATCACGTGACATTGCAAGTTTCACACCCCTGCACTAAAACATTTAACTGATCTTTTGGAGCCAATTAAACTGCAATTTAAAACATTATACATCCAAACATCTTCATCAATGATTTGGATGCGGGGATAGATGGGGAAATCATCAAATTGGCAGATGACACCAAGCTGTCAGGAATAGCCAACACTCCAGAAGACAGGCTTAGGATACAGGAGGATTTGGACAGACTTGAACACTGGGCACTATGTAACAAAATGAAATTCAATAGTGAAAAAAGTAAGGTTCTACATTTAGGCAAGAAAAAAACCAAATGTACAGGTATAGTATAGGGGGTACCTTGCTCAATAGTAGTAACTGTGAGAGGGACCTCGGAGTCCTAGTGGACAATCATCTAAATATGAGCCAGCAGTGTGCTGCAGCTGCCAAAAAGGCCAACACAGTGCTAGGCTGCATTAACAGAGGGATAGAATCAAGATCATGTGAAGTATTAATACCACTTTACAATGCCTTGGTAAGGCCACATTTGGAATACTGCATCTAGGGGAGACATGATAGCAGTGTTCCAATATCTCAGGGGCTACCACAAAGAAGAGAGAGTGAAGCTATTTTCCAAAGCGCCTGAAGGCAGGACAAGAAGCAACAGATGGAAACTAATCAAGAAGAGAAGCAACCTAGAATTAAGGAGAAACTTCCTGACAGTTAGAACAATTAACCAGTGGAACAACCTGCCTCCAGAAGCGGTGAATGCTCTAACACTTGAAGTTTTTAAGAAGAGCTGGACAGCCATTTGTCTGAAATGGTATAGGGTTTCCTGCCTGAGCAGGGAGTTGGACTAGATGACCTCCAAGATCCCTTCCAAAATTATTGTTGTTGTTGTTGTTGTTATTATTATTATTATTATTATTATATAATTATATCATGTAAGCAAATGGGAGATAAGGCATTGAGAGCAACTAAATACAAACACATGTGGTTTCTATAAATTATTTTCGTTCTCCAGCCCACATACGCCACAGTTGCAATATATGGATGTGAAAGTTGGACCATAAGAAAGGCTGAGCGCCAAAGAATTGAGGCCTTTGAACTATGGTGCTGGAGAAGACTCCTGCGAGTCCCTTGGACTGCAAGGTGTTCAAACCAGTCAGT
Source organism: Crotalus tigris (assembly GCF_016545835.1). Lineage (NCBI taxonomy): Eukaryota > Metazoa > Chordata > Lepidosauria > Squamata > Viperidae > Crotalus > Crotalus tigris. The sequence continues at coordinate 25,150,427 of NW_024096970.1, forward strand.
CCTAAAAGAGATCAACCCCGACTTCTCTTGAGAAGGCCAGATCCTGAAGTTGAAACTCAAATACTTTGGCCACCTAATGAGAAGGAAGGACTCCTGGAGAAGGGCCTAATGCTTGGAAAGAGTGAGGGCAATAGAAGAATGGGACAACACAGAATGAGGTGGCTGGATGGAGTCACTGAAGCAGTAGGAGTGAGCTTAAATGGACTCCAGAAGATGGTAGAGGACAGGAAGACCTGGAGGAACATTGTCCATGGGGTCACGATGGGTCGGACACGACTTCACAACTAACAACAATAACAACAACAACATACTTGATAGATTTAACTAAAATTAGGCAAGAGAATTTAAGTAGTTCATAAGTACTTGCTTCTTCAGCACAGCTTATCATAAACTTCTGTTGATATTGGCAGGACTTTTAACGTTTCTACAATTGTATGTTTATACAGAAAACATTTCATTCAAAAACAGAACAGGCCAATTTCCTTCACTATAAAGGTATGATGAGTGTGCAGTTTTATGAGGAAAACACGATGCTCAAGTAGCCAGATACATAGTCAGACTATAGCAATATTATTATTTTCTCTCTGCTAGTATTATTTGCTTTTAGTTTGCTTCTGAGCACACCTAAGATTTCACTGTGTCATGTCAGCATAGCAGCCACTGGTACAATAAGGCCATTACTGACCTTTCAGCTAAAACAATCCTGCAATTAAGAGCAATACACAATTGGACACCATTCACTCAGCTCTAGATCTTCAGTCTAACATTTTACACAAAAATCTATCTTTAATAAATCCTCATTTACTACCAATCACATTTTGCTAATTATTTCAGCACAAAAATTAACATGTAAATAATTTTACATTATTTATATGTTAATTTTTTATCTTACAGAAACAAGGCAGCACATCCTTGCAGTATTTTCAACAAATAATACTGACTGAATATTTGGTAGATGAAGCTATCATAATTATAGAGAATAACACTCATTTAAGATTAGGATGACACAAAGCAAAGTACATACTATTCATCCTAGTATATACTTGGACCTGAAAAAAAAAGCTTAAAAATTAAGAACCACGTGTGAATCCAAACTCAAACAGGAATTATGTTTTTCAGATGCAAAGATCATCAGATAAACATAACTTTTGCCTTTTCCTTGCAAGGTGCATGTCAAAATAAACAGACAGTCCACTTTAGAAAGTGTCTAGTGAATTGATTTAACAAGTTTAATGTGAGCATCAGTGTGTGGGGCTATTACTGATCGTAAGCTTTACTGATGTTATTTGTTCGCTTGGAAAAATACCGCTCTTTGGAATGAGCACATTAAGGCTAAAATTGCAGAGAAAACCCTATTACAACTTTATTGCTGGCAAATTGGAACCAAACCTTGTCTGTATATCAATTACTTAGAGTTACCACAGAGATAAATCCTTTTTTTTTGTGCAGACTCAATCTTGAAGACAGTGATGAGAAGCTCCTTATTATACCCTACCAACATCACTAGGTTTTCTTAGCAATTTCAAGAAATTGTCAATTAAGTTCTTTTTATTAGGTTCCAAAAGCTGTTAAGTCAAAAACAGATCTATCATAAGCCTTGCAACAGTGTGTTATTTAGGCAAATTTCTGTTTCACTTTTTCATTAGCTACCTTCCCAGACCCTAATCAAAAGTTACTATAAAGTGAAAACATTTCCAGACTGAAGTTGGTGGCTTCATTAAAATATATATATATATAAATAAACAACTATTACTTCCAATTAATGCAAGCTATAATTTAGAAAGTAAATAAAATAATGGAGGCAATTTTGGCTTTTAAAAGATATGTCTCAAAGACTTAAATGACACTTGAATGGCCTTTACACTACTATAAAACTCTAATAACTCTGAATAACAGAAATTAGGAAATAAGTGTATTAATGTAGTAGAAAGAATATAGGTATTGTCCCTTGCTATTATTTCATTAGAGCAAAAGATTAAGGTATCAAAAGAGATTACAGCTTTAGAACATCAAGAGCTCCAAGACTATGAAGGTTTTTTTTTAAATCTGCATTCTGAAGCAAAAAAGATTGGAGGAAGAATATTGTTTTCACCTTCCAAAAAGGAATGAAACTCTTCATTAGCACATGAAGGAAGCATGCAATAGAAAGTCATGAAGGTTCAATTCCATGACATCAATTTACTTGAACTCATAAACCAAATAAAACATCTGAGGAGAAAAAAAAAATGAAAACCAGAAGCTGTAATATTTAACAGGATGGCTCCTATTAAGCAATTTAGGATTTCAGTCTTTTTGCAATATCCACATCTTTCTTGCTCTAAAGGAATACAACAATGCACCAATTCTCATAATCTTTGGAGTCCAGGGTGCCTTGCCCAATCTGATTTTATTATTTTGTGTACATTCTTTGGATTTTTCAATTATTTTGTAAAAAAAAGAAAAGCTGTTGTGCTGAGGAATCCTGGGAATTGAAGTCCACACATCTTAAAATGGGTAAAATTGAGTAACACTGATCTAGATGACAAGGGTGGTAGACAGTGTGGTAAGGGATAACAACACTGCTTTGCTTTCTAGTGAATTGATGTTCAGGGAATGACCATATCCACTACACCTGCCAATTTTTTAATCTCCTGAAACAGGCAGCTTGGTTTATACTTCCAATAGTTGATCTTCCTCAACTATTTACTGACAGTAGATATAACAAGACATGTCAGCCCTATGAGGGAGACTAGACCAAGAGACTCCATAGAAGACTAAAACTACTCCTATTTCTGTGTACATTGGCTATATAGTTAGTCCTTGACTTATGACCACAATTGAGCCCAAAATTTCTGTTGCTAAGTGAGACAGTTGTTAAATGAATTATGGGTCACTTTATGACCTTTCTTGCTGCGATTGTTGCTGCCATCTGGTGCTCTCCAGCCTGTCACCGGCCAGCTGGGCGTGCCAAGCTCGGGCCTTGGGCGGATGGAGGCCGGAGGGGAGCAAGAGCCACAGCTATTCCATCTGTGCTCTTCTGCCACAGATGTCACATTTCCACTTGCTTGGCAGGGCAGGGGTGCACTCGCACACGGGGACGCAGATGAGGCTGCTACCTCACTTTCCGTGCCATGCCAGAGCTAGGCTAGACTTGGCGCAGACCCTACTCACCGCTTCTTCCCCCATGGACATCAGGAGCACCCACCCCACCTACCACTTGTCCTGAGGCAGCTGCCGCTGTCCGGTGCTCTCTAGCCCATCACCGGCCAGCTGGGTATACTGGGATGCTTCCCTTTGGGCTCCCTTGGCTCTCCCCCCTCCAGGCTGTGGCTAGTCAGATTTCCCTGTGGGCAGTGCTGTGCTCATCCCCAGCCAGCCCTCCTCCATCCTCCTGCTCCTTCTATGGGCAGACCACGGCTTACCCAGCCAGGCGGCGCCTCTTCCCACACACGTCTTCTGGCGGAGGAGCCAGGCAGCTGCAGCTCTCGCTCCCCTCCAGCCACCATCTGCCCAAGGCCCAACTCGATGCGCCTGATGGGCTGGAGAGTGCCAGATGGCAGTAGCTGCCCTGGGACAAGAGGTAGGTGGGGTGGGCACTCCCGATGTCCGGGGGGAAGAAGTGGCAAGGAGACTCCATGCCAGCCCAGCTCCAGCACAGAAAACAAGGCAACAGCCCCACGTGTCCCTGTGCATGAGTGCACCTCCACCCTGCCAGGCAAGTGGAGCCACGGCATCTACGGTAGAAGAGCACAGGCAGGCAGCTGCCATGGCTCCGCTTGCCTTGCAGGGCAGGGGCACACTCATGCTTGGGGACGCATGCGGGGCTACCTCGCTTTCCATGCCGTACCAGGGCTGGGCTTGATTGGGCATGGAGCATCCACTCCGCTTCTTCCCCTGCAGACATCAGGAGCACCCACCCTGCCTATCCCTCATCCCGGGATAGCTGCCACCATCCTGCGCTCTCCAGCCCATCGCTGGACAGCTAGACACACTAAGCTCAGGCCTCAGGCTGATGGAGGCTGGAGGGAAGTGAGAGCTGCGGCTGTCTGGCTCCTCCGCTTGAGGAGTGCGGGGAGAGGCGCTGCCTGGCTTGGTAAGCCACAGTCTGCCTGCAGAAGGAAGAGGATGGAGGAGGAGGGCAGGCCAGGGTGCAGCACTACCCACAGGGGGAATCTGACAACTCCAGCCTGGAGGGGGGGAGAGGCCGAGGGAGCCCGAAGGGAGGCAGGCGTGAATCTCAGGGGTAGCCGATCTCCCCCTCCTGCTGCACTCCCGCAGAAGGGCTGGTTGGCTTCAGCGTCACCTGGACAGGCCTGGCCACACATCTGCCCAGTGGTGCTGGCGGGCCCAGCCTTCCTTCCTTCCTTCCTTCCTTCCTTCCTTCCTTCCTTCCTTCCTTCCTTCCTTCCTTCCTCTTTCTCTCCCTTTCTCCAAAGTCCAAACTTATGTGTCCTCCTTCCCCCGCTAGCCTTCTGCAAAGCACAAATGGACACCATGTCCCACTTGTCTTCTCCAAATTCACACCCATCGCTTCCAAAGGCCGTCTGCTCACTCAGTTGCTCTCTTGATGCACTCCTGCCAAAACCGGCTTTAATAGATTGCCCTCTCCCCGCCCAGCTTTCACAGCTGTTCCCACGAGAGCACTGCTAGATTCGGTTTCCCTGCCCTCTCCAGTTCCCACTAGTTAGGTGCACATGGTGAGGGGAAGGGGAGCATCCCTCTGGCGTGTGTGCAGACAGAAAGGGCTCTGCGTGCCCAGTCTGGCATGCGTGCCATAGGTTCACCACCAAGGGCTTAGAGTGTCACCCTTAATTTCTTGTTTTATTGTACTTTCATAGGATTCGTGACTGGCATATTTTCATTTATACTTAATGTATTTATTGCAGTTTTTTTCCTCTAAATTCTGTTACACTGTTATTTTGTAAACACAGATGCTAATCCTTGCTAAATATATTGGCTTTTAAGATTTTGCTGGCATTCTATTGTACTTGGACACAGGCTTTTAACATATAAAGAAAAGAAAGGTCAAATCTATCATTATAGAGGTGAAAACTAATCATGGTGACAAAATAAGGTTTTATTTATTACCCTTAATACAAGAAATCTTTACTGTGGAATATGACCGTACTGTCACTGCACACCAGAGATTTTTAATCCCCAATCATTTTGACTTATTTTACAGTTCATTAGCTTTTCAGTTAGATATTGCAACAAAGACTCTCCTGAGTTTAAACAAGAGTTTTTAAAACTGCTATTTTTGTATTAATTTTTCTGCAATGAAACAATAGTAAAGTTGTGTGTGTATAAATAATGATGATGATGATGATGATAAAGTTGGAAGGGACCTTGGAGGTCATCTAGTCCAACTCCCTGCCCAGGCAGGGAACCCTATACCATTTTGAACAAATGGCTGTCCAGTTTCTTCTTAAAAACTTCCAGTGTTGGAGCATTCACCGCTTCTGGAGGCAGGTTGTTCCACTGGTTAATTGTTCTGTCAGGAAGTTTCTCCTTAGTTCTAGATTGCTTCTCTCTTTGGTTAGTTTCCACCCGTTGCTTCTTGTCCTGCCTTCAGGCGCTTTGGAAAATAGCTTGACTCCCTCTTCTTTGTGACACCCCCTGAGATATTGGAACACTGCTATCATGTCCCCCCTCGACCTTCTCTTTGTTAAACTGGACATACCCAATTCCAGCAACCGTTCCTTATATGTTTTAGCCTCCAGTCCCCTAATCATCTTTGTTGCTCTTCTCTGTAGTTTTTCTAGAGTCTCAACATCTTTTTTACATTGTGGTGACCAAAACTGGATGCAGTATTCCAAGTATGGCCTTACAAAAGCATTGTAAAGTGGTATTAATACTTCACGTGATCTTGATTCTATCCCTCTGTTAATGCAGCCTAGCACTGTGTTGGCTTTTTTGGCAGCTGCAGCACACTGCTGGCTCACATTTTTGTCACAAAACACCCAGAACGGAGTTCTGGCACCTTTTTGGGATGGAACCTTGTAGGGTAGGCAAGGCGGGTTGTATGACATGTGTAGGTTCTGGCACCTTTTTTTTTTTTTTTACAAAAAAGCACTGCGTATACATACATGTATATATATGTCTACATATACTGTGTGTGTGTGTGTGTGTGTGTGTGTGTGTGTGTGTGTGTGTGTATAGAGAGATAAACAAATAGATGCACGCATACACCACACATAAATATATGTATAATCTCCTTTAGAAAAATTAGAAACTTAAAATAATAATTTGAGAAAACATTTTTAATAAGTTCTAATAAGATAGAGCAATCAGTGCCATTTCTATTTGAATTCACAGGTCAAGATTTATGGTATTAAGGCTCTGTTAAGCAGAAATAGAGGGAGGAAGGAATTCAAAACAAAACAGCTTTCAACAAATACAAAGCCATGTGTGCCCCCCCAGAATATGTGACCTGTTATGATTCTCATAAGTTATAATAAGTGTCATTGTGAAAAGGTAAGCAATTATATCACTGTGAATTTTGCCCTGTAAAAAATCCATCATTTATGGACATATTTCATGCATTAGTGCTCCAGGGTCTTCTCTGCACTGACAGAATACAGAGTTTATAAGCAAAATAAAAATGATGTTCTCTGTGCTGACTGAATCAATGGATCAGGATATAGAAATATAATGGTATACATTCATTATTGCTTTAAGGTAACTTTTTTAAAAAAATGAAAAGTTACATGATGAAATGATCATAAAACAGATAATAACAAAATAAATAAGCTACACTGAAGTTTTATCACTTTGGGATAAAACATAAATTGAATCCAAGCTTACCTCTTATACCTGATGCAATCACTGATGTCAAGGAGTCTTGTGATAGCCTTGACTACATTAAGTATGGATCCAGTCACATTATGTTGAAACCTTCCTTCCAAATAATAAATAAGTAACTCTCTTATTCTAGATTAATCAATAAAAGTATAAATATATGAAACAGCCCTAAAGGACTAATATTTTCTCAAAACTGATAAACCTGTTTCTGCAAACGCATACAAAATTTAACAAAAAAGTATACATTAAAAAAGAAAGATATATTGAAATGTATACAAATATTTATGTTTCTTCTGAACCTTTAAACAATGCTATCAATTACAATTTGTAGTCAGTAAGAGAAGGCAAAAATGGACTTGAAGGAATCTTTTATTTTGTCTAGGGTGATAATTGTTGTTCAGTTGCTAAGTTGTGTCCAACACTTTGGGAATCCATGACTATAGCTAAGGTAGCACTTGAACTCATGGTCTTCCAGTTTCTAGTCTAGTACCTTAACCACTAGACCAAACTGGCTTAATACAAAGAAACATATCATAGCCAGCAAAAACAAACTAAGGCAAACATCAGACAGCATTTATGCCTAATTATGTTGACTCCCAAATCCCTCACTGCCTATTAGTTGCTCCTGCAGAATCAGACAGCAAGTACAAAAGATGCTCCTGATTTGCTCCTGACGAGTCCTAGATTAACTCCTGTTGAGTCCTCAAAAAGTCTTCCTGCTATTGAAAGCCCAAAGAAATATATTAAAATGGGTTCAGCATCAAAGAGGAAAAAGGGCAAAGGCAGAGAGATTGCAAATCTGCCAAAGGCCCAGGGGCTTACCAAATGGAGCACACTGCCCTGCCTCTTTGCCTTCTGATCCTGTCAGCTAGGCCAGATTGATGTGGGAAGAATAATCATGTCAGTTAGGAATCAAAACGCTTAGAGATAGATGCAAAAAATAATAATCTGCTATTGGCATGCACAACTGTAGTAATCACTGGGCTCCTTGCCAAAGGAACTCAGAAGAGCCCCAAGACTCACAAAATCACAGGTTATATATAAAGGACATACAAAACCAGTGTAAATTACCTGCTTTAATTACAGGGTGATTACAACAGGGTGACCTTACTATAGACTGACCAGACACTTCTATCTTCTTCTCCATGCCTGTCCTTTCTACTGATACTAGCACCGCCTAACATAACAATGTCTTTTATTATACCTATGTATATTGCTGACCTGCATACCATGAAAAAGACAACAACCTGATATTTATTTGTCTTTTTCTTCTACAGGGTCATCGGGCAGCTACAGTTTATCTAGTCTGTCTAATAAGCACTTCAAAATTATGCATTCTATACGAGGATATTTGTCCTACAAAATGGAAAATTAAAGTATTATGATTTGATAAGCTTTGAAAATTATTTATGGTGTCTGCACCTACCTCTAAAACACCAAGAAATGACTTTGTTACTTCTGTATTTCTGAAGATCAACTTCAAAACCAGGAAGCCTGTCATCCCACAGAATTTCAATAATTTGGAGTAGGCTGGATTTAGAATGTTTTCTTTTAACACGTTATACATATGCAAATGAAGTACTCCTCTATTTCCTTTATTTTGAGCCTGAGATCAGCATTCAATTAGCACTAAAAAGATTTCCATGGAATGGTGTTTGTCCCTGAAGATTTTGTGCCCAAAACATTTCTCCAAAATTCCAGTTTTGTGATGAATATTTTGAGAGAGGATAAACTAAGAGAAAATAGCCGCCCATTTTAACAAATAACTCTAGACAGCTCATAATCCAAAACTATTAAAAACAGCATAATTACAACAAAATATAATACAGGTAGTCCTCAATTTACAACAGTTTGTTGTAAATTGTGATTGTTGTGACTGTTCGAAGTTACAATGGCACTGAAAAAAATGACTTATGACTGTTTTTCACACTTATGACCATTGCATAATCCCCATAGTCAGATGATCAAAATTCATGTGCCGTGATTCACCTAACTGTGGCAAAAAAGTTAAAACGTGGCAAAACTCACTTAACAACTGTCTTGCTTAGCAACAGAAATTTTGGGGTCAATTATGGTCATATGTCGAAGACTATTTGTAAACAGAAAGTACAAAATACAAAAGCTCAGATATCTCACACAGAAATCTCAATATTCATCAAAGTTGGGCCAGTCTTAATGATTGTGGGAAAAGTCAGGTTTTTCAGTTTTCCAGTAGCCCAACAGGGTGAGAGCCATCCAGATGTGCAAAGGGACACAGTTCCATAGAGTAGGGTCTGAAACAGAGAAGGAACATCTCCTGGGTCCTGCAAAATGGCTGTTTCATTGAGGGGACCAAGAGCATCCCCACCCTGCCAAATCTAGGATGGGAAGAAACAACCGGAAACAGAAGTAATTTGGTTCTATGCATGAAGGATTTTAAAGATGATAATTAACCTTAAAAATGTCTAATGTTCAATAATCCCTGAAAATCAGTCAGAAAAGTCCTTTAAGAAATAAGAGGTAAGAATATAATGAAACCCTAGAATGTCTCTGACTTGTTGATGAACAATGAACTGAGGTGTTCAAGAAAATGAAAAAAATTCACATTATATCAATATTCATGTCAAGACTCTTGCGTAAGAAAACTGTTTACCATGCAAAGTTTTTAAATGCACAATATCAAAGAATAATTTTTGACATTTGATTCATACATGCTTATAAGGCTCCAAGACAACATGGTTTAATTATGAAACATATTTCTACTGCCTTAGTCATGCCAATTAAATTTGATTGGATACTTTCCTTATTCAACAAGCCCCTTTCATGTCATTTTAATTTACTGTCAAAGCAGCCTGAATATTGGAAACTAAATTATTTACTACAGTCCATAAGCCAATAATGTTCCATTTGTCTCATACAGAGGGAGACTAGACTAACAAGATTATTAAGGACATTACTTGTAATAGTGAATGTCCTTCACTTTATTTGAGCTTCATGCTGTGCTTTCAGAGATCATACTTCAAAAGAGCTCCATTTCATTCTGTTGCGGAACCTCTGAAACAAATTATTCTTTGCTACCTTTGTAATGTACTGATCACAAAGAAAACAAACTTGATATTGTTGGGCAAAAGCAGTCTTTTTTTCTTCTCAGATGACTACATTAATTTACTGGTGCTGAACACCTTTGATGCACTCTCATACCGCAAAAAAAAAAAAAAAAAAACCAAAACAGGGAAAAAACACTGAATTATAAGACAAAATAAGAGCTTACAATCTTAAATCATAAGGACTTTGGCTGGTTGAGCTTTATACAGATTTTTCGTGCAGTTCTGAATTCTAAATTCTAATGCCATATATTAACTCAATCCTGTAAAGTCTCATTAAAAGAGAAATTAATATACATCACCTAAAAGAAGGATTATCCCAAAACACATTCTCTAAATCAGTCTGGTTTATATATCAGCACTAAAATTATGTTAAGCAACAGATTTCATTCATAATGTAACAATTAAATTCAGTTCCCAACATACTAAATAAGGCTCTTTAGCCAAGGCAGAATGGTTGTCTGAAACTTTTTTCCAACTTGCTTCTTTCATAACCTATATAATGAAACGAACAGCCCAGTCAAATGCAAAATGACAAAATGATTCTTGGAATGTTACTTTATTAGTTTTGCTGCCCTAAATTAAAATGATTGATTCATCTGACAATTTCAAATACAGAACCATACTTGGATTGTCCACCTTTATTTGCAAACTGGGCACACTGACCTCCCACCCAAGAAGCTTAATGGAAGGGGATGAGAACATTATCTTGTAAAATTCTATGGAATACATAGATATTTGGCTGTTATATGTATTGATTGAGAAGGATAAAGATAGGGAGTAATGATAAAAACAGAAATAATGGTGATTATACACATACACACAAACCCTTATAAGTGTGTGGATACATGCAGTAAGAATTAATTAAAATCAGAATTCTCCAAAAGCAGCAATCCTTCAACTTCAATAAACAATTCCTAGTGAAAGATTTTTCTCCCTTTCCAGACTAAAATGCCAGCGACAAATAAGTCAAAAATTATTCCATCTTCATATCAATGCATGTTAACATTAACATGTAAATGTACATGTGTTTAAAGAGCAGCACTGCAGAATTCTAAAATATTTTTAAATTTGCTGAGCTAAAATTTTGTGGTTTTAAGTAAAGCATTAAGCTACTGCAAGATTAGCATTAAACTTAAAATCTACTTCTATATAAAACAAACAAACAAACACACACACACACACACACACATATATGTATTTGTTTTCTGAGGATTTCGCAGGTGTTTATATGTAGGTCTTTGGTTATTCAGGTTTTCTCCTGCGTAAAATTGGAAGTGTCTTGGCGACGTTTCCACAAAGTCTCATTCGTCATCTTCAGGCTGGTGCTTTCAGCTTCATGCTCCTAGAAGCAATATGTGGTTGTAGCTGTTTCTTCCTTTTAACTGCCAGTGGGAGTATGAACTGATTAGGTGGGAGCTTGGCTGTGTTCTGATTGGGTGGAGGTGTGTTCTGATTGGTTAGGGGCTTGGCTGTGCTCTGATTGGATGGGGGGTTGGCTGTGCTCTGATTGGATGGGGGAGTGTTCTGTTTGGGTGGAGGCTTTGTTGTGCTACCGCGCATCCCTAGGGAGGAAACCATGGAGGGGGTGAACCCCTCCCCCAAAAAACAGCCAATGAACATCCAGGGAGGTAACCAATGATCAAGGGGCTCCCCAACCTCGAGAGCATGCACTCGCTCCCAAACAGCAAGGGAACGATTGCGTGACGATGGAAGGGCAGCCAGCTAATGGGGGATTACCCCCAACCCCCTGGGATTACCCCCAACCCCCAGGGGGAGGGACACCCCCCACGAACATCCAGGTGGAAAGTAACCCACAGCCAAGGAGCTCCCCCATCCCGGGGGTCCTGGGGATGCACACATATTCCCGGAGGGCAAGGGAACTGCCAGGTGATGAAAGGGCGGCAACCAGCGGGCTGGAGATCCCTCCATGCCCCCTGCAGCTGCTGAGTCATACTTTCCAATGAGACTTCGGATTGCCCAACTGACGGCGCTTGGGGCTCCACCGTGGACGATGGAGCGCAGAAACAGGATGGGACTAAGAATGACGTGAAAGACCGACCCAGAGCGGCGATGATCCAGCCATACCTGGAAAGGAGGATGGCCACACCGGCCTGCCCCGCAGTGACGGCCCACCGGCAGAAACAACGGAGCATCACTTGGAACGCTCGGGAGGATATGGAGGTTCAGAACACTAAGAACGGGGAAAAAAGAAAACAGAGGCTGAATGGGGTGGAAGTTATAGAAAGGACCATCAGGTCGATGGAGGGGAAAGAACAAAGGAGCTAGGTACACAACCCCCCAAAAAGGAGGGTGGACAGGGGGTTTAGCGAGGAGGAAGGAGGCGTTCGCGGTGCCCGATTTGGAGCAGAGATCGAGAGCATCAGAAATGGGGCGAGGGAGGAGGCAGATGCCAGGCGATATAGCAACCATAGGAACGGGGACTGCGCAGACAAAGGGGGGGAGTGGGAAGTACGGGATGGGGGAAAGGCTAAGGATGCAGCTCCACAGGATAAGGGATGACAACTGGAAAGTGAGTAAGGAGCAGGGGAAGGAGGAAGGGGTAGAGAATGCATCGCAACAGGACAGCTGAGGTGAGGGCAGAGGGAGCGTGAAAGGAGGGAACAGCTCAGAGATACGGAGGACTTGACCAGCCAAAAAAAGGGGGAAGAGAACTTCCCCAACCAAGGACCGTGTGGGGCGGAAGTGAGCAGTAGCATACACACAGGCAGGGGAGGCAAGAAAAGAGGAGACATCGATGCGAAAGCCATAATTAGAACGCAGTCAAACCGATTAGGACCTGTGACGAGGTCCAGGAGCCGGGTGCAAACGGCGGTTTGCCTATAAAGGAACTCTCCCATAGACCAGCATTAACCCTGACAATGTCAGAAGTCTCTGAGGAAAGCTTGGTGATTGGTGATGGTATTAAACTTTTTTAGTTTATAATATTCCTGGTGTTCACGTTTTTTACTGGTTACTTAGAAGATATATACGTATATATATATATATATTACCATGATGTAAAAAAAAAAGATGTTGAGACTCTAGAAAGAGTATGGAGAAGAGCAACAAAGATGATTAGGGGACTGGAGGCTAAAACATATAAGGAACGTTTGCTGGAATTGGGTATGTCTAGTTTAATGAAGGGAAGGACGAAGGGTGACGAAGGATGACATGATAGCAATGTTCCACTATCTCGGGGGTTGCCACAAAGAAGAGGGAGTCAAGCTATTCTCCAAAGCACCTGAGATACAGAGCTTACTATGTATAAATACATTAAGTATTGCTGAAATCATTCGATAAGTGATTTTATATTTATATGTGTCATGGAATATGCTATAACTGCATCATTTCCATTTACACAAAAAGCTTCGTATACCCAACTAATAAAACTGTGGTTTAAACAATATATCATTTGGTACTGGAAGTTCAAATTGTAATCTCATCACTTTTTCTATCTAAAGCACATGGTTGTTTACAAAAATGGAGAAAAGAAATGATTCTTTTTGACATTTCAGTATAAAAATTATGAGTGCATGAAATAATGTTTTTTCCTGATTGAAGTTTATACATGATGCCCCATTTTGACTAAAAAAAGAGAAATAACAAGCATGTTCCCTTCTCTGAAGCCGAAAGCAATTTCCTTTTCTAATTTTAGTTATGCAAAGCCTATGGGCATCATCAGCATTTAGTAATTAGTTTTATAATTACTGCTGTTTTGCTCACTGTCATTCAATTTTTCTTACAACATGGTCTGGGATTGAAACATCCCACATCCACAGCTGTGTAAATTGCCACCCATTTATAAGACAAAAAAAGCAATATTCCACATTTATCATTATTTGGATACAGTAAAATTTCATACTTTAGTAATACTTTTAATACATTAACTGCCTTTAAAAAAATAAGTGGAATTCTTAAATTATAGCAAATTTTGCTGACTTATTTTATATCAAGGTGATTAGTAAAACAACATTTTCATTAAATTATACTAAATACATTGAAGATACTAATAATATGTTTACATACATGAATTTTTAAGTACATATACAGTACATCACACTGTTCTCTTTTGGGTAAGCAATGGCTTACAAAACACCCCCCTCCTAAAATAGTAAACTACAGACCTTAAGACATGAACCAAGAAAAAGAAAAAAGAAATCTGAAATCAAATTTGCAGCAATTCAGTCCCCTAACCTCTCCTTGCTTTCACTGTGTCCATACATGGCCTTTTATTTATGACACCTTAGATATCTGTTCTCAGGATCTCACCAATTCTATAAAAAACTTTGCCTTCCTGTCAACCATTCCCTCTTCCTTCAAATATCTATTTTGCAATTCAGACCTCATTCATTCTTTCCAGATGTCCAAACCATCCTATTCTACTTGTTTTGTGTTATATTTTTTAAAAAACATTCAGTCCACATTATTCAATTCTCATTAAACTTACCTCATTTTTCTGGTTTTAACACATACTTCCCAAGTCACTAATTCCCACTGAATTCCATTTTCCTTCTCTGGGCATTAACAAGCATGGCTTTCAAATAAAAAGTAGAAGCACATTCTTATGTGTAGCTATTTTCACTTCTTAAACAATAAATACATTCTTGTAACAGAAAGTATCTTGCTATCAGCATTTGGGCTCATTTTCTCTGTGAACCAAACCTCCTTGCTTTTGATACATTAATTTTCAGATATCATACTCCTTATTGTGTCATTTAATCTATCTAACATTGGCTAAAAAATTATTCAGGTTCTCAGCCTCACACGGGTACCATCTGCATAAAAAAGCCATCCATATTCATGTTCCCAGCAAATACGCATTTAATGTCACCACATGCATCCCTTATACATTTATTTATAAACAAGTCAAACAACTAAGGATACATCACATATCCTTAGATAAATGCTTAGGTACAGTTTTATTTTTCTTTTACTTTCATCACATATAATGTCAGTGCATTTAGCAATCAGTCTTCAACCCCATAATTGTACAAAAATCCATAAGTCAAGCCTATTTATATTTGCATTCATTTTTTGTAAATGAACAGATGTAGTTTCTTTCTCTCATTAATATATTTCTTGATGACCCTAATAGCAAAATTCTAGCATTCCTCTCCAATATAAAGCCATAGTGAATTTTCAAAATTTTGCTTGTTGTCTCTTAGTATTTCAGAGTTTTGCCAAATAATTTCCCAGGCATATTTAACCTAAAACACATACTTTTGTAACATTTGCACTCAGTCTTACTACCTTTCTGTTCTACAGGAAACAATAAGGACATTGTTCCAATTTTCAGCATAGATTCAATATATATATATATATGTAGGTCTTTGGTTGTTCGGGTTTTCTCCCACGTAAAATTATATATATGGTACAAATATATATATGGTACAAATAAAATACGAACACCAGGAGAGTATAAATATAAAAAAAATATACTTTACTAAAAGCTGCCAAGCTTTCATTTGGAAACTCCAAACATCATCAGGGCTAAGGAGCCAGTAAACAATGAAGACTTAAATGGGTTTTTCCGGCATCTGCAGCCGGCTCATGGACCGCGTCACCGGTCCCGGCCGGTTAATTAGTGTTCCAGATGTTTCTTTATTACTCTCCTTACGCTTCCTTCTATGGTTCTTCTGGATCGTTCCTTCCACTATCTCATTACTGGCATTCATCTCCTCCACCACCCCTTTATCCTTATTTCCTTCCATAGTACTGACCCTCCTCCCCTTTTTGTTTTCATTTTCCACCCTGGGGGCATCTGTTTCTCTTCTATCAGTGTTACAAGCTTCCCTGAGCTCACAGACGCTCCCACACACACACGCTTTTCTCAATCCCTGCTCCACACCCTTTCTTCTCACTCCTCCACTGTCATAAGTAACTTTCATACGGGTGTTGCATATTTGGGGGTCTATGCCCTCCTCCTCCGTCCTGGCAATCTTCGTATCGACAGTTCTCCACCGTTCCATTTGTTGGCTGCGTGATCGGGTGCTTACTCCGTCTCTCAATTCATCATCCCCCTTCCTCCCTATCGCATGCTCTTCCCCATTGCTGATAGGAACGGTATTCAGGCGGACACCAGGTCTCCAGATCTCTGCATTCTGATTCCCCACGTTCTCACTCTCCTCTCCTGTGCTCGTCTTTGGGGGGACTTCAAAATGTTCATCCCGGGGGGGCTGTATTGTTGGTGGGGGTATTCCTTGTCTGCAGAGGGTCCAGGCAGAACACCGTGTCTCTCCCTTTCACCGTATGCCTAGGCAATCGAGCCGTGCTTTCGTTCTTCTCCCCCCTACCACAGCGTCAGGCTGCAGACTCCTCATGCTGGATCTTCCACACTCTCCACAGTTGTTGTTAAGTTCCGGGGGTGGGGGTCTATCATGGTGATATTGGGGAAGGGGGAGGTCTTCCATCGGTGGATGATTACGTGTGTTTGACAGTGGTGGCCTCCTCAGACGTTCATTAGAGCTGTATTGGTGTTGATCGGGCGAAACGGGGGTGCCCCTGGAGTGTCGAGGGTTAGCCAAAGTTCCATCTATCTGTTCAGGATGGAGGCCAGGTGTCTCGTCACATTTACAGCTGTACAAGCATTGTTCAGACTGCTTATAATGATTGGCATTGTGTTTAAAATCCCATTTCCTCAATGCTTGTTGCACTGGATGTAAGTCAATGTGACGATTCACCGCATCTTTGTTGGAATGCCACGCCTCTTTCAATAGCCGGCCTCTCTTAGTGGCATCCTCAGACATAATGCGAACATTCACAAAGTCAAACTGGTGGCCATGTTGTGCCATATGCATCCACAATTGAGAATGCTGCTCGCTCCTTCTTATAGCTAACTGATGTTCATGCAAGCGAGATCTTAAACGCTTAGCTGTTTCACCCACATAATTGCCATCGCAGTTCTTGCAATTGATTTTATAGATTACTGCTGATCTATCCATGACAGGGAGTGGGTCCTTGGGGCAAACGACTTTGGACCGTAATGTCTGATTGGGTCTATGGGCCACTTCTATTCTATGGGGGGCCAGCAGTCTGGCTGTTGCTTCCGAGACGTTATTAATATATGGCAAAGAGACACGTTTTCTTTGTAATAATGGTTCCTCTCTCTTTTGGTTGTTCCGGGACTGGGTGTAAGACCGTACTGTCTGATAAACCTCAAAGGATACCCATTACGTTGATAAATCCGGAAAAGGTATTGCCTTTCTTTCTTCTTAAACTCCTCAGTGCTGCAGTGGGAGTCCACCCGCTTAAACAATGCTTTAATGCAGCTAGCTTTATGAGATACGGGGTGGTTGCTCCTATAGTGGTGTATTCTGTCCGTGTGGGTGGGTTTACGAAACACCCCTGTAAGTAACGTCCCATCCAACTGGCGGTATATTGACACGTCCAGGAAGGCTAGGTGACCTTGTTTTTCTTCCTCCACTGTAAACTGAATGTCGGAGCAGATCGAGTTTAGTACTCTCATAAAGGTAGCTACATGTTGTTTTTTAACAACCGCAAACGTGTCATCCACGTACCGAACCCAAAATTTGGGTTGGTATAAGGCCATAGCCCTGTGTTCTAGCTGTTGGAGTACTATTTCCGCTATAGTGCTAGAAATGGGGGAGCCCATAGGTGTCCCTTTAACTTGTTCGAAGATGGTACCCTGGAAGGTGAAATAGGTGGTGAGACATATTTCCACTAATCGCAGGAGGTCATCTGTCTGAAGGGAGTCCTGGTGGTGGCTCCCTTCTGTATTCCTCAAGTGTTCTCCCAGGGCTGAAATAGCTAAGTCCTGGGGGATGGAGGTGAAGAGGGAGGTAACGTTGAACGATACCATCCTCTCATCATCCTCCACCCTAAGGGTCTTAATTCTGTTGAGGAATTCTTCTGCAGAATTGACTGTTGTGGGGCTACCTTCCACAAGGTGGCCCAGACGAGTGCTGAGCCACTTCGCTAATCCCGATGTAGGGGTACCTATAAATGACACGATAGGGCGAAGTGGGGTGCCTTCCTTGTGGATTTTTGGGAGCCCGTAAAATCTAGCGAGCGCCGTGTCACGGGGGCGTATCTTCTTTAGGATATCATCTCCGATTTTCTTACTGCATTTAAGATTATTAAGCAGTTTGTTGATTTTATTCCTAAGGGTAACTGAGGGATCCTTCTCAACTATTCTATAGGCTGTTCTATCATTGAGGAGTTTGAGCGCCTTGGTGGTATACAGCGTCTTGTGCATGACAATGGTCATCCTCCCTTTATCTGCTGGGAGTATAACAATGCTATCATCTCTTTTAAGTTGCCGAAGGGCTTGGGTTTCATCCCTAGATAGCACGTGATGGTATCTATGGCTTGTAAGCAGCCCAGTGACCTGTTGTCTTATCAAACTCTTAGTATCTTCATCCCCCCCTATGTTGTACATAGTTGGCTCTAGGGCCGCTATGAAATCTAAAGCACTAGCGTCCATCAGGTTATGGCCTATATCACGCTGCAGCAAGGTGAGTTGTGAATGGGTAAGTATTTTAGAAGAGAGGTTACAGACCAGTCCACCCATAGAGCTGTTACTATATTTTAACTTACGTAATGCGTTCATCTTGTGACTGAGACATGTTGCTGTTTCTTGTCTCGTTGTCTTCTCCACCGTCTCAATATGGTGAATCAATTCTTGGAGGTGATGTCTCGATAACATGGCCTCACATTGCCTTTGGCAGTCTTGGACCCATTGTTTCAACGTTCCGACTCGCCTATGTTGGTCGTTAATGAGGGCCCGCGTAGTCTTGCGTTGAAATTGGTGGATGGCTTGTTGGCATTCGATGGAGTTAATTATGGGTTTCTTCCTCAATGATTTAAGTGTCAGGTTTTCTCGGATGCAGGAGTGTAGGAACGCTATTTTACGATAGCTTGCTGAAATACGGCATGTCAATTTCTCCCATTTTCTGGCTAGAAAGCAAAGCTGCTCTGTCATAATGCTGGAAAATTTGCATAAAAATACGACTCCTGGGCATGTCTATGGTACAAATAAAATACGAACACCAGGAGAGTATAAATATAAAAATATACTTTACTAAAAGCTGCCAAGCTTTCGTTTGGAAACTCCAAACATCATCAGGGCTAAGGAGCCAGTAAACAATGATGACTTAAATGGGTTTTGCCGGCATCTGCAGCCGGCTCATGGACCGCGTCACCGGTCCCGGCAGGTTAATTAGTGTTCCAGATGTTTCTTTATTACTCCCCTTACGCTTCCTTCTATGGTTCTTCCGGATCGTTCCTTCCACTATATATATATATATATATATATTTAGGTTTTGCTAACAAAGAATAAAGAGAGAATGGTATAGCTATTTCGAGTTCCTTTAACTCTCATCAGCCAAACTTACTCTTCTGAGATTCGAACCTGGGCTATCTGCATGTTAGGCAGATGTTATAACCTCTAAGCCACGGGTTCTCTCCCACTCTGTTAGCTATCAGGAGAGAGACAGGGGGAGGAGATTTTTACCTTGAATGAACACCCTGTCAGCCCAAATATGGGAGAAAGAAATCTTCTTTCTTTTCTTTTCTTTTGCCTGTATCAGCTCAATCTAGAGCCATCCACAAGCAGCAGTCACTAACTGCGACATCATTTTACATTTTTAGGTTTTGCTAACAAAGAATAAAGAGAGAATGGTATAGCTATTTCGAGGTTCCTTTAACCCTCATCAGCCAAACTTACTCTTCTGAGATTCGAACCTGGGCTATCTGCATGTTAGGCAGATGTTATAACCTCTAAGCCACGGGTTCTCTCCCACTTTGTTAGCTACCAGGAGAGAGACAGGGGGAGGAGATTTTTACCTTGAATGAACACCCTGTCAGCCCAGATATGGGAGAAAGAAATCTTCTTTCTTTTCTTTTCTTTTCTTTTGCCTGTATCAGCTCAATCTAGAGCCATCCACAAGCAGCAGTCACTAACTGCGACATCATTTTACATTTTTAGGTTTTGCTAACAAAGAATAAAGAGAGAATGGTATAGCTATTTCGAGTTCCTTTAACTCTCATCAGCCAAACTTACTCTTCTGAGATTCGAACCTGGGCTATCTGCATGTTAGGCAGATGTTATAACCTCTAAGCCACGGGTTCTCTCCCACTCTGTTAGCTATATATATATAGGTCTTTGGTTGTTCGGGTTTTCTCCCACGTAAAATTGGAAGTGTCTTGGCGACGTCATCTTCACGAAGCTGAAAGCACCATGACGAATGAGACTTCGTCGAAACGTCGCCAAGACACTTCCAATTTTACGTGGGAGAAAACCCGAACAACCAAAGACCTACATACAAATACCCGCGAAAACCTCAGAAAACATATATATATATATATATACACACACACACACACACACATACACACACTAAAAATAATTAATCAGTAATATTTTCTTTTTTTCAATACTTTTTTTTACCAGTGATTTCGTAACAGTAATCTTCTATTATTTACATTCCCCCCCTTATTCTTCTTTAGAATATTTGTCCTTGTTGCCCCATTGTGTCTTATTTGCATTTTTCTTCCTTCATACTATACTTCATACTAAGAATAATACATATTATTATTATTATTATTATTATACATTATTATACACACATTTTCACTTTTGACCTTTCCACATTTATTCTCCTCTATTATTTCTAGTCTCCAACCAGTCATACCACTTGTTCCATATTAGATAGTACTCTGTGTCTTCCTTTTCTTTTATCTCTTTTGTTAATTTGTCCATCTCAGCACAGTCCAGGATTTTTCTTATCACTTCTTCCTCTGATGGTATATTCTCATTTTTCCAGAACTGTGCATATGCTATTCTTGCTGCTGTTGTTACATGTAAAATTAAGTACCATATTTCTTTACTATATTTTCTGTTTAAAATACCCAGCAAAAAGATCTCTGGTTTCCAGTCTACGGGTTGGTCTATTATTTCTTCGATCCATCTTCTTATTATAGTCCAGTTTTTTTTCGCTACTGGGCATGTCCATCATAAATGATAATATGTTTCATGTACTTTTTTATATTTCCAACATGTTGGCGAATTGTTCTGGAACATCTTGTGAAGCTTTGCTGGTGGAAGATGCCATCTATAAAACATCTTCAACTGGTTTTCCTTGAATGCCGCTGACATAGTCAATTTTATGTTTATTTCCCGTATTTTGTCCCATTTCTCCAATTCTATATTATATCCAAAAATTTTTGCCCATCTAATCACTGTGTCTTTGACAACAGTAATATTTTCATTAGCTATACCATCTACACCTGCAGCTTTAAATTTTTAAATATTCTCACAAAACTGTTGACTTCATTTTTCATAATTTTTAAATATTTTATTATGAATTATATTAAGCATATAAAACTAAAAAAGAAATTTAATTCAAATATATATTTTAACAACTGTGGGGAAAAGTATGAAAAATACCCCCAAAATATGAAATTTTTCCTTTTATCCCCCAGCGAGCATATTCAACATTAACAATTTATTGCTATCTCTTAAATTACTACCAGATACATCTTCATTCCATACCTCACCCCATTTTCTATAAATTCATCTCTAAATCTAAAATTCTCCTTATTAATCAACAAAGCCCCAGTAAAAATAAACAAACAATACTTAACAACATAAACATATAATTCCGCTTTTCACTTGTCTAAATCCTCATTCTTTTGCACTTAAATGTAAGTAAAAAAAATTTCCTGCAGAAGAAGATCTTTCTAATTAGTTTCAAAGACTTTTTAAAATCACTTTCACAAAGCCTTAGCATTTAAACTCTTTAAATCAAGTCTAAAGTCACTCCTTTGCTGTATATTGCAAAAAGATAAAAAAAATGATTTTACAAAGCTGAAAATATAGTTTTCTTTCTTTTTCAGTGGATTGAAGGGAAGCTTCACCCAGCGACTTGAAGGTTTGCAGTTCCAAAGATTTTTCAATTTTAAAGAGGCCAATACAAAAATTAAACTCCAAATTAATTAAAAAGTTGAGGCTTGGTCAACCCTTAAGCCCATGAAAGACTGAATTTGCAGCTTAGAGCAGAGGTCCCCAAACCTTTTGGGCACTAGGGACCGGTGCCATGGAGAAAGATTTTTCCGTGGACCAGAGGGGAGGGGAATGGTTTTGAATACTGTCTGCATCCTGAGGATGGATCTTTGCTTGTTTGTGCGGCCTGCTTGCTGCAGATCAGGGGTTGGGGACTCCTGGCTTAGAGCACGGTGGCATCCATGATGCCAAGCTGATTGTAGGCAACTACAAAAACTTCAGTTATCTATTCACAAAAATCAGTTGTTGAGGAGTACATATGGGCAATCTCCAGATCTCTTTTTATTCCAAAGAGAATTTCGGCAGGCTGGTTCTCACATCCAGCTGCCTTTCTGCTCATAAAGCCCTTGCAATCTATGTGGAGTAAAGAAAAACGCAGACGTTGTCTTGCCTCAGTGGAAGTACATTTATAGTATTTATTCAGTCCTTCTCATTGAAATACCAATATACTTCCCTAAAATATTCTACCCCCATTACTTTTTCAAGTTCATTTAGTTGCTTTCATCTACTTTTCTTAATCTTGTCTTGTTCTTTTTACTATATTCTTTGCAGTAACATTTTTTCTCCTTATATATTATACATTATCTTTCTCTTATCTTTTTTGCAGTAATCATTCTTTTTCCTCATCCAGTTTTCCTTTCTAAAAAATTAGCTAAATTCTTTTTCGCACTCAATGAATTCCATATAGTTCTATAGCATTCTGTAGCATAATTATTTTTGTTCTGTTTCAAGCAGCTTGTGCGTGTCCATTTTCCTTATCTTTACGTTCTATTAATTCTGTTCTCAGATTAATCTGTTTTCCAATAGTTTTTCATTTAGCATTTTGCACATTCTGCTCCTGAACTACTTTCATTATATTTTCCCATGCTCATTTTTTTCCCAAGATTCCCTCTTGATACCAAATAATGTCTGCTCCAATTGAGAATTTAGCATCCTTCATTAAGAAGTCTAATAGGGTGGGGTCTCCAAACTTTAGAGGAAGAGGCTACTCCGAAGACTCAGGGCAGCCAAGGAAAAGGAATATTTCTGAGGTCCCACCAGGTGGCAAATTTAAGGCAAAGGACTTGTCTGACTTGGTGAAAATGCAGATATGGTCCTTCAAAACACCTTGAATCCATGCCACTTAGAGCTTTAAAGATAATAATCAGTATCTTGAATTGAATCCAGAAAGCAATTGGAAGTTAAAGTAGCTTGTTTAGGCAGAGAAAATCAAGAAGCATTTAAGCAAGAAAACCCAAATTCACAGATATGATACAGATGGTACCTGGCTCAATAGTAGTAACTGTGAGAGGGATCTTGGAGTCCTAGTGGACAATCACTTAAATATGAGCAAGCAGTGTGCTGCAGCTGCCAAAAAAGCCAACACAGTTCTAGGCTGTATTAATATAGGGATAGAATCAAGATCATGTAAAGTATTAATACCACTTTATGATGCCTTGGTAAGGCCACACTTGGAATACTGCCTCCAGTTTTGGTCACCACGGTGTAAAAAAGATGTTGAGATGAGGGGACTGGAGGCTAAAACATATAAAGAATGGTTGCTGGAACTGGGTATGTCTAGTTTAATGAAGAGAAGGACTAGGGGTGACATGATAGTAGTGTTCCAATATCTCAGGGATTGCCACAAAGAAGAGGGAGTCAAGCTATTCTCCAAAGCACCTGAAGACAGGACAAGAAGTTGGAAACTAATTAAAATAGAATTAAGGAGAAATTTCCTGACAGTTAGAATAATTAATCAGTGGAACAACTTGCCTCCAGAAGTTGTGAATGCTCCAACACTGGAAGTTTTTAAGAAGAGATTGGACAACCATTTGTCTGAAATAATAAAGGGTTTCCTGTCTGAACAGGGAGTTGGACTAGAAGATCTCCAAGGTCTATTCTATTCTATTCTATTCTATTCTATTCTATTCTATTCTATTCTATTCTATTCCATTCTATTCTACAGTAGGAATTGAACATAGGTAAAATGTAAAGCACCACAAATGTCTGCACTGCTGCATACTGGACCAATTGTTAACTTCGGAAGATCTTGAAAAGCAGCCCAGTTGCAACAGAGTCCATTGCAAAAATACAGGGGCCTTCAAACTTGGCCCTTTTATAACTTGTGGACTTCAACTACCAGAATTCCTCAGCCAGGCACACTGGCTGAGGAATTCTGGGAGTTGAAGTCTACAAGTCATAAAAGGGCCAAGTTTGAAAATCCCTGCAATAATACAACCAAGAGGTGACCAAAGCATGACTTTAAGCAAGAAAGGCCACCCAATTGAGGAATGAGAGTTCTCTTTCAAGGTTGCAAGCACACACATGCAAACACAGTACTAAGAAGCTGGAGTATTTACTACAGTTTAGGCAGATAGCAGCAGACAGAATTGTAATTCAAATGCATAATAGCAGAGTGCTTGCCTGAAAAGTGCCAATTACAGCCCAAGAAGCAATAATGTAATCCAAATATGTTCCAAGAGTGACAGAATGCCAAATCAGGTAATATGCTGGACCAAGAGACAAAGGGTCATGAACAAGGAACAAGAATTTAAAGCTAAAAAGTTGTTTCCAAAAAACCAAAGCAAAGCACCAGATTAAATCTATCTGCAGAGAGCTGACTGCAATTACTCATGCCTTGCCCTTTGTCTAACAAGGAGTCTCACCTCTGTGGGCATCTAGTTCTGGGGCTTGAGAATTATGCCTCATCATCTGTCTAACAGGAGATGCCTATAGCTGATCAACTTCAATTGAATTTCTGAAGCTGACAATCCTGAAGCTGACAATCCTGAAGCACACAGGCACCGGTGGAGCAACATCATCAGATTTAAGGTCAGATTCTGAATTGTTGCTCATAACAAAGATGCAATTGGATCACAAATCAAACATGGGTAAAATCGCAAGAGCTGCAAGTCCAGAAGCAGCCCAAATTGTGCACCAACTCAGTCTAACATAGACAATCTAGACTCTAGATTCTAGACTGATATACCACTTAAAGTCCTATCTAGAGAGATTGCTTTGCCCCATTTACACTATTTATCTCAAAATACAGTTGTAGATAATAGATGAGGCTATCTTTGAAAATAATTCAAAAACTCTGGTTAGTTCTCAGCAGGACAATTAGATAGCAAAGTGAAATTAGCAGATGCAGGCATATGTATCTGTGCCATTTTCTCATTTCTGTGGGATATTCAGAACTGACACTCATTCAAATAACCCTAAACAATGTGGAACAAAAAGTATTCTCAAAGTTTTATTTCAGACGTGGGAAAGACTTTTTCTTTCTAAGTAGCACTCTATCTATGGAATGCCCTTCTCAGAAAAACTTGTCTGATGCATACATTAACTGTGGTTCCTAAGGATGATTTTGTTACTTTAGAAGTCTGTTTATACATTTATTTACTCACATTTCTAATGTTGCCCAACTCATTGGTGACTCTCTCATGTTACACTATTACTTCCATGCAATTTTAGAATCTATTGGCTGCCATTTACACTTTTGTTGCTCTTAATTGTTTATAATGTCTATTGTACTTTTCACTTCACAGACTTTTATAATGTTATGTATTAATTTTTATTGTCTTAATTCTATAATGTGCTTCAAAGGTCTAATACCACCCAGAGAACTTGTTTTAATCATTATCATCTCACTTTTTAAAAGCTGACTTCAATTAATATTTTCACAGACATATGGTACATAAATTTGGAACAGGAGTATTGGTTCTTTGTTCTCATTCCTATACTCCATTCTTCTAGTAAAAGTCTGGTGTTGCTCCAAGGGGTCGTCTGACCAATTCAGTAAGCAAGTTGAATTTGGAAATAATATTCTTAGCTGCAATGAAGGAATTGGAAATTGTTTTCCAATACCATCAAAGCTAAAGGAAGCATAATTAGCATTACTGTAATATAGTTTTGTAATTTAATATGTATTTGATAATAAAAATTCATTGAGAGTCAAAGGGTTAAAAAACAAAATACTTCATGGATTACTATATTTGGAAGAATAATTAACTCAGTATGTTTATTTATCTACTTTTGCTACTTGATTAAATGAATGACTGATGACAGGTTCCTTGTTTTCTTCCTTTTTGTCAGGATAAATGTTCAGTATTAGCTTAAATGAAAGTACTCAAAATAATTATAATGAAATTAAACACCGTGTAATTGTGTTTATAGGCTTTCAACTTATTTTTTTAAATATATTCTTAAATAATATTAAAGGATATAATTGACAATCAACTCATTTTACCACATTATACTACTTTTTAAAATGGCCATATCATGTAATGAAATAAAGAGAAAAAAAGAATGCAATTGGAGAAAGAACAGAAAAAGGATACAGAATAGAACAATATAGAAGTTAAGGCAAAAAGAATCTACTGTAATGGAACAGGAGATGAAAAGAAAGATCACTGAAAAGTTTTATCTAGTGAAAGTAACCAAGCCAACTGTCTCAAAGATGTTTTTTGAAAAGTCAAGGAAAAGACAGTTTTTCCTAGAAGAAGAAGAAAAAGTTTTGCTTCTTATCCAAGAAGTTTCACCATTCACAACTAATAAAGCTTCTTGAATGAGAATCAAAACATTTTCTTCTTCTTTCTCAAGGAAAAAACAGACCAGCTGCCTCTTGAAAAAGCCCCTTGTAGACAATTATGACCTGGATGACTGAGAATCTTCACAGACATTTAATCAAGCCAAGTATTTCTGAACAATTAGCTAACTATCAGCTGAAAACTGTTGAGAAAAGGCTTTTTCAACAAGGCTTGTTTCTACTGTAGAAGGAAACAGAAAAAGTGACCAATCTCATATCAAAAGTGGGATAGACTACATTGCAGAATTCTCTTCTATAATTCATATTGGTAAATAAAGTTTACATAAATGTGCAGACTCAGTGCAGTAATTCTGATTATAGTTGAAAGAGATATATATTTGGTTTACATCTGGATATAAACTTAGTTAACTTTCATGCCCTAATCTACAATATATACAAATCAGTAATTGTATAATAAAAGAACTGAACTGAAAAAGGTAGGTAAAAGTGAATTGAGATTTTTAAAAAAATTTGCAATGTTATTTACAGCTGAATGCATAAAATATATATTTTAAGAAAGTGCATTTACTTTAGAAAAGGTAACTTCTAAAAATATTGTCATTTTAAACACTCAGTCATGTTAACTCTTAGTGACTTTATAAGCATGTGTTCTCCATGCTATCCTGTCAAGCACAGCTTCTTTCAGTTGTTGGATGTTCATCTGTGCATCAATTTTGATGTTATCAAGCCAACATGTTCTTCGTTTGCCCCTTCTTCTTGTTCCACTAACCATTCCTAGCATCACTGACTTTGGCAATGAATTTGCACGCACAACATGGATATCACAATAAAGACTGTGCAAAATGTTTTGATTGTAAGCAATGTTAATGAAATTCTGTACCATTCTATATCACAATACTGTGTGAAATACAGGACAAACTTCATTGGGAAATGGAATAAACTTGTCAGAATCATTCCTTGTTCTGATAAACCTATATTAGCTGAGAATTCTTTATATTTTTCAAAATGATAAGATTTTTTTGATAATGTGTGCCAAATCTCCTCTTCTCAGTTGAGGTTATGCAAACATTTTATATTGGCAACCTTCAATAGCAAATGTAGAATAACCACCACAAATAACACAGAAAATAATGTGTGTCATTATATAATTCAGTGAAATAACTGCAAGCTGAGTAATGTGCACTGTTCATTCCCTATCTTTAAAAGGGCAAAGGGAAACTAGAAAGCACATAGAGACAGTCATAGCTATTATTAAGGACATCAAAGAACTTTCAGAACAAAAAAAATGCTATTAAAAGATGACCACTTATTTTAATAAAGAGTTCAGAACCAGTTCGCACAATTAATGGCACACTAAATAATATCCTGCAAATGATCCCAGGAACACTGCAGTTCAAATAATATCTCATTTGTACCAGGTTCTCATAAGGATATTGTCATTGCTTGTCTTTACTCTACAATTTCCATAAGCTATTATTGCAAAATTGTCAAAGTTGTGAGGGAAATAGCTTTGAAAAGCCTGATTCAGGCAATACATTTTCATTCGTGCATTCCCAAGAATACCTGACAGCAGAACCATTTCAAGCCACTCAACAGGGACTAGCACTGGCACTTGTTTCAGATAAAGCTGGGTCAAACCTGCCACCCAATTTTTCAGTATCCTTTATCATTTGGGAAATCTACGTAAGTCAACATAACAGAGATTGTAAATATATCAGTGCAACTGAGTGCAGAGGGGGGTGTGGGGTGTGTGTGTGGGGGGGTGGAGAGTGAGCTTTGTTTTCTTGCATTGTCTTTCAAAGACTGATCAGTTAATCACATAGCTATTCTATCGTGGTCAGATTCAGTAATGGGCAAAAGAATATGGAAAGTTCC
The DNA here is from genome assembly GCF_016545835.1 of Crotalus tigris. NCBI lineage: Eukaryota > Metazoa > Chordata > Lepidosauria > Squamata > Viperidae > Crotalus > Crotalus tigris. The sequence continues at coordinate 25,178,718 of NW_024096970.1, forward strand.
ACTATGTCCACACATAGCAACTTTTAAAAGGAAAGTGGGAAGGATGATACAAGATAATAAACAAACTTTACTCCCAAATGACTTTGTGTCCTTCTTCATTGTGCATCCATTTCCTTTCATTATTCTTTTGCCCATTTTAATTTTGCCCCAGCCCAACTTCATAATTGGTGAATTAAAAGGTATGGATGAAAGTTTAGAGCAACAACAGTACAAAATAATGTAAGGCATTTTTAAAATATTCTTTGTCTTCCAATACTTTACTGTCACACTTCTTTGTACCATACTGTACATATACTGATCAGACAGACCTCTTTCATAAATGTGTGCAGCATCATGATGCACATTACAAAAACCACTGAGATTGCATCACAATATCACAACATTCTATCAGTTTCTTGATTGTGAGAAAAATACTAAGACTTAAACAAACCTTACAAAGATTTTACAGTGACAGAATTAAGTACTGTACATATATATAATCTTCAGCTTACAACAATTGGGATCGAAATTTCCATTGTGCATTGTTGCAGTTGTTAAGTGAAGTTGGGCCCGATTTTACGACAAAGAGGAACAGCCAAACAAGACAGATCCAATTCAGAAAAGGAACAAACATGTTCACAAAATGCCTCATTAATACTCAAAAAGTAACAGGAAATTTAGTGTGTGTGTGTGTGTGTGTGTGTGTGTGTGATTCACCATGACATTAAAGAATAACAGAATGTTAGCTGAAACATTAAGTAATTAAGGCACCAGGTTAGAGAGCAGGAGACTGTGAGTTTTACTCCCATTTTAGGCATAAAAGCCAGCTGGGTGACCTTAGGCCAGTCATTCACTCTCAGTCCAGCTCACCTCACAGGGTTGTTTTGTGGGGAAAATAGGAGGAGGAAGGTGTGTTGGGTATCTTTTCTGCCTTGAGTTATTTCTAAAAATAATAATGGTGGGATATAAATAAATAAAAATAAAATAAAAACAAAATTCAACTTTTCATTTCTAATGCTTATATTAACAGTCAGAGAAAGCATGAATAGCTAGATATATTACTCCCTTTGTACCTTAACTGTGAAAACATAATGCAGTGTCTCAAAACATTCATTAAGTTTAGATTCCCTCCTAGACTTTGTGCAAAGTACACCCACAGTACAATCTCATGTGATTCTGGCCAGAGACTAACTATATGATATATTAAATATGTCATTTGACTTGTGACAATAATAAAGATTTTTTCTCTCTTTAGCCTTATGCATAAAAAGGCAATTTCAATAATGACCACAATTGGGAGATTTAATACATCCCTGTCCTACTGCAATTCCAACAATAATAAAACTCAGCTGTGCTGCTATAGAGATCCCACTGGAGAATAAATATGAATACACACACATATACCGAATTAATTTAGCACTGATTTGCAGTCAACTGAGCTTTTAAATGGAGCAGCTACAAATGTAACATCCAGTCTGAAAACTCGTGAGATTCTAAGGGCTTGCAGTACAACCTGCATGATAGGTAAAATTTGGATTGTCCCACTGCTTCTTTCTTAATCTAACAAAAGGGGATAATTTAAAAAAAAACACAAGAGAATATGGTGGCTCAGGATCTACTGATTCCACAAGAGATCTGTCATAACCCTGCTCATTAAGTTCACAGCTCATAACTATACTGTTACCAGCTATCTAGAGAAGTTGTCTCTGCCACTGGTTTACAGGGAGAAAGTAATCCCTTTCCTTCAGTATCCTGATCCAAGGGAATACACATAATTAATACTAAATTCCTTTTCTAAAGTGAGCATCACTGGTTAACTCTATATAGCAAGGTCAGAGATGTAAAATAAAGTTGAAAGGAAGCTCCCCCCCCCAAAAAAGAACAATTGTTTTCTGAAGTCTAGTCTGCAGTCAGCTATTATAACAAGCAAGGATGTGATGAAAGAACCTACACGAATGAATTTACAAAGCTCTGATTTCAAACCATAAACAAAATATAAGCTATACTAAAACTATAGTCACTGATTCTAGGTTGATGCCAGAACTATTAGCTCTAGTCCTGATAAGCTTTGGTCGTCCATGGTAAATTGGAGACAGTCTTCTATTTTTGAAGGAAATCTACTCTCCTGATAGATTTCTCAGTGTGTGATCTTCACAGACTTCATTTTTATTGTGGCTCCTTAGTGTTCTCTGAATTTAATTATTTTCGTGCAGATGTTTCATTACCAAACTAGGTAACATCATCAGTGCTGTTGATGTTACCTAGTTGGGTAATGAAACATCTGCAAAGAAATAACCAAATAATCAAACAACTGCAAGAAAATATCCAAGCTCAGAGAGCAGGACTCTACATATCATATCTTCTTCTTTTTACTATCTATTATTTGAATTGATAGGACTCTTCTCTTTTTAAAGAGTTCTTTCAGTGTCTGGACTCTTGAAATTAATTTTTTTCAATATTCACTATAACTATTTGTCTATGGGTGCAGTGTCAGAGAATTCATAGGTAGAGTGATATTGATCCCTATATCATCCTATATAACTCTATATACCAGGTTTAGGTAAAACATAACAGACAACCATTTGTCTGAGATGGTATAGGGTTTCCTGGCTGATCAGCAGGTTTGACTAAAAGATCTCCAAGGTCCCTTCCAACTCTGTTATTCTATTCTATTCTATTCTATTCTATTCTATTCTATTCTATTCTATTCTATTCTATTCTACTCTACTCTATTCTACTCTACTCTACTCTATTCTAATGTTTGGGGGAAGATGAAGAATGTAGAATGGGGAGGGTCACTTAATACTTGTTTTAAGATTTACCTTTTACCTAGTTTTAAGATTTACCTTTTTGCCTGTTTTCTAAATGCAGAATGCCCGTTTTAAGGCCTACACTACACTAGCAAGTCATCTAAAAATAAATATTATTATATTCAACATGATTTACTTTTAAGTAGACATATATGAGAGATTTCGGTTTACCAAAGTATATGAATGAAGGAGAAAGCTAGATTGAAAGCCTTTTTTAAAATAATAGTTTGATATATGTAGGGAGATTTACCTTTGATACTTCTCTGGCATGCAACACCTAGCTCAGTAACTAATTAGTGATTTGAACTATATTTCAACTATTTCAAATATTTCAACTTAAAACTACAGAAAACTATTAAATGCCTATTTCACACTGTATAATTGTAAAAGAAGGTGTGGTTAATGTAAACTTATATACTGATTGTAATACTTATTGTATATTTGAAAATGAATTGGAATCACTTCTCCCTTTGAATAGAAATTAATTATTCATTTCCTCTTGACTGATAACAAGTTTCACAGCTGTTATTATGTGTTTACAAGATTCCTTCTAATATGGAAACCACTGTGCTTTACACAAATGAGTACAATACTTAAAATTTACTTTTCTATTTACTTAATGGACTTTTTTTAATGTACCATAATGATGCTGGAAGAACTAAAATTAAGTGTATTACAACAAACTGAAATACTATTACTTTACTTTTTGTTCTGATTACTTACAGTATTTAAACTAATCAGTGTAAACTGAGGTAGGGAATATGCTCTGTAAGAATAAATCTCTGGCAAAATAAATATCTAACTTGTACAGTGTGAAATAGGCAATTAATAGTTTTCAGATGGGAATATTCAGGCTTCTAATTAGCCATTTCCCGGCTATACAAGACAAGTTAAATTTGTCTGTAGATGACTATATGGGCAGGCACTGAGGTTTAATGTAGCAAGCACAACAACTTTTGTTTTTCTAGCTACAGATGCAGAGAAGTATGCCATAGCGCTCTCTCTCCCTCCCTCCCTCTCCTTCTCTTTCTCCCTCCCTCTCTCCCCCTCCCTCTCTCCCTCCCTCCCTCCCTCTCTCTCTCTCTCCCTTCCTCCCTCTCTCTTCTGTAGACCATGGAACACAGAGCTAGTTCCACCTGCACAAATATCTCTCTAACCCAGAATTGCATGTGTAAGGAATCAATTCATATTACCTGAACACTCACAAACTATATGATTCTGAATGAATTATTTGTATATTATACTGCTCAGGCAAGTAGACCTTCAACGGAATGGTTATTTGCTAAAGTGACAGTATTTTCTATCAATCAAAATCCACAATACACTGTGACAACCTAGTCTAGGGACGGCAATGTTTCACCAAGCTAATTTCCTGCAACAACTCATGCCAGGACAACGATCTCTTTAAACGTAAGCAGGTCAGGTATTATTCCTGTCCTGCTCTCTGTCATGACCCATAAAATTGAGATGGTAGCTGGGGAATGTTTAGCAGCTTCCGGAAATATCTGAAAGCTAATCAGATGTCCATTGCTGCTGAGGCCCATTTGACTAATACCATTGCTGGTTCAACAGGGGAAGGTTTCTTTTAAATACAAGCTATGGCACAAATGGTGGTTTTTAAAATCTGGAATATACAGATTGTTGTGTGCCACGACACAGAGGTCTCTGGGAAGTGAATTGTGACTTGGGGAACATTTGTGGCCCTAACAGATCTAGAAAAAAAACAGAGTAAATCTGAATTCCTGAATATCATGGTATTGGGTCACTCTTCAAAAACCACTGCCAAATCTTATCTAGGTAACAGGACGCTTGCAATCCCAGATCCACAGCAGAATTGGAAAAATCATGTTAATATACAAACATGCAAACATATATTCCCTTATTAATTTAAAATATCAGACTGATATAAAATTATATTAGTGGTAAAACAGCTTATTTATAAAAACTGAAAAATGCAAAGTATCCTTTAAACTTACATATGAGTGTGTGTGTGTGTGTATGTGTGTGTGCGCGCGCGCATTTCTTTGGATATTTGGAATGAAATTTCTTATGGGATAATTCCATCCCAATACTGAAAATAGTATTAAAAAGAAATAATATTGAAATCAACTGTTTGCATATTACTACATTCAGGTATCAAATGTACAAGGGAAAAAAACCTTGTTTGCTACACTAAGTTATACTAAATAAATTAAATGATAGTGCCTATTCTTTAGATTAATACAAATATGATTTTTAAATATCCACCAAACAAAGATTATTATAGATAAAGAAAAGTTTAAACCAACATTAATTGCAATTAGATTTTTTGAATGGTTACAATAATCTGTTACTTAAAGTAACCACTGCTGGCCAGAAATGGTTATTTTTTGAATAATTTCATTTGTGATAAAACAGATATTTCAAAAATACTGTAAAAACTATTGGTTGGTTTAAAGTTGCCTAACATTTCATTTTCAGGATGTAATTGAGCTGGGAAATATTACACTGCATTATCTAAATGTTCTTTCTGCAAGCATAATTTGGAATAATCCAAACAATACATTTATAAGAAAATAAATTATTCAAATATTATAGACATAAAATAGCAAAGGGCTGTTCTGAAATTCCAAATTAAAATTATTAAATTGTGTATAGCTATATATGTTGACATTGAATTATTAATATCAGAAGGCCATCCCATTTTGATTATAATTTATCACAGTATTTCGTGTGTGTGTGTGTGTGTGTGTGTGTGCGCGCGTGCGCCCACGGGGGAGGGGAGACAGAGAAAGAGACAGAGAGACAGAGAGAGAGAATGTCAGCAATGGTAAATATACACTTGATGAGTTGATCCCAGATGTTATATGTAACATAAATAAAATACAATTTATTACTATAATGTATTAAAATGTCTCTTTAATTCTGATTTGACCATATCATTTGAATTCAAAATCCCACACTTAAGTTTTTATAAAACAAGCAGCAACATAAAATGTAGAGAACCTGTACTGTAACATCTCAGAGCCAAAATGGACTGAAAGGCTGTCACATTCAATAATGTAGCCAACCTCACTGCTTTAGATCAACAAAAGCTACAATAGCTGACATAGTTGATCATGAGCAAAGTGCAATAGTATTTACCTGCTATAACTGCCAGAACAAAACATGTCCTGAAGAAATTAGAACATATGCTAGAAAACAGATCAATCTCTCACATTCTCACAACTAAAATGCTATTCAGCATTTCCACCATGTTTTAGTGATCTTTTGATAAATTTTTTGAGTCCTTCCTGAGTAGATACACTTCTATCTTACTTCTGCCTCCACTGTCTATTGTGTATGCTTTTGCTCTCTCTAGGTCTATCTGTACAACTAAAATAACTATTCGAGATAACCACTATCCTGCATGATTTTGTTAATACCCCTGCTGGCAAACATGACATCCTGAGGTATCAAGTTTTGCAATTCAATTATATGTGGTATGTGGTTTCTTTTTTGTATCCAGAATTTCTCATAATTAAGTTTTATCCAGGAGAGATACAATCTCCTTCACCTGTCTCCACACCATGCTTAATTACATATAACTGAACTTTTGTTTTACAGTAAATATTTACAAAACAGTATCTCTTCTTTTGGGATTCCTTCAAAGTTCCCAAGTTGCTTTGTTTGCATTTTCTTTCCCCTTTTTCAACACTTCCATTCCATTCTTGAAATATATGGAGCATAACTCTGCAGAATCTTCCATCTATGGGTGTACCACAAAAATATATAAAGATATTACATACTGGCAATTTTATTTTATTTTCGGTCCCCACACTGACATAAGGTAAGGTGGGTCTCAGTTGGTCAGTTAGGCTGGGAGCATTGGGCTGTCTTTCATGGCATTTCCTCACAGGCCTAAGTTGGTCGTGCTATTCAGGTCTCTGGGGGTGATGAAAACCACTTTAGCAGACTTTGAGAAGGACAAGGAAGGACAGTTTTGGTCTGGCAGCAACCATACTAGTCAATAGGTTTCAGTTCAGTGCCTTTGATATGCAAGTAGGTGGTTAAAAACATCCTTCTCTTCCCCCTCACATTAATGAGTGATAAAGTTATTTGGACTACTTCAGAAAAAAAAAACCCTTTTTAAAAGTTAAAATTAAGTATATGGGGTAACTTATCAATATTCTAATATCTTCTAAAATTAAAGAATGATGGGATTTAATTAATTAGCTTGATTTCTATCTTGTCTCAAACTGTTTAACTCTTGGCAACTTACAAATACAATTAAAACACAATATAATAAATAAACAATAACCCCCCCATACTATCAATCCCTCAACTCAAGTAATTGGTACAAAGCTTTCCAGAAACATGATGTAAAATTTAACATTGGAATATCAAACAATAAATCTACCCATACTTTTGTATTGGAAGTTCTGCTCAATAAATAGTCTGGCATCTTAATAAAAAGTTTCACAGCAACCAAGACACAGATCAAATATTTAACACTTAAGAAGTCAGTAATAAAATTATAAGTGGCTCTTCAGGTAGGGGGAAAAATATAACTTCCTAATTGGCTTAGCCAAAGCAGGCTTGGCAAGATAGCAAATGTGTTTTAAATACTGGAATATTTAAGGTAAATCAAAAGCCTGATGTTCATTAAATTGGGCTATAAAACTAATACAGACATTTTAACCTCTCCCCCCCTTCACCTATTGTCAATCTAGAGCAGAGTCCACTTCAATGGGATCCAATTGAATGCCATTGGAAAAAAATCTGTAAGTCCAAAGCAGGGAGATTAAAAGCATATTGCAGTGGTGGCGAACCTATGGCACGGGTGCCAGAGATGGCACGCAGAGCCTTCTCTGTGGGCACGCGCATCATCACCCCAGTCCTAGGCCTTCAGCTGGGTTTTATAAAATCTTTTCGCTTCAGGCCTCCACCACCATGTGCAAAAAAAAAAAAAAAAAAAGAGTCAATCAGTCAATTTCATCTTCTTGCGGGAAAAAAAAGATCTTGCAAAGTTGGAATTGATTGATTGAACTTTTTAGTCCCACCCAGTCTGCCATTACCATTGCAGCCACACCCACCCAATTGGCCATGCCCACCCAATTGGCCACACCCAGCCAATGGGCCACACCCACCCGGCACTCAACGATGCATAAGTGGGTTTTGGGTTGCAGTTTGGGCACTCGGTCTCTAAAAGGTTCGCCATCACTAGCATATTGTTTTCCATGCTAACATGCAACCCAGAACATTTCTGGCATCTTTAGTATGGGCTGCTGGATTTTTAAGGGGAAAAAATCAAATTATCATTTAAATAGTGCACAAGAATGCAGGATGTCATAAAATATCTTGGTCATGAATCTCTTAAATACAAAGAACAAGTTAAAAGCTGGATAGCATCACTATGTACTCAAATTTCCTAGAACCAGTGTCAAATATTCCTGATTCTCCTTTATATTTGATTATAAGGTTTTTGTAAGTACAGTTTAGTTAAAGTACTTGTCTTTTGGAGACTTCCAAAATATCAGACATAAAGATAATTGGATAATAATCCCAACAGAGTTCAGAAGTAAGAAACCATGGACCACTCTTACAGTAGTGGTCCTTTATATTTTGTTGACAATATGGGCAGATGTCTGGAGACACTGGAGATGCAGATATTCCTTGACTTACAACTGTTCATTTAGTGATCATTCGAAGTTACAACGGCACTGAAAAAAGGAACTTGTGATCATTTTTCACACTTATGACTGTTGCCATGATCACGTGATCAAATTTCAGATGCTTGGCAACTGACTCACATTTATGATGGTTCCGGTGTCCCGGGGTCATGTGATCAAAATTAGAGTGCCTGGCAACTGATATTTATGACAGTTGCAATGTCTCAGGCTCATGTGATCCCTTTTTGCGACCTTCTGTCAAGCAAAATCAATGGGGAAGCCAAATTCACTTAACAATCATATTACTAACTTAACATCTGCATTGATTGACTTAATAACTCTGGCAAGAAAGGTCATAAAATGGGGCAAAACCAACTTAATGAATGTCTTACTTAGCAACAGAAATTTTGGGCTCTATTGTGGTCTACCTGTATATCTTTTTTTTCAACTTATGTATGAGTGTCCTAAGTCCCAAGCTGAGGACTATCTGTACAGCCTTAGTGGCTCCAGTTGGTTGCGGCACATGGCATATTTGCAAAATTATCTGAATAATGACACTATTCAAGCTGCTGACCTGGACATCCAACTGTTGCTAGGCTGAAATAAGGCAATGGCAACCTGTTCAGCTGCAGTCACATTATGTCAGTTGTCATGCCCTAGGTCAGGGGTAGGCAACCTTGGCTCTTTTATGACTCGTGGACTTCCTGCTGGCTCAGGAATTCTGGGAGTTGAAGTCCACGAGTCATAAAAAAGTCAAGGTTGCCTACCCCTGGCCTAGGTAAAGAGCATGAAACTAGTAGCCTCCATTGTAAAGGGAGTAAAGAATTTTTGAAATCGATTTTGAGTTCTGTGTCCATGGGAAGGAATGGTAGTTGTTTATTTAATGCAACAAAAATCTCAATTTGTTCTTTTTCTGTAGAATTTTGGAAAGATATCATTCTCATTTCCAGAATCAGAGAACTTCCTTCTCACTGAATCACAAGACAAATTGCACTCTTTTTAGATTTATAGCTTGTTATGTCTCCTACACATTTTATATCAAGTGCTAACAATATTGGCTGCTTCTCTTTATCAGGTTTCTATTATATCTCCTGTAGCTATCTTCTTTTTTAAAAAACCTATAATCTTATTTTACCCTACACTTCAGTGGGAATAATTCTAGCTTTTGCCTAAACGTAAAATTGAAATAAACAGGTAATATAGCTATTGGAGCACAAAATCCCCAATAAATATTTTTGTTGAATAACTCATGTTATTATTTCATTATTTATTTTTAGCACCAGGTTTTCAAATGAAAGAGCGTGTTCTCAAATTTTATTGGATTCTTTCCATGCTCACACCAATACATTGAACATGGCATCAGTGGATATGCAGCCATACCTAAATTTTATGTTTCCTAAATTACCAATAAAATGTTTTCTCTTTATATAAAATTAAAGTATTCCTTCTTATTAGAATATTGTGGCTGCACTTAAAATTTAACATTATATTTTTCAAGGACTCTGCTTTATTACATTTGCACAAGCAAATACAAGTGCACATACACACACACTCACATACCACAAACACACAGAGATACGTGGAGATAAAGAAAAATGTACCTTTTTTGTTCTGTTTTCCAAACAAGCTGATACATTATACTTGTTTCTTCAGATAAATCACAATTTAGACTTATCAGAAGGCTTAATTCAAGCTTAATGATATACTACCGTATATGCCGGCATATAAGACGACTTCCGGAAGCGCTAAACTCGGCGCCAAAGACGGAGGTCGTCTTTTACACTGAGTCATCTTATACGCCGGAAATACTGGTAGTTTCCGGCGTATAAGACGACGTTCTAGGAAGGCGACTCAACGATAAAGTCGGGGGTCGTCTTATACGCCGGGTCGTCTAATACGCCGGCATATACGGTAGTTCAGTGGTGGCGAACCTATGGCACTGGTGCCAGAGGTGGCACTCAGAGCCCTCTCTGTGGGCATCACGCCATTGCCCCAGTTCTAGGCCTTCAGCTGGGTTTTATAAAATCTTTTCGCTTTAGGCCTCTATCCCCGTGTGCAAAAAAAAAAGGTTCAATCAATCAGTCAATTTCAATTTCTCGCGGGGGAAAAAAAGATCTTGCAAAGTTGGAATTGATTGATTGAACTTTTTAGTCCCACCCAGACTGCTGCAGCCATGCTCACCCAATGGGCCACACCCTCCCAATGGGCCACACCCACCCGGCACCCGATGATGCATAAGTGGGTTTTGGGTTGCAGTTTGGGCACTCGGTCTCTAAAAGGTTCGCCATCACTGTACTAGTTAATTGAAAAGAAAAACAAATGGTGGATTCCTTCCTTGCAATTTTCCACTGTATACAAAACAGGGAAAGCAATGATCCTGAGGAATTCATCTTATATAGTTAAAACTTCCCTTATGGGGAGAACTAACATTATGCTGAAGTCAGCTTTCAAATGTTAATCTATATAATCACCATTAAGTATATACAGTACATGTATATACACAGTGGTGGGATTCAGCCAGTTCGCACCACTTCAGCAGAACTGGTAGCTAATTTTTTGTTGCCCAGGCCCAGAATGGACTTTCGGAAGTGGCATCCACACACAGAACTGGTTGTTCACATATTTGAATCCCACCACTGTATATACAGTTGATTATGACACACAACTTATAATTTCATGGTCAAAATTATTCTTCAAAAATGATTATAATTCTAGGAGACACCTCCCTAACAACCTGATCATTAAAATAAAATTTAAAAAATACTAAATAATTTTGACTATATTTAGAAATGGAGTTTTAAAGGTGAGCTCACCCATTTTAATATCAACTCAGCATGATTCAAAGAGCAAGGTAAGAAACATTTCCCAAATTTTCCCAATATCCATTTAAATCACATTTTACAAAACTCGGCAGAGTTTGATAACAGAATGCAGGTGGAGAGAGCCAAGCAAAAACCTTTTTTTGTCTAAGAAGACAATCAGGTAAAAATTGCCTTGTAACTATTCTATTCAAGTAACAATCTGAAAAGTTTATAAATATCTTTTGAATCTAGGAAAGAAATTTTTAACTTATTTAATAAATATTTATTCCTATTTTGGTTAACGTGAACTTTTTTATATACAGTTAAGCAGTTGTAATACATATAACATTTCATTAAAAAGTGTAAAACACAATGACATAGAAGTAATGGTTCAATACCACAGCTTGAATGTTTGGCTTCTTGTAACTCAATGTGAGCATCATGATAAAGCTATATACAGTTAGCCCTTTATATTCAAATTAATGCCTTACACTTTAAAGAAATTTTAATTCATTACACAATAAAACAATAACCAGGCAGAAAAATAAGTAATTCTCTAGACAAAAATATATCACCAAGTTACTACTCTTATAACCAAAAAGGTTACATTTCTTTCACTTAAAAAAGTACTACCTACTTAATAAACAGGGGAAAAAACACACAGGGCTATTTTATGTACACATATGTAAAACAAAGCTTTTAAAATGTATTAAGGCTTAACTTTCTCATAATCATGCAAAACAATTCATTTCACAGCTATAATTCAACACAGAATTAAGCATACTTAAATATTTAAAGTTTTAAAGACACTAACGATCCAACCCATTTTACAAATTTATCTCAGAGTAAATCCCACTGAACTCAATGGGACTTACTTCTGAATAATCATGTACTGCATAATATTGTATCAGACCAGGACTAGCATTTGTCAGTTTCAGCAGTTTTAAAATTAGACTTAAGACCTAAATTATGTAAATATGCATAACTCATCTCATTTTCCCAGCACATTAGCTGTGCTTAGTTGTCCATATTAAAATAAAATATAAATAGAATAAGAGTTTATTTCACCTTCACATGGTGTCTTTCTCATGCAGACCTCAGATTTCCATATTTGTATCCCTTTAAAGGATTTGATATGCAGGGAAAAAAGAAAGGATGGTAAACATTTCAATTCAGAGATCAGTTTGGCTGCTACATTCCATGTTTCATCACTACGCAAATCCCATACCTTTCACTGATGTGTTGGGTGGTGGTCCTTCCATACGCAGGTTCCATGGAGGATCCCCTTGATTAGCAAAGTCCCTCATCTTCAAATAGCTAATTGTTAATCGGATGATAGATGCCTTGTCAAGCTGGCTAGTAATGGCAGCAGGGAGTGGCAACAATTTGGCCAACTCATAGAATTCAAAATTTTCTTTTCCTCTTCGAGAACGAGCAGCATCTCGGGATTTTTCCTTTCTCAAGGCTTGTAAGCTGGGGGAAGAAAGAAGCAAGATATTCATTAGTACTGTATTTTCTCTGACAGAGCCACTGTTTTTCACAATTCCTTGCCACTGTACAAATATACACTGCAAGCACTGTTTAAACATAGATACATAAGCTATAGGCATATATGTCCCAAAGGTGCTTTTTCAAAAGGCAACTGGACACCACTTATCTCCTGGTTACAACACAGTCCTTTCAGCAGTTCCAAGATTCCACAACTATTTGCACTATTCAGGTGATCCTGAGGACACCAATAAAACTTCAAGTAGTCCCAATGACTGTCAGAAAGAGTGCTAATGACCAGATGACTGCAAGGAAAATAAACCCTTCCATTTTCCACCAGTCAGAACGGAAGAAGCTTCTTGGATGAGAAGTGAAATGTCTTCAAGGAAAAACAAAGAAAATTCAGTTGCCGTTTGCGAAAGTGCCTTTTGGACAACCATGACCTAGATGACTGAGACATATAGGTGTGTGTGTGTGTGTGTGTGAGAGAGAGAGAGAGAGAGAGAGAGAGAGAGAGAGAGAGAGAGAGAGAGAGAGAGAGAGAGAGAGAGGGAGAGAGAGAGAGAGAGAGCGCATGTCTGTGACTGTCAGCTGGACTGTTGGTTTGATCCCCGGCTTGGTAATTAGGTTGCAAACATTTCATCTCTGTTTGGGGGGACATCTTCAGTGCAGTTTGAATTGTGTTCAGTAGCAATACAATATACTAGATTGGACCACGGCTTACCAATTGGATCTGTAACCCATCTAGAAGATATTTAATTAATGTGGTATCCCAGATCCGTGATGGTACTAAATATTTTGACTTGAATGGATTGGAGTTTCACTGAAAAAACAAATGCAAAGCTTGACTATCATTACAGTTTCAGTAGCTGAGATCACTTATAGCAGTTTTGGTTGGCCTGCCAAGAATTATAATCTGGCCTGAGTAGTTCATACTAGAACAGCCAGATTATGACATGAACACCAATTACAAACTGGAGTTAAAGTATCTGGTTGGAAACACATTTCTATTCCAAAACTTGTGTTCTGTGACTGAAAACTGCAATGATATAGGAACATGAGAGGAGAAGCCTTCTGGGTATCATGTCCTTGTTATGTAAAGCTGTTTCCCAAAAGGCTATGCTAGAGTCAATACTGGATTTATGTTTAAGTGGGAAACTGGACTTTCAGTGATATACATGCAGTACATACATGCATGAGTGTGTGTATGTAGTCCTCAGCTTACAACTATAATTGAGCCCAAAATTTATGTTGTTAAGTGAGAAATTTGTTAAGTGACTTTTCTTGCTGCATTTGTTAAGTGAATCACTGAAGTTGTTAAATTAGTAATATGGTTGTTAACTGAATCTCATTTCCCCATTGACCTTGCTTCTCAGAAGGTCACATAAGGCAATCACATGACTCCAGGACACTCACATAAATGTGAGTCAATTGTTAAGCGTCCGAATGCAAATCACGTGAACTTGGGGGTGCTAAACAGTCATAAGTGTGGAAAAGAATCATAACTCACTTTTTTCAGCAATATTGTAACTTTGAAGGGTTACTAAATGAACTGTTGTAAGTTGAGGACTATCTGTCTATATCTATATCTATATCCATAGATAGATAGAGAGAGAGAGAGAGAGAGGGAGAGAGAGAGAGGGAGAGAGAGAGAGAGAGAGAGAGATTTAAAGTGCATTTATAATATTCATTGACAGGTTGTAGATATCTTAATAAAAATAAATGGAATCTAGATAGGTACTGACTGACAGTGAGAACTATTAAGCAGTGGAACAGCTTGTCTCCTGTAGTTGTGTGTTTTCACATCGCTGGAAGTTTTCAAGAAAAAATTGGACAACCATTTGTTTGAGATGTATGAGAACTCCAAAGTCCCTTCTAGCCCTATGATTCTATGGTTCCCACATTTCTCACGGTAGCCAATGGAAGGCCCACAAGGAAGACGTTAAGCTACACTTATTAACTCCAGCAAATGGTATTAGAAACCTATTGCCTCCTTTACTGGAAGTAATATGTCATCATTATAATTAATAATTCTATAGTCCTTGAATTAATGTCATCACCTTTTAAAATTCTTCCATATAATAAAATAACAAATTACAAATGCTAAATATACTTTCTATGAAGAAAGATGTTCTTTTATCGGTACTATATCATACATAGGTTTATATATCCTTACCATGTTCTACCTGCTCGTATTTTAAATAAATATTTTAAAATGCTTTCTCTTAATCCTTTTTTTTCTCTGGGTTTCCCAATTTTACAATATCATTTTTGAATTATAAGCAATATTCTTAATGTGGTTGCGCAGTTTAGGAGGATAGCCATGTTAGTGACATCACATCAAAAAATAAACAAAAAAAACATAGCCTTTACTTTATGCCTTTTAATAAAATTTGCTAGTCAGAAAAGGTGCAACGAGATTTCTTCTGATTTTCTACTAAGACCCCTTTCTGATTAATTATAACTAGTCCAGATCCCATATCAATATATTTGAAGTTTCCTGTCGTACATATGTCACTTTGTGATACTTTAAATTTGTTATCACTGAATATCATCTTCAGAGTTGGTCAACTCATTAATTAATTCAAACTCTGGATTACTTATGAACAAATTAAAAATTACTAGTTCCAATATAGTAACAATCCTAATAGATGAAATCATCTTTTGTCTATACAATTGCTAGAACTGGACAAGTTTAAACAGATATCATCATCATCATCCCTTTTAATAGTTCCTCTTTTCTAGTCATCTGCACTCCTGGATAAGTAAGAAATATGTATAGCTTACTTGTTAGACTGGATTCTCATTTTATAGGTGGTTCAGTTTTAACCATGTCTGAAGTAAGAGCTATTGAGTTCCACAGGTTTTATTCCCAAGTGCTCCACAGCCTTTATATTTTCCCAGTCCAGTCTGCAGCAAGTTGCAGTTATGCCAAATGCATATGTGCCATGTTTACCTGTCTACATCCTAACATCTGATGCAAATGAGTATGTCATGACATTTGCTCCCCTGCAAATGATTTTGTTCCTATATATAAGCAAAACCGATTTTAACTCAATTTCACCCTTTAGGAAACTCATTTTTTAAAAGCAGACTCTTGCATATCATTACAGCTGCTATGCTCATTACAATTTTTATGCCCCAATTTTTGCATTACAACAATCATGCCAACACTGCCTTTTTAATATTCCATTTAACATTTTATTTCATACTGCTTCTTTTTCACTTCAGAAAACGTTCAACATTTCTTTACTTATTCTTGAAATGAGAAGTATCACCCTACCTCATTACGCACATCTTACCAAAAGTCTTTTGTAGTGGCAGCACTGTACTTGTAATAAATAGTGATTGGCTTGGAGGACTATAACCATAAAATAAGGCCCTAGAGGCTGAAAGGTTGTTCAGACTATGATATAATGGCATAAGGCAGGGGGAATGACACAGCTTGTACATTAATCTAGTATCCATTTGCATTAGCTACTATTAGAAGGCATAGAAAGCTGATGACAGCAGCCAGACCCACTACTTCTCCTTGTCTTCTAACTTTCAGGTAGGATAATTGCAAGAGTAGATTCTATGGTGTGTGTTTTCTTTTACAACACTAATCATTCTGCCGTGGCTGCTTCCCAATCTTTTATATAGAGGAACACACAGAAACAGATAAATTGAATCAAAAAAGAAAATGAAGAGAAAAATCAGGAAAGGGGTATGTGGGTTACTCACTTCTCTTAGGTTATGTCCAGAGTAGTGGGCCTTGGCTCAAAAAAATGTTTAGTGTCAGAGAGTTTATGCAATGTGACACATCCAGAGACCACAGAATTTTCTTTATCAAAGTGCATCACACTACTCTGAAGCCTTTTGCAAGATATAAGTGGTACTCTGAAAGTTTTGCAAGACATAAGTGGATTTTCCATGGTATCCTCTTTTGCTGAATAAAATTCCCAGGCAAGTTATAAGAAGCAAGGAAAAGCAAAGCAAGGTGGATACTGTGTGTGTGGGGAGGTAAATCCTGGACTGCAAATTAGTATCAGGGGGTAAATCCTGGACTGCAAATTTGTATTAATCTTCATCAAAGCAAAGGGGCATTGTCTTACCTGAACGCCTTTTCTCAGCAGGATGATGTAGAGTCCAAATGGATGGGTTCTATGACGGCCTTCCTGCCTGGCAGACTGGGTAAAAACTTCGGCCACACCCCTTCCTTTGGGCGTGACCCCAGTTTTGACTTAGGCGAGAAACTTTGTTGGAATTAACATTGCAGCTCTTTATTATATCTTTATTATATCCCTGCCTAGACCTATCCTCTGGGTGGGCTTGGACTCTACATCATCCTGCTGAGAAAAGGCGTTCAGGTAAGACAACGCCCCTTCTCCAGCAGGATGGCTGTAGAGTCCAAATGGATGGGACATACCAAAGCCCTCATGTCCCCCTGGGAGGGAATGTCTAGGCTACCGAACTCTGAGCAGATACGACTTGTTGAAGAACTCTTCTGCCAAAAGCCGCGTCTGTTGCTGCTAGGGAGTCTAAACGGTAATGTCGGATGAAAACCGAAGGTGAGGACCAGGTTGCGGCCCTGCAAATCTCTTCCACCGGAGCTTGCGTTAGCCACGCCGCAGATGTGGCTGCGCTCCGAGTTGAGTGGGCAGTCACCTGAGTGGGTGCTGGCAAATCCTGTGAGACGTATGCCTGTGCTATGCAGGCTCTGATCCACCTGCCTATGGTGGAAGGAGATACCTTCTTTCCCATAGTTGATGGTTGAAAGGACACAAATAATGCTTCAGTCTTTCGGAAAGCCGCTGTGCGTTTCACGTAGAAACACAGCGCTCTCCGCACGTCTAGCTTGTGCCATCTAGCCTATGTTTGGGTCTTGGACAGAAATCGGGAAGCGTAAGTTCCTGAGATCTGTGAAAGATGCTATTTACTTTCGGAATGAAGGTCGGGTCTGGTCTAAGAACGACCCTGTCTTTGAAAAAGGTACACAGATCCTTCCTTACTGACAGTGCTGCTAGTTCTGAAATCCTCCTTGCTGAAGTAATTGCCACAAGGAAAGCTACCTTCAGTGATAGGTGATGGAGTGAGCATGTTTCAAGAGGTTCGAAGGGTGCTGATGTCAAGGCTAGAAGGACCTTAGGCAGGTTCCAGGACGGGTACCTGTGTATGACTGGGGGCTT
Organism: Crotalus tigris; assembly: GCF_016545835.1. Taxonomy (NCBI): domain Eukaryota; kingdom Metazoa; phylum Chordata; class Lepidosauria; order Squamata; family Viperidae; genus Crotalus; species Crotalus tigris. Next base: position 25,196,594 of record NW_024096970.1, read on the forward strand.
TGTGTTAGATGCCCCTTTTAAAAAGGCACTAATCGCTGGATGTTGTGCTAGGGAAGTTAAGTTGTCGCAGGAGAGTACAGTTGAGAGGGCCGCTATCTGTCTGCGGATAGTATTGACTGACAGGCCCTTATTAAGACCCTCCAATAGGTAATCTAGGATATTAGGGATAGATACTGCGGTCGGGTCTAGGTGAAGCGAAGCGCACCACCTACAAAATCCCTTCCATGTAGCGTCGTAAATCCTATTAGTGGACGCTCTTCGTGATGCCTGTATGATCGATATCACCCCTGCCGAATAAGATTGTTTTGTTAAGCTTTGCCGCTCAAATGCCAAGCGGCTAGATGTAGCCACTGGGGATCTGGGTGTACAAGCTTGCCCTGACTGAGTTTTACCCTGTCCGGGGGAATACTCCACGGAGGTGATATCGAAAGGTCCACGAGGTCGGCAAACCACGGGCGCCGTGGCCAGTGAGGGGCAATGCAGACCATCTCTGCGCCCTCCAGGATCATCTTGCGTATGGTCGCCGGTATTAATGGCAGCGGTGGGAAGGCGTACAGGAGTTGCGCCGGCCACCGGCACCTGAGAGCATCCGTTCCCTCCGATCCCGGGGACGGGAATCTGGAGAAGAACCTGGGGAGTTGTGTGTTCTTGTGGTTGGCAAATAGATCTAGGTGCGGTTGTCCGAACCTCCGGGAGATCTCCTCGAAGAGAACCGGGTCCAGACGCCATTCCGACTGGTCCACCTTGGCTCTGCTCAGGGAGTCTGCCTGGGTGTTTGTCTCCCCTGAGATGTGTTCCGCTCTGATGGAACTCACATTGGCTTCTGCCCACCGAGCCAGAGCCAATGCTTCCTTCATTAGTTCCACTGATCTCGTTCCTCCCTCCTTGTTTACATGTGCCTTGGCTGCTACATTGTCTGTTAGCACGAGGACGTGCCTCCTCGTTACTAGGTGAGAAAAATGACGGAGGGCCAGGTGTATGGCCCAGAGCTCCAGCCAGTTGATGCTGTGTGACAGGTCCTTCTGTCCCCACTGGCCCTGTGCTATCTGGGCTCCCAAGTGGGCTCCCCATCCGAACAGGCTCGCGTCTGTCGTGAGTGTGACCCTGTCCGGTTCCCTGAATATGCTCCCCTTGAGTGTCGTGGGGGATAGCCACCATTTTAGTGATTTCCTCACCTGTGCTGGTACCAGCACTCTCCTGTTGGAGGTGCTGAGGTTCCTCCTCTGGTAGGGTAGGAGGAACCACTGCAACTCCCTCGAGTGGAGCCTTGCCCATGGGATGATGCCCATGCAAGATATCATCTTCCCCAGGAGCTTCGAGAGTTGTAGCAAGGGCACTCTCCTGATCTTTTGAATTTGGTGAATTAACTTGGATATGCTAATCAGTCACTCCTGGGAAAGGTATACCCTGCACTGTGACGTGTCTATCACCGCGCCCAGGTGTTGCAGTCTCCTTGAGGGAATGAGGTGGCTCTTGTTTAGATTGACCGAGAATCCGTGTCCCTGGAGGGTTCGGATTGTGGTCTCGAGATCTGCCCTTGCTTGTTCCCGAGATCTGGACTGAATCAAGATGTCGTCCAGATAAAACTGAACGCGAACCGGGATCAACCTGAGATGGGCTGCTATTACAGCTAGGATCTTGGTGAATACCCTTGGTGCTGATGATAGTCCGAAGGGTAATGCCCTGTATTGGTAATGCCGACCCGCGTAGGTAAATCTGAGGAATTTCCGGTAGCTGGAATGGATGGGGATGTGTAGGTACGCCTCTGTGAGATCTATTGAGGATAATAGGTCGTCTTCCCTGACGCTGGCTAGGATGGATTTCAAGGAGTGCATCTTGAACCTCCTGTACTTTATGAAATAGTTCAGGCCCTTCAGGTCCAAGATTGCTCTCCACCCTCCTGATGTCTTTGGGATAACGAAGAGGATAGAATAAAATCCTCTTCCCTCCTCTTCCTTTGGTACCCTCTCTATGGCCTGAATTGACAGGAGGTGGGCTATGGCCGAAGTTATCAGCCTCGTCTTGTGTACTCTTCTGGAGATGGGACATCTGATGAACCGGTTTGGTGGGGGAGAACAGAAATCTAAGGTCAGGCCATGCCTGATCGTTTCCAGAACCCAGGCGTCGGTCGTGGTCTGCTCCCAGACCTCGATGAAATTTCCTAACCGACCCCCAATGGGAGTATCCTGTTTGGCGTCACTTGGTACGCTTAAAGGATCTGCCTCCCGCTCCCCTATATGGGCGTCTGGACTGGAACTGGCCCTTGGCTCCCGGGCTCTGGCGATCCTGGGTTCGATCCTGCCTCGGGTAGAAGGATCGTGAGCCTCTGGGCCAGTCCCAGGATTGCCCTGATCGAAAGGGCTGTCTCCATTCCCAGGGGCTTCCTGGGCAGGAGCCCTGTCTCCGGAAGTCCTGACTGCCTCTCCTGTCTAACTTCTTTGATGGATGTACTAGGATTTTTTTCTTGTCTCTGCCTTCGCTGACATGTGGGTCCAGAATGGAACCAAATAGGGCTACTCCACTGTATTTGGACGTCGAGAGACGCCATTTGGACCTCAGGTCTGTCTTCCAATTTTTGAGCCACAGTAGCCTACGCGAGGCCACTGTGGCCGCAATGGATCTTGCCGCATACTTTGTTGCGTACAGGGAAGCGTCAGACACGAATTGGGAGGCCGCGAGGAGCTTGGCCAATGTTTGGTGTACTCTGACCTGGTCTGGAGGCACCGTGCCTTGCAGTTCCCTCAGCCACATGATACTGGCCCTCGCGAAGAATGATGATGAAGTGGCTGCTCTGGCCGCCCAGGCTGCAGCCATATGGGAACGCCGGAGGGAGTGTTCAAATTTCTTCTCCTCAGGTCTCAAGACCTCCGCCATGTCTCCTGGAATCGCGGAGGTAGAAAATAATGAAATCAAGGGGTTATCTACAGTAGGAACCTCTAACATGTTAGAGAAGGAGGGAGATAGGTTGAAAAGCTTTCTTTCCGCGCTGTTAGGTGCCGGTGGGCTTGCAAGTGAGGACCATTGTTCCTCCAGCGTGGTCATAAAGACCTCCGCGCATGGAATGTACTTATCTTGTGGAACCTTTTTGGCAAATAGAGGATTGGCCTCCTTGCTTGTTGAGGGCTTCTCATCCTGTACTGATGTTAGGTTGACTGTGGAAACTGCCTTTATCAGGAGTGATTTTAGGAGCGCTGGGTTAAAGAGGCCAGAGCTCATCGTCTGCTCAGGTGTAGTCTCCTCGTCCTCCGAGAGGGGCATGTCTGACATGTCAAGGTCTACTGAGTCACCCTCTCCCAGTTGAGAGGAAGTTTCAGAGATGCTGGTAGGGGGTGGCCTAGCCCGTCCCTTACGGGGTGTGTGAAAGGCCACTTGCCCCTTAGAAGCCATGAACTGGGAGAATGCATCCTGCATGAATGCATGAAATTGTGCCGACCATATGTTCTCCTGCGCCTTGTCGCTGGGATGAGGCGCTGGAGTGTGGTCGGGTGAAGAAGCTGGTGAGGAGGGATTGGAGGAATCTAACTGTTCAGTTTCCCCAGGAGGAGACCAAGTCTTGAGCACTTCCTCGGCAGTAGGTTCTGTGCTGGGCGCCACCACTGGGACAGGGGAAACCAAATTTGTCCCATTGGCATTGGTTCTCTGTGCCCTGCTAATTTGCCTTTCTAAAGCCAAATGTCTCCTCAAAGCCTCTCGCTCAGCCGTTTTAGACTGTCCCTTCTGAGAAAGGTGCTTTGTTTTAGCTTTCTTCTTCCCCCCCACCTCTGATTCAGAAGATCTGCGTTTTTGTTGTTGCTGTGGGGGGGACAATTGAGGGACCTGTGTGACTGAATACGAGACATTGTCTGCCATTGTGCCAGACACCCCGAGTAGGCAATGCCTGGAATGGGGGAATGAGGTACGCAGATCAGATGCAGATGCTTGGGGCTGTGCCCTCTTCTGCCTATACCAACAATGGCCGGACAGACAGGATTCTTTGGACAGAAGATCCTGCAAGGCAGTGACTAAAGGTCACTATAGGAACAGTTAGGACAAAAAATATTCCTCCTCACCTCCTCACCTAGTCCAGACAAAAGTGCAGTTTATATCTCTCTTTCCCCCGGTCTGTGGCTGTGGTAGCAGACCACGCTCAGAACTGATAGCAGTTCTCTTCCTTTTATTCCTCTTCCTTCCTCCTGCCCCAATGCCTTAATGTAAAGGGAAAAAAGAACAGCGGGCTAAACTGCTCGTTTAAAATGGCGAATGGGAGGAAGCCCCGCCTCCCAATAGTAGCCGGATGAGCCACGAGGCTCCAACAATGGCGGTCCTTAATAGCCAGTGGTAGGGTAATTAACCGGCTTGAGTGGCTCTTTTTGTCCTTAAGGGGCTGCGCCTCTCCGCTGGGGGAGAAAAAACGGCGCTGAGGCTCTGCCGGTCGGTTTGGGCGCGCTGCGCTTCTCGCGCCGCTCAGCTGATCAGCGGCTCCGTTGACCGCCGGTCGTATTTCCCGCGCCGCTCAGCTGTTTGGCGCTGAGCGGCGCCTCAGCTCCTCCGCCGGACGGAGTGGCATCCGTGCCACTCAGCTGCCCGGCGGACCTGAAATCGGCGAGCGATCCGGGAAATGTCCGCGCCAAACAGCTGTTTGGCGGGTCGAGAATCCGCGGGAGACCCAGTGACCGGCCCGAGCCCCCCTGGCTAACCGCCCTGACGATCTTCTCACCACTCCGACGATCCTGGCTGGGAGTCCGTCGGTGTCCTATTCAGCTGCCAGAGATCCCTGCTTGCTAACGCAGAGAGAAAGGGGAGGAAACTGGAAGAGGAGATTCTCTTTTTTTTTTTTTTGATGAAATCTCTTTCTTTCCTAAGAGCTGCTTCTCACACTTCTACCAGGCTACGAGACTGAGTCAAAACTGGGGTCACGCCCAAAGGAAGGGGTGTGGCCGAAGTTTTTACCCAGTCTGCCAGGCAGGAAGGCCATCATAGAACCCATCCATTTGGACTCTACAGCCATCCTGCTGGAGAAACATACATTCAAAGCTTTGCACAAAGTTATTGTTTGTCATTAAAATTACCCCTACACGCATGGCATCTGAGCTTCTATATTGGTAGCATTAAAAACCAGATGCCTATCTTACTGAGAGAACAGGAAACATGAACCATATACTACACCATCACAAGTCTATATGAAGATTCCCTTTAAAAAAAAACAACTCTCAACCGACAGGAGTGATGCCTGACAATTTTGAAACTGCTGGCTGTATTTTCATATTTTATGTGATAAATGAATAAAACTAAATAAAATGTTTTAAAAAATCTAATGTTCCCTCTCTTTCTCTCTCTCAACACAGTTTATAAAACTATTATTAGTTTTCCTACCACTTACTAATATTGACATTCCTCTAGATTTCTGACCAGGAAAAAGATTTGAATACAAGGGCTCAAATATTGATACAATATCTCTTTAATAAAAATGACTTTTCATCATAAGAAAATAAATCCTGTTTCTTGAAAAGGAGGTCAAAACCTTTCAAATTTCTTCTACAAAAAAGGAACAACTATGACCTGAAGAGAAACTGATGATAGATAAATAGATAGATAGATAGATAGATAGATAGATAGATAGATAGATAGATAGACAGACAGACAGACAGACAGACAGACAGACAGACAGATGATATATTTATTTGCTTAGGAGAATCTAGCACAGCAGAGCTGTACTATTTATCAATTAATGTGGAATGCAGACTGAAAGAAGGTCTATATTAAAAATTCAGCCATTAAAAATTCATCAAAGATTTCATCATTTTAACTTGCATTCCTTTGAACACCTGCTTGCTTGTCAGATCTCCGGTCAGAGTTAACAGTGGAATCTATGGTTGCTACAGAAGCTCTACCACTTTTGACATGAACCGCATGACAAGAATTGTGGGTCAGCAGTTTAAAACAAAAAGAAATAAAATAAAATCTGAAAAACTATGTTGCTCTACCAAACTTTTTAGGGTAGTTATTGGACAAACCTGAATGTGTCCTATGTTTCAATAAATGTTTTGAATGGATATGATTGAATATTTTTCCCCATGCTATATCACTTTTGACAAAATGCAAAATTTAGGCAAACATGTAAACAAATAGCAACTGCTGTTATTTACAGCAGAGCATAATTTTTTTAAACCTGTCCAAGAAAAATGCCTTAATGTGCAAATAAAACTGTCTAGGATATATGCTGGAAGTTAAACTTGGAACCTTCAAGTTCAAGGTAAAGATTCTGCTGCTTAACTAATGTACTACTCATAGCTGTCATCATTAATTTATGTTAGCCTCTGTAAACATCAAGAGTATAATAGGCCAATTTCACAACTAAATATAGATGCACATTTTGTCCTTATATAAATGGCAGATTGCTGCTGTAGATCATCACTGCAACACGTCAGTAGAGATGCACTGTTTGATGCTCTGATGATCACACAATATATAAAACCAGTTGTAATGGTTGTTTGGAAGCAAAGTGTAACACAGCAGCAAAATTTCATTTGTTCCACAAACTCAGGATATATTAAGCTTGGCTGACAAAAACTGTTTGATGTGCTAAATCAGTTTGACCTTCATTTTTACTTTATATTTCCTATTTGACACATTAAATACAAAACTGGATACCATTACATCTATAAAGAAAAAAATTGTGTCAAATATGCACACATAGCAAGAAGATTTTGCAAATCTTTAAAGTTTATATTTGAGATTTATATTTGAGATGTTAATATTCAAAGGAATGTTGAGTTTTTTCTGGAGAAAAAAGAAACATGACAGATCTTAGCAATACACTATATTTTTTTTTGTATACAGACTTTTTTGCATTACTGTATTCTTGGTCCAAGCATCACTTAAATTATCAACTATATCATAAATAATAACTGTTCATCTAGAATACAAATAGTACTAGATTTTCCCCCCTACTCTCTCAACCATTCAGTTGGCAGATTAAAAACAGCAGAGAACAGGCTGCTCTCCCTAGTAAAACTACCTAGTTAAGCAGAACTTTTATCTTGGGGCAAATTATACATTTCACACCTTAAATTTCTATTTACAGAATCAGCTAATCACTTCACAATTGAACTTCTCAGAACAAAAAGTTATCAATTAAAGTGGCTGAAACTCCTGCAAATTATCATTTAAGAATAAAGTAATTGCTTTCATCAGGGCAGAAATGCCCGCCAGAACAGAAATGTCACTTTAGATTAGTGTTCTCACTCCTGAAGCAATGGATGACACAGCTGATATAAGACTAAATGCCAAGACCAATCAATTGCTTTTGTGGCTCTGTTCTGAGCTGCTATAAAAGGGACCATTTTCTAGGATCTACTCTCTATTATAGTAAATGCTATCTCCTTGGTAACATAATTTCATTTCTCATAAATTCTGCCTGAGACATTGTCATAACAATGGATGTTTGTTAAAAAGAATGCTGTTGGTTTAACGCAAAGAATTAAGTGTGAACGGCTGTCAAAGTACTACAGTTTATTTGTTCTTAAACATAAATTGAAGTCTTCTCCATTAAAAAGAATACTCATGTGGAAATGAGCATTCTGAACAAATGTAATATTTTGTCTTTAAAGGTGCTGTATAGCTGATTTAGAGCAGAGACTTCTTTTTTACACATACTTGCTTTGTTTCTGTTAAGCACCCTGGTCTTTTACATAGATTTGTCAGTGTAAAAATAGACTAGATAAATACTTCACTTACTTTCCCAGCAGTGTAGTTTGTAAATGTGAAATTACTGAAGAAAAAAAAAAGTCTCATTATCATCTGACATGTTATTTGTTAGCAACCTCATCTGTGTATAAACACTTTTGAACTGAGCTCTCTCTACAACGTATCTGTATTGTTCATCTTTAAAAAAAAAAAACAAGAATTTGACTTATGGACTCCAATTAAAAATATATCCAAAAATCTAATTTGGTGGAACAGCAGTAATTTTTATATGATCCCTGTTTTGGCTGAGTTTCAAAAAAAAAAAAATTCACAGAGGAAATTTTATTTGGGACTAAAAATAAAAAAAAAGGCTTTTGATTCTATCTAAGAAAAAACATTATATATTGTAATACTATTATTACCAAAACAATAAACACAACTGAGAATGTAACTGCCTGCCAATTACTGTCTGGTCAACCCCAAAATGCTGCTTCTAAGAGGTCACATTAAATATAGCAACTCCAATATGTTTCCTGGGGATATTTATGTGCAAAAGATTAAAGGATTGCTTAATGACCAGTTGCTTAGTGACCGTTCAAAGTTACAATGAACCCTTTCCAACAGTTACTTACAACCCAGTTCCAGAGTTCCAATGGTGGCACCCTGTCCCTACAGTCACATGATCAGATTTCAGATGCTTGGCAACTGGCTCATATTTATAGCCAACTGCTGCATTCCAGTCATGTGACTATGATTGTGAATTTTTTTGCTGGTTTCTGTCATTTTTAGCCAGTTTCTAGCAAAAAAAACACTAACAGGAATGAATGGATTTGCTTTACGACCATAGTGCTAGCTTAACGATTGGAGCAAACAATCAGGTCAGTTACATGGGTGCCTTGATTATTGTCATGAAAATTAATGAATTAATTAATAAATTAATTTTCCAGGTCTCATTATGATAATAAGTTGAGAACTATCTCTATTTCCATGGCACCCACTACATTACCCAGCCATATGACTTTTTACTTGTCTTTTTAAATCTTAATTTAAAAATAGATGGGAGATCACGTTGCGAAGTAATGCACTGGTTCCCATGCTATTATTTCCAAGAATGATTCTGGATCCACAATTTTTGTAAGACAGACACCCATACTTATTGATTTTACATCTCCTCAGAAAAAACGTATGTCAGTATATGAAAACCTAAGTCAGTTATGAAAAAAAAAATACTGTTGCATTCTGTTAGATGTATACTCCCTTAGTAAGTAGGGTGCCTATGCCAACAATTTCTACTACATACCTCTAGCAGTTTGTTGCTTATGTATTTATTTATCCTAAAATTTGGAAATGTCCAATTCCAAAATTAGTCTGGGTAATCAAATAAGAACAATTTTTTAAAAATCAAGAAAAGTTACAAGAAAATTCTGTGCATCCAAACTCACTTCCTTTAACAAAAGATCAACTGCAAGACTCCATAAACACTTTATATATGTGAGAAGAGACAGATTTTTTTAAGGCCTTCTGAAACATTATCAGGGTGAAGGGGACACAAATCTCTAGAGGATATCACTCCAAAGCAGGAAAAGCACCCAAATTTTCTGGCTCCCAATGATGCAATTTTTGATCAAACTGACCAAAACACACCAACTATGCCTAACCTTACTGGATGGGCAAAAACCATGGTAGATAGGCAGTTTTTATTTTGGAAAGGTATTTGTTCTCAAAACTTCTACTATGCATACCAACCATAAAAGAGGGTGACCCTGAATAAGTGTCTTCTCATATAAATAGCTATATATTGTGGGAAAACAGTTAAAAATCACAATATTGCCCTGGGTTCTTACTACATAGAAATTATCTTCAAAAACTATATAATTACTATAGCACAACAAGCCAAGTATCTAGCATGTTATCTATCATTCATCTATATTTCTTTCCTAATTTATCTGGATGGCATTTTGTAGTTATATGTGTTTAAAACAAGTATGTTAAAGTTCTACTTATGATAATTATAGTTTTTTTAAAAAAAGATTTATAGATACGATGTTTAAGGGAATATGACATAGTTATATAAGAATTTATTTATCTCTAAAATTTAAGCATCTTTTCACATTAATTGATACCCTAAGTCTAGAATTAATTTCTTATCCTTGATTTTTTCTTCCCCAAGCTAAATAAAACTACTAGTATTTCATCAGAAAACCAAGCATGAAAAGGGAGCCAATCTCTGATCTCTAAACTATGCAGGAAAAAAATAGTTGCTAAAATTTAAATTTTTGAAATACATGCACACATTTTATTAATGTTTTGACTTTTCCTTACTGTCATAGCACTATCCTAACAGTGTTAAAACACTGGAAATCTATAAATGATAAAACTCAGCTTCTCTCCTGTGTTTTAAAAATATTAACATATGCAGAAATGGGATGGCTTTCTATTTACTGTAAACATAATACATAATTATAATATATAATACTGTAGCGAAACAAAAGCAACAGCACTTAGACTTATATACTGCCCCATAGTGCCTATACAGTACTCTTTAATAGGTTTACAATATCAGCACATTGCTCCCAACAATCTGGATCCTCATTTTACCAACCTTGGAAGGATGTAAGTCTGGGTCAACCTTAAGCTCCATCAGGATTGAACTCCAGGCTCTGACAGAGTTTGCGTGCAATACTGCATTTTAACCACTCCACCACCAGGGTTCCTAAGCATATTATGTATATTCTCCCAAAAGTATAAATAATACAAATTCTAGGCTTTCTTAATTGAAACCAATCCATAATTCTCCAAATTTATCAGTACTTCAATTTCTTCTGAAGAATACAGATAGTCCTTGCTTACAGGATACAGAATACAGACAGTAACTGAGAGCTGCAACGTGGTCGGAAAGCATAACCTCATGATTGTAGCAACTTACAACAGCAGTCCCAGTTGACATCATTAGGCAGCTCTCGCAAGATTACTAAGCCAAATATCATGTGATTAAGATGGTAGTTGAAATATTTGTTTTGATTCTGTTTTCTAGTTAGCTGTATTCTTTTTTCTTGATATGTGTTGTTTTCTTTTTTTATTTTTTTTAATTGTAAGCTGCCCAGAGTTGCTCTGGAATTGGCCAGTCTTAGAATTGAAATAATAAATAAATCATATTTCAGAATCTGTATTATATGCCAATGGAAAAATCAACTGAAGATGTATAGATACATGATTTAAGAGACATGCTTTGAGTAATCTTAAAAACAATGCACATATTTCAGAGTCAAAATTTTCTGTTAGCTTATTTTATACACATTTTATCACTTCAACTTGTTTACATTCAGAAAGGGAATTATATCATAGTACAAGCCATCATTTTATTTATGATAAGTCAAAAATAGAAATACAGCAAAATAAACTACAGAAAAATAAGTTATAATGTTAGAGCTTCAATCTTAATAATATTGAAAGTCCTTGTTTTACTTTTTTAAATCCCCTTTGCACTCAATGAATAATGCTATATCTATTAGAGAATAGAATGATATTGTTCAATCACAGTTGCAAATATTTTAACAGAGACTTGGGTATCTTTTCTAACTGTAAATCTCCTAATCATAAATGCCATATAAAATTACTATAATTAATTATTAAAATTATTATTAATCTGATGAATAATTTATAAATAGGCATCTGCTTCAGACATTAATATATAAGCACAGTATAAATATAGCCATGCCTGATGTCATTACATTAGCGATTTTCTACCTAATATACCATATGTATGTAGGTATGAATGAATATGTTTGTGTGTATAAACACAGACATACATACTGTACATACATATACTCTCCAACAATCAATATGAAGGTGACTGCTAGCCTCATTCCAGAACATATTAAGAAATACAAAAGGTTTTTTAGATGGTAGAGGAATGAAAATCTTACCAGTAAAAATATTTATAAAATTAATATGGATATAAATAAAATAACGGAACATGAAACGTCAGGAAAAGGATTAAGCAAAAACGTTAAAATGTTCACTGTCAAAACCACATTGTTTTTTTTCTACAGGGTATGTAATAACTGAAAAAAGATAAATTTCATTTGAAAATGCTCTGTTCTTTAAAAAGTCGTCATTTTGGCTGGTATATTTTTGAATGCTTTGGAATAAATGCTCTCAATTTTAATACAGAAAGGAACTTACCTTCCCAACTTGAAACTAGGGCTATCTGATCAAATGATACCATATATTAGTTCTAACCTTAAATTTAAATATTAAACAAGCCCTGTTCCATAAAAATTCAAATTTGCTAAAGATCCGTGTGCAACTATTATTACCTAAAAATCCTAGCCGTGCAAGTTTGACTGTGCTTCTGCATCATCAGAGTTAGAGTAGGAAAAGGAAAGGGTAAACGAAGAAACTATCAAAAAGGCTATTACACCTGATGGGCTTCACACAGGACAGATGAAACACAAGCTTCAATATTCAAAATACAAAGGATACAATCTTGTGTCTGGTTAACTTACAGGAAATGGTTTCAGAGACAATTTTACACTAACTACAGTGATTTGAGCAATTTTTAAAAATAATACCAGTCAATTTCTCTCCATTATATTTTGCTGGCAGAAAATAAAACATTTTTCTTTGAAATGATTGCCTTTGGTTTTGTTAAATCATGCAGTCTGACAACATGTGGTCACCATTTTCACATGATCTTTCTGCTTCTCTGGAGGAGAATGAATTTGCAGACTGATTCTTGATATAAATATGTAATATAGCTTCAGTTAAGGCAATTTCCATTACTTCAAGAAAGGAAGGAACTGCTATATTATCAAGAAATCAAATTCATACTCAAATTGACAACATATTCAATACGGGTGTTCATATTAGAAGTAATGCTAGTAACTGCTTTTGGAAACGGCAAACAGAGGATATTTTTATGAAGTTCAGAACCAAATTTAACAGATTTATTAATTCCACTTATTTTAGTAAGCATCATAGAAATGGTCAGGGATTCACCGAAAATTAATATAATGCAACAATACAACGTTAAATCAAATAGCGCTACTTTTAAAGAACCAGCAGTTTTATAATCTCATTGTCGTACATCAAATTAACTATTTTTTTTCCAAAATAGAAGTTTACATTAATTTATATTAATTGTGGGATTAAAATATGCAATTGTCCCCAAATTATTTTCATTGTTTAAGAGAAGGACTGAACATTGGTTTAAATATTTACTATACTATTACCAATGTCTTCAATATCCAAACATAACTTTCATAATATAGAAAGTGCTCAACATTTCATGTTTCAGAATTGAATTTTCTTACTCTTTGAATATTTGTATAAATGCTTATATTTATATTTACAGTTATTTAAAATTATTTAAAAGAAACAGACCAAATAAAAGAGGAGGTGGAGTTGCTCTTTATATAAGAAATAACTACATCTCTATAGAAATAGAGCACAACAGTGATGAAAACTGTCTTGAATGCATTTGGGTCAATATAAAAGGGGGCGAAATGACATTGCCATAGGTGTATACTATAGGCCACCCAACCAAACAGAGGAAATAGATGAACTTTTTGCTAGTCAGCTAACTAAGATATGTAGGAAGTACATCACAATAGTAATGGGGGACTTTAACTACCCTGACATCAACTGGGAGACAAACTCTGCACCAATGGAAGATCAAACAGATTCCTGACAAACCTAGCAGACAACTTTGTCTCTCAAATAGTAGAGAAGAGAATTAGGGGATTAGCCATATTGGATCTAATTCTCTAACAGAGATGAAATGATAGAAGATGTTGAAGCCACAGGACCTTGGGGGTAAGCGATCATGCATTATTGGAATTTAACATTATGGAAGCACAAGCAATAGAACACAGTCAAACTAGAGTCTTGGACTTTAAGAGAGCTAATTTCAATAAACTTAGAGAGAGCTTGGGAAGGATTCCATGAGTGAGAATCCTCAAGGGGAAAACAACTCAAGAAGCTTGGGAAATTTAGAAAAGTGAGATAATAAAAGCCCAGTCTAGCACAATACCAACAAAGAAGAAAAATAACAGCTCTCAAAAGAAACCAGCATGGCTGCATAAAGAACTCTCTGATAAATTGAAAGATAAAAAGGACAAGTATAGAAAGTGGAAAGAGGGGCACATATCAGCAAATAGTCCGAACCTGCAAAGATGAAGTGCGGAAAGCCAAGGCTCAAAATGAAATAAGGCTTGCGACCAAAGTCAAAAATAACAAAAAAAAGCTTTTTTCAACATGTAAAAAACAAGAAAAAAGTTAAGAAAATGATTGGTCCATTAGTGGGGGGAAGTAGCAAGAAGGTGGCAAGCAACAGGGAGAAAGTAGAACTATTTAACTTGTTTTTTGCATCTACACAAAGGGAAAAAACAGTACCATAAAAACAGATTAGAAACACAAGTTAAGATAGGCAAGAAAATGGTAAGTGAGCACCTGTACAGCCTAGATGAGTTCAAATCACCAGAACCAGATGGATTACACCCCAAGGTTCTCAAGGAACTGGCAGATGTGATCTTGGAACCACTGAACTATATTTTTCAAAGATCCTGGAGCACTGGGGAACTACCAGAGGACTGGAAAAGAGCTGATGTAGTTCCCATCTTCAAAAAAGGGAAAAAATAGATCCAGGAAACTACAGACCTATCAGCCTGACCTCAATGCCTGGGAAGATTCTGAAAAAGATAACCAAACAACGAATTAGCGAACAACTAGAGGCAAACAAAGTCATTACTAAAAGCCAACATAGGTTTGTCAAGAACAGATCATGGCAGACAAATCTTATTGCATTCTTTGACCAAGTGACAAAATTAGTGGACCAGAGGAATGCTGTGGATATAATTTACTTAGACTTCAGTAAGGCATTTGATAAAGTAGATCACAACCTACTACTTGGTAAGATAGAAAAATGTGGGTTAGACAGCATCACCACCAGATGGATTCATAGCTGGCTGACTGGTCGTACTCAGTGTGTGGTCCTCAATGAAACTGCATCTACATGGAGGGAAGTGTGTAGTGGGGTATCCCAGGGCTCTGTTCTAGACCAAGTGCTTTTCAATATCTTCATCGGCAATTTGGACGAGGGGATAGATGGGGAACTCATCAAATTTGCAGATGACATCAAGCTGGCAGGAATAGCCAACACTCCAGAAGATAGGCTTAAGAAACAGGAAGATCTGGACAGACTTGAACACTGGGTGTTATCTAAGAAAATGAAACTAAGTGGTGAAAAAAGTAAGGTTCTACATTTAGGCAAGAAAAAACAAAATGCACAGGTATAGTATAGGTGGTACCTTGCTCAATTGTAACAACTGTGAGAGGGATCTCGGAGTTCTAGTGGACAATCACTTAAATATGAGCAAGCAGTGTGCTGCAGCTGCAAAAAAAGCCAATACAGTGCTAGGCTGCATTAATAGAGGGATAGAATCAAGATCACGTGAAGTATTAATACCACTTTACAATGCCTTGGTAAGGCCACACTTGGAATACTGCATCCAGTTTTGGTCACCACGATGTAAAAAAGATGTTGAGACCCTAGAAAAACTACAGAGAAGAGCAACAAGGATGATTAGGGGACTGGAGGCTAAAACATATAAGGAACAGTTGCTGGAATTGGGTATGTCTAGTTTAATGAAGAGAAGGACGAGAGGAACATGATAACAGTGTTCCAATATCTCAGGAGCTGCCACAAAGAAGAGGGAGTCAAGCTATTCTCCAAGGAGCCTGAAGGCAGAACAAGGAGCATCGGGTAGAAACTAACCAAAGAGAGAAGCAACCTAGAACTAAGGAGAAACTTCCTGACAGTTAGAACAATTAACCAGTGGAACAACCTGCCTCCAGAAGCGGTGAATGTTCCAACACTGGAAGTTTTAAAGAAGAGACTGGACAACCATTTGTCTGAAATGGTATAGGGTTTCCTGCCTGAGCAGGGGGTTGGACTAGATAACCTCCAAGGTCCCTTCCAACTTTATTATTATTTTTATTATATCATCATCACTGCAGATTGAGTGTAAGAAGAGAAAATGAAATCCATAATAACATTCAAAGATTGGGTGGTAAAATTTAAACATATTTAGCTCATGTTACATATCCATATTAAGGAAATACAAAATAGGATGAATTAGGGTCCTGGAGGCAAAAAACAAGCTCGCCATACTTTTTATTTCATAAATATTCCTCATGGTTTAGTAAATCTACCCTCTTTTTTTTATTCCTTCCTCCTTTACATACTTCTCTTTAATTTATTGTGTTCTACTCCTGGAAGATAGGAAAGTCTGAATAAAATCCTCTGTAACTATATGAAGAGCTCAATATGTCTGTCATTAAAAAGAAATAGTGATTTTTTTTTAGGAAGGGTTTCTGTGGGTATCTATGCATGTTTTTTTTCTATCCATTAACAATATTTCTTTTTAATCTAGTATTCGTACATTACTACCTAATATCTACTCAGGATTCCAATTAATTTTTTTTGCCTACATTTCTGAAGCCTCTATATCTGTGAAGGAAAATACAATGCACTAGTATATATGAATATGACCATGATACTGTTCCTGAAGAATTTTCTGTTGTATGCAATATTCATATTTTTGAAAAGTAAATTGCAGGAGATCCATTTCCTACCCTTTACTTGTTTAAGAATGAGAAAACTGACATGCTAATACAATAATTTTTGTATAATTTGAGTTCTCCTTTTCCTGATCTGAAAGGCTTATAATGTCCGTGGATATGGCACAAGAAGAAGAAGAAGAGACAGTTTTATTGTGTTGCTAAGGAGCAATGGGCAAAGTCAATAATATAGAGTCTTCTCAAAAGTATTTGTGATAAGTAATGGAAATAATTTTCAATTGTAGCATTATCAATGGTGGAATAGCTAAAACCGATGTTAATCAGATGCTATATCTGTACAGTCTGGTAAATGGAATGACTATGACTATGATAACTGTGATATATCCTACAATTTCAGTATTAAAGTGTTAGAGATCCCCAGCTTTGTGAATAGCAATCATCCTATGTATGTTGTAGAACTTGGTTAGAAGAAGACTGTTCCTATAGTTGTGTCTCAGTTGGATACTGATGGGACACACCTCTACTATGAAGGTAGTAGATAAGACTTTGAGATTAACAAAAAGGACAAAGGAATAAAATAACCCTAATCTGCTACTTAACAAGAAGCCAGTTAGCTAGATATTGAAAAAATAAAAAAATCTTCTAAAGATAGCGATGTATTATCAGATTCTTCATAATCTTGGTAAAAATCCTAAACATTATCTAAAGTCAAAGAGACCACCCTAAATTAATAGGCCATGGAATTGAGACAGAAGCAGAATTATTATTAGTGGCAAAGAGTAACACAGTAATAAAGTTAAAACAAGAAACTTGAGGTCTATAGATAAAAATGTTTGATCCTTCAGTGCATTTTTTCAAAAAAAAAAAAAAAAAAGTGCCGGAACTCACACATGTCATACAACCCGCCTTGCCTACCCTACAAGGTTCTATCCAAAAATGGTGCCGGAACTCCGTTCTGGGCGTTCTATGAGAAAAAAAAGCCCTGCTTCTGAACCAGTAAGACAGATCATCTAGAATCTCACAAATAAAAAAAAGGAACTGCTGAGATACAGGCTGTGTATTTAGGAACATGCTGCTACATCTGGCTGTAATTTTGAATTTCTGCTCTCTATCCAATGAATTTTCTATTTAAAAGTTTGTGTCTTTCAAAGTGGAGATCTTTAGCTGTAACCTTATATGAAGTCTTAAAAGTGCCACCAGGATGTACTTTGTATATAATAAATATACAATAGCCTTAGCTCCAGACCCCACATTCTGGCTTAATTTGCTTTTTAGCAAATTAGCAAATTTTTAGCCATTGGGAAGGAAAGATTAGGAATAATTTATTTTTTGCTATTTGGGCATCTTTTCACCAGAAGATGCTAGTATTTGATTAGGCATTCTAGATAATATTTTAAGATAAGCATTCTGGGGGCGCAATGGTTCAGTAAAGACACTGAGCTGAAAGCTGAAAGCTCAGGTTCAAGATTAGAGAGCCTTGCAACAGGGTGAGCATCCCAGCTCCTGCCCACCTAGCAATTTGAAAGCATGCAAATGTGAGTAGATAAATAGGTACCACTTCAGTAGGAAAGTAACAGAGTTCTGTGCGCCTCCGCATATAGCCATACTGGCCACATGACTATAGAAAATATCTTCAGACAATGCTGGCTCCCTCAGACAAGAAACAGAGATGAGCACTGTGCCCTAGAGTTGGACATGACTGAACAGGGAAACCTTTACTTTACCTTAAGCATTCTGGAGATATACAGTATAATTTCATCTATGACTAATTTTCTTCCTTCATAGTCAAAATAGTGTAGTCTTGCACTCAGAATTGCAACTGTGTTGGTTCCTATGTAAAATGTGGTAGAGGATGAAGTTGTTCCCATAACTCAATGATACAGAGCTACCATATATAGCAGTGGTTCTCAACCTTTCTAATGCCGCGACCCCATAATACAGTTCCCCATGTTGTGGTGACCCCCAACCACTTATGCATCAGGGGCGTGGCCAAAGAAAAGGGGGAAAAAATGGCGGACAGCCTTGTTTGGCGACCCCCGTGAAATGGTCGTTCGACCCCAAATGGGGTCCCGACCAACAGGTTGAGAACCACTGATATATAGGCTACAAAAGTATGCCACTAGACAGCTACAAAAATTAGAAGTTTCTGTATGTTTTTGCTACCCTTAGGCTTTGAAAACCTAGATATGATAATGCTAGTATCTGACCCAGCATGAGATAGGTTGAATAAAATAAGGCTTAATTTAAGATTATTTCACCAGGAATTTAATAACTACTACTAATTCAGAAATAAGCAAAGAGAGGGCAGCAATGCCCTGAAATAACACAAATGTAGTACAAAAAGTATGGCTTCTATCTCTTTATTCCAGATAAAACTTTTGTATTACTGAATTAGTTTAGGATCAGATATTCTGTCATGCATACAATGGCCTCAGTTAACATCCTTGGTAAAGATATATTAAAGGCATCAGCAGCAGACGAGGAAGAGGAATAATCAGACCCTTATTTATCAGCAGTGAGACAAACAGAGACCACAAAGAGATGGTAAAGCAGATTAAACCATTGTAGATCTGAGATCATTTCCAGTTCAGTCAACTACCTGAATCAATATGAATAAGGCTATGGGGCTGTGGTAACAGAATAACAGAGTTGTAAGGGGCCTTGGGAGGTCTTCTAGTCCAACCCCTGCTCAAGCAGGAGACCCTATACCATTTCAGACAAATCTAATCTCTTCTTAAAATCCTCCAGTGTTGAAGCACCCACAACAATTAATCGTTCCACTGATTAATTGTTCTAACTGTCAGGAAATTTCTCCTTAATTCTAGGTTGGTTCTCTCCTTGATTACTTTTCATCCATTTCCTCCAAGGTCCCTTCCAATTCTGTTGTTCAGTTATTCTTATGAATATTTTTCTGGACCTACAAAATGTTCATGAGAACCATGCAGTCATTGAGAACAGCTTTAGTTATTACCCAACAAGTATTGTAGATTCAAGGGTGCTGGTGTTTTTACCATTGATGTGTCCACAATTACAATGATTCTGGTCAACGTAGACTTGTCTGTTCAGGTCTTTTTGCTCTTTGAGGTTGAATGTCTTGAGTATTGCAAGACAGGCTCATGGCAGAACCTCCAACATACAGATTACGAAAGGCTAACTATGGGGACCCATGTCCACGGTGTGCTCTTCCCCAAAGTCTATGAACACTTCTTGTAAAATTACTGCATTCCATTCCAACCACTTGGTCGTTAAGCAAAATGATCACTAAGTGAACATATGACAGAGAAAGCGGAGGGAGGGAAGAAGAGAAACATGCTGGGAAGATCATTGGTTGTTGCCATCTCATTCAAATAAAGTTCCTTGTACAGCTATGACAGTGTTATGCTAGCATGAATTATTATCAGGCATGGAAATTTGGCCATAACTACATACATTGATAAAAAAATAATAATCACTTCAAAGCATGAGATGGGCAGCAAATAAATTTAACAATAAAAAATAATAACAAAAATATTATTGTTTATTATGGTCATATTAACTGAGGTAGTTGCTAAATAAGGCCTGGCTGTTTTTGAAAAAGGAATAACAATCTGACAGAGGTGATGTGATGTGCAAAAAGTTTTGAATATCATGGAGAGAAGCTAAACAGAAGAATAGAATATTTTTATTGTCATTGTGTAACTCACAACAAAATTAAGTAGAAATTAAACAAAAAAAAGACCAAAATTGAGAAAATTAATTATCTTATGAAGTCTAAAAAAGTAATTGCTGTAGAGTCATCTAAGCATATCAGGGCGGACAGAGTTTTGCCAAACTTCTTTGGTCTTCAGCACTTTCCAAAATAGTGCACAATATAGATTCACAAGGACCACGATAAAGAATATCAGGTAATCCATTTTTTTTTTATAGATAAGACTTTAGCTCTTATTTTAGTGCTTAGCATAGTCTTTCTCAACCTTTTTACCCTGAATGAAACCTTGAAATAACTTTCATGTCTCAACTCCTGCATAAAAATTGCAAAAATACTAAAACTTCACAGTAGAATTTATTTCTAATGTACAGAAAACATGTTTTACAGCAATAGCAAAGCAGCAGGCCAGTAGCTGAGTCATGGCATGTACAAATTTCCACTACTGCAAGTGTTAGCATTGCACAGTACATGAATATTTTTGAATCGCTATCTCTCACAGAAAGGCTGGCTTAGATTGTTATATCAACTTTAATTTATTCAGTAAACTATACTTAAAGAAACTATGCTGTACAGGGATGGGTGAAACACATTTATGTCTCCTTTATGAAATATATTTCTTGTCTATCATTTCAGATGGGCTTCCCCTATAAATTTTAGATATTATAAAAATGAAATATGCTTATTTTCAGATAATTGGGATAACATTATCAAACCTATTTCTTTTCTTAAAAAATATTAATGAAGGGTCAAGACAAAAAGATTGGTACAATAAAGAATAAAAGAATATGCAAGAAATCACAATACAGAAACATATATAACTGTATTTGAAATCTGGAGGCTAAGGTTTTGATTATTTTTGTCTAAAAGACATTTCAGTACATGATACTTATCTGTGAACAATTTCACTGATAGGCTAAAACAATGAATATTAGAATAAATAATATTTTATTTTTAAAGATACTTCAAGCTTCTTAGTTATATTAATTTTTAGCAATATAATAATCCTTCTCCCCTTCCTCACGTTTATTAGATAAAGTGGTCATGTATAACTTTCTATCTGTTTTTGTTTCTATTACTTGAAAGTATTAGTGATCTGATACATATTAATTTTCAAGTATAGTTACAAGAAACTTGTAAAAGAAAAAAGATTGCATTAATGTTTCAAGTAATAACAAAAGATTGCATTAATGTCTTGAGTAATAACATTTTAAGTCTTTGAAATATGTACAATAAAACTACACAACCATTAATTATCAAGGTTTCTTGAATAATTTTTCCAATTTCTTCAAAATGTTCAACCAAAATGAGTAACTTCATGTGCACTGTCAACAGCAATTGTAATATGTGCTAATTTGATTATGAGCCTTCCAACATTAAAAGATCTTGATTAATAAATGTAATTTTAAATTGTTTGTGAATTATTCTTATAATAAGTTCTTGCCTACTTGCTGAGGTGGATTTTATATCATAAAGAATTGCAAGCTGAGACTTCATTCAGATGTTCATGCTATTTTTTTAATGTTAAGCAAGCCTGTTATGTTTCATATGGAAGTTTTACATAATTACAAAAGACTCATATCATAATTGTATCTACACGTTTTAAACTTCACACATTTTATATCTAATTCTAATTATATTATGTTAAGAGGAAGCATATAAATATTTTTACAATTCATATCCATTTCTACGTGAATTTTTAAGTAGTAGAGCCAAATGTTACTATAAGAAAAATGACATTTGCAAGAAAATATGAAAAGCCAATACTGTGTTGCATTTTAGAAGATTCATCCTCAAAACAGGCAAAGATTTTAAACGGAAACAAAACATGTACACATTCTGCCTTCCCTAACTTGTTGACTAAACTCTATTAATTTCTTTCAAACCTTCCCCAATAAAGAAGCCATAGCACAACAACAACAACAACAACAACTTTAATGACTTTGGATTAAAATGAAATAATGTATTCCATTTGAAAAATTAACTAATCCTTAATCTTCACATACATGCACACATGCAAACCATTCTTTTATGCATAACATAGAAAGTACATATGCACTTAGAAAGAGAGTTGAGTTCAGTGGACTATTCATTCTAGATAAGTGTGTTATGGTGCTGCTACAATATAGTTTACATTGTTTAGATTTGTCAATGGATATTTTCTACCATCTCAGGATCCTGAGTTTCAAACTCCTCACTGTGTGAAGAGACTACATGGATAGCAGAGACTCTCAATGCAAACTTTTTCCTCTACAAATAGTAAAGGAGAAGGAAACAATGGGGCTATACTTTCAATTCTATTACCTTATTTTCCCTTAAAAAAAACTACAATTGTTTGGAAAAACACTTCCAGGTACATATGATAATGTGGAATGGAGTATTTTCATTCACATTGCTCACAGCTTGCCATGGATGATATTTACCAGATACTCTACTTCATTCCTTTTCACCCAAACAATTTCCAACACAGCTAGATATCAAAAGCCTGTTTAAAAAAGAAATATCTTAAGCATGTCCTTCAACGCTTTCCTCTGCCAGTTACATAAGAATCCACATTTAGGATCATTATTCTAGACCAAGAATTATTTCTATTGATTTCATACTGCAGATTTCTTGCTCGGATTTGAATGAACTACTTTTTTCTGATTCGGGGGGTAAAATAATGAAAAACAACAATACTAATATATATAAAGAAATTATATTTTAGTAATAATTGGTTAAGTAGATATCATTCCAAAATATTACAGTTTCCAAAATCAAAACCGTATCGAACAAGATCGAACGTTACAAACACAGAATTGTTATAATTGTGCAATGGGGGTTCTTCCACTTTCTCAAGATTCGAGGCTATCTGGACCTGCATAGAAAGGTAGAAATTCCCCATTTCACTGAAAATGGACATTCCATTGCTAGAAGCTAATAGGTCTGTCAGATTTTCAGGATGAAGTCTAATCAAAGAAGTTAAGTTACAGTAGATAGTAGGTAGGCAATTCAGTCTAAAGATCCCATTCTTCGAAGTCATCTCAGTTATTGCTAAAACACATATTATCCAGTATTTAATCCTAGTTTTGACTTAGCATAAGCAAATCAATTTTGGTGCAGTCTCTAAAAAGGCAACTAATTAATCCATTGTTGTAGAGATGGAAGAATGAGATGCCACTCATCTGAGTAAACAGAAACCCTAGCTTTTATAAAGGGCCAAAGAGTCCATGACTCAGGAGATCACATTGGGGAAATTCATGTGATTTTTTTTCTGGCTATGCAGATAAATTAAGTTCAATTCCCAGTTAAGAGTCTTCAAAGACAAGATATGAAGGATAAATAAATATTTTGAAAAGAGCATAGAATAGTTGAATATGCTAAAGAAAAGAAATAAGAAGTTTCAAGGCTTAGTAATATGCAACAGATTTCTTCCTTTTTAAAGTGAGGATGTCTGTTTATATTCTCCTCTATAGATTTGCTTACTTTGAGCACAAATTCTTGCTACAATGAATTTTTAAACTGATAATATGTTAAAATTAATATAATCAATTTTATTTAATTGTATTTATGGAAGGAGTTGCATCATCTTAAGTCTCTCATAAGAATAAAGCTGCTTAGTTTTGGCCCTATTCTTTTTTGGGAGAGTAGCTTCTGGCAGATTTATATTCATACAGGCAAATATGGACACACAGGTAGATATTTATCAGGGGTGTCAAACTCGCAACGTCACGTAACATGTCGCGACGTATCGTGACTTTTTTTCCATTGCTGGCAATGGGGTGGGCGCGGTTTTGCCATGGTGCACCTGGCTCACGTGTCGGGAGTTTGATACACCTGCTCTAAGGGAGAAAGGAATGCTCAGAAATGATTTTACCTGGAGTTGGTAACCCTAGATTAATAAGATAAACAAGTTGGTCACTGCATAAGGTTTTTGTCTATGTTTAGATATATTTTGTCTGTCTCTATTCTTCCCTTTTTTTAAAGTGATATCTTAAATTCAGGGTTGTCTTCATTTTGAATAAATGTGGAATATGAAAATTACTTGTGACAACAGAAAAGTGCTATTTTGAAGCTTAGCAAGCGGCAATCAGGGTGAATCAAAATGTCTAATTTGAACTGAAAAGTCTAAAATGCAATGCTAGGTTTTGGGTTTAAAATTTGTTTTGTTCCTACTCATCGTTTTGCTAGAATCAATCATCTTCATTGCCAACACTCTGAATCACTTTCTGATTGCAACCATCTTGACATAGACCCAGGCAATTCTCAACAGGGCTTCAGTTCACGTTGTGTTTTTTTAATCTACTAGTGGCATAGGATAAAAAGATGAAAGTCCAGCTTCTAATTATGATAAATCTGTACAGCAATGTTAGCAACCATAATATAAAATTTAACCCAGGAAGTTTTGTACTTCAAGTACTGTAAAGTATATTTCAATCCCATCATTTGGCTTTTAAACTTCAAATTCATTTTTTTCCAACTCTACTAAACACTGAAAAATATAAACTTCTGAGCTTTCAATAAACGATTTATCGTAAGATACTGTTACGAACTGGTGAACCTATATAATTGACTCACTTTATATAGGATCTATGAACCATATTGAAAAAAATTAAAAATTCTGAAAAGATACAATAAGGGATAATAATAATATATGCAGACTGAATTACCAAAGTGACCAGGGGGCTACAGCAATTCCTCTATGAAATAAGTCCATGCTTGAGACCTTTTAATAGAAAAGATGGGAAGAGATTATATAAAATCATATGTTATGCAGACAGTAGGCCGAGACAGGTTCTGCCATTCTCCTAATATTACGACATGTAATCATCTAATGAACCTAAACCCAGAAATAATGATGGCAAAAAATTTGGATGACTTTAAAAAGGAATTAGATAATTTTTAAAGGATAAAATTATTAATGGCTGCTAGTTACTGCTAGCTCATTACAGTTATTTGCTTTTATTTATTTAACCCATTTAGAAACTGCCCGTCTTCCTCATAGAGTGACACACGAGTTACACTGACAATATATTACTCCAGTGTCAGTGCAATTTTCAGCATTACTTTCTGGAAAATCTAATAAGAACAAGCATGCTGGACTAGATAGAACAGATAAAATGTATTGCAATCCATGATCAGACATAAGCATTAAAAAGAAAATAAAGAAGAGATAGAAAATTATACAAAAAGCCCACAATGGAATATTTTACTTAAAATACAATATTATGTCTCTAATTCATTTTGAGTAACCTATATTGTTACGTGCAGCAGCAGCAGTCAAAACAGCAGTAACACTTTTGGTCATTTCCACACACTCATCAGATATAAGAATTAATAAGATTCCTCTTATTCTTTAACCCGTATTCACTATAAAAACTATATAAATTGAGAAATGGACGGTGAAGTTATATATGCCTCAATGGTTTTTCCTTCTAGTGCACATGGCCAAGCATATTGATTGAAAAAGTTGTTACCATATTTTCCCTATGGTAGGAATGAGGATAAAGCACTGAACTGCAGTAAAGTATCTGCAGATTTTCAATTTAAATGTCACATTAAATAAATAGCTGTTAATACTAAATTTCTTCAGGCTAAACTTTTCTTAAGAAGAGGAACAGCTTATTTTTCTGAAGATCAGTAATCAATGGTGACCTACACTGGGCTTGCATGGGTGATACTGCATTCATCCTTGTTTTTCTTGACATCTCAGCAGCTTTCAATACCATCAACCATGATATCCTTCTGGACAAGCCCAGTGAGGGCACTGTTTTGCCTTCTTGCAGGGTCAATTCCACCTGATGCCAAGGAAGAGGGGACTGATCTATTCCTAGATTTCTGCTTTTCAGAATGATTCAGGGCTCTCGTGTCTTTCTTTTCTTCTTTAACACCTACCTAAAACTAATGGACCATCACAGAGATTGTGCAATAGCAGTACAAGCTACCCGCACTGAGCGAACATTTGCCTAGTGACCATTCAAAATTATGACAGCCCTGAATAAGGAGACTTAAGTTCTTGTAGTTGCGGCTATTGCAGTGTCCCCACAGTCATAGCGTCTCATAGTTATGTGATCATCATTTGCAACCTTCACTGCTGGTTTTTTGTGAGCAAAGTCAATGGGGAAGTCATCAGGAAGTCACACATGATGTCAAGTATACTCAATTCACTTTATGATCACAACCAGTATGAATGCAACTGCAGCCATAAGTAGTCTTGGTCACATGATTCTTTGTTTTATGATTACGTTGTTTAGTTCTTTCTCCCAATTATAATTGCTAATGAGGATTACTTGTAATCAACTAACACCCAACATTACAAATAAAGTTTTACAGGAATCTAGCTGCAGGGCAATACCAATGATACTCCCCAGAATCTCTCAAAAATAGTAAATACACCCTTTCTGATTATCTTCAGCCTTGCCTCTGCAGTAAACATATTCACTGACATCGATTTCTAAAAACTTATGATCATTGTTGACCTCAGCTTACCATAACCAGAACTTTAATGTACTTTTCATTACTGTAGTTTCTGAACTGATTTGGCAACAAATCTGCAGTTAAGAGTTGATAATGAGAGAATTTCACCAACTCAATTTAACTGAGCTGAATATTGATTGCCTATGTTCTGAATCTGATTTAAACTGCATAAATACATGCAAATAAGGTACTTCTAGAGTTACCACCTTTCATTCGTAAGTGTTTGAAGTTGCAGCGGTGCTGAACAAATGGTACTTATACCCGGTCCCCAAAGTTACGGCCATTGCAGCACCCCCATATAAATGTGATCAAACTGAGTACTTAGCAACTTATCTGTGCTCACAACGACAGGTCCTATAACTCACTCCACCCACCTATTTTCTCATCTCTGTTCTGTCCCTCTGTCCCCCTATGCTCTATGGTTTCTGCTGCCCTTCACTCAACCACTCCCCTTATTCAAGATCTTATTGAGGAAGAGTGAATTGACCTGGCATACATCACCGAGACCTGGCTGACTCTGAAGGGAGGGATCCCCTCTTGGAAATGTGTCCAGCCAGGTTTCAGGTGTTTCACTAGCCAAGACCCTAGGGCAGGGGAGGTGGGGTGGCAGTAGTTATCAGAGAGTCTCTTTTGGCTTTCAGGAGCCTTGCTCTACAAGTTTCTGTGAGACCCTGTTTCTGAAGCTGGGCTCAGGATCAAATGGGATTATTGCTAGTATACCCGCCTCCCTGCTGTGTAGCCTGAGCTCCTGGAGGTTATATCAGAACTGACAGTAGAGTTTCCCAAAATCATCTGCCATCCCTGGGTGTGGACTCGGAAGCATCCCAGGAGTTCGCTACCTGGTGGCCGTGGGCCTATCCCAGATTGTTACAGGCCCAACGGAGGTCACCAAGGGCCAAACTGGACATGTTCCATCTGCAGTGGAAGCAAGATGATGATAAAGTAGACCTGAGAGCAGCAGAGTGCAGCAGAGTGCAGGACTACAGGGGACATACTATTTTGCAACCCCAGAGCTGCAACATGTCAAGAAGACCCTGATCTGCAGTGTGACAAGCAGCCTCAGAGCCATACAGTTCTGGAGCAAGCTGGGATGCAAATCAACCAAAAGGAAATATATGGGAAGCAATAGGAGGTTGGAGAGAATTGAATAGAAGGCAATCCCTTACCTTGGAAGAACCAAGGCTCAAGACTGGAACAGGTCAAGTTGTGACTGGTTTGGATTAGGATGGTTCCCTGGCTAACAACTGATTGGATTCAGTTAACAATAGCAATGGGGAGTGCCATGATTGCCATCATTAAGTAATGTGGTGATGTCAAGTTTTATTATCTCATCAGTGTGTAGTGGGGTGTGTAGTGGGGTGCCCCAGGAAGTGTGTAGTGGGGTGCCCCAGGGCTCTGTTCTGGGCCCAGTGCTCTTCAACATCTTCATCAAAGATTTGGACAAAGGGATAGATGGGGAACTCATCAAATTTGCAGATGACACCAAACTGGCAGGAATAGCCAACACTCCAGAAGACAGGCTTAAGATACAGAAGGATCTGGACAGACTTGAACACTGGGCACTAACTAACAAAATGAATTTCAATGGTGAAAAAAGCAAGGTTCTACATTTAGGCAAGAAAAACCAAATGCACAAATACAGCATAGGTGGCACCATGCTCAATAGTAGTAACTGTGAGAGGGACCTCGGAGTCCTAGTAGACAATCACCTAAATATGAGCCAGCAGTGTGCTGCAGCTGCCAAAAAGGCCAACACAGTGCAGGGCTGCATTAACAGAGGGTATAGAATCAAGATCACGTGAAGTATTAATACCACTTTACAATGCCTTGGTAAGGCCACACTTGGAATACTGCATCCAGTTTTGGTCACCACGATGTAAAAAAGTTGTTGAGACTCTAGAAAGAGTACAGAGAAGAGCAACAAAGATGATTAGGGGACTGGAGGCTAAAACATATAAGGAACAGTTGCTAGAATTGGGTATGTCTAGTTTAACGAAGAGAAGGACAAGGGGGGACATGATAGCAGTATTCCAATATCTCAGGGGCTGCCATAAAGAAGAGAGAATCAAGCTATTTTCCAAAGCACCTGAAGGCAGGACAAGAAGCAATAGGTGGAAACTAATCAAGGAGAGAAGCAACCTAGAACTACGGAGAAACTTCCTGACAGTGAGAACAATTAATCAGTGGAATAACCTGCCTCCAGAAGCAGTAAATGCTCCAACACTGGAAGTTTTTAAGAAGAGACTGGACAGCCATTTGTCCGAAATGGTGTAGGGTTTCCTGCCTGAGCAGGGGGTTGGACTAGATGACCTCCAAGGTCCCTTCTAAACATTATTATTATTATCGATCATCGCACAGTCAGCCAGATGTTCAGACTGGATTTGGCATTTTGTCTACCTATCGAGTCCTTACCCAGGACCTGGGATAGGCAGATGTGGATGTTTGATGGTATTACAGATATCGTCGCAGGATGGAAGCAGTTCCTAATAAGGCCGCCTTTTGCAATTGACTAATAGCGAATTTGTCAATGCCAATGGTGTTCAAGTGGTGCTCCAGTTGTTTTGGGATTGCACCCAAGGAGCCTATGACTATTGGTACTACCCTTGCTTGCTTTTGCCACAGTCTTTCTATTTCTATTTGTAGGTCTTTGTATTTTGTTATCTTCTCCAGTTCTTTCTCTTCTATTCTGCTATCTCCAGGCACTGCCACGTCCACTATCCAGACTTTTTTGTCTTTCTTATCGACAATTGTTAAGTCTGGGGTGTTATGTTGCAGGTGCTTGTCTGTTTGAATTCTGAAGTCCCAGAGCAGTTTAATTTTATCATTTTCTATGACTTTCTCTATTTTATGATCCCACCAGTTTTTGCTTACAGGCAAATGATATTTTTTGCAGATCTTCCAATGCACCATTGTTGCTACTTTGTCATGCCGCTGCTTGTAATCAGTTTGTGCAATCTTCTTGCAACAGCTTACCAAGTGGTCCACTGTTTCTTCAGCTTCTTTGCATAGGCGGCACTTACTGTCTGTTGCTGTCTTCTCAATTTTGACTTTGTATGCATTTGTCCTTAAGGCTTGGTCTTGTGCAGCCAGAATTAGTCCCTCGGTCTCTTTCTTCAATTTTCCTGCTCTTAGCCATTGCCAGGTTTTATTATTATCTGCTTTCCCAGCTATTTTTTTAATGTATTGGCCATGTAGTGCTTTGTCTTCCCATGCCTCTATTCTGTTCTTCATTTGGTCTTTCTTGTAGGCCAGTTTGGTCTCTCCAGTAGTTAGTAAGCCTTCCTGATATACTAATTTCAGTGCATCTTCATCATTGTTCTTCAGATATTCTTCCAAAGCCATTTTTTCTTCTTCAACCATCTGATGTACTTGTAGCATTCCACGCCCACCTATTTGCCTTGGTAGATAAAGTCTATCAATGTCACTGCGTGGATGAAGGGCATGATTCATTGTCATTATTTTTCTGGTCTGCCTATCCATTGCTTTTAGTTCTGCTTGAGTCCAGTCCACTATTCCAGCTGTGTACCTAATGACTGGGATTGCCCAGGTGTTGATTGCCTTATGGTATTTCCTCCATTGAGTTTGGATTTTAAGATCTTCTTCACTCTCTTGATGTATTCACCTCTAATCTTTTTCTTGACTTCAGTGTGCTTGCTACAGATCAAGTCCAACAAGACGAGGATATCTAAAACGAATGCACCAATTCTGGAAAGAACATCCAGAATCAGAAATAACAGAACAGAGACTAGCAGATCAACGCCGATTTATAACACGAAATAAAGTATTTACAGAAACAGAATTGGACGAACTGCAAAGGTTTACCCAAGGCAAAGAAATCAAAGCCTTACAAGAAGTAATTCAGAATGTAGAGGCAAACCAGGGGGAGTTGGCAGTGAAGAATCCAGTAGAGATATACAACTGTTCTCATTTGGAAACCAGGCACCTCTTCCTCAGGAAGAATAAAACCATCTAACTAAAGAAATAAAAGAATTGAAACAAAGAATAACTGAGCATCTAGAACAGCACAAAAACAACAGAATAAGGCTGCCTGCATTGAAGCTTGTTCCAAAGAAACAGCTAGCACAAGCATTAAAAGATGCAAATACTGCAATAGCAAGTATAAGCACCAATTCACTGCAAGAAACAAACCAACTAATGTACAGCACAGCTGCAGTTATAACAGAATACCTGGGATGTAAAATCAACAAAAAAGAAAAACAAACAAACAGTGCACCACAAAAATGGAAGGTTAGATTAGAAAATAAGATCAGCAAGTTAAGATCACATGCAAGCAAGCTAGAACAGATGAAAGAAAAGAAGCTGAAGAACAAGAAGACCAAAGAATACCTAATCAAGAAATACCACTTAGAAACAAGGAAGATCAAGGAAGCACTGGAAATAATAAAGCAACAAATAACAGCTATAGCCAGGAAAATCAGTAGATATGAAGCTCGAATTGCAAACTATAGGCAGAACCTCCAATTTCAATCCAATCAGAAACGTTTCTACCAATCCATCAATGGAGAAACTGCAATGAATCAGTCAGTACCTGACAAGGAAGAAACAGTGCAGTTCTGGAAGCAGATATGGGATAACCCAAAGAAATACAACAAGGATGCAGCTTGGTTAAAAGAGGTGGATGCAAATAAAACAGAAGTTGAAATGAAAGAACTAGTAATAACAACAAAAATGGTAGAAAAAAGAGCAAAGAAAATCAAAAATTGGTCAGCACCAGGTGAAGATGAACTGCATGGGTTTTGGTTGAAACATCTAACTGTTATACACCCACTCATTGCCAAGCAGTTCAACAATATACTACAAGGAGGAGAAATTGAAAAGTGGCTAACAACTGGGAAAACCTACCTAATAATGAAAAATCCAGCAAAAGGGGCAACACCAGGTAACTACAGGCCAATTACCTGCTTACCAACAACTTTCAAATTACTAACTGGTGTGGTAGCTGATGCAGTACAACAGCATCTAGTTGAAAACAATCTCTTTCCACCTGAGCAGAAAGGAAACCGCCCCAATAGCAGAGGAACAAAAGATCAACTCCTAATAGACAAAATGATCTTGGAAAACTGCAAGAGAAGGAAGACCAACCTGAATGTGGCATGGATTGACTACAAAAAGGCATTTGACTCTCTGCCACATGATTGGATAATCAAGTGCCTAGAAATAACAGGAGTAGTAGAAATATCAGAAAATTTGTGCAAAAATCGATGGCACAATGGAAGACACAGTTGCAGATCAATGGTGAAAAGCTGGGAGAGGTTAATATCAAGAGAGGAATATTTCAAGGAGATTCATTATCACCATTACTATTTGTTATTGCACTGTTTCCTCTGTCAACAATACTGAATAACTCAGGACATGGCTATCAAACATCAAAAACATCTGCCAGACTATCCCACCTCCTTTATATGGATGATCTGAAGCTGTATGGAAAAACATCATCTGAAATAGAATCGCTGCTCAACACTGTCCGTATATATAGCCAAGATATTGTAATGGAGTTTGGCTTGGACAAATGTGCCACACTTACTATCAAACAAGGAAAAATAGTGAAAACTGAAGGAATCAAGATGCCCCACGAAAATAACATTAAGAGTCTGGATGAGGAAGAATACTACAAATACTTGGGTATCCTTCAAGCTGACAACATCAAGCACACTGAAGTTATTATTATTATTATTACTATTATTATTATTAGCGATGGAAATTCCAGTCCTAACTGCCATCATAGATTGAGGACTACCTGTATACAGTTATGAAGATCATAGTATATATGCTTTTTTGAACTAATAAAATAAAATAAGAACATTTATTAAAATGTAATTCATCTATCGAAGACATATTTGATATTTTTCTTTTCTATTAAAAACATACCATAATCACAGCAGCCTCAAAAAATAATCATGTAGCACCTTAAAAAAGTCTTATTGATTAAATTTGACTTCACCAATTAATCAAATAAAGGCTTCATTAATAAATCAACCAATTTTAAAATGGCAGCCCTGTGGACTAACTGAATTTATTCATAATGTAACAAAGGAATATTAACATGTGGTAAATATACTGATTTTGCACCCAGCATATAAACACAATTCTTATATGTAAACTTAATTTGAGATCATAAAAAAATATCTGTTACCAAGTCTTTTACATTCTGTGCACAATTATTTCTACATTACATTGTGAAAGGAATTTCCTCAGGATCTGCTGCTCTGAGCTTCTCAAGTTTGACACACAATGAGATATTTGATTCATTTGAATGGTGACACCTCACAGACAGGATAGCAAATCACAAGCCTCCTTTATGTCACTTTGATTAGCAAAAGTTATATTGGGACTTTTGATTTGTTGATTCCTTTAAAGAACTGAGAATTTGATTCAGTTATTTGATTATTCTGATCCTATCCTTTTTTATCTGCCACAAAGTGCAACACAACTTCACAATGCTTCACTTTTTTTATATAAACTGAACATTAAAATAATTCCAAAAATGGTATAGGCTACTTTCCTTTTACTGTATATTCTTATTTTGTTTCAAAACAAAACTGGCATATATTAACTGCAAAACATACTGTATTTTATTTTTCGTAAAATAGTGAGTACAATTCAGCAAAAATTAAGCATTCTTCTAATAAACATCAGAGAGAGATTTTAATTTAAAAAATAAAAATAAAACACTTTTATAACACCAGCAACTAAACTCCCATGTCTGATTACAATAAAAACATAAAGCTGACATACACATTTTATGAATTAATTTTATAATTAGTTAATTTTATACTTGCAATTATAAAATTATGGTTTTATATTATACAACATTGTAATGTTAATTAAAATAAAGCATTAGAAATAAAGCTTAATCAACAATTAGAAGCCTTGACCTTCATTTATATTTTCTCTTTCACACACACACACACACACTTTATATACGCATGTGCTTCTTTAAATGCGAAGTAGAGGATCAGCTGCTTCAGTTCATCAGGGAGCATTTTCAGAGATCAGATGAGCTACAAGAAGGCTCAACTCCAAATCATTCCTAGGCAATCCAGCAGTTACTATAGGCAAACTTTCCAAATGACCACAAGTAGTCGAGATCATAGAGAAGGGAGAATTATCTAGGATAACAGTGAGGCCAAGTAGACCTTTATAAGTAACTACTCTCCTCAGAAATGAACAATCTCCCAATATAGTTCTTTGAAACTTTCTAATGCTAGCCTTTGCTTTTTGTGTTTTGTAGAAATATTAACTTCTGAACTAGAGCCACAAAAATAGTTACTAAAACAGTCAAACCTGAATCACCAATACTTGCACAGCTATTTTTAGAGAATATGCTTTAAATAAGCACAGTGTATCAGCCACAGCTAATAAAGGTTGTCCTGATCAGAATCTTCCCTAAATGATTTACTTATTTCTTCTAGAGGCGATAACCCTGCAGAGAACTGAAAGGCCATTGCAACCCTGCAGTTACAACGAGTACCTCAGTTTATTATTCCTCATTTACCCTGTTACCAACTGAGACAAGAAGTCAGAAAAAGTTGTGCATTTCCTGAAGATGCTACAGATTTGGCTCTCATCAATATATGGATGACATTCCTCAAGGTTAATTTTCTACAAATTGAAGATTCTAAGTAATAAAAGAAAGGCAGCCCCAGATACACTGCAGTAATCAAACCTTATAAAGTTTTATTTTATGTCACAATCTCATGTACAAATATTTTCAGTCTTGAAAAAATCTATTTGGATTTAGCAGACATTCTGCTTTAATGGACCCCCCTTTGCTTTTGTTAATCTATTAAATTGCAGGTTTACTGGATTCTGTACAAAAAGCAGGTTATTCACCTTTTTCCTTTAGCTTCAATTTATTAGTCTTCATCATACCCATTTGCAGTTGCAGGCAGATGTTCAGTTGAACCTCATCATTACCTGAAGATATTACAGAAATAGGTTTCTTCCAGAAAGATTTCATAGTTATTGAAAAGCACTGAGGACAGAGATAATAGCTCTGGGGGAGATAATAGCTTGTGTTTTGAGGAGCAAGTATTTGTAACTAAAATGTACTTTCTGTAGTCAGTCTTGAAGCCAGTTCCAATGCTTCAAGATAATAACCTTCCACCACAATTGTCTATAGCTGAGAAGACAATAGCAACTGCCTTACCCATCCATAGGAGGTGAGAGACCAGCATATACCTGCCCAATTCTGATCCAATGTAGGCTTTTAAGAAAAGAACTAATGATTGCTAGGGCATTGGAATTTACAAGCCATCAAAAGGTCATGTTATTGGACACAAACTCCCAACTTGCTTGACTATCATAAATTGAAATTGATTCAATAGGATCATATTTACAGAAACCCCTGTTCATTCTACATTAATAGAAGAATCGAGACATGTCCAGAAACATAAGTTGTGATTTTTTAAAAAAGTGAAATCATTAGAATAAGCTGGGATCAAGCAACCACATTCCTAAAGACCTTTAGAACCCACTGGATCCAGTAGTTATTTTATTTATTCAAATAAGCCTTTCTCTCAGTTGAGGTAAGTTGCAGTTTTAAATGTAAATCATCTTGTAGTCCATCAATGACAACAGGAAATCTCTGAAATCACAATTAATACGGCACCTCCCTGATCAAAAAGAAGAGATGAAATTAACATGTTACACGTGTAAGATCTTATCTCTGTGAACAAACCCCTCATGACTGTTCGGCGTTTCAATGCACCGAGAAATTAATTTACTTCTAGAATACCCATGTTTCCCCGAAAATAAGACTGGGTCTTATTTTTTATTTTTTTTGCCTACAAAAGAGGCAAAGTTTCCTTTCAACATTATTATTATTATTGATCATCGCACAGTCAGCCAGATGTTCAGACTGGATTTGGCATTTTGTCTACCTATCGAGTCCTTACCCAGGACCTGGGATAGTCAGATGTGGATGTTTGATGGTATTACAGATATCGTCGCAGGATGGAAGCAGTTCCTAGTAAGGCCGCCTTTTGCAATTGACTAATAGCAAATTTGTCAATGCCAATGGTGTTCAAGTGGTGCTCCAGTTGTTTTGGGATTGCACCCAAGGAGCCTATTACTATTGGTACTACCCTTGCTTGCTTTTGCCACAGTCTTTCTATTTCTATTTGTAGGTCTTTGTATTTCATTATCTTCTCCAGTTCTTTCTCGTCTATTCTGCTGTCTCCAGCAGAATATTATTATTATTATTATTATTATTATTATTATTATTATTATTATTATTATTATTATTATTATTTTTCTTTCTCTGTCTTTTACCCATACATCAACCATGTGAGATGGGTTAGGCTGAAAGTGAGCGACTGGCCCAAAGTCACCCAGCTAGCTTTCATGCATAAAGCGGCACTAAAAATCACAGTTTTTCTAGCCTAATACCTTAGCCACTAGACCAAACTGGCTCTTAGTCAAACTTTTAATGAGTAAATTAAAACAATTTGGGGTGTTAGCTGGTTTCAAGATTAACAAACAGAAAACAAAGATGTTAACAACAACAAAAAATGAAGATACAAAATTAAACAGAACTATTAAATAAAAAGGTTTTAAAATTGAGAAGAAGGTAAAATACTTGGCTATTATTGTAACAAGTATGTTAGCTGAAAATAATTATGTTAAAACATGGAATGATGTTAAAAAAATTATCTTAAGACAGGATAAAGTACAATTAGCACTGTTGGGTAGAATTTTTGTGATTAAAAAAATGTCTTACCTACAATGTTATTCTTTTTTCAGACAATACCTGTTTTGAATGGGTGTTGCTAAGAAACACAAGGCTCCTGGAGCTAGAAAGACATGATCTGAAATTTAGGTGGCATGGATACTTATAGTACAACAGAACTAAGGTTAATGTAGATTTCAAAAATCAGGTCCAGCAGGCCATTTTTAGAGTAATAATTAAATGTAAATCTAGGTTGTATACAAAAACAATTTTGTGACCTTCAGCACAAAAAGTATTTTTATATATAGGAAAGGATAAGTAAGTATAAATGCTTATCTTATTGTGATATACTAGACTTTTCACAAATGGACTGTCAAATAAAATCTAGAGAAGATTTGACAATAGAAGGATATACGTGTCAGTTGTTTTCTTATGTATAATTATCCGAAAGCTTTAAAGAATAAAAATCATTTTATGATTTTGAACAATGCAAGACTGAGTTTGAAATAAAATTCTGTACAAATGATAAACCTGTTATTGGTAAAATGTATAAACTTTTTTTGACATCTCAGACTGAAGAACAAGTGAAAGCATGTATTCTAAAATAGGCTAAAACGTTTGGACACAATATACAAATAAATCAATTGGAAAATATGTGGTTAAAAACATCAAAATTTACATTTTTATCAAATGATGTTATCATTGATATTTGTTACCAGAGAAATATATATGTCAACTGCTGCAAGTTTACCATACACTCAAAAGTGGAAAAGTTCAATACTACCCACAATAGAAGAATGGTTGGTGAAGAATGATGAAACTTGCAGAGATGGTTAAATTGACTTCCTGATTAGAGGAAAGGCAATATACGCATTTATGGCTGTCTGGAAACCCTTTATAGCAGTGGTTCTCAACCTGTGGGTCGGGACCCCATTTGGGGTCGAACGACCATTTCATGGGGGTCACCAAACAAGGCTGTCCACCATTTTTCCCCCTTTTCTTTGCCATGCCCCTGGCACCCAGTGATGTATAAGTGGTTGGGGGTCACCACAACATGGGGAACTGTATTATGGGGTCACGGCATTAGAAAGGTTGAAAACCACTGCTTTATAGACTCTGCATGAAACAAAGCAAAATGCACTTGTTGTTTTGATTAGAAAAAAAATGGATAACAGAAAAATGTGAGCTTTATTTGTAGTCATAGGACAAGAAATAACTTTGTAAACATACTTATGTTTGAAAATCTGAAATTCTTCCTTCTACTTTTTATATTTTCATTCTGCACTTCTGTATTTTGTTCTTTTCTTTCTCTTTTTCTTTCATTATTTTCTTTATTTTGTGTTAGGTTGTGTGTTCTTATGATCACTTTAAAATTATATATATTTAATTAATGATTTAAAAATACTGCACTTGCCAAATAGATCAAATATATAAAACTAAAAATTGAAAACTCTGCCCAACTAAGTCCCTTCCTTATTTTTCTTTAACTTTACTAAGTTTATGGTTGGGAGAGAGTCACACAAAAGACTATTGGATCCTGCAACATTATCCTGGGAAATGTATATTCGCCTTCATTCGGATTAAAATTAGCACATACTAAACTAGGTAAAAATGGATCTGTTTAAGATTAATAAATAAATATAAATGCAAAACAAATCCAGCAATAACTGTTCTTTGCTTAATCCAAATTAATTTCTAGATTAAGATTAAATTTTGTAAATAAAAATGACTATAGAATCCAAAATTTATACAACATTCATATTTACAGATTGTTTTCAATTTTGTACATTTCTTATAGAAAAGCATCAGATAGTAGAACAGATTTCCTTCTCCCATGTTACCCTCCTCCAAATTATTTGACCTCTAGTGTTGTGTTATACAGTGATATTGAATGATGAAGACTGGATGGTAGACAGCAAGGGAAGCAATGTTGCACATATCTATTTATATGCTATAGCCCAACAGACTTTCAATATTTAAAGTATTTGTATTCCATTCTTCATCAGATTATCAAACATGTAACTTACACCCTAATCAAAAAATATTTTAAAACAGCATGACAATTATTGCACATAATTAATAGGAGTATGTGCTACATAAGAGAAAGCAGAAACATCAGCTATTTAATCTCCCCAAACACAAGAAACGTTGGCTTTAGATTTTTACAAAAATATAATCAATGAGGAGGCCAGTCAAAATGAAAGAAATCAAGGAGCCATAACTGAGAATACTTTGTTATCATGTATTTTACACAACCACATTTTCAAAGTCCTTACAAAGCGTTTGATAGTTTGCCTAGAAAAGATAAGCGTAACTATTGATTTTACATTATGTAGAAATCTGGAATGCATTAGTTTGAGGAAGGCAGGGTAATTGTGGAAATCAACCTATATAATAACAATTTTGAGGCATAGAACTTGAACACTGTGTGTATTTCACAAACTATTTCAGAATTTAGTATAAAAACTGAAACTAATCAAATTTAAGCCCAAGATCTTGTTCCACGTGAAAAGCAATTTTCAAATCCCAGACAAACCCAAGGCATATGGCTTGCTAACAAAGACAAGAGGCATATTAAATGAGAACCCTGAAAGGCCAGTGATATGCTAAAAAAATTACCTGTACTTCTTTCACTGAGATCTTGTTGAGCATTCTTCCTAGAATTGGCAGATTAAAAACATACACACATAAAGGAGCACTCTGGCCATTCTTGAGGTAAGGAATCTGTTGCCAAAACCAGGAGAACCCTGTGATGATATTTCTGGTGTGTCTAGAGAGACAAAAAAGTCTATTATCAGAGTTCTGAAATTGTGTATTATGTCAAAGGTATTCTTACTGAGTAAAACTGTTCAATCTTGACTTTCTGTTGGCCTCCATTCTTGTAAACTGCAGCCATAGTTAAAGCTATTTTGTTTGTCAGAATGCAGCAAGACATAATGCAACATTTAATGTTACACTGGATTATTTAAAATGGAAAATACTTTATTCCATGGTTCCTTTGCTCTCTTAAATACCCCTCAAATTTTCCTGGAAGAATTTTAAGTTCTCTAAATAGGATTTAGAGAATTTAATGTGTTTAAGACTGCAAAGAAAAAGAGAAGCAATTCACCCATAAGATCCATTTTGGAAATGGGTAGCTAAATTGTGAAACAACTCATAAAACTGATTTATTTATGTATATGCTAACTAACTTGTGAACTATTAGGAAATACAGAATTATTTCCCAAATAGCCGAACATTTGAAACTAAATGCTTGTTGATAAAGGTCTAGATTCCCTACCCAGAAACAGATAAATCTTGTTGACTATTGTATTTAAGATCATGCCAGTAGCTGTCTGAATTATACTGAAGAGGATTTATTTAAGGCAAGGAAGTTATGGCAAATGAGGCACTTTGCTATTCTGGATGTGCTGCATTTGATCTAGATACATAAATATCTAGTCTGAATTACCACAATATTTAAGACAAAAGTAGATATATATTTCATTAAATTCTACTGTAACTATTACTGTAATCTTTATAATTAATGTTAAGACATGGGTTTAATTCATAGGTGTATAATTAAGCTGAATGGAAAACTGGGCTTTGTTCTTTACCTAACAAAGAACAAGATGTGAACGCCTTTTGACCATCTTTATGAAGTGCCCTGCTCCTTTTAGATTCAGCAGGGCACTTCAGGGTTCCTGCCCTGTTTAATCCAACTGTCAATACATACTATTGTTGAAGGAGAGTATTGACATGATCTTATCCTTTGCCAGAATAACAAAAAATTTTGGACTATGCCAAATTAAATCTAGATTTCAGCTGGGTTGACTCTCTATTGATCAGAGTATGTAAGCTACAGTCCAAATAAATCCCTCTATTTCTCAAGAGAGTCCAGGAATGTATTATAAAACAATGAAGTTGCAATGACCATCTATATTGCTGTACCTCTTAAAAGTTGTTAAATAACTATCTAATAACTTTATAAACTCTTTTAAACCATTTCATTTATCAGCGATCATTTTGGCTAATCAGGTGCATATCAATGGCCAACTAAAACCCACCAAATTAATTATATATTTAAAATGTCATTGTTCTATCTATATAATATTAAAGAGAAAGTTATTAAAGATAACTGGTTAGCAAAATCTTTTTCTCACAGGATACTCTTTCATTCTGGAAGAAAAATAAAATTATGGGGGGGCATCACACACACATTTTCCACATTTCACCGAGGCAAAGCAACTCCAATATTGCAGAGGCTATGCACTGGCTTCCTCTAGGCAGCTGAGTACAAGACAAAATCCTAGTTTAACATATACAACCATACATGGTTTGCCATTGAAGTACTTTCCACACTGTTTTCTCTAACTGGTTTCAACTCATCCAATCCAACTCATCCAATTTTCAGGACTGGAGGATTGCTGGCTGTATTTTTCAGATGCTAAGCGGACTGTCTCGACCTGGAATTTCATCTGCTCCCCCATGGGCCTGATTGGTTGCTTGATTTATTTATTTACTTGAACCTATTTGGCCAGTCACATAATGATTCTAGGCAGCTCACAACAATCCATAAAAACAAGAGCAAAGTAGATCAAAAGCCTCCATCCTAGCTAGTGCTTAGGGGGAATGCCAGGTCTTTATGGCCTTCCACAAGGACAAAAGTGTAAGGACTCTGTTGTGCAGGATCTGAGGTGTTGCTTGGTAAAGAAATACAGGAAACCAAAAGTTGCCTTTTTAAGCTTTACGTTTTTATTCAGCTGAAAAAAGACAGGCCCCTCTAAAAGAAAGAAGCCCCAAATGACGGGAAATCCCTATATTTATATTTGTTGTTACATATGCAATTCACCCAGCAAAGCTGACACACATAAGATAAAGACTTCACCCAGATAAGAAAGCAGAAAGCAGAAATAGCTAAAAAATGTTCCTTTTGGGTGTTTCCCTAAAGACACTGCATGTTCTCGGGTGATCTGGGACAATGGGTGTTTTGCTTGCTGACCTTCCATGACTCTGCATCCATGACTCCGCAAGTACCCAAAGATAGTGGGGCCATCTGCACATATTCACAATTTATGCTTTTTATGCTTTCTATGCTTTCCCCTGATTCCAGGTCAACAACTCCTCAGATGTCAGATGAGAGGCTATTCACCTGGGTTGAGACACAGTTCTGAGACCCCATTAGGTGACAACCTTTAAGAGAAGAAAACTGAAACAAGCCCACCGTATCCCAGATACTATCAGGAAGAGGCCATTCCACAGATAAAATATGCAATGTGGGGTTTGAAAGGTGACA
Organism: Crotalus tigris; assembly: GCF_016545835.1. Lineage (NCBI taxonomy): Eukaryota > Metazoa > Chordata > Lepidosauria > Squamata > Viperidae > Crotalus > Crotalus tigris. The sequence goes on from NW_024096970.1 coordinate 25,237,949, forward strand.
ACCAGCACTTTGAATTGCCCTTAGAAAACATAGTAGACTCAGGTGAACCATGGACACCCAAAGCAGTGCTGTGCATCTGCTGCATATTGCACAAGTTGCAACTTCCAGATAGTGTTCCAGGACAGCCCAAAGTAAAGCACACTGCAATAACCAAATGTGAGATGACTAAAGCATGACTGACTGAGAACAAGGTTTTTTGGCCAAGGAATGGGTGCAACTGATGAAGGGATTTGTACAAAGGTCTCCCTGGCCATAGCTACCACCAACTCTTCCAGCAGGAGCTATAAATTCAGGAAGATTATACATGTGATAATATATACCAGATTTGTCCCCATCCAGAATCAGAGATCTCAACACCCCCTCACCCTGAGAGGCCAGACACACAATCAGTCCATCTTGAAAAGACTAAACTGCAACCAATTTCTCCCCATCTAGGTCCCTACAGACTTCAGGTATTGAGCAAGCACCTGAACCACATTACTTGTTTGGCATGGGTTAGAGATGCATAATTGAATATAGTTAGCAAACCGATGTTTCATTGAACCCTCTGCTGCCAGATAACCTTTCCTAATGGCTTCATGAAGATATTGAATAGGAGGGGAGAGAAACCTGAGCTCTCAGGCATCTCAGTCTTGGACCCTGCTTCTCCCCCAACAATTGACTGTTACTGGCCACAGAAAAAGGAGTGCCATCACAAAATGGTTCTTCTCACTCCAAATCTCCAGAGCTGGTCCAGCAAGATACCATGGTAAAAATCCAGGGGTGCCAGGATGAAGTCACCACCACCATTCTGATCTTGCCATAGGTTTTTCACAGTTATTAAAAACCAAACTATTTTGGAGAGCTTTTGGAGAGTGAAGTAACCCCATCAGTTTGGAGGTGCAGCTAGAATGATTGTTTCTAGTTATTATGGTATTATTCCTTTTTGAGAATATTATTTGTTTCACGGTGTTCAATAAACTATTGAAAGTCCTTCAGATTTCAGCATTTATACAACTAATATATAAATAAATAAATTGCACACATTATTCAAGATAGCACTGTATTCAATTTAGAATACAGTGGAATTTTTGCATCCTATAATTTCTTTTTTTCCAGCTAAATGACACTCCTGGTTCATATTCAATTTGCAAGCAGCACATGGAATTATTACATTTTTTACAAGTACTATTTGCAAGGCAAGTATTCCCCTTGACCCCAGTGCCACACGATAAGAGTGAGCTCCCATTACTTGCCCCAGTTCCTGCCAACCTAACAGTTTGAATGAATGCAAATGCAAGTAGATAAATAGGTGCCATTTCAGTGGGAAGGTAGCTATGTTCCATGCACCTCAGCATATACTCATGCTGGCCACATGACCACGGAAGTGTCTTTAGACAACGCTGGTTCCCTCAGCTAAAAAATGGAGATGAACACCATCCCTTAGAGTCGGATACAAATGAACAGGGGAAACCTTTACCTTTACTTTTTTTATATATGTGTAGGGATATATGAGAATGACCTTGAGGGATAAGGGGAAGAGATGCTGCCAGGTCAGACAAGAGAGCAGGAGTCCTAGTCGCTTAACGGTCAGAGAAAAAAAAACTTAGGAAAAATCTACCCTAAAAGATCAGGCAGTTTTAGATTTGCACGATTCTGTTAATATAGCCTTGCAATAAAATAGAATTAGCTTACCTGGTCATGTTTCCTATCTGGTTTACCTAAGAGTTTGATAATATGCATGTACATGTACACATATATGTTTCAAAATAACTTTGTACTTTTCACTGTTGCTATATGATCAACTGATTTCTGTAATATTTGTTCTTTTGTATAGTTTTATACTATATTGTATGTTGCTCGGAGTTATAATTACATTTATAATATACAGATATATTAATTATAAGCAACCTATCAATAATGTTTTAAAGTTGTTTTGTTGTTGGAGTAATATTGCCTTACTCAATTTTGTATTACCTGCAGATTTGATAAGCATTCTTGTGATCTCCATTTACTAGTTAAAGTCACTCTTTGAATATGATTTTCAAGCTAAATATTTACGCTCTTAATTGTCACATCATCCAGTCCACATTAAGAATATCATGGGCTATTTTGTTCAATGTTTTGCTAAAATCAATATACTACGTCTACAGCACAAGTCATCTGATAAAAAAATGAGATAAGGTGAGCCTGACAAGACTTGTTCTTGACAAATTGTTAAGCCCCTTAACTGCAAAGCACAATCAAGAAAGCAAGATTCGCATGGCCTTTCTTTAATGAGTTCTAATGCTAAGAAATAGAGGTTAGAATACAAAATTCTGAGATTTGAGATAAGAACCCTATAGACATCCTTTATTCATGAGATTGTTAAGGTGGAGTCTCTTTGAAACTTTTGACTTTTCCAAGGCCGTTTGCATGTCAAGCTAAGAATCCATTTCTTTGATAAGACTGTAACAATCTCTCTCATCCACTTGTGACTAAAAATATCCCCTCCCTCCACTTTCAGTGTCAGCACAATCGCTCACACAAATCTACATTGACTTTTGGTAATTTCAACATTGTTTTCAAGGTGGTTTCCTCACAAATTTCTTTATGATATGCTTAAGAATCCTTTCAGGTAACAATATCAGGCCGGTCTTTATTTCCCCAATTCTGTCCCCCTTTCTTAAAGATAGGGGCATTTGACATCATCCAGCATCTTTCTGAATTTTATAATTCTCAGATCTTCAGGATGCTATTCATCTAGATATTTAAATTAATTTTAATAAATAGAAACATGGTCAGAGAATATACATCAATCTCAGTTTTTTTTATTCTAACTTTCATTCTGCTCTTCCAAATTTCTTGCTGGAAGAAGAATTTCTTGTCAAAGACCAAGCCAAAATATCATCTGAATAGGTCTTACTTTTTCTCACCACTTGTAGATAGTTTATTCTTATTTTGTATCATTTCCTTTTACAATATTCTAAATATATTGGTAAGTCTTTTTTGCTGTTCCTGGCATCATTTGCTAACATTCTGAACTTTTCACTTCCTATGTCTATCCTTATTGTCTTATTTACGGACACAGACCATTAAGCCAAATATATAGCGCTTTTTTCCTGATTCATTTCCTACCTTCTCTGTAGCAAACGTCTATATTTATTTGTGCTAAATAATAATACTTGCAGGTTTTCAAAGTTTTCATGTAACACTTCTTGCCACAAGATATAGGAGAATTAAGTGAGTTAGTAATGTAAGCATTTATAATATTTAAATACGATTTTAATAAATTTAAATTATTCTAATGTTTCACTTGTACTTGATATCAACCAAGGACACTTAAAGAATCTTTTCAAAATTAAAAGAAAAGAGTGAAGAAAAAACAATCTGCTGCTCATTATTATAAAATGTAAGATTATATCCACAAAAAAATTATCCCAGTACAAATTGCCAAAGCAGAAGTTGAAGCACCAACAGGTTTTATTTTCCTAAGCTCAACATTCACAGGGATGCTGTCTATAGTAAGAGATAAAGAAACATCTACTACTTGGGAGAAAGACTAGCAAATTGAGACTAAATACTGAGACATAAAGACTTCACACTGACAAGAAAAGTGGACTTCCCAATTGTAACATATGGCAACAAAAACTAAATCAACAGAAAAGCGAACAAGAAAAATATGGATTCATTTGAACAGCGCTACTAGAGAAAATTGTGGAGTATATAATGGACTGCAAGAAGAACAGATCAGATTTCTCATTGGAAGTTGTAATAACGAAGGCAAAATTAGATATAAATTAGATTTAGGAATGTTTATATCTCTTAGTAATATACCAAATGCAAAATTCAAAATATATATCATCAAATCTCTAAATGATTCATATTTATATTATTTATTTATATTACTTAGTGTTAAAAGAAACCAGAAAGCCTTGACTATAATTGTACAAAGCTAGCCAAAAGGGGTAAAAGAATTGTAACGTTTTTAGTTTGGCGTACTAATACATAAGGCTATAATTTTTTTAAGAAAATGAACAAAGGTAACTACAGAACTGGAAGGTTTGATTACAATATAAGATTATAGTTAAATATAGACACCAGTACCTTTTGTACTTAGCTGCTGACATCAACAAACACCATAGTTCCTCTTTAATCTTTTTTCCATGAGGCAAATATGTAGAAGAACAGTTCTTTCTCAAATGTTTCATTAGTCTAACACTTCTTTTTAGTTTTTTTTAAAAAGCACATGTTCACATTTAATCTTAGCTCATATGCAGCCTTTAAAAATACAATTAAAAATAGCCTACATTTAAAATTCAGAAAACAAAGATGAACAACAAAATTCAAAAAACAATGACGTTCTTCCATATAAGCCCCAGTTAAAAATAAATGATGGGAATTTGGGAATATTGTAAGCTTGAGTCAGTGAACAGAATCATAGAATCAGAACTGGAAAAGATCATTTAATCCATTTCCTGCTCAGTACATGATCCAATTAGGTAATTTGGACAGAAGGCTATCCAGTTTTCATTTCAAAATTTCCAGGAAATGAGAACCTACCCCTCTACAAAGCAATCAATTCTATTGGTTGCCAGCTCTTTTTGTCAGGAAATTCCTTTTAATATCTAATTTGAATCTGTTTCTTCAACTTCAGATCATTAGTTTTGCTTCTGACTTCTAAAACACCAGAGAAAAAGTTCCCCTTTCTCTGTATGATCACCCTTTAATTACTAAACATACAATTCCTCACTATCTTGATAATCCTCCTCTGACCTTATTTGAATGGCACTGATTTATTGTAGATACCACAAATCACTTGCTATTCCATTCCATTCCATCTCATCCCATCCCATCCCATTCCATCCCATTTTCTTCTTTTTTCCAGCATTTTCACCCAGACTACAAAATGGTTACTGAGTTCGTGACTATGAAGCAAAGTACTATTACAACTGCATAATCTGACTATATTTATCTACTCAAAGAAGTTACGTGACCCTTTTCATAGTTTAGTTTGAGTACAGATATTAAAGATGCTTGAAGTTGAAAAAGAAGAATGCCCAAATTCCCACTTGACAAATTTACTGGGGTAAATTAACTGTCATGAAAGTGTAGTGCTAGATCAGTGGTTCTCAATCTTTCTAATGCCGTGTCCCCATAATACAGTTCCCCATGTTGTGGTGACCCCCAAGTGGGTGTGGCCACCAATAAGAGGGAGTAGGACAGCTAGGGAAAAGGGAAAAAAATGGCGGACAGCGTGGTTTGGCGACCCCCGTGAAATGGTCATTCGACCCCAAATGGGGTCCCGACCCACAGGTTGGGAACCACTGTGCTAGATGGAAGAAGGCGTTTTGGCCAAATCTTCTCAAATCTGGTGTGTGACACAGAATGTAACAGTATCCTTTAAAAACTCCCTTTTATTCCACAGAATATCAGCAAAGTAATTATACTTATCCATCATTACAAATTAATCAGAAAAAAATGAAGCTTTGTCTGTAAGTATATGTAGTCATAAAAATTTTATAAATGTATGTAAACTATATAACAGAATGCTGTATTTTTTCAAATAAATCTAAAACTATTTTTTAAATAACAGACGACACATTGTATAAATGAGAAGCACATATTTGTGTATGTATACACAAACACACACATACAGAGTGATTTATTATGTATTTCTCTCTTGCCATGCTATATAGTAGAATACTGCTGATAATTTAGATCCACTCTGGGCAGTTCCTACTCCATTAATATTAGCAATATGGGCTTCACTTTAAGGCAATGACTCTATTAAATGTTTTAAAATGTGTGTCATTTATCATTAGCCTCATGATTATGACATTCATGTCATGGGTAAGGTGGTGTCAGCAGATTTAATAAATCCTTATTGTAGGGATTCAGAAGTCAAACATAAAAACAGCTACAGGCTGAAAACAACAATGTGGTAACATGTCATGGGAAGCAACATTTAAAAAATGCATGTTAATTTTCCATCCAAGAGAGAGGCAAAAGAAATAACATAGCTATTAGAAGGGTTTACATTTTCTGCTGGTTCCCATTTAAAATTATTGAAAAAAGACTTTAAAAAGATATTTGTAGAAAAAATATGAATGTTCTATGAATGGCATTTTGAGGCAAACATTTGATGCCACCTAATGATTTCTGGATTATCTGCAGAGTTTGTTTGCCAAACATTTTTTTAACCAACTTTACCATCAGGCAAGGTGACAGTAAAGGTGAGATTCATCCTTAGTTTGAATCTCTTTTCTATCCATCTGTTTATGCAAATATGTATACACACAATATCTAAGTTTAGAACCTGAAATTTAAGGAATTGGGGGCATTATTAAAAAGCAAAATAAACAAACAACCAATATCTTATTTAACACTTAGTAAAAACTTAGTTTGTAAGGTACACTGAATTCATTATCAAACATAAAATACTAATGAATAATAGAACATTATTTGGATTAAAGGATGAACATATTAAAGCTAAATGAATTCCAAGATGGCACTAAGCTATAATTTCAAATTAAATTAAAACTTTATTTCAGTCGAAGACCAGCAAAAGAAGGGATGGATTAAAAAGCATAAACAATACAATTACATAAAAAACTAAAACATAAAAAAGAAAAAACTAAAAAAAAAGGATTTTAGGGGGGAAAGCATTCCTAGTTAGCATTAACACAGTCCTTGTCAAACCTGACTTGGTATGATGCTATTGTTAGTTTGGGGTGCACTACTACAATGAGTTAAATGCTGGGGGGAGGGTCATAGCTCTCCAAGAGTGCATCCTGAAATTCAATTGATGCAGGATACACTGTAGGCTCTGTAGATGATCTGATGCCAAAAGCTCAGTTATCATTTGATTTAAATTCTGGAGCCAGACAAGTAGGTAAATATGGTTGGTGAGTTACTTTCAAGGGCACCATTTAGAACAGGGGTCCCCAACCCCTGGTTCATGGACCGGCCCTGGTCTGCGGCATGCCAGAAACCAGTCTGAGCAAACAAGCAAAGCCCCATCTGCAGGATACATGCAGTACATGAAACCACGCCCCCTCCGGTCCGCAGAAAAACCTGTCTCCACAGAACCGGTCCTTAGTGCTCAAAAGGTTGGGGACCTCTGATTTAGAATGTGGCTGTTTAGCCTGAAGGCTATTTGAGCCAAGCAGAGATATGGAAAGTTTGATTTCTGGTCCTTTAAGCAGCAACTGAGGAGGAATCTCTTGTCTTCAGTGTTGGGAGAGGCTAAATTTGTTTTTATTTATTTATACTGTGTTTCCTGAAAATAACACCAGGTCTTATATTAAGTTTTGCTCCAAAGACACATTAGGGCTTATTTTCTGGTTTGGGCTTATATTCAGGGAAATATGGCACTAAATGCATCCATTTGGCTGATGATCATAACTCGGGCTTATTGTTGGGGTGGGACTATATTACAAGCATCCTAAAAATCATTCTAGGGCTTATTTTCTGGTTGTGTTTTATTTTTGGGGAAAGAGCTCAGTGTGGATTAAAAAAATCAGGGAACTACCAAATTCTACTTCTACCAAATATCTTCCATAAGTAAAAGACCTCAAAGCAAGGAATACTGGTGTATCATTTCCATGTTGCATTTTACAGATAAATATATCGAAAAGAAAGAATGTCTGTTATGTGCTGGTCAGTAAGAAAGTACATAAAAGCAAATATTTTCTATTATGGCATTGGTTTGTTTTTTTAGATAAGTCATAATAAGTGCATTTATTTCAGAGATCTACTCTAAATAGGCTACATCTCATTTACACTATACTTACGTATTTAAATAGCATTAAGATTATTAATTTTACCATGATAAATCACTCTTTTTTCTAAATTTGAAAAGTAACGTTTTGCTTTATGATAATGGTTTTAGTACACTAAGGGACTATTTTAATTTTCTGCATTAGACATTCAGTTATCTCTGTCCTTCTATAATGCAGTGGTCATAGCTAAAATGATTCAATTGTTTTAAATTTTTATTTACATATAAGCCTCCATAGTGCTGCTGCCTTATAAATATGACTATAGAAATACAAGGTGAAGGAAGAGATTTGTCTTATCTTTAGCATAAAGGAGAATGTTAATTACAATAAGTAGAAGTATAAGAAAAAATAAGAAAACAAGCCCTGAATGCCATAAATATAAAATAAATAAAAGTAAATAAAATAGCTTTGGATTTTAAAATCTTGCTCTATTATCTTTTTCAAATATTTGACCATGCTAAATTGTCTGAGGAATTCTTTTAAAAAATTTTCCTTCTTGTCTTAAGTGTAGCCAGTCCCCTTTGACGGTATAATCAGTCAATTCAATCAGAGAAATTCTATATTATAATGGTAATTTTCCCTCACTTTTTTTTCCTTTACACTGTCAGTTTCAGCCACCTGCTGAAAGCGCTGATGTGGAACAGCTCAGTATTAGTTCTGAAATTAGTACCAGTCCCCAGTTAAATGCCTGGCACTTTCAGCCTAGGCTAGACATTGTTACTGGCATACAAACTCATCAGTTCCAACCAGCCCATTACTGTACTTAGACAAGTCTAAGTCTCCTACCAGGCTATCCCAAGAGCACCTTGCTAGATAAGGCTCCACATGTCAAAACAGTCATTATGAATTGAAGAAACAACCTCAAATGAAGAAAGAGCCATGTTTCACACTAGTTCCTGCCTACATGTTAGATAATTGCTTGCTACTAAGTTGAATGTCTGTGAGAAAGGTGTCTTAAATCATCAAGTTGTTTTTTAGAGCATATCTTACAGGATAATATTCTATCTGCTTAAGCAATAATGGCTAATTAGTTTAAGGAGATTCCCCCCCCCCTTTCTCATTTTCCTCCTGAATGGTGGAAGCAGTTCTACTGTGTACTCTGTCAGTTAACCTGCATATCTCTCTGCTATCACACAAATCCTCCCTTGTCCTGCCTTGCTTAGCTCAGCAGGCTCCCCTGTGAAAGAGTCAGGCAACAGTGATGAAAGGCATTTACTATAGACTCCTTACAGGGTCATCAATGGACAACCTGTACAAGATTTGTGCTCTAAATAATATATGAACTAAACACCTTGAGGTAATTGGCTGTGTGAAGCCTCACACTAGGCCAGATAGCTTGTCTGTACAAAATAAAATAAGATTAAATAATAAATGAACTGTGTAGACATTTTCTAACCAAACTAATTCTACATGCTTTTTTAAAGTGTACACTGTCTATAAGAAATGTTTTCATGATTTTCTGCCAGTATTATGTGGCCCTCCTGACTTTATCAAAAAATAATTATTTCAGTGTAGTCTATTTGCAGTTTTGTAATTATGCAAGCAACATGCATGAGACATACAGAATGATAATGACAGATCTAGACATACAATATATATATGTGTGTATCTCTCTCTCTGTGTGTGTATATATATATATATATATATATAAATACATACATACATACACATTTTTAGATTGCTAACAAAGAATAAAGGGAGAACTGGGATAGCTATTTCGAGTTTCTTAACTCTCTTCAGCCAGGCTTACCCTTCTGAGATTCGAACCTGGGTTGTGTACATGTTAGGCAGATGTATTAACCTCTAGGCCACAGGCTCTTTCTCACTTTATCAGCTATATCAGGGAGGGAAGAGACAGGGGGAGGAGATTTACCTTGAGTGTTTCTTGATGCACCCTGTCGGCCCAAATATGGGAGAAAGAAATCTTCTTTCTTTTTCTTTTATATATGTACGTCTTTGGTTATTCAGGTTTTCTCCCGCGTCAAATTGGAAGTGTCTTGGCAACGTTTCGACGAAGTCTCATTCATCATCTTCAGGCCAGAAGCTAGACCACAGCTGCATCATTAGCCACTTTAAACCCCTACAATCCATACATGAAGCAAACTGACACCCACCATGAAGATGAGGCATGACCACGAAGCCAAACTATAGCAATGCAACTCAGCATCTCACATCCCCCTACAACTCAGACTAACTTGAGCACAACAAAGCCCCCACCCAAACAGAACATTCCCCCATCCAATCAGAGCACAGCCAACCTCCCATCCAATAAGAGCACAGCCAAGCTCCTAACCAATCAGAACACACTTCCACCCAATCAGAACACAGCCAGGCTCTCACCCAATCAGTTCATATCCCCACTGGCAGTTAAAAGGAAGAAACAGCTACGATCACACATTGCTCCTAGAAGCACGAAGCCGAAAACACCAGCCTGAAGATGACGAATGAGACTTCGTCGAAACGTCGCCAAAACACTTCCAATTTGACGCGGGAGAAAACCCGAATAACCAAAGACCTACATACAAACACCCACGAAAACCTCAGAAAATATAAATAAATGTATGTATGTATGTATGTATGTATGTATGTATGAAAAAAATCAAGCTTCATTTTTTGAGATACATGCTTAAATATTAATCAGTATGGTATTAAAAAATATGAAGTCTCCAGAGGAGGAAGGGTAGTCTGAAAATAGATTGCAGTTTATCAGCTTCTCTTTAACCAAAATACATGAACTAATTTGCTTTTCTGCTTACACTGGACTATTCACACAGCTTTTATAGTATAAATATATATAAATATAACTTTTATTCAATCGTGTGATAACAGAAGAATATCTCTGTCATTGCTATGTGCACTTGGTTAAAATTAAGTGTGGTGTGGTGGTCTAGTAGTGAAGATGCTCACCTCCCACTCAGAAAGTTGAGAGTTCAATCCTAGGTAGCAGCAGATGTTTTTCTCTCAGGGCTCAAAGAAAAAAATATCTGTTCTGACTCCACGTGGTGTCAGGAAGCTCATCCGGCCAGTAAATATTCAGCTCTATCCAGTTGCCCTGACTCTACCCCAAATTAAGGGATTTATGGTTATAAAAAGGGAGGGTTTTTTTAACTAATATGTGCAATTGATATATAAGAGCTGTATATGAATTTTAAATTGCTAAATCATTCAAAATATCACATTCCTGATAGATTTTAAGAAATCTATATATGGAGAAAAGCTGAAGTAAGTATTTTCTGAAAATTCATTGGAATCCAATAATAAAAATCTTTTTTTCAATATGTAGAAAAAAGTAGACAGTTTAATAACAAATAATAATAAAAGCAACAATCAAAAAGCTAAGCGACTCACAAATAAACGTAAGAATTAAAATAAAGCCATCCACTAATTAAAGAGGAAGTATGATACATAATTATATAAACCAGAAAGATTCCATATTACAGAATGCCCCTATTTAACTGGAAATGAGTAAAACAGATATTCAATATTTCTGGCCACTGACAGCATGAAAGGAACAGATTAAAAATATCTCATTAAATGGCTGAAACACAACTAATCCAAACTTTAATATACCTCTTTTATTAATTTCAATCTTCTTCTGTGTATGTGGCTATTCTGGTTTAATTCTTTGGGTATAAATTAGGTTTTTTTTTAAAAAAAATCCCAGAATTATTTAAACATAATCCTGGAAGCCCATAGGTTGTAAATGATGTTTGTCTTGTGCCTCCTCACTAGTGTTTTTCTTATTTTTATAGTTAGTTTTATTTTTGAAGCATTTGTAGGTAGGTTCAGGCTGACTACTTAAATGCCTGTTATTTGTTCTCTTGTTATTTTATAAGCACACACATACCCTTATTATTTGTAATCTAACTTAAATGCTTTTTTATGCCCAGTTTTAGAATTCAGAGTCTCCTCTCTGCAGCCAGTTCATTCTTATGATTAACTGAACCGCGTTTTTAAATGTAGCACTTACTACATTACACGCTGTGCTATTCCATCTATTTTATATGACTAACTGTGAGAACTCTAGTATTTGTATTACATGACTTGTTTTTGTTTTTTTCCTGGTATCGCTTGTACCAAATGAAATCCATTCTAAAATTTGTATCATAGGACATAAAAAACAAAAAAGTTCTTGTACTAAATTTATATTTTGTTTTCTTTTTATATTATTTCACATCTTAATGACAACGAAAACTGCAAGCTCTTCTGAAATGAATTCCTTGTTTGGAGTATTATAATTTATTACTTTTCTTCATCAACAACCAAAATAAAATTAGATAAAAGAAAACAGCTTTAATTGAATTACCAAATATCTAAATTAAACCTATTTAAATATTGTACCAAAATGTCTAGTGAAAAGGTAAAATTCACAAAATTCAGCTCTCAAAAGAAGTCTAAAGGCAAGTGAAAGCTATCTCTTTAAAATACACAAATAGCATTTTATGCAGCAGATAATCCAAAGTCTCAGTGACCTTGGCAGTCTTGCAGAGGTAATCTTTGCATAGATGAATTATTCTTGAACAATTCCTCTAATGTATTAGGCACATGCATACTGTCCTTCAATATTAGGCATGCGTGTCTCTCTACCAATTGCTAAACAAATATACATATTAAGGACATAGCAAGGAAAGAAATTTTATATATTTCTTGCTATGTGCTATCATTTAAATTCCTAGGGGGAAAAACACCCCTGGAAATATTGTTGTGCAATTACAACACTTGTTGTTTCTTTCCATTATTTGATTAATATTCAGTATTGCAAAGTATCCATAGTGATTCTCTAAGGACTTGCTATAAATAAAAAAAAACAATCAAAACTAGGTCTAAACATTTTTTTTATCTCCTTTCCTTGAAACATGATGGAATTAGATCTGTGCTAATTTGTAAACCATTCAGAAAACTAAACTACTAAGTCATGTACGACTTTCAGCCAAGTATATATGAGCAATACCAATAAGATCTTAGAAAAAGCTTCATCTAATTAAGTTTATGTTCGTGCAAGTGTGCCGTAAGACAAACAAAAATGAAAACTACACAAGAATATAACAACCTCAGAAATGCTGTTTTCCTCTCAATGGTTCAAAGTAGCATGTGAGAGTATATAAACTAGAAAACAGCCTTCAGATTATAGAGAGCTTAAGTGTTAATTATGATTTTAGGCTCCTTTAGGATTACTGTATTCCAAAAAAGAAGGAGAAAGCTTAGGAAGCTAAGATGAAATTCTCATTTGAACATATTATCTTTAGAATTTCTTTAGAATTTACTCTTATTTATTTATTTATTTATGAGACTTATATACCGCTTTAAGTGCAAGCACTCTCTAAGCAGTGTACACCAGTAAGCAATGTATATGTATATTTACATTGCCCCCAACAATCTGGGTCCTCATTTTACCTACCTTGGAAGGATGGAAGGCTGAGTCAACCTTGAGCCGGTGAGATTTGAACCGCTGACCTGCTGAACAGTCAGCTAAAGTGGCCTGCAGTATTGCACTCTAACTGCTGCGCCACCTACTCTTCATTTCTTCTTTCTAGAATATCCATTTCTAGTGATCCATTACAATGTTTAATCTCCCTATTGAGTAGTACTGGCAACTCTCTATAGGCCTCAGAGTAGCCTCAAGAGTAACTCTGCAAGGATCCATTAATTTTGGAACATCAGACTTTTTGTGCCAATCCCTGACTGATTAAATGTAATAATGTCACAGTTTATATATTGCACAACTCTTTGACCCATATTATTATGCAACAAACGGTACTCAATGAGTAGTATTTAATAGTACTACACGTACAAGGAGGGAAGTAAACAGTGGGGTACCACAAGTCTCTGTCTTAGGGCCAGTACTCTTCAATATCTTCATAAATGATTTAGATGTTGGAATAGAAGGGGAACTCATCAAATTTGGAGATGACACTAAGCTGGCAGGAATAGCCAACACCCCAGAAGACAAGCTCTGGATCCAAAAAGATCTTTACAAACTTGAACAATGGGCCCTATTCAACATGACATTTAATATTGCAGACAGCAAGGTTTTACACCTAGGTAGGAAAAACCAAATGTGTAAGTACAGATTAGGTAAAACCTGACTCAAAAACAGTAACTGTGAGAGGGACCTGGGAGCCCTAGTGGACAATCACTTAAACATGAGCCAGCAGTGTGTGGCAGCACCCAAAATAGCTAATACAATCCTCGGTTGTATAAACAGAGGCACAGAATCAAAATCAAGTATTTGTACTGCTTTATAAATCCTTAGTAAGACAATACCTGGAACACAGAAAAGATGTTGAGACTTTGTAAAAAGTGCAAAGAAGAGCAACTAAGAGGATTAAAGGCCCTGAGACAAAAACATATGAAGAATGGTTACAGGAATTAGCTATGGCTATAGACTAGAGAAAAGAAGGATTAGTGGTGACATGATAGCAGTATTCCAGTATTTGAGGGCCACCACAAAGAAGAGGAGGCCAACTTATTTTCCAAAGCACCAGAAGGCAAGACAAGAAACAATGGCTGGAAACTAATCAAGGAGAAAAACAATCTGGAATTAAGGAGAAACTTCTTAACAGTGAGAACAATTAACTAGTGGAACATCTTACCTTCAGAAGTCATGGGTGCTTCATCTTTCGATATTTCTAAGAAAAGACTACATACCTGAAATGATATAGGGTTTACGACTTGAGCAGGGGATAGACTAGAACAGAGGCCCCCAACCTTTTGATCACCAGGGATCAGTTCCCTGGAGAGCGGTTTTTCCATGGACTGGAGGGGGTGTGGTTTCACGTGCTGCCTGTATCCCACGGATGGGGCTTCACTTGTTTGCGCAGACTGGTTTCTGGCATGCAGCAGACCGATGCTCGTCCATGGACCGAGGGTTGGGGACCCCTGGTTTACACAATGCACTGATTCATAAGCTAGCCAAGCAGGCACCAAGTATTATCTAATTCATGTTCTACAGAAGCTGCAAACTCTGTGCAGCACTGGTTAACAAGCACATTCCTGTACAGCTGATGGGAGTGACTTCTAAGTAAACACATTCATAATTAAGTGTCACCAAGCTAGATGCAAAATGTGGGTTGCAAGCGTTAGTGAAACTACTGGAACCAAACAGATTGATTTCCTTAAATTGCGACACTGATGCTCAAATAAACCCTAGATCAGAGGTTCCCAACCTTTTGGGCACCAGGGTCCAGTTCTGTGGAAAAAGTTTTTCAACTGACTGGAGAGTGCATAATTTTGTGTGCTTCCTGCATCCCATGGATGGGGCTTTGTTTGTTTGTGCGAATTGGTTGCTGGCATGCTGCGGTCTGGTACTGGTCCACGGACCAGAGATTGAGAATCCCTGGACTAGAAGACCTCCAAAGTCCCTTCCAGTTTTATTCTGATTGAAATTACTATCACCTATGCCAGAGCTTTCCCTCACTGTGAATTTTATTTAAATCTGAGCAGTGAAACAGCACAACTATAGTCTTTGTTGCATGGGCTGATCTGAGAGCTGATACATGTTTGTTTTATTAACAGAAACATGGAATAAACAACTTTTTTATTTCTTCCAATGATTTAATTTCTTGGATGTACCAACACAGAACACATCAAGCATATTTTCAAAGAAAATTGCAACTTATACTAACAAACATTGCTATTCTATGTCAGCTTTCCAAATCCAATTTAATATGCTTTGGCAAAATTCTCTTTTTAGTGGTTCTACATTTTTCAAATAAAATATATTGCACCTATCAGGTGTCAGAGGTCTGTACAAATGGATGGTCAGAGTTTCGTGTCATTAATGAACAACCCAAGACCAGTAGGTGGTTTGATATGTATACATTATGCAGACTTTTGTTTCTGAAATACACTTCAGACAGTATTTTTCATCAGATTCATGGATCACATAAGCAAGAGACAGAATTTGCAAATTATTCTCTCAAGAAATAGATAAATGAATTCTGTATTTATGCTACTGAAAGGAAAATTGCAATCATGATAGAGCAATGCTAGAGAAACAGGGTATATACGTGTTTGATATATTGGATAGCCTTGTCTGTGACTGTTCACGCAGTGTAAGAATTTCTTTATTCAAGGACAAGTTCTTTCACCTTCCCATCTGTCCCATGATTTTTTTTAATGTCTAAGACAGGTGGCCTGTTGGAAACCTAAAACCCTACGGGTACAAAATATGATTAAAATGTGACATTGGTCTCTATAATAAAGTAAGGCTTATGCTTAGTTTAGAATCTAAAACAAACTCATATAAATAAGTAAAGTCAATTTAAACTCTATATATACTAAAATTTTAAATTCAAGTTAAGGATATGCTGTACCAAAATACTGCTGGATCTGTGAGTGTATCTGCATGTCTAATGTTAGCAAATATATACATACATTACGCAGTTGAAGCTTCTTAAATGTAATTTAAATCAATGTTATATCTCACCATAAAACAAAGGACTGAAACAGTTAACTACCTACTAGTAAAAAGTTTTTATACTTATTATTATTAATGCATTATAATAAAGGCTAATGACTTCCACAATTACTCATCTTCTGCTGGTAAGAAATAAGATTATTTCTTCACATCTGGTCCTGTGCAGCACTGCAGCAGTCAAGGGGTTTGGGACTCATGCCTTTCGGCTGAGTTTCTTCCTGTTAGGGGACTCTAAATGGGCCAGAAGCCGACCAAAAGAGGCGGCAAAGAAGGAAGTCCCAGGGACCTCGGAGAGATGGCAGTCGACCAAATCGGTCCAGGAGAAGCCTTCCAGAAACCAACAGGAGAAAGGCTAGCCTAACTTCAGAGTCTAGCCCAAGCTGCAAGCAACTGAAGTCAAAAGCACTATTTTAAGCTGATTGTAAACAGTGCATTTGAATCTGGGTAAGGACATCGATTTTTTCTATCTTACTTATCAACTTTCTTGAAGGAAAAAAAATCCCAAGAAGCAAAAAACCTTCGAAAGTTAAGGAGGGAGATTTTTGCCCTACCTTTTTACTAACAGAGGTGGGAAATTAAACCTTTTATGGAGGACCAAAACGTATTGAAATGAAATGAAATGACTATAAAACCTAAATATGGATAGGTTTGAAGTTACTGAATGGTTAAGATTCTCATTTTAAAAGCAATTTGTTCATTTTGAAAATTTGAAAAATAAACCAGTGCTGGTATCTAGTGGTAGATGAAGACTACAACAGGTATCACTTTCATGCAGAACTTGGCAAAATCTGGAAAAAAACTAATTTCTGCTTGTGACTTTCAAAGCTCTAACAATAGGGAAAAGTTGTGACAAAAAAAACCAAAAACAATCTGGGCTGCAGATAAAGTGAGCCTTACAAACTTCAGGGAACAAAAAAAAAACTTTTTTGAACATTCTGGTATCTATTTAACTCCGACCCCAAAGCTATTTGCAGAGAAAAGAAAATTTGGATTCTTGGTCATCATGGAAAATCAGAGATTTGCAAGGACTATGGGAGGGGGAAGATCAGAGAAAAGTCCGACAATAACCCCAAATAGTTGAGCGCGGGCAAGACAGGTGGAGAGGGTTGGGAAAGGAGAAGAGGGACCCCCAGGGTCGACATGTATACCAGTGGAGGGGGCACAGTGAAAGAAAATAGGATTGACCAGGATGGGCAAAACAAAACAGGCAGGGAAAGGAACGATGGGAGAAAAAAGGACTGCAGGACTAAAATGCGAAAAAGGGAATGCAAGGCAGTTAGAGCAATTACGGTTGAGGTCCTTGGACTATGGTGCTGGAGGACTCCTGCAAGTTCCTTGGACTGCAAGGTGTTCAAACTAGTCAGTCTAGAAGAGATCAACCCCGACTGCTGTTTAGAAGGCCAGATCCTGAAGTTGAAACTCAAATACTTTGGCCACCTAATGAGAAGGAAGGACTCACTGGAGAAAGGCCTAATACTGGGAAAGATTGAGGATAATAGAAGAACGGGACGACAGAGAATGAGGTGGCTGGATGGAGTCACTGAAGCAGTAGGCATGAGCTTAAATGGACTTCAGAAGATGGTAGAGAACAGGAAAACCTGGAGGAACGTTGTCTATGGGGTTGTGATGGGTCAGACACGACTTCGCAACTAACAACAACAACAAAGAGCAGACAGGCCCATCACGTGCTCGATGAGCAGAGCGCAGAGTCAATTAGGCTTATAGGCAGACTCTCCAGCTTCCAGCGCTTACTCTGATGATGTCGGCAGAAGACCGGCGAAAGCTAAGGCAGTAGATATTTGTTTTTACGAACGGTTGTTTTTGTTGTTTTTATTTCTTTTACTTTTAACAATAAGCAGCTGATTTTATCTATCCCAGAGTTCGAGAATTTTCGTATCTTTAACATAAACATGCCTGGGATTCACATTCTTAAAATTATTAGGGATATATATATATATATATATATATATATATATATATATATATATATCTCCTAGAAGCACGAAGCCGATATCTCCTAGAAGCACGAAGCCGAAAGCACCAGCCTGAAGATGACGAATGAGACTTCGTCGAAACGTCGCCAAGACACTTCCAGTTTTACATGGGAGAAAACCCGAATAACCAAAGACCTACATATATATATATATATATATATATATATATATATATATATATATATATATATGTAGGTCTTTGGTTGTTTCGGGAGTAGTAAAATTAGAAGTGTCTTGGCAATATATATATATATATATAGTATCTTTGGTTGTTCGGGTTTTCCCTCGGTCAAAAATTAGAAGTGTCTTGGCAACGTTTCGACGAAGTCTCATTCGTCATATTCAGGCTGGTGTTTTCAGCTTCGTGCGTGCTGCTCAAAGCACGAAGCTGAAAACACCAGCCTGAAGATGACAAATGAGACTTCGTCGAAACGTTGCCAAGACACTTCTAATTTTACGCGGGAGAAAACCCGAACAACCAAAGACCTATATATATATATATATATATATATATATATATATATATATATATATATATATATACACATACATACATACATAGATACACACACACATATATACACACATATGATTTATATGATTTATAGTGTGTGTGGATGTATTTCATATTTTCTCACACTGCTGCTTTTTCTGGCAACTGCAGATAATTTATCTGGAAAGGGTATCCAAATATCGTAGAATGAGTTCCTTTATTTTAGAAACAATATTTTAGAAAATATTCTGAAAAAGATAGCAGTAGTGTTTACAGAAAGTTCCCCTGCATAAAGCTTGAATTGCAGATTGTTTAATTTCCCCCCCTATTTTATATGGAATAAATTCAACATAATATTGTATACACCAGTTAGCAAAAGCTAAGCTGACCACAAGGGTGTAAATATTCTTTTGGATAATAGGCTTTCCCACTATAAAAGTACAAGTTATGATAAAAATAACAACAAAGCCAACCCTGCACCCCACTGAAAATATGATAGGAGCAATTAACATTGAAAACAGGAATTCAGTTCAATCTCTACCTGCAGGCAGTTTCTGAATAACAACGGTCTTCAATGCAGTGCTATATAGGCTGTTCCAATACAGCAAAGAGTGGCATCTTGGTGTTCTTTTTCTCTCGCAGCATCAATTTACAGTTTGGAATTGTGGCTCATCCTTGCAGGATTATACATAATCAACTAGAGAAAGGCAATATTCATAGTACAGAGGTGAGGAACGCTATGCACCTCTTTGCAAGGCCCCAAACTGATGACTATCATAAATTATGTATTTTTTTTCACTTGCTTTTACATGTTTTTCACAAAAAGGGAAAAAAACAGTATGGGGAAAAGAGAAACATTTCCCATTTATCCAGTTCTCTAGCAGCAGGTTCAAATGCAATGGCTTTGTAAGAAATCATATTATGTTCTTTACTTTCGTAACTTAAATACAGAATTTGGGCCTGTGTATGTGCATTGAATATAGGCAAATACTGATGACGTATCTACATATCAATCATAAGAATAGAGAATAAATGTTATATAAGTTTTCAGAAAGGTCAAGATAGAAAATGAAGAGTTGAAATGACAAAGGAAAAACAATGAATTTTCCTGATAAACCAGAATATTTTAAGTATTTTCTAGATTAAAAAAAGGAAGTGAAATCTATTGTGATTAAAAGTTTGGAACAGAATACTAAGTGATAATTGCAGCAGATAATTAAAATTTAAAGTGTTAAATTATTTAGCATCTTCTAAATAATTGAGAGAATTCTAAAAACTAAGCAGAATAAGACTGTAAAAGTTTGTGCAATATATCACTGCATTTTATATATGATATACATTACCCCATGCCCGCATTACTTTTATTGATATAAAAAGTGCCTTCCAAAAGCCTTATAAAGGAAATTAAACTATATTGATTTACATTCCCTGAAAAAGAAAATGAAAAGCTGCTCTCTGAGGAGCATTCAGTAGATATATTCAATATTTAGTTAAATTGATATTATTCAAATATATCTCAAATTGAATGTATAATCTCATGAGATATATGTTACTGTAAAAGATTCATTTTGATTCCTCTTATCCTACTGTTAAATGTGGCTGAGATGCTTTAATTGACTTGGTCTTGGTAATCAATTGTGATTGGAAGGAGAGATTTATAACCAACATCAGACCTATCTAGTTATCATTTAACAGTGCTGACAACAGATATATGGAAATTGCTTGATGTTTGAACTAAGTTGCATTTAGGTGAATTTTAAATTAAATTAATGTATGTTTTTGAGATGCAGCTTATTGAAGCTTTCAAGATATCTAGGAAAAATAACACAAATCCAATTATAAAAAATAATTAAAATATTTTAATTCTAAAAATGATAAAAAAATACAATATGAATGTGTTCAATATAACAGCACGTTTTCGGTGGAGGGTTCTTAAAAGGAAACAGAAAGAAACGCAATTTCACCAATATCGTCCTGAATCTTTTCTGAACTTCTGTGCTTTGATTTTGGTTTGTTTTTTATGCTTTTATATTATAAGATTCTATGGACTTTACAGTCACTATATGATAATGCATGCCACTCTGAATTATGTGCTAAATAGTTGGGTATATACAATACACTGAATGAATGAATGTATGAATGAATGAATGAATGAATGCTCTGTACAAACTAATGTAGACATTTAGGAAAAATGTTTATAGCAGCATAGACTGCAGCAGAATACGTGCAATGCTCTTCCCAGCTTTGTCCCTACATATTTACAATATGTACCATTAGATACAAACCAGAATGAAAAATAAAAAAGTCAACTTCTCAAAAAGAGGAAATATAATCCCTCCTAATTTAGCTCAATACCGATGATAATATGAACACACATGAGTTTTTGCTAATGGTACTAAATTGGAAAGTTGAAAGAAGAAAGTAAAATGAGTTGATTTTACTTTCTTCTTTCAACTTTCCAATTTAGTCTACACTTGTAAGATTTCCTGGTAGCTTCTCATTCTACTACAAACTAGGTCTGCTTAAAGCTAGTTATATAGGTGTTCTTTACCTAGTGCTCTCTTTTAATCTTGCAGAACATGTGTTACTTCCTTCCGTCTAATCCAATTTACCCATTTAAATAATTATGATGCCATGGAGTACTCCATCAAATGATTTGCGGAATGCAGAAAATATTAAATCTGCAGAATTCTCACAATCTCCCAGATCAAAAATGAGATGTTAGCCTGGCAATATTCTTGAGAACACTATGCTGATTTCTAGTAATTGATCTCTAAATTCTTTAAAACAAATCCTTATGATCTATACTGGGATCTACTCAAGAACTGGTATCAGGCTAGCCAGTGCAAAATAAAGTAGTTTTATCTCTGCCTTTCATTTCTTGCCTATTAGCATTTTTGCCATTTATGCAGAGCCACTGGTATACAGGTAGCCATCAATGTATGGTCACAACTGAACCCGAAATTTATGTTGCTAAGTGAAACATTTGTTAAGTGAGTTTGTCCCATTTTACAACTTTTTGCCACAGTTGTTAAGTGAATCATTGCATTTGTTAAGTGAATCTGGATTCCCTGTTGACTTTGCTTGTCAGAAGCTGCAAAACGTGATCATATGACCTTGGAACACAGCAATGGTCATAAATATGAACCGGTTGCCAAGCATCTGAAGTTTGATCCTGTGACCCTGGGGATGCTGCAATGGTTGTAAATGGGAAAAACAGTCATAAATCACTTTTTTCAGTGTTGTTGTAACTTTGAACAGTCACTAAATGAACTGTTGTAAATCGAGGATTACCAGTACTGTCTTTTTATATTTTGAACATAAATAAAGAAGCCTGTTTTGTTCTTAGCATCCTTTATATTTTTTGGCTGAGTTCTACAATTCTAGACTGCCTCACTCTAATCTGTGACCTGGGTCTTTTTCCATTTTATATATGTCCTCTTTTCTATTTTTGGATCTTCCTTATGGTTTTTTCTGCTGTCCATCATATTTTCCCCTCATTTGACCTACCTCCAATTGTACTTTCAAATTCTCCACTTTTAAGAGCTCCATTCCTTTGTCCCTCTTTTCACATGGCTTCTCATGCCATAGGATCTTACATAACACTTCTCCAGCATGAGGATGGATAATCCACGGATGGGTTTCCTGTTGTCCTTTTGCCCAATAGACTAAGTCTGGGAATTTGCCATGCCTCCTGCTGGGCTAGGCTGACCCAGTTCCGACTTAGTCTTGTACCCAGCAGGACGCGTTGGTTCTTTCTCAGATCACAACAGGTTGTACCATCCGTGAATTATCCCCTTTCTCATCCCTTTTAGAGAGCATCTAGGGTTATTTCCTATTTCTCCCAAAGCAAAAATAAGCTAATTTCGTGTTCTTTCTCCCTTTGCCTTTTTGGCTGCCGAGGGTTAGGCATCGGGCTGAGTACAGTCCGACAGGGCAACTCAGCTGAGCCGCGGCTCAGCTGATCGGTGGGCTTCTGCGGAGCTTCGAGCTGTCCGCAAGCCAGCTGGGCTTCGACCCGAAGATTATCGGCATCTCCAGCTTGCCACGCTGACAGCGGCTGCCATTTTGGGAGCCTCACGACAGCTGTTTTTTCTCCTAAAACCTCCGAACTTTTTCTTTCTCACCTTCCTTTACTGCGGAAGACAGAGAGAGGCAGAGAAAAGACTCAAATTCCTCATATTCTATTACAAATCCCATCTCTATCAATACAGAGCACTGCTGTTTGGCCTGTCGTCCGCTCCGAGAGTGTTTACAAAGATCTTGTCAGTTCTAGCCACCCACCTGAGACTGGTTCCAATACAGATCCAGTACTATCTGGATGACATTCTCATACAGTCTATGTCTGTTCAGACAGCGAGGTCAGACTTGGCCCTCTCTATCGAGATTCTTCAGAACCACAGGTTCTCTGTAAACTTTCTAAAGAGCCAGATAGTTCCTTCCACTCAACTTCTTTATTTGGAAGCGGTCATAGATACGGGACAGTTCATGGTCTACTTGTCACCGGACCGCCAGAATAGTATCCAGACCCTGGTATGTCAGATCCAACAGGACCATGTTGTCTCTCTAGCCACCCTTTCTCAACTCTTAGGGAAGATGATCTCGTTCATTTCTATAGTGCCATGGGCCAGATTATACTCCACAGACCTGCAGTGGTTCCTACTCCCCTTTCAGAGGCAGAGAATCAGTTCTTTCAACAGAAAAGGGTCCCACCTCAGACACTGAACTCCCTCCGCTGGTGGACCTCCCAAGCGGTAACCAGAGGTTCATTTTTCAAGGAACCGACATGGCTCAATCTCACTACCAACACCAGTCTCTTCGGCTGGGGGGCTCATCTCCAGTCTCAGTTGGCTCAGATGGCTCACTAGACCTACAGCACAATATAAACTGGTTGGAGCTCAGAGCCATACACCTAGACTTACAGCACTTCAGGCACGAGGTGAGGGGACAACATGTTCTAGTCCTTATGGACAACGTAGCAGCCAAAGCCCACGTAAACCGACAGGGGGGCACCCGGTCCGGGACACTCATGACCAAAGCCAGGCTGCTATGCTCCTGGGCAGAAGCCAACCTCTCCTCCCTCAGAGGGGAACACATTTCGGGAGACACAAACAAGCAGGCAGATACCTTGAGCAGGGCGACAGTGGACCACTCCGAGTGGCACCTGCATCCCGAACTATTCACAGAGACAGCAGAGAAGTTCGGTCACCTGATACTAGACCTGTTCACATCTCCGGTGAATTCCCAACACCCGAGGTTCTTCTCCTGTTTTCCAGCTCTGGGAGTGGAGAGAGTGGACGTCCTCTAATGCCGGCAGTCATTCGCAAACTGTTACAGGAAAGGGCAGAGGTTGTACTGGTTGCTCCACATTGGCCAAGATGTCCGTGGTTTACCGACCTCGTGAGCCTTTCCATCTCTCCCCCATGGAAAATCCCTCCAGATCACATTGCCCTCAGCCAGGGAGCCTTCAACATCCAGATCCCCAGTGGCTCCAGTTAACCGCCTGGCACTTGAGTGGCGATGTCTGAACCAGGAATCCTATTCAACGAGGGTAGTTAACATGATCCAGGCATCCTTCTACAAACAGAATATATGACTCCACTTGGAAGAACTTTTCTCTCTGGTGTACTAGGAATCAATTTGATGTTTCATCCATCACTATCCCTAGAATCCTAGAGTATTTGCTGGAGGGGCTTGACAAAGTCTTATCGCCAAATATCATCAAAAGGCAAGTGGCAGCCCTGGCAACGGTGCTGTCATGTGAGGATTCATCCTCTTTAGCCCATCACCCAATGGTTCACTCCTTTATTAAGGGGGCAACCAACAAGAACCCACCTCCAGTCCATAGATACCCCTCGTAGGATCTGCCACACATACTGCAGGCTCTTACCACGACACTGTTCGAGCCCATTAAGAACTGTGAATTGAGACTCCTGTCCATGAAGGTGGCCTTTCTAATGGCTGTTACATCAGCAGGCGCATATCTGAACTGGCAGCACCCTCTGTCAGGGACAACCTATGCATTTTCTGTAAGGACAGGGTGGTCCTTAGACTAGATCCATTGTTTGTTCCAAAGGTAAACACTTTATTCCACAGATCACAGGAACTTGTACTACCAGACTTTTGCCCTCACCCATCTCACGACTCTGAGCATCAGTGGCACACCCTAGATATTTGCAGGGCATTGAGACATTACATCAAGCGGACTTCTGGCTTTTGCAAATCAGAAGCGCTTTTCATCTCTTTCCAACCCTTTTCCATGGGGCAGGTTTTGTCGTCGACCATAGGCAGGTGGATCAAGGCTTGCATTGCAAGGGCATACCAATCCCACTCCTTATCTTTATCCATCCCTAACCATATCACTGCTCATTCCACCTATAGTGCTGCAACATCAGCGGCTTGGGCAACACAAGCGCCCATTGCTGAGATTTGTAGGGCAGCGACTTGGTCTTCGCCCTCCCCATTTATTAGACACTACAAAATAAACAAATTTGCCTCTGCAGACGCCTCCTTTGGCCGGAAAGTGTTACAACAAGTGGTGTCGTCCAATGGGACACATGCCCTGACTAAATCCCATAGGGACTTTGGCAGCTTTGGTATGTCCCAACCGTGGGTTATCCATCCTCATGCTGGAGAAGGGGTGTTGTCTTACCTGAACACCTTTTCTTAGCATGATGATGGATAATCCACTCCCACCCCTTTTAGTGTCCATCAGATCCTGTGTCAGGTGTAGGGGGAACCAACACATCGGACTTCGTCTGCTGCTTCGCCTTCGTCGGAACTGGGTCAGCCTAGCCCAGCAGGAGGCATGGCAAATTCTCAGACTTAGTCTATTGGGCAAAAGGACAACAGGAAACCCATCTGTGGATTATCCATCATCATGCTGAGAAAAGGCGTTCAGGTAAGACAACGCCCCTTCTCTCATATTATTAAAAGCCTTTTTTGGGAGTTCAAGACTTATTGTCAAGGTTGAATTGCTAAGATGCCTTCTAACTTCCATCACTATTCAACTTGCCATAGAAACAGGAGGGGAAGGAATAGAAAGCATGAGAAGAAAACAGGAGTCTAAGAAGCCATCCACAGACCATGAGAGCCACGGTCACTAACACAGATGACTGATGGAGAAGTGGACCCTTCTCATAATAAACTAAAGAAGTATGATTTGCCAACATGAACACTGGGTGGGTAGAGGTTATGCGAAGCTATTGTTAACTAGGAAGATTTTTATGCAGAAAAACCAGAACTGGTTTTGTTTCTTCAATTCCAAGATGTGTATTCAATAAAGTTCCCGAACCCGGAGGCAACTGCAGAGCTTTCTGAATTTGTAGAAAATTGAGTCCTAAGTACATAGGACCTTTTTCAATTGTGAAAGCCATTAATCCGATAACTTGAACTACGGTTGCCAAAATAATTGAAGTGAGACCACCCAGTGTTCCATTGTAGCTTATTGAAACCAGTTAAAAAAATCTAGCCTAAGGCCAGGTGGAGAGGAATCTCTTCCACCTATATTGGTGGAGGGTGAGAAGCATTATGAGATTAAGAAAATACTAGACTCAAGGATTTTTAGGGGGAAGTTACAGTACTTAGTCCAGTGGAGAGGTTACCCCATAGCTGAGGCTGAATGGGTAATAGCTCATAATGTTAAGGTTGACAGATTAATAAAAAATTCATGATAAATATCCTCAACATCCAAGAGGATGATATTTGAATGTTTGGTTAATTGTGCTTACTGTTTCCCTATGTTTACCCTTCTTTCAGGGGGCCGGCATGTCAAGATAGAATTGCTAAGATGGCTTCTAACTTCTATTGCTACTCAACTTGTCATAGAAACAGAGGGGTAGGAAGCATGAGAAGGAAACGGGATTCTAAGAAGCTGTCTATGGATCACGAGAGCCAAGGTCACTAAAACAGGTGTCTGATGGAGAAATGGACCGTTCTCATAACAAACTAAAATAGTATGATTGGCTAATGTGAATACTTGGTGGATGGGGGTTATGGGAAGCTACTGTTAACTAGGCAGATTTTTGCATGGGAAAACCAGAGCTGGTTTTGCTTCTTTAGTTCCGAGATGTGTATTCAATAAAGTTATCTTTTATGGCACTTCAAAGCCTTGAAGATTACTTAATTTTGAAACCGCTAGTTGGACAGTTGACACTTATCTAGACTCAATTTTAGATTCCCTTAACAGCAAGAATCCAGCTTCACTTATTTAGCTCCCCCAATGTTCCTGTTACTTTTATTTCCTCAAGTTACATACAAATTACAAGGTTTTGTTTTCTCAATGTGATCTCTAGTACTTGCTTTACCACAACCATTCCTCTACTAAAACAGGACAAATTAGTAAACAAAATATCACAGATCTGCCAAACCCTGAATTTATAGAAAGACTGCATCTATCTGATACTGCAGTGAAAATTACCTCATTTATTTAGCATATGGCAAGCTATTACAAATAAAATACCTGGTAGACATTATCAGCCATGACATTATTTGTAAATAAAATATGCTTTTATTGAGAACCTCCATTTTCAATTAAACAAATATAAGATACTTATGATATAAAGCCTGCACCATTCTAGAAGCTCTAGGCACTGAAATTCTATATAAATATTCAGAAGCAATGCTACCACACAAAATAAAATACAAAAACCTTAATGTTATACATAATCCAACTGTTCCAATTAAAACATATTGTCATTACCATACATATATCATTACATATAACTTAATAATATAAACATAACAGTACATTAATCATGAGTTGTGAATTAATATAAACAACCAGAGGCATCTGTAGAAATGTGATGGCTTTGTCAAACTGAGTACTGTGACATAAGTTGTACTTCTTACGTATGTACATATAATGTTGCAATGGACATACAAAAGGGGCAAAGCTTGTGCTGCAATATTTATGCTCCCCCTTCCCATAATGCCAATAGAAACAAAACATGTCTTAAAACCACGGCACACATTAACTGAACAATTTGAAATAAATCAAATTATTTATGATGTAAAGAACAAAGATAAAATCTCTTTCTACTCCAAACATCTGGATGTGTGGGAAAGAAGTCCTGTAGAAACATCTTGTATTCAAGATGAGTATGATATCATATGGAATAAGTATGTTGACTGACATTATTCCAAAAGTTGGATTGGTATATTAGGCATAAAATGGAACTCTAAACAAGAAAAACAACTTTTTAATAGGAATAAAAATATTCTGTTTTTACAAAATTAATATAGAAAGGTTTGAAACAATACCTGGCAATCCATACAGCATTGTAGTTGGAGATTACTGGGACTATGTAACTGAGGAAAACTCACTCAAATGCTTATTTATTTTTTTCCTGTTTCTACACTATCAAACATATACTAACTAGATCATATTTATTGACTATCATGATTTTTAGCCCTTAGAATTTCTCTCTCTCTCTCTCTTTCTCTCTCTCATTCTTTATTTATGCCATTTCTCCAAAGCTAAGAAAGGACATCATTAAAAAATAATCAAATCAAGTTTAATTTTAGCATTGGTTTAACCTACTGTGTGGAGTGCAATTTCTGGCTACCAGTTTAAAATGGGGGAGATGGGAGGGCTTGACCTGAAAAACAGTTGTGCACCTTAAAATTTACTGAAATCAAACAGATCTGCTCCATATTTTCCTTTAAATGAGAGGGTGATATAGAAATGCTTAAAATAATAGAAGTTGGAGAATGTTGAATCAGAAAATAATATAGGTAATTCGTTCTTCTTTTTGGGATAGGTATTCTAAACCTGAAAGCTAGATTTCTGCTTTGAAAGCCTGATGATAATCTCAGGCTGTAAATCCTCTAAAATCTCTCTTTGTGGGTTCCCTTCTGCATTTATTTTCACTAAAGAAGTGCAATATGACTTACTACTATCAAATATATAATAGCCCTATTTAACATTTTTTCTAAAGCTTAGTTTTTTTACAAGATCTTCACATTAAGAAAATTTATTAACAAAATTACAACAAAATATCTCCAAAAATCAAGTAAAAATTATACAATTATACAATTTACTCCTCCACATGAAAAACCAATATCTGTAAAAAGCTTTTACTCTACAAATAACTCCAAATTTTGTAATAAAATAAAGCAAATATTTTGTTATTTTCCCATCCAGCTAGATTGTAGCTATGTTAAAAATCTTCCAAACTAAAGATTTATCTAAAAAATTAAAAATTAAACAACAGTAGACCAGTGATTAGCCTAATCTTCCACTGGACCTCTATGAATAAAATATGTCTGGAAACCATTTTCTCTGTGTTTCAGGCACACAGTTAACTTGGATAAAGAAGCCTATAACTATTTGCCTATATAGAATAGAATAGAGCTGGAAGGGACCTTGGAGGGCTTCTAGTCCAGCCCCCTGCTCAAGCAGGAGAACTTATACCATCTCAGACAAGTGACTGTCTAGCCTCTTTTTAAAAATCTCCAGTGATGGAGTGTGCACTATTTCTGGCGGCAAGCTGTTCCACTGGTTAATTGTCCTCACTGTCAGGAAGTTTCTCCTTAATTCTAGGTTGCTTCTCTCTTTAATCAGCTTCCAACCACTGCTTCTTGTCCTTCCCTCTGGTGCTTTGGAGAATAACGTGACCCCTCTGCTTTGTGGCAGCCCCTCAGACACTGGAATACTGCTCTTATGTCTCCCCTATTTCTTCTTTTCTTTAGACTAGCCAAACCCAAGTCCTGTAGCTGTTCTTCATATGTTTTAGTCTCCAGGCCTTTGATATCTTAGTTGCTCTTCTCTGAATTTTTTCCAAACTCTCAACATCTTTTTTGTGATATGGTGACCAAAACTGGCTGAAGTATTCTAGGTGTGGTCTTACTAGTGTTTTATAAAGTGGTACTAATACCTCACGTGATCTTGACTCTATGCTTCTGTTTATACAACCCAGGATTGTATTAGCTTTTTTGGCTGCTACTGCACATTGCTAGCTCATGGTTAAGTGATCGTCCACTAGGACTCCAAGGTCCTTCTCACAGTTACTGTTTTTAAGCCAGGTCTCGCCCAATCTGTACTTGTACCTGCCTAAATGTAAAACTTTGCTTTTCTCCACATTGAAACTCATTTTTTGGATAGAGTCCATTGTTCAAGTTTATCAAGATCTTTTTGAATCCTGAGCTTGTGTTAGCTACTCCTGCAAATTTGTTGAGTTCCCCTTCAATTCCCCCATCTAAGTCATTGATGAAGATATTGAAGAGTACTGGGCCTAAGACGGAACCTTGTGGTACTCCACTGCTTACTTCTCTCCATGTGGATGTAGTGCCGTAGGGAACTACTTATTGAGTATGGTTTGCCAGCTAGCTACAGATCCATCTGGTGGTGATGTTGTCTATTCCACCCTTTTCTAGCTTACCAAGGAGTAGGTTGTGGTCTACTTTATCAAATGCCTTATGACAGATAGCTGAGCAGCCATATGTGATGATTCATTAAAAAGAATATCAAGACGACTTTCAGTTTTACGTCGTGGCAAGACGGATACAGGAAGGCAGGCTCTGCCTCCCGTGCCCGATTACAACCTGCTGGGGGCCCTGAAAAGGGCCTAAAGTCACCCCGAAGAGGCAATGAAGGAGGGGTATCTTGTTGATCACAGAAAGACTGCGGTCTTTCCGTTTGTTCTGAAAAAAGCCTTCCAAACTGGCAGGGGAAAGACTGGCTACATTCCTATGGCCAGCCATTAGCTGCTGACAACTGAAGAAGAAAAGCACTAATTAACACATTGTAAACAGCATGTTTGGAACTGGTTGAGAATATTGATACTTTCTTTATTATTTTACAACTGAATTTCCAGGGAAAGGCTATCAAGAAACTAAAAACTTCCGAATATGAATGGAAGTGGCGTTTTAATTTCTATGGGGGACAGAAATACGCAATATTGAAGTGGAAGTAACATAAAGCTACAGTTTTGAAATTTGAGAACTGAAATAATAGTTAAAATTTTCTCTTTAGAAAAAAAACATTGAGGTGAAATATAAGAAATCAATCCTTTATCTTAAGAGTGGAAAAAGGATTTTGAATGACATCTAGTGGTAGATTTGAGTACAGCACTCTGACTAGCTTCCTGGCTATTTGGTGACTCCTAGCTTAAGGGAGAACAGCTGGCAATAAAGGAAAATATTTTGCCATACTTATCACCCTGACCTTTTTGAACTATAAACACCTAGTGAGCTTGGTCTTTTAATCTCAAAAGCTAGTGGGAGAGAAAAAAAAATTGACCTTTGATTATGTCTGCCTGGGAGACACTTTTGAGCTGCTTTCAGGAGGTTGAACACTTTGAAACTTTGAACATTGTGAATTATAACCTTTCCTGACTGACAATTTTTGGATGCCTGAGACAAAAAGATCACTATAAAATATTGCTTTTGGAACTGGACCTGTATTCTGGAATTTATTGGATTATACAAGCTACATATAAAGACCAGAAAGCGAGAGGAAACTTTGTTTTACTGAAACTGGTGATATTAGAGGATCTCCAGGAATGATGCCTCAAGAAAAAACAAACACCTTTCAGAAGGAAATATACTCTACACTACAACTAATTCACCAAACAATTGTTACATACAAAGAGGACATAAATAGAAATCATAATGAAACTAAAAATAATTTAGATAATATAAATGAGCAAATCTCCAAATTAAATCTACAACTAGAAAGTTCCCAGGCGACTACGAAGTATGAACAAATAAATCAGAGATCAGAAGATGAAGCAGAGGAAATGGGCCCAGAGACAGAAGAGATGAAAGAAGGGAAATATAAACTACCATATACAAATAAAATACTGCAAGACTTACCTATAACAATGAAAATGCAAAAGACCCTTTACCCTTTAAGTCTGTAAGATGACCTGATGACAAGGAAGAAGATTTTGGGGAATGAAACGTAGAGCTGTCAGGGAAAATGTTACAGTTTGGGAGACAAAAGATGAGGGGAGAAATTGAGGGAGAAGGAAGGTGGAAGTTGCTTGAGGAACATAAATGGGTGGAATTGCCCCCCAAAATATCCTACCTAAATTGTCTTCCTCATGCTAAGCAACTCTCATAAAAATAGAAAGAAAATTCTTGGGTGACTTAATTGCCTTGGTTTGGAAAGCTACTTGGCAAAGAAAGAAAGTGAGAGTTAGATTTAAAAAAATAGAAGATTTGATCTATTAGAGGGGACATATGTTTAAATACTTGTTTGAATATGATTAAAACATGAATGACTCTTAGATTTAATTACTTTTATAATGAAAGATATGATTTAGAATTAAAATAGCATTTTTTCTTCTTCTGATATGGGAAATATGAAAATTAGAGGAGGATTGGTATGAATAAAACTTTTAGTTATATAAATGTAATTAAAATTAAGAAAATCATAACTGACAAAGATCCTTTAAATATTGATGGGAAATCAAACTTTAACAAGAGTACGAAAAACAGGATATTGATTTATGAATTGATATTATTGTTATTTGTATAATATTAGTAAAATATGATGAAGATGTTTATATCTAACTTCATATACATCAATAGTACCAAGAATTAGAATTGTGTAATGAGAGGGAAATGGAAAAATATGGGGAAGAAAGGAGGATCAGGGGAAAAATACTGGATTGTGCAGTACTGAATAGATTTATATTGAAGAAGTTAATATTAAATATGTGAACCCAGACAACATGTTATTTACTAAGCTCTAAAGACTGTAATTCTTAAAAATTAATAAAACTTTTAAAAAAAGAATATCAAGGAAGTTTGTTTGGGTGAGATAACTGCACTTTTGGTTGTTTAACCAAGATGGATACAATACATGTAACTGAAAACCCTTTGCACATTATTACACAAAATGATTTACCAACACATTAATTCTTCTACTAAAGAAGAAACTATTT
Organism: Crotalus tigris; assembly: GCF_016545835.1. NCBI lineage: Eukaryota > Metazoa > Chordata > Lepidosauria > Squamata > Viperidae > Crotalus > Crotalus tigris. The sequence goes on from NW_024096970.1 coordinate 25,270,489, forward strand.
AAGTGATTTCTAGAATACATCAATTTCTTCCCACCTACTGACTACCGGATTCAGCACTACGTAACTATCAGCCACATAAGTGAATTATTCATATGTAGCAAAAAATATTTTTTTTTATCTCTGATTGTACTTTATGATTCAGCTGGCAACTGGTGACCGATAATAAGACATGAGTTTGATGTCTTATCAAATTTGAGCCCATTGAAAATTCTTAAGTCTTACCCCATACCAGTTACTTTTCAGAAATTTTATTTTCTGATAAGGCGAGTTTGAAAATATCTGTACAAATTATGCCTGGAAGCTTTCTGGTAATATAATAAATTCTGCATCTTTTGCACTAATTCTCTAGGCATCATTTCTAGTTAAAAAGAGCATAAAAATTTGTATTACCATTCTAAACCAAACTCAAACTTCTGTATGTTATCTGCCATTAAGCACAGTGCCCATGTTCATATCATCCTTATTGGCTCCAGAAGATTCTTACCTTCTGTTTACTCAAAATATTTGGACTTAAAATTACTATAGCTACTTGGGAAAGCCTTCATTATCTGAAATATCCAGGTAACATTAGTCTAGGGGCTGTTGGAAGCAAAATACTGCAACAGAATTATATTGTTTCAGGTAAACACAGCAATTCCTGTAATATATTAAAGCAGCTTTCCTCAGTCTAGTGTCCTCCAGATGAAGTGAGCTCATGTTTCAAGAAACAAAGGCGTACAAGTAAATTGAATAATGATAATTAAAAATAGTAACTCCAATTCTGACTTGGGATAGTGAATGCAGTATTTTCATGGTATATGCAGAAGATATCAGAGCGAGGAAAGCTACATTATTTATCTTGAACATCTTTCTTGTTCTTACTAGACAATCACTTGCAAACACTGTGGGACTTTTTTATTGTCAGCTAAAGGGCTAGAGTCCTGCTGTTTGCCATTGCTGTGATTGTCAAACATCTCAGTTAAGGCAGAAAATCAAAGCACAATAAAAGATACTGAATGAGGCACTAACAAACTGATCGGTGTTCTTACCTAGCAATAATCTTTACTACTTGATAAGTACCCTAAATAAGGCTAGAAAATACCCCCAATCATTCATCAGCTTGTTAACTGATTATTGTCCAAAATAATACATTTCTTCTCAATATTTAAAATACCTGAAATAAACTACTGATGAAAATATCTCACAAAAATGCAAAATAAACTGGTGACTAATTCAATGTGATGAATAGCTCCTTTATTTCGTTCTGAGAACAATAAAACTCAAAACACAACATGGTAATAATTACTAAATATTAGTGATCTGATTGCTGAGTTTTAAGTCTCACACCTTTTAAATTTCAATCCACTCTACTGCCAAACCATTACCACAGCTGTCACCAATTTTATCCCCTGACACTTTTGAAAGGCACCAGGCCAGGGTATCAAGTTCTTCCACAGAACTATGATACAATTAAAAGCCTAACAAGATCTGAACAGAATGTTTATCTCTGTATATCTCTGAAAATTAATAAAGGAATTATTTCTAGTTAGTGATATATCTAAAATACATGTATCAATCAATAGATACTTATTTACAATTCATACATAACTAGATTCCTGGGAAAGATGTAAATTGAATATTCATTAGATGACTCGGAGCAATGTACAATCCACAACACATTCTAAAAGTAAAGATTTCTTGTAGTTTCAAGTCTATCTTTCTAGGCAACTTGAGTATTTGGCTCAAGAGATGGAAAAATTAAAGCAAAAATATGTCTTTTGGAAGCTGTTTCTATAGTCAATATCTCAAAGGATGGGAAGTAATAGCCCTCTGAAAAAGCTTTAGAAAACCTACCTGGGAGGGGTAACCCAAGAATGGTGTCTTGCCATGGGCATGTCCAGACTTGTTCTAATGGGAAAAAATAATTTAGGGTTAACTCATGGGAGAATGTGGCAGCAAGAAGTGAAATGGATTGTTCTTTAATACTGCAATGTCAAGAAACATTAATTAGAAGGAGAAATATTCTATCTACTATTAGACATAAAATTCTAAAGATAATAATAGACCTACAAATAATAACAGAATACAACGTTTGATATATATTTCATTGCTGTTTCTGTAATATTGTCAAATAAGTCACAAAAATAGAATTCAAATCTGAGGAAGGAAGGCTAGTAGCAAACTATAAGGAAGTGGATGATAGGGGAAAGAAGCTGAATAAATGTAAAAAAAAAATTGGTGTGAGAGAAATAAATAAAATGAGTAACCCCACTGCATCCTCCGGGGTCCCTTTGAGTGAAATTGTTTCACAGAAGGTATGCATAGCCTCCCACCCTACCAGATCTTGGAGGAGGCTGAAATATCAGAGACAGGTGATCCCACAACTAATGTGGCTTTGTGCAAAGACTCTTCTGGCTATGACTACTACCCACTCTTTAAGTAGAAGCCATGAGTACTTTGTACTTTCAGACTTGCAAGATTCTGTTAATGTAGCCTTACAATAAAGTAGATTTAACTCATCTAATATGTTTTCTGTCTGGTTTACCCAGGAGGGCTAACATAAATCTGAAGGTACAAACTTCCTGTCACCACATTTAACTGATCAGTTTGGGTAAGCCCTTCTTAAGTTTTTTTATCTGACCATTAACAACTGCGAACTCTTCCCTCTCTTGGTTAATCATTCCCTAAGCAGCATCTCTTTCCCTCGTCTCCCCAGGTCATCAACACATTCCATTGCAATTAGTTATGTTTTGCTATTCTTATTGCATAATATAATTTTAACAAAAATTCTTAACTATGCTTGCTCTTGTTCATTTTTTGATCCATTAGTGCTCCAGACATCTCCTATGCCATTTTATCTCTCAGGATTTCTCTAAAAACCAAAAGAATTTCTAAGACTCAAGAGCACAGAGAGTTCATATAGGCATCAACTGATTCAGTTGCCATCACGAGTTTGGTCTAGTGCAGTGGTTCTCAACCTTTTTAATGCCGCGACCCCCAACTGGTCATAAGTCGAGGTTTACTCAACTGGTGCAGCACCATTTGCAGAATGGGACTTTTGGCGGGCTCAGCAGGGCAGAGATAGCCTGGACAATTCCTATTGGCTTTTGAAAGCCAATAGAATTAGACTCTATTCAAGAGAGTCTATTCTATTGCTTTCAAAAGCCAATAGAATAAAAGGGAGTAGCACAGCTAAGGAAAAGGGGGAAAAAAATGGCGGACTGCGTTGTTTGGCGACCCCCGTGAAATGGTCGTTCGACCCCAAATGGGGTCCCGACCCACAGGTTGAGAACCACTGGTCTAGTGAGTTAAGGCACCAAGCTAGAAAGAGATCCTGAGTTCAAGTCCTGCCTTAGCCATAAAAGCCAGTAGGGTGACTTTGGGCCAGTCACTCTCTCTCAGCCCAACCCACCTCATGGCACTGTTGTTGAGGAGAAAATAGGAGAAGGAAGGTGTGTTGGATATGTTCATCACCTTGAGTTATTGTAAAAATGATAAAAGTGGAATAAAATAAAATAATAAAATAAAATAAGACTCAATCACACTGACAGACCAATTGAGACCAATTAAACTGGTCCTTCCATAACCATAGAGAATCTAAGGCTAACAGAGTATAATGTGTACATGACAAATGATTAATCACAACAACCCCCAGTGGTGATATTATGAGAGCTGAGAAAAAGTCAAGTCTAGCATGGGACTATCTAAAACTTGAATCACATTCATGGTTGTTAACTCCTGAGCCACTTCCAACTTGGGCCCCCAGAATGAGCAGGTTGAAGTTTCCAAGAACAACAAGTCTGGGAAACTCCAGTGCCAATCTGGCCACAGCATCCAACAAACAAGGTAAGGAAGTGGTTGTGTAGCAGTGAGACCGGTACACAAGCAGCAAGAGCTAGGTTGGTCTAATGGTTAAGGCATTGGGTTAGAAAGCGGGAGATTGAAAATTCAATCCCCGCCTTAGCCATGAAAGCCAGCTGAGCACTTGAGTTATTTATAAAAATAATAACGATGGGATATAAAATAAATAAATAAATCCTTTATGATGCAATAAGGACCAATTTTACAAATAAGGCTTTATATCCAGTGGAGTAGTGCCCTTGGAAGCTACTAGAGTTTCAGAGGTGGCAATAACTGCACCTCCATCCCTGTTTGGAAATCTCAGTTTATGGAGATTGAGTGGCTTCCAAAAATCACCAATATGAAAGATATGGACTGAGGTGGTTTAGTCAAAGAGAAAAATGAATTGAAGGAATATAAATAAAGGAACACACTGCAGGTTAAAAGGAAGGAGAAGTCTAAGTAGTTTGAAAATATAAAAGTACATTTGTAAAATATCTCTTTCAAATTATGGCAATATGTTAGAAGAGCACCAATATTATTTTGAAGAAGTATGCCACTAACGTGTAAGACTTTTTAGAATAAAAAAGAAGTAGTGTATCTGGTTACATCCTTAGTTGTTACACTGACTTTGGTCTTTGAAAATTAACCTCAATTAGAGCATCTGTTTACATATTATATTGTAATGTGATGAAAGCCCTCTGAAGATATAGATTAATATGCAGATGTTGAGATTAGAGGTGGCAAATGAATAATAATCTAAAGTTTCATTAGTCTGTAATTCTTGATATCTAAACATTAAATATTAGTGTGCTTGTCTTGAAGCAATACATTTTAAGTGTTTCAATGCATCAAAGAAAAGAATAGATTTACCTTTCCCAATCATATTGTGAGCTTTACTACGCTACATGAAAGACAGCTCATTCTTTTGTAGTATTCTTTTGTAGAGAAGATGGCTAGAAAAGAGATATCTTTTTTACTTGCAAGAAATTCTATTCTACTGAGGGTTCCCTAGAAATGTGAGGGGCAAGAGAAGACTATAGAATATTAATCTTATAAACACTAGCCAGTCTACAGCAACCATTAACCAGTGGCTAAAAGCAGTCTTTTCCAATCTGATGTTCTTCAAATGTTATGGCCTTACTTGTACATCTAACTTGAGGTCCCATTTAACAAAAAAGAATACAACACAATGTTAATTTACAATTTTCATCCAATGTAGAATTTCCCTTTAAAAACTTACAAATACCTGTATCTAAAATCATGTATCTAAATGTCTAAATCATGTGTCTATCTGTATATTTAAATGCATCTAAAATATATCTAAATGCTCATGAACTACCTTTACAAAAAAAAAAACAAAAAAAACCAGATAGGATATGATAAAATTGTGTATATAATGTAAAACAGGGCCTGACAAAAGATTTTAAGACAAACAACCTAATCCTTTTCACTGGTCAATCTCAAATGATGTGGAGATAGCAAAATGTATCATTCTGACCTGAATAAAAGGATGTTTCTGCCCCAGAGGTATAAGAAAACGTTACTCCAGAAGATGTAGAGCAGTGGTTCTCAACCTGTGGGTCGGGACCCATTTGGGGTCGAACGACCATTTCACAGGGGTCGCCAAACAGCGCAGTCCGCCATTTTCCCCCCTTTTCCTTAGCTGTGCTACTCCCTTTTATTCTATTGACTTTTGAAAGCCAATAGAATAGACTCTCTTGAATAGAGTCTAATTCTATTGGCTTTAAAAAGCCAATAGGAATTGTCCAGGCTGTCTCTGCCCTGCTGAGCCCGCCAAAAGTCCCATTCCGCAAACGGTGCTGCACCAGTTGAGTAGTCCTCGACTTACAACCGGTTGAGTAGTCCTCAACTTACGACCGGTTGGGGGTCGTGGCATTAAAAAGGTTGAGAACCACTGATGTAGAGGGAAAAATGTTTGCAACCTATAACTTTTATGTAAAATTAATGTATTTCATTAAAACCTGAGTAGACATGGATGGATATTACTCTACTGTAACTAAATAAAAACTAATATACTAAACAATTACTTTTTTTCTTAAAAACACAAAACAAAAATTACAAACTTCCAAACTAAAATAAAAACATCTTTTTTATTCTAGAAAAGAATTATTCAAAGGATACTGTATAATCCAAAATTAGCAGTAACGGCATAGAAAATAATTTTGCGTATATAAATTAGCATGATATCTAATACAACAGTATGTTCAACATTAATAGTATTTTGACACCAGAATCAATTAATCCTTGTCCATTAAAATATATTTTGTATCTCCCTTATGGATACTATAAATATTTTATATCTAGCAAAGCAAAAATAATTCATGCTGTAATATTATCTGTTATCCAGACAAATACGTTTCAATGTTAAATATGTAGTTTATTTTAAATGAAAAAGTTGTGCAAACTTAGAACACAAAATCTGTTATCAAGTGAAATATTATGAATGTTATAATAGTAATTTAAAATTATTGCTTTTTTAATGTAGTCTAGTTGCCTGAGGCTGCTAGAAACTGCTATGCCTGGCTAATGTATTGAAATTACAATGCAAATTTTTCCTAGAATTTGTGTTTCTTGCACACCATACCTAACCAAGAAAATAATTGGCTTAAACATTAAAGACTGGTGACATGATGGATCCAAACTAGCACAGAGTAACTGAGGAAAGTGTCCTATGTGGATTATCTGTTGTTTTAGGTTATAGTATAATTTACACACAGTCTAAATTTCTCCCTCCTTTTGTTATAGAGAAGCTCAGACCTTGTATTATAGGGGGCACCTTGCTCAATAGTAGTAACTGTGAGAGGGATCTCGGAGTCCTAGTAGACAATCATTTAAATATGAGCCAGCAGTGTGCTGCAGCTGCCAAAAAGCCAACACAGTGCTGGGCTGCATTAACAGAGGGATAGAATCAAGATCACGTGAAGTATTAATACCACTTTACAATGCCTTGGTAAGGCCACACTTGGAATACTGCATCCAGTTTTGGTCACCACAATGTAAAAAAGATGCTGAAACTCTAGAAAGAGTACAGAGAAGAGCAACAAAGATGATTAGGGGACTGGAGGCTAAAACATATAAGGAACGGTTGCTAGTTTAACGAAGAGAAGGACAAGGGGGGACATGATAGCAGTATTCCAATATCTCAGGGGCTGCCATAAAGAAGACGGAATTAAGCTATTTTCCAAAGCACCTGAAGGCAGGACAAGAAGCAACGGGTGGAAACTAATCAAGGAGAGAAGCAACATAGAACTAAGGAGAAACTTCCTGACAGTTAGAACAATTAACCAGTGGAACAACCTGCCTCCAGAAGTGGTGAATGCTCCAACACTGGAAGTTTTTAAGAAGAGACTTGACAGCCATTTGTCTGAAATGGTATAGGGTTTCTGCCTGAGCAGGGGATTGGATTCGATAACCTCCAAGGTGGTGGTATTATTATTATTATTACTATTATTATTATTATTATTATTCACATGTATATTTGTACTTTTGGCTTTTTTCTCATTACTTAGGCCTTAACAAGGGAAATACTGTTCTCCTAACACCAGCGGTGAAACTGGCTGTCCTTTTCTTGATCTATACATTGTTAGATGGGCAGCACTGTGGAACTCTATCTGAAAACTTTTAGAATGTTTTTGTGTTCCTATTATTCTTACCTGGAGAAAGATTGACAGTATTTATTGAATAAATGTTATCAAAGTGTATTCAAATATGCTACTGTCTCAAATTTAGTGGCAGATAGATATGTCTTGACAGCAGTATGGGTGGAAATCATTTCCTCATTGTGTAAGTTCACACTGATTTAGTTACATGCCTATGAAATAACTTCACTGGAGTCCAAGTGTAGCTCATTCCTACAGTATGTGGCTATAGCCACTGCTGTAGGTAAAGATTAATTGGCTTCCAATAGTGAAGATGTAAAACACAAAACCTGGTCACTTAAAGGTAGTTCTGTGTTCTCTGGGAAGGGTAGCATAGCCCATATCAATTATCTTTGCCATATCAATTATAAAAAGTAAAAGGACAAGATAAATAAAATGGAAATGTATTACTGGATGTGTCACTTTCTAATAACAGCCATTAGTACAGAGTTTTTTCATCTTAGTAACTTTAAGTTATGAGGACTTCGACTCCCAGAACTCTCCAGCCAGCATTTTTGTCAAATCTCTTTTGAAACCAAGCATGACTTTGCTGGAGTTCCCTGGTTATTTTTACTGGTTCAACAACACTTACATATCACACTAGCTCCCATATCACATATATTACAACATGCACACACAACTTGCAAGGAATCAATCAATGGCTATCTCCTCTCAGCTGAGTCCCTAAGTAGCTGTCTCTAGAACATTGAAATAAAAATATTTTGAAATATATATTTTTCTATTTTATATGAAGATAATTGAAATCATTCATTATAATGTTCTTGTTAGATGCCATCATAACTCAGTGCTTGAAAAATAACTGAATCTGCCTAAAAATCACCTTGACCCTAAGATTATAACTTGCTTTCACTTTATATAGTATTTGGAACAGAATTACTAAATGAAAAACTTATATTGAAAAATCATCCCTTATCTGCCAGAATATATATATTCTACAATACTGAAGCAATACTGAGTTTTAACACTACTCTTGATTTTAAAAAAGTATCTTTAATGTTCCTCTTTTTTTTCAAAATAAGTTTTGTTTTCACTCAATGGATAAATGATCATATTGAAAATATTATTTTGCCATTATAAAATATTTGGGAACAATCTGCTTTATTAATGTGATAAAATCTGGAAGAGAATGGAAAAAAACAAATACATTTCCAATGATTAGAATATAAAGACAAACAAATATTATTTCAAATGTGCTGGCCTTGACTGTCTGAAAACAGAATATGGTTGAAAAAGAATAAGAAGTCCCACAGTCATCAAATGCAAATCACAAATCCTTGATTCTAAACAGTGAGAATCAAAAATTATTCCACAATCTTTTAAATAAATAGCTATCATTAATAGTGTCATCCAGAATTCAGATTTAACAATAAGTCTATTGTAAGAAAAATTTCTCTTTTCTGAAAGACAAAATGTGGATCTCATCAAAAGACAAATGAAAGAACTGTATCTTTCTCCCTCTCTGTAGCTCACTAAAGAAAAATTACAAGAATGAAAGAAATGCAAAGACAAAACCTCACAATGACATAAATATAATTTATAATTCATAATTTAAATATATAGCATTAAAGTTCTACAGTAATGACTATGTAATTTACAAACCTATTGCACAGCTATAAGGATTTATCTCCAATTTTATTCCCATCTTGAAGTAATTTGGAAGATTTATTTTTTCTGGTAACGTACCACGAAAAATATAGGACAAGAACCCATAACCCAGAAGACAACTTGGGGGATAACTTCTCCTGATGACTGCTTGGAAGAAAGCACATGATGAGCTTGTATAATATTTTTCCAGAAGCTCAAGTTATTGCAATTCAGCAGAGCCAGAAGTGACCTCTTTGAGAATCTGGAACAACCATCGTTATTCGGAGTATAATACTGAGAGAGGGGAATCAGATCCAACTTGTACACAATATAGCTCCATATATTTAAATATGAAAACTTATATAGCACTTTATTTGAGTAAAAAGCTTATTAATGTTTATATATACTAATTCAGTTAAAGGTTTTAGCCAACTACTAAACACCCCTAGATTTCTTTTTCATAGGACAAGTATGCCCAAGAAAAGTATATGTTGCCCCGAGACAGCCCCAAAGCCTTTATGGAATTTCCAATCCTCCCATGATCTTTCCAGTACCAGGATCTAATTATCACCCATCCTAAGTAGAAAAGCTAAATTTTGGAAACTCTTGTAACATGGACAACATTGATTGCCTACCTACACTGGGAGATTGAGGCTGGGAGCTGGCCCATGTTGGAAGGGTCCATCAGGCATTAGTTTCTGTGTGAGGCAATTACCACTGTCAAGCTGGTAGACTGGTGAATCAGTAGTAATGGTCCCTCGGAGAGGGCAAAAAGCAGACAAGGCAAGATGGGAGTTATGGGTAGGGAACTCAGGGTCAAGCAGGCACTAGATGGAAAGAGCAGACACTAATAGAAGTGTAGGACTGGAAACGACCTGACACAAGAAGAGCAATGATGACTCCCATCCAACTGCTGTTCTGAGCAAAGGAGTACAAGTACCAAAACAACAAGTACCAAACAATTTTTCCCATAAGGAATAATGTATTAGTCATGAGGCAACTGACACTGACAAGTATGAGCACCAAACATACGTTGAGTACCAGGGCAAAATTTTCAGATCAAAATGTGTCAAGTACCAATTTCAACAAGTTTCAACGCAGTACCACTGCATTTCAAATGTCTTCCATATCATATGAATAGTACCATGGATACATGTTTCTATATTAAAAGTTCAGCTACTGAAGAGTAATGGATCATTAGGAAGACCATAGGGAATTTTTTGCAATTTTTGACAACCAACAATGTTTTAATTCTATAGTGAAGTAATTTCTTCACAGTGGCACACATCCAAAAAAGAGTTACTGGGATTGAAACTGTGCTAACATCAAGTTACCTGAAAATTAACTAAAACCCATTAAAAACTTTAAAATTGTTAATTTCCTTACAACATTTTTATTTATCTATAAGGGACTGAAACAAATGTCAATCTTCCAACAGAAGATTGATTTTCAAATACTATGACTGGTAGCTAATTAATTTTCAAATTAACAGATAGGATATCACAATAATTATCTGGTTCCAGAGTTATTTTACTTTTGATTTCAAGAAAACAAGAGATCTACAAAGATGAAGTTACAATTATTTAATTTCTTGTTTTACAGACACATAAACTTGACTATTCAGAAATGTCACCCTGAAACTTTCTCCTAAAAAGCATATCAAGAATGAACTATACACAGAGGCTCACAGAGGATCAAGTCACAAAAGCTGTGTTGCAACATAAACTCTGTCACTTCAGTATTTGTACAGTAATGTCACACACATGTATAAAAAAGGAAGAGTTAGTGTCTCAGCAGTGAAAATCTACAGCCATCATTTTATGAAAGAAAAAGCTAGAAGTACCTGAATTTGAAATGATTTGGAGATCTATCTAGGAGGTGCCCTGTGTTATGGGTATACTGTTGACCTTAATTATTTGCTGAACACTGGTATTCAATAAAGACACTGAAATCAGCAAAGATTCATCATATAGATTATTGGTGCTCTTTAAGCTTGGTTATTTGCTTGTGGACATTTCATTTTCTAAATTAGGTGACATCATCAGTGCCAGTTACAAGTTCAGAGAAGCACCAAGAAGTCCAGAGTTCAACCCTGAGCTACAAATATTCTCTACTATTAAAATTATTATAACAGTTCCTTTAGCTCCTTTTATAAAAATCCTATCTATATTTAAATTCTGCAATAACTGAATTATGACATTTATTTTATATAATTAAGTTTTAAGTCTAAAACTTAAAATAGTAACAATTCGCCTACATTAAGAATGACCATAAAAGCATGTAAGGATCTTGCAGGAAAATGTAAGATCACAAAAGAATCACTTCTATGAATTTATCCAATCTCATTTTAACGTAACATTGCAAGACAAAGTAAATCAAACCAAGAGCCTATTCAATAATATTCTGATACTGATTAGGCAAATACTATTCAGAGGCCTACACTTTCCTACTTGTATTTCCCAGCAACTGATATTGAATACCATAATTGCTTCTGATACTAGTGGCAATAAAATAGCAATAGGACTCATATCCATTGATAGGGTCATACTCAGTGTTTCTATTAAACAGATTTCATCCTGGTAATTATAATTACACATTGTGCTATAATTTTTTTCAGCTATAAATTCCCCTTGCTTCAGCTAAATTAGGTTCCAGAATATGTGTTTGCTGCCTATTAAAAAGGCAAGAGAGAAGGGAAAGTCATTTCAGCTATTTCTCTTCTCTTTCTTCAGCTATTTATAAGTGAATTATAAACATATTCAAGAGCCCTAAGTAGTTGTCCATCATCATCTTGTTTCAAACTGATCAATTATTTGATCATGCTAAATTGTGCTGATCTTGCCATAGTACTCATAAAATATTGTCTGATTCATCGCATGGTCAAGCTTGAGCTAAGACGACGATGGCTCCTGCTGAAGATTGTTCTTTAATCTCCTACCATTTCTTGATGAGCAAAGATCAAACTGAATTGGAATAATTTTGCTGGTTTTCTACTTTTTCACATATATCAAGAAAACTCATGGAAGTAAATCAACAAGACAATATGTCATACTACTGAAATATGAGGTCCCCATGTCACTAACTATTAAGATATTGGGGAAGAGAAAAGAGCTTTATCAAGTAAGTCATGCAATATGAAGTGGCTGGATCAAAAGCTTTGAGAAGTCCACTTGTTGTACCTAGAACTAAAAGAAAAGTTTGGACCTCGTTGAATCATTATGATGTGAGTATCTGTATTATGAACTTCTGAAATCTGAATATTGCTAAAAAGAAATGACAGGGAATAAGGTAGAAATTCCAAAAGAAAGTGAATAAAAATGGACATTTCCAGTCAGATGAATTCAAAAATTTCTATTCTGGAAATGAAACTCACAAAAAATGGGGTAGGTATTAGCATCCCGAAATACATCACTGCATGTGTAATGGGATATAACCCGGTTAGTGACAGAACAATTGCGCTCAATATTCAAGAACAGCCATTCAATTTCAATAGATATGTACACACTAAATGACAGATACTGAAGAAGTGATTGATGAATTCCATGGGAAGACTATAATGAACAATAAAATAGATCAAACACCAAAGAAGGATGGCCTAATAATTATTGGCAAATTCGATGAAAAACCTGGAGAGGAGCCTGTGTTGAAAAGAGTTGGAAAAGCCCACCATGTGCAGGACTTCTGATAGATTACTTACACGTTATTTCAACTGTGTAAAAAATGGTCCTGGATATCTCCAAATAAACATACTATACTTTAAGTAGCAACAGATGGAAAAGCTCTACGCTTATATCAAAATGCTGCAGGATGCTGAGTATGGACCACACCATCAGCTACTAATCATAGAGCAGGGCTTTTCAACCTTTTCACCCATTGTACCATTTTTAGGATATGGCAATATCCGAGTACCACCAGTCGCTTAGCAAGGTGTCAAAAACTTGATGACCCCCACCAAAAGGAAAAAAGTGATAAAGTACAGGTAGTTCTTGACTTACAACAGTTTGCTTAGTGACTGTTCGAAGGTACAATGGCACTGAAAAAGTGCCCCCCAAGGCACAGCCGAGCAAGACACCTGCCTGCCCACCCAGTGGCGCTCTTCCTCCTGTCCGAGGTTTTCATTGTTCTGAGGATTTCTATTGAGAATTGGCAACGGGGTGGAGTGGGGGGGATATTTGGTTTTTATTCCCCATCTGCTGGGTGGTTGCAGCAGGTTTTGGTCACTTCACATGACCCTGTGACCGTCATAAATATGAATCAGTTGCCAAGTATCTGAATGTAAATCACAAGACCCTGGAGATGCTGCAACATTCCAGCTGATCGGTGCTTCTTCTGGGCTCAGCAGAAGTGCCAGGATCAGTGCCAAGCTCCAGCTGGAGCCTGGCGCTTCCACTGAGCCCTGACAGTCTCAAAGAAGCACTAATCCTGGCGCTTCCATGGAGCCCTGATAGCCCTGCAGCTCCAGCCATCTCTCGCTCAGGCTTGTGCAGTGCTGCCACCGGTTCAGCTCATTCCCCTCCCCTGCTACCACTTTTCTAGGATGGTCGCAGCATACCACCTGCCAGGTGCCAGTGTACCACAGGTGGTACCTGTACCACTGGTTGAAAAGCCCTGTCATAGAGGAAAAAAAAGTATCAGACTGAAAAAGATTGGTAAGATTTAATCGCAGTTAGGTCAGAACCTAAACCCATTCCAGAATAATATAAAACTGAGTTAGAAACAGATTCAAAGAGTTGAGCCTAGTGAACAGACAATCCCCAAAATTGTCAGAAAAGCTAAAATGATTGTAAAAGGGAAGATCGAAAGGAGATACCAAAAGCCAGAAAGTTACTAAAACAAGAGAGATGAATCATTAAAAACACATAATATTGAAAAAACAAAGAACTAAAAGCAAGTGACATTTAACACATACAGTAATTAAAAATGGCCCCATAAAAACAGTTGTTGAAACCTTTTGATAAAATGTTTTTAATTTCTGCATGAAACACAATAGTAAAATAATTCAGAATATACTGAAAACTAGTCTGGCATTCTAAAGATTCATTAAAACATCCTCTTGAACACAGCTGTAGATTTATTTACATATAATGCCATTTATCTAATTTAGATTAGTTAGTAGCAGTAGAATTATAATTACTGGTTTCATCTAAGACTTAAATTCTGTGCTACACTCTGTTTTTCCATCCAAGCTTCTCTATCTCCAACTCATTATTGAACACTATGTATTTCCTAGAGTAATGCAATCCGGTCCTGTTCTCTACTCTGAAAAAAGTAGGCCTTGTTATTACATGTATGAACTAGAGAAATCTGCATAATTATGTTCATACCATGGGGTAAGTTCTGGCCTTTGGGATTTGAAATTTTTTAGTGATCATAGTTGTAGGAGAATTTGAAAGATATTCATAGCTTTTCTTGAAAATAATGAACAAACTATTAAGCAGCTAGATCAGGAGTGTCAAACTGCCGGCCCGCAGGCCGGTTTCATCATACCAGAGCTGCGCCCACCCCATTGCCGGCAATAGCAAAAAAGCTCCGATACGTTGCGCGACGTCATGTGACATCACGAGTTTGACATGTCTGAGCTAGATTAAGACTAGACTTATGAAATGATTACATCATAAGCAAGCACAGCAGCACAATTATCTTTGAAATCTTTATTTTGCAAAAATAAACCAGTAAACCAATGAAACCATCAAACAAACTGCAAACATCTCTTTCCTATCTTAGGACCCTATTGCTAAGACACTGTTTAACCAATTTTCTCTCTATTAAATGCAAAAATTGAACCAATTTTGTTTCAGCATAACCCCTTCTCACAACTGCACTTTTGATAAATTTGGATTTAAGTAGTTAATGTCTAAGACCTTTTTACCTGTCAATAGATTCATGGTTTTTTTCCACAAAGTTGCATCTAGATTAGAAGAAATTTGAATTACTGATTTTGCTACTTACTTCAGTTTGATAAACTGCCCAATGCTAAAAGTGTAGTTTTCTCCATTATTTCTACTGGCAGCTTTTAAATTTACTTTTGGGTAAAAAATAACCATGAAATTCCATTTCCAGAAAACTGACTAATGACTCTCATTATTATTGCTTGTTAATCCCAATTGTGACTTTCCCTTAGTTATGCCAATGGAAAGTTGGAGTCTTCACAGAAGAACTGTGAAATGTGTTTTGACTGAGTCACCAAGATGAAATTAATCTGTCTAAAGAAGCAATGAACGTCCAGAATGTGGCAAAATCTAGAAATATAACTTATATGGCCAGAGTACAGAATACAGAAACTTTTTGCTCTTCTCTAACAGATAGCTCAGTTTGTGTTTAGAAAGTCATCAACAAGAAGTTGCCTTTGCTGATCTTCCATCTGTCTAATGAAAGGGTCTAAAAGAAGGAATGGGTCTCTGACAAATGATGTATTTTACAATTTCATTATTGAAGACATGGACTAAAACACAGGTGACACAATCTTATTTTTGAAAGGCATCCTTTACCTAAAAAGGACAGATTTGCTTTTCAAATATGTCACTGATCTGAAGCAGGCAAAGAGACCTCTCTCCATTCCTGCCATATGGAAATTCTACATTTTAAATTCAAAGTAATTAATTCCTCAATTAATTCTGCATTACAATAATTTGCAAGCTTCTACTATTGACATGTAACTTTTTCATAATAATTCAAAATAGCAAGGTTAAACAACAAGGGTTTACTATTCGTGCTAAAGAGCGTTCCAAGCAGTAAAAATAATGAAAGAATCATAATTATTTTCCACAGCAAGAAGGTAACATATGAAACAAGGCCATGCAAATAAATATTTGTGTCAAGGTAGTTTTGTTAATATGCCAATGATATTGGATTTCCCAAATACACAACCTTCTAAAATACAGAGGTGGATAATAAACATCTAAATACTAATAAGCATTTGTTTATTTAGATGTGGGATATCGGGGTTGGATAATGCTTCAGATCCAAACGGTGCTTCAAAGTATGTAACACCTTATAGCAATGCAACCATTTCTTGAGAACGCACAATAAAAGCTTAAAATGTGTGGCTGCTGTTGGAGAGAGGTTTGATGTTTGATGCTCATGCCCTGAAGCACTTTTCAGATACTGAATCTGAAGCACTGTGCTGAACAGTGGGATGGATGGATGGATGGATGGATGGACATAGGATATAACTGGATTCAGCATGCCTGTCTGGAAATGTTGTTGTCCTTCCATATAGAGAGAATTGGGATTTGCTTTATTTCAGGCTAAATTTTCTCATCTATAACAGGGTTTTTCAACCTTTTCACCCATTGTACCACTTTTAGGATATGGCAATATCCAAGTACCACCAGTCGCTTAGCAAGGTGTCAAAAACTTGATGACCAAAAAGAAAGAAAGAAAGAAAAAAAGTGATAAAGTACAGTTAGTCCTCAACTTACAATAGTTCGCTTAGTGACTGTTCGAAGTTACAATGGCACTGAAAAAAATGCCCCCAAGCCACCTGCCTGCCCACCCAGTGGCACTCTTCTTCCTGTCCGAGGTTTTCATTGTTGTGAGTATTTCTGTTGAGGATTGGCAGAGGGGGTGGGGTGGGGGGTGTTTGGTTTTTATTCCCCCCGTCTGCTGGATGGTTGCAGCAGATTTTGGTCACTTCATATGACCCTGGGACACTGTGACCGTCATAAATATGAATCAGTTGCCAAGCATCTGAATGTAAATCACAAGACCCTGGAGATGCTGCAACATTCCAGCTGATCGGCACTTCTTCTGCACTCAGCAGAAGCGCCAGGATCAGTACTGAGCTCCAGCTGGAGCCTGGTGCTGATCCTGGTGCTTCCGTTGAGCCCTGACAGCCGTGCAACTCCAGCCATCTCTCGCTCAGGCTTGTGCGATGCTGCCACCGGTTCAGCTCATTCCCCTCCCCCGCTACCACTTTTCTAAGATGGTTGCGTACCATCTGCCAGGTGCCTATGTACCACAGGTGGTACCTGTTCCACTGGTTGAAAAGCCCTGATCTATAAGAATAGTTTATCTCAAAATACATTTAAAAAGCTTTTTTTCCTAACCAAGTTACAAATTATGTGATGTTAGCAGGAGTTACTGCTTAAGTCAACATGTGAAGCTTTCTGGCAAACAATACTTCATTATGATCAGATAGACATTTTGATATCTGAAAAGCAAAAGTCAGTAAGAAGGTGTTCAAAGAGGCAATGTTTAAAAAATATTGCCATGTATCATTTACCATAACAGCTGTACAGTTAAACTTTAGGCACAAACCAAACTGGAGAGGAGCTGCTGCATAAATAAGATCCCCATGGCAACTAAATGAGCTACTAGATAACAGAAAAAAGGATTTATGTGTTTGCTGAGCTGTCTTGCCCTAGAGGAATTCTCCAGGCAAATGCAGGCCACCTGCCACATGTTATATTAAGCTCAGCCTTCTGGACTTATTTTCTGCAAAAAGGTCCAGTAACTTTTGTTTGAAAGTTTCATTCAAGCCTATTTCTAAGCAACTGCAAATGAAAGCAGCAGATTCTTATTTTCCTGTGCTTTTGCATAACTGTGATTGCACATAAATTATGCATATAATTATGAATATAAAAACACCAAATGATTGTAACTCCTGCAAAAAAGTAGCAAATAGGCTAAATTACTGAGCTGTTATGCAAATTATTCTATTTTATTCCCTTTTCTATGAAGAAGATTTCCTTTTAAAAGTAGCCAAGAAAATGCTTGTAACCCAGACACTGACGTATTTTTAAAAAAATATATATCAACGGAACTGCTTTGCCAAGGATGGGGGGAATCAACTCTCTCTCATAACAATTAAATAAAACTGAAAACTGGATTTCAGTGCTAAATCTCAAGAATTTTTCTAAGAAACTCAGAATATCTGAAAGGTCAGCAAAACATCTTTAGGACAAATGTCACAAGCAAACAATTTAACAGCCTGATACACAGGGCAATAATTGTAGGGAAGAACAGATATTTCTTAATAAGAATAATGCTGGCTCCGAAAGAAACCTGTTATATAATATTCTTTTATAAAATGTACAGTGTTGGTCGAAACCTTCTGTCTTGCAAAAATTCTCAAGAGTAGATTAAAAAGTAGTTGGGAAAAACACTTTATCTTCCATTGAAAAAAGGTTGTCTTGTGCTTTGATAAAAAGAAGGAAATTCATTCACATTTTCGATTATGAATTATTTTTTTCTTCATGCATATGTATCTGTAATAAGCTACAAGGATACCTGAATGACATTTATGTCATGACTTCATCGGACAAATGACACAATTGCATCATCACATCATGGCACCTGGTGCAAGTTATCACTTGCCTGCTGATGTCATGATTCATGTCTTATTTCCCTCTACTTTGACCCCATACAGATGCCTCTGCCTTAATAAATTAATAATTAATTTAGGATTCCCAATTTTAAAGAAATGTCCACATTTGTTTAATTAGGGAAAAGACTGAAAAGAAAGAATGGTATACATGAAATTGAAATTAAAGTTACGATACCTAATTAGCAGAGAAGCACAGTGCTGATTTTGTCAAGTTTGAAAAAAGTCCATCAAGTCTTTTTCACTTTCCATATATGTTGTGACTACAGCTCCCAATATTCCCAGCCAATATGGCCAGACTGGTTGTGAATCTAAGGAACTGTAGGATCCAGAAATTCAAACACTGGTTTTGTGTTGTAGAAGGCTATCATGCAGTTCCAATAAAAATTGCATGGATGTGACAATCCTACCACAGGTTTCATTTACTCCAAGCCTTCGTAGTGAGTACTGTTTATCTTTTTGACTAAGGTGTACCATTTCGAGCTTGCTGAACGTTTGCAACACAACCTGACCTTGAATTTGTAGTGCTTTTTCATCTAGTATATGCTACCAATTATTTGCTAATATAAACTATAATGTCAAGTGCTTGAACACGCTTTTTCACATGCCATTTACCTATACAGCTAAATAATGCTTACATTTTTCTTGAAACAACACTCCAGCCTAGTAAAAGTGGCAAATTGAAGTGTTAATATAGAACAGGTAGCAGTGGGAACTATATTCAAAAACTGCATTTCTTTATAGTTACTCTTCTAATCAATCCCAAGCAATATACTGAAAGAACTGAAGCAAAAAAGATTGTGACAATATAGACCACATCGCCAGAACTACCTACTGAAATTAGATTAAATTCTATTTGTTCTAAAAAATTCCCAAATATTAATTCATTGGATTGAACCCAGATCTTCTCAACTAATCCTCCTAGTTCTTCATGATGCTTTGTCAGATGCATATAGGAACTATAGTATACATATGGAAAAGGCAATGAGACATTTTAGTAATCTACAATATTGCTCTAATAATATATTCACTATCTTACATTCCAAATGTTTTAACTATTAACTATTTTATTAATAGTTATATAAATATCAACTATTAACTAAATTCAGCACGAGACTGTTCTCTCTCTTTCCCCATCCCTCCTTCTCTCTCTCTCTTTCTGATATTGTTCCCATATTTGAAATATAATATGCTTCTGCAGGCAGCTCATCATCACATATCTTACCTTGTAGATTTTGTATTTCCAGTACAATGATGGACATGAAGTTTAACACTAGGATATAGAATTAAAAATTTTCTAATCTGGAATAGAGGTTGTTGATAAATGATTATTGAATTGTGCATACATTCTATTGCTATGTTTTCTCTAGCCAGTGTATCTCACCTGACTTCATAAACAGGGATCTTAAATTATATTAAATGAAAAGAGAATAAATTTCTCAGGCAAAAGGACTTCAGATTGTGACTATTCTTGTCACCAATACTATTTTAGTGAGTTGGTCATTGCCATAGCAGCAGCACTCAAGGAAATGTCAAATTAATGAAAATATATTTCCTAACTTTTTAAACTTGTATAATGGTATAATACACACTCGCCAAAGGGGCAGAATATGCAATATGATTTAATAAAGCAGACAAGAGCAGCAATATCTGCTGAAGGCTTTGAAGAAGGCATTAACAGGGAAATGAAGAGAGGTTCCAGCATTTCTCAAATTAGGGCTTATTCATTTTCTCATTGGCTATTAGATTATTCACAAGGTTGTACATGTATTCATATTAGCTACCTAGTAGAAACTTTTTAAACCATACTGACTGCTAATCATGTTAATTCACAATGTAAAGTCAACGTATATGCCAGGTTCATACACTGAAATCAGCAAGTTTAACAACATCGTTATCATCATCCTAAAATCATACACAATTACTTAGAAGTTGAAGTTTCAATTACTTCAGATGAAATAACTAATGAATTAAATGCACAATAATCCAGAGAACCATAAAAGCAATGTTAATTGGCAAAAACAGCTGTAAGAATTTTTACAGAGTTATTGTGACATAACTGAAATTTATAATAAAATTCAACTTTTAAAAATATTGCACTAGCTGTCCAATTTACCTTACAGAGTTGTTATTGTGAGGAAAACAGAAGTAGAAAATAGTATTAGGCATGTTTGCTACCTTGGGCATTTACAAAAATAATAAAGAAGAGATCTGAGGCCAGAAAACACAGGATTTTGGATTGTCTCAAAAAAATACAATGCCAATCTTTAATCTGATAATTTCTTACATTCTAGATAAGAGTTATTGTGTGTTGAATCATTAGAAAACAAGCAGCAGAATTTTTTTTATTACTAAGACTTGTTTGTCACTCGTCATGCTTCAAATAAGATTTTGATGTAACATATACAGAAGGCCAGCATAAGTTTTACTTTGACTGATTTTTTTTAGATGTAATCACATAAAATATCTACCGATACATATGACAAATGCACTTTATATTTCAATGTGTCAAACTATTTCAGTGCCATGAAATTATGTTGAAACTGGCAGGTAAGCACAGTATATTAAATTTTTCTTTTGAATCAACTTCAATTCTGTACTGAATTATTGGAATTTTAGTGACCTTAAGGAGACTGTCAGAAATAATATACAGCAGAGAGTTTTGAAATCTAATATACTATTATACCTTCTTCATATAAAATAATTTCAATATAGGTAAAGAAGTAAAAAATAACAATCTATTTGAAGAGGATTTTTATACTTACAGTTTTATGTTATAATTATATTTTGTTTCAAATTTAGCTGAACAGTGTTCTAAATATTTTCCCTTGCAGACCTGAGAAGTTCAGAATATTTCTAAAGTTCCTCAAGATTCATGCTTTTTGGCATGTAATCATTGGAATTCACAAGCCAATTATCTGCTCCTTTGATACCATTTTTATATTTTGTTATGTTTTACAACCAATCTTAATCCTACTAGAATAATAATAATCATAAGAAGGGAACAATCACATATACAACCAAATTGGAAAATGTGATTATGACTAAAGAAAAAAAATCTAGTTCAAAGAAACCTATATCTAGTCAGGTAGATGTGCTGTTATTCATATTATTATTTATAATTGCACAAAAGAAAGATAACTGAGGAAAAAAGGATACCAACTGTGTAACCAAACATAGCCTTGCTGCCACGTAATTGCTATGATAAGATATATAGTCTTCTCTTTGAAAAAAAAATAAAACACAAAATGCTGATAAACATTCACTCTCGATTTTCTCTCTACAGGGTAACATTAATTCATGAAATAAATTTCGTATCACTTCATCCTAATTTACGCTTCTTGATTCTGTTCTGGATTTTTGTAATCCATACTAGAATACAGCTAAACTCCGATTCTTACTCCTCAGTTATTTCACATTTTCTATTTAAAAGGATAAAAAGAAAGGAGTTGAATATGGAAACAGTTACCTAGTCTAATCTACATACCTAGCTCACAGGATAATAATAAAGCAAATTAGACTTTATTCAGTCATAGCATTTCTTCTTAAACCATTTTTTCTTTTGTAACTTCTAAATCCAGTAATCTAATTTTAAAATGCAATTCCTCTTAATCTATCTGCTTGATAGATTCACTTGGTCACTGATAATGTTTTCTTCCTCTGGAACATCTCTTTCATCTCACATAAAATTCATTTTTATAATATATACATATATATTACATACATACATATATAATTTTTATAATAAATTAAAATATTTAAAATCTATCTGTGATGTACCAACAGACAACTTAAAAACTGTCAACACAACAGATTGTAAGCCTTATAAGGAAAGCAACAGCCAATTACGTTTCATGACCCAGTATCGGGGTGTGTGTGAGGAAAACAGTAAATCTGAGAATGATTTGGAGTCCTTTTTTTCCTTGCAGTAATGACTGCATTTTATTCTAGTTTGATATAATTCTTCAAAAGGGTTTTGTTTTTTTCTCTGAGCTCTAAAGAACAATTACACACTCAGAACAACTACTCCTTTGCTGTTCAGAAGCCACAATAGCAGTCTGTATCCAAATGCTGAACTCAGTTCTTATCAGAATGAAATCATCTATGTTATAAAATGAAAAACAAAGCCAGCATTCAAAGTTTCAGCAAGAACACTGCTGGACATCTTACCTGCGCAGCACTTTTGAAAAGACTGAACAGGATCCTGGGTTTTTCTAAGAATAAGTTTATTCCTGCAGAAATATATGCCAAGGACATCCTAGCCACAATTTATGCCATTAGAAGGCAATGTACAATCTTCTCTCATTCAGTCTTATCTGAGGTAGTATTCACATGTCTGCCAAGCAATTTGTATGGTGTTCCCCATATGGTGCCAGTCATTTTCACTATGGGTGGTCTTAAAAATAACTAAAGTCATACCGAAGATAAGAGCCAATTTTGTTCCTTCAAGAAGCAGCACTAGAACCAGTGGAAGAAAAGTGCTGGTTAGCAAATTTTGTCTAAACATGAAAAGAAAAACCTTCACCAAAAGTTCTACTTCACAACAGTGGGATTTTTTTTTTTTTTTTGCCATAGGCATTGCAACAGATTGCAAAACATTTTAATAATACACTCTCTCTGTCAGGTATTATTGTGGCATGCACAATACATTGGTCATTGTAGCTCATGACTTGGTATGATTTGGTAAGTAAATACACACACACACACACACACACACGTACAAATATTTAATTAAATATTGAGTCAGACCCAGCCTCATTATCTAACAGTCTTGCCCTCCTTCCTTCTTCAAAAGACATTAGAATTGTAATTTTGCTGTAATTTTCCTACTGAGTTTCATTTCAAATGATTTATATTTATAATAGTACATCTTTATAGATTGTTTCTAGAACATGCTCAAACAACATGTTGTTAGTTATTTCCATTTTTAGGTATCAGTTAGGAGTTTACCCATGTTTTGGTCAACTGCTTTTCCTTTTTCTCCAACAGCAATCAGTCCTTACAGATGACTCAATCCAGAGAGAGGAGGTAAACAAGCAGATCAGTGACAACAAGGAAGAAAAACAGAGGGATTCTAGAGCTAAATCATGTGTATCTTCTAACAAATCAGTAAAATTTCACTGTTGGAATGGTGGTATCAGGCAACAGATAATAATTAGTTTTCTAACTTATGAAATAGTCAATCTAGTGCCTCCACATTCTGGAATAGAATATGTACAAGTCCTTGCAGTTCTCTTGGGCTAGCCTAAATAAAAGTAGATCAGAACTGCTTATGCCTGCTCTACACCATATCAGTTTTTCACTATTTCTTCTCTCTCAATGTTTTGTGACCGTAACAGCAAAGTCTATGCAAGGCTGCTGTCCTTCATATCTCTGTATGTAGGCTGCAGCAAGAAAGTAAACTGGTAGATAAAAATGTCTTAAGAGTTTTTCTTGCTCTCTTTGAACAAAAATAATTATAGATACTTTGTGATAATTTGCAGAAGAAATGGTAAGCAAGCTCTCTATTCCCATTCATGCCCTAAAGTTCAAAACATACCATTGGTAGGTGGATTGATGAAAGGAGTTCCTCCATTCCAACAGATCATATTTTTTCACTGGAGGTTTCAATAAATCCCAAGGTTAGATATTTCCAAAAGTTTGATTAGAAGGCTCAGAAAGCATTACTTGGGGCACTAATCTATTGATATGGGAATCTTGGATTTTAAAAATAAAGTTGCCCAGAAATATTATTCTTTAAAAGTACTGCTTAACCTTTATTGTATTATTGTATTGTATTATTATTGTAATAGTATGTTGTTGATAGTAAAACAATCACAGTGAGGGAATTAAAAATCTTATAAATAAATGTAGTAGTGTAGTGTAGGGTTTTTGGAAGGATCTGGCAGATCTCCTTTTATGGTGGCTGCCAATATGAGATGCATCTGGTGGTGAAAGGAAAGTCCGATGCTGTAAAGATCTTGTCTCCATAGGAACCTGGAATGTAAGATCCATGAATCAAGGCAAGCTACACAAGGTCAAACAAGAGATGACAAGACTGAACATCGACATCTTAGAAATCAGCAAACAGAAATGGATAGGAATGGGTGAATTTAACTCAGATGACCATCAGGTATACTACTGCGGGCAAGAATCCCTCAGAAGAAATGGAATAGCCTTCATGGTCAATAAAAGAGTAGGAAAAGCAATACTGGGATACAATCCCCAAAATGACAGAATGATCTCAGTTCAAATCCAAGGCAAACCATTCAATATCACAGTAGATCAAGTCTATGCCCCAACCACTGGTGCTGAAGGGGATGAAACTGACCGGTTCTATGAAGCCCTACAGCACCTTATAGAATCAACACCAAAAAAATGATGTCCTTATCATCATGGGGGATTGGAACGCTAAGGTAGGAAGTCAAAAGATAACTGGAATAACAGGCAAGTTTGGCCTAGGAGTACAAAATGAAGCAGGGCACAAGCTGATAGAATTTTGTCAAGAGAATACGATGGTTATAACAAACACTCTTTTCCAACAACCCAAGAGACGGCTCTACATGTGGATATCACCAGACGGTCAACACAGAAATCACATTGACCATGTACTCTGCAGCAGAAGATGGAGAAGCTCTATACCATCAGTAAAAACAAGACCAGGAGCTGACTGTGGCTCAGATCATGAGTTTTTCGTTGCAAAATTTAGGCTTAAATTGAAGAAAGCAGAGAAAAGCACTAGGCCACTCAGATATGAACTAAATCATATTCCTGATGTATATACAGTAGAGATGATAAATAGATTTAAGGAATTAGATCTGACAGACAGAGTGCCTGAAGAACTATGGATGGATGTTCACAACATTGTACAAGAGGTAGCAACTAAAATCATCCCAAAGGAAAAGAAATGCAAGAAAGCAAAATGGCTCTCTGAGGAAGCTTTGCAAATAGCTGAGGAAAGAAGGGAAGCGAAAGGCAAGGGAGAAAGAGAAAGACACACCCAATTGAATGCAGAATTCCAGAGAATAGCTAGAACAGATAAGAATGCCTTCTTAAATGAACAGTGCAAAGAAATAGAAGAAAACAATGGAATAGGGACCAGACATCTCTTCAAGAAAATTGGAGATATGAAGGGAACGTTTCATGCAAAAATGGGCATGATAAAGGACCAAAATGTCAGAGACCTAACAGAGGCAGAAGAGATTAAGAAGAAGTGGCAAAACTACATAGAAGAACTATACAAGAACGAGCTTAACGTCCCACATAACCACAATGGAGTGGTCACTGACCTCGAGCCAGACATCCTAGAATGTGAAGTGAAATGTGCCATAGGAAATCTGAGCAACAACAAAGCTAGTGGAGATGACAATATTCCAGCTGAGCTATTCAAAATCTTAAAAGACACAGTAAAAGTGCCACACTCAATTTGCCAGCAAATTTGGAAAACTCAACAATGGCCAGAGGATTGGAAAAGGTCAGTTTACATTCCAATTCCAAAGAAAGGCAATGCCAAAGAATGTTCAAACTATTGCACCATTACACTCATTTCACATGCTAGTAAAGTTATGCTTAAAATCCTACAAGCTAGACTCCAGCAGTATGTGGATCGAGGCCTACCAGAAGTACAGGCAGGATTTCGAAGAGGCAGAGGAACTAGAGATCAAATTGCCAACATATGCTGAATCATGGAGAAAGCTAGGGAGTTCCAGAAAAACATCTACTTCTGCTTCATTGACTATGCTAAAGCCTTTGATTGTGTGGATCACAACAAATTGTGGCAAGTTCTTAGAGAGATGGGAGTACCAGACCATCTTATTTGTCTCTTGAGAAACCTATATGTGGGTCAAGAAGCAATAGTGAGAACTGGACACGGAACCACTGATTGGTTCGAAATTGGAAAAGGAGTCTGGCAAGGTTGTATACTGTTGTCCTGCCTATTTATAATAATAATAATGATAAAGTTGGAAGGGACCTTGGAGGTTATCTAGTCCAATCCCCTGCTCAGGCAGGAAACCCTATACCATTTCGAAGAAATGACTGTCCAATTTCTTCTTAAAAACTTCCAGTGTTGGTGCATTCACCGCTTCTGGAGGCAGGTTGTTCTATTGTTCTGGAGGCAGGTTGTTAATTGTTCTAACTGTCAGGAAGTTTCTCCTTAGTTCTAGGTTGCTTCTCTCTTTGGTTAGTTTCTACCCGATGCTCCTTGTTCTGCCTTCAGGCGCCCTGGAGAATAGCTTGACTCCCTCTTCTTTGTGGCAGCCCCTGAGATATTGGAATACTGCTATCATGTCCCCCCTCGTCCTTCTCTTTGTTAAACTAGACATACCCAATTCCAGCAACCGTTCCTTATATGTTTTAGCCTCCAGTCCCCTAATCATCTTTGTTGCTCTTCTCTGAACTCTTTCTAGAGTCTCAACATCTCTTTTACATCGTGTGACCAAAACTGGATGCAGTATTCCAAGTGTGGCCTTACCAAGGCATTGTAAAGTGGTATTAATACTTCACGTGATCTTGATTCTAAACCCTGTTAATGCAGCCCTGCACTGTGTTAGCCTTTTTGGCAGCTGCAGCACACTGCTGGCTCATATTTAAGTGATTGTCCACTAGGACTCCGAGGTCCCTCTCACAGTTACTACTATTGAGCAAGGTAACCCCTATACTATCCCTTTACATTTGGTTTTTCTTGTCTAAATGTAGAACCTTACTTTTTTCACCATTGAATTTCATTTTGTTAGACAGCGCCCAGTGTTCAAGTCTGTCCAGATCCTCCTGTATCGTAAGCCTGTCTTCTGGAGTCTTGGCTATTCCTGCCAGCTTGGTGTCGTCTGCAAATTTGATGCGTTCCCCATCTATCCCCTCATCCAGATCGTTGATGAAGATGTTGAAGAGTACTGGGCCCAGAACAGAGCCCTGGGGCACCCCAATACACACTTCCCTCAATGGACCACATGCTGAGTACAGCTGGTCAGCCAGCTACGGATCCATCTGGTGGTGATGCTGTCTAACATGCATTTTTCTATCTTCTCAAGTAATAGGTTGTGGTCTACTTTATCAAAGTAGACCTTATATGCTTATATATAACTTATATAACTTATATATAACTTACATGCAGAGCATATCATGAGAAAGGCAGGGCTAGATGAATCAAAAGTTGGAATTAAGATTGCTGGGAGAAATATCAACAACCTAAAATATGCAGATGGTACCACTCTAATGGCAGAAAGTGAAGAGGAACTAAAGAGCCTCTTGATGCAGGTAAAGAAAGAGAGTGCAAAAGTTGGCTTGAAACTCAACATTAAGAAAACCAAGATCATGGCATCTGGCCCTCTCAATTCTTGGCAAATAGATGGGGAAGAAATGGAGACAATGACATTTTATTTTCCTGGACTCCAAGATCACCAAGAAATTAAAAGACGCTTGCTCCTGGGGAGGAAAGCTATGGCAAATCTAGACAGCATACTAAAAAGCAGAGACATCACCCTGCCAACAAAAGTATAGTCAAGGCCATGGTTTTCCTTGTTGCAATGTATGGCTGTGAAAGTTGGACCATGAGAAAGGCTGAGCGCCAAAGAATTGAGGCCTTTGAACTATGGTGCTGGAGAAGACTCCTGCGAGTCCCTTGGACAGCAAGGCATTCAAACTGGTCAGTCTTAGAAGAGATGCTCTTTAGAAGGCCAGATCATGAAGTTGAAACTCAAATACTTTGGCCACATTATGAGAAAGAAGGACTCACTGGAGAAGAGCCTAATGCTGGGAAAGATTGAGGGCAATAGAAGAAAGGGACGACAGAGAATGAGGTGGCTGGATGGAGTCACTGAAGCAGTAGGAGTGAGCTTAAATGGACTCCAGAAGATGGTAGAGGACAGAAAGCCCTGGAGGAACATTGTCCATGGGATCGCGATGGGTCAGACACGACTTCGCAACTAACAACAACAATTGGAAATACTTTGAAACTCTTTCCCATAAAATGCTCTCTATATAGGAAAGATTCACATTATATTCATTTCTAATTATTTGGTATGTAATATTCTCTTATTCTTCTTCCAATTGGTTTTATGGCTTTGCACAGCTTCTCCTAGAAGTAAAAATGTTTTCAGAAGCTCAATTTGTAATATTAGATCACTTGAAAGATTTTGCTGTTCAGTAATAAAGTGAACTTTTTTTAAAAAAATAATTACCAAGTATAGATTGCTTAAACACATGCTACTGTAAAAACAACTTCAGTGACAATAGGAAATGACAAATCACTGAAGAAACTCATGAAAGAAATATTTCTATCATCAAGAATATGTGTATTCAGCATGTGTCAGAACTCAGAAGTCATGTTTATTTTGCTAATTTCAAAATGAAAATGAGTAAAACTTGTATAATTTGCTAAAATGCATTTTTAGGATTTTTATATCACCATCTGTGCCATTTTTGTTCTATAATATTCTGATGAATAGCCAAATTAAAAATTAGATTCTAACATAAAAAAGTGAAGAGATTTTCAAACCATTTTTTTTTTAAAAAAAAAAAACCTCTGGAATCAAGAAAGTACTTTATGCATCAACTGAACAAACTGGTGAAAAAAAAATCATAGAAATCATACAACCAATCAGACTAATAATAATAATTATGTTTCAATTTTGGACAGCTTTTAGGCATAAGACTTTAGGCATAAATGTAATCTTCTACATCTAGATAGGAAAAATGTAAGGTATAAGATAAGGAGACCTGGCCTGGCAATAGTACAGGTGAAATGTGTTTAGGAGTCCTTGTCAACCATTAGATAAACATGAGCCAGCAGTATAATGCAGACACTAAAAAGACAAAAGCTATCAGGGTGCATTAACAGGTGCATAGAATCCAGATGGCAGAAATTCTTTTATTCTACTCTGCCCCAGTCAGTCACTCTCTGGAGTACTATGTTCATTTCTTGGCCCCACAATTCAAAAAGGACATGACAAACAGAAGCAAGATCAGAAAAGGATTAACAAGATGAAGAATTTCTTGGTAATAATTATGAGAAATAGTTAAAAGATTTAAAACATCTGAACATGTTTAATCTATAGAAAAGGTAGCATTTTTTCTTCTGACCTTTATGAATCGTCTTTATTGTCTCATCACTTATAAACAAAAATTAATTTTTAATTTTATGTTGTTCAGGTTTTCACACCATTCTCACATACTCAACTGCAAACAGATGATATTAAATCTGTCACCGTAACAAGAGATAGATGGAAACCAGGTTTCCCTTCCAAAAGAGAAGTATCTATTCCACTGCATCACCCAGTAAAAACAGGCCCCAAAATCTCAATGTTTACACCAGTATTAGATACTCAGCAGTCATTTAAATTATTTCATAATAGCTTCATAGCTTTTCTACAATACAGGTAATCCTTGACTTAACAATAGGAACTGGGAAAATTCATCATTACGTGGTGCAGTCATTAAGTAGTGCAGTGATTTAAGTGAGGCATTATGTCACCACACCTGATTTTACAACCATTTTTGCCAGAGTTGTTAATTGAATCACTGCAATTGTTAAGGAAGACATCGTGTGACCTCATCTTGTGATCTTCCCTGCTGGCATCCCCATCAACTTTGTTTGTCAGAAGCCAACTGGAAAGGTTGCAAATGGTGATCATGTGACCACAGGATGCCGAGACTGTTTGTATGAGGGAATCACAAGCACCCAAATCACAATCATGTCCCTGCAGGGATGCTGCAATGGTCTTAAGTGTGAGAACTGATTGAGCATTGATATAATTTCAAACAGTCACTAAATCAATAATTGTAAGTTGAGGGCTATCTGAAAATCTATTTACCCAAGTTTTGGTATATATAGAAGGATGTATATATAACACATGAACTGTATGAATGCAATTCCATGTTTTGTTCAGGGTTTCAAATTAAAACATCTGTGAGTTATAAGACTAACCAATCTTTATTTGAACAAATACTCTGAAAAGGAGCTCACTGCTTCTGTACTGTAAATAATTGGTTCCCTTGTTGAACTGCTGTTATTGCGCTTTCTAATATTTAAAGAAAATTTGCCATCTTGTAACTTCAGAGCATTTCTTTTCAGTCCAATAATGCTATCTGTCATGATCAAATTGAATATTTCCTTCTTAGTGATCCCATCAAAGTTATGGCATCTGCAAATTTGATATGCGTTTCCTCCATCCATGCCATTAATGAAAATCTTGAAATCTAGTGGGCTTCAATACAAACCCCGCAGCATTTCTCTTGATACTTCAGTTTGATGAGGAAATGTTGCTTAGCATTTTTAAATATGATTTTGAGCCAGATAATAAGCATGCTACCCTGCCCTCTTTTAACTAGCTTCTCATTCAAAGTTCCAAGGTACTTTATCAAATGCTTTGGAGTTCACAACATTCCCACAACCTACTGAAGAAATTACTTGATCAAAATATGATGTAAGCTTATTCTGCCAAGATTTTCTTGACAAATCCACAGTGACTTCCCTTACTCAGTGCATTTGTTTTCAATCACTTCATAATCTGTTCCTCAGATATTGATGAGACTGATGGATCTCTCGCTCCAAGAGACCTCCTTTCTCCAAAGATAGAGACATCTCTTTAGTCATCTGGTTCTTCACCCATCCGCCAGGATGTGTCAAAGATAATAAACAGTTTCCATTGTAAGATAAGAATCCTGTAAGGGATGAATACTAGAATAACCTTATGTGCTGCTCACAGACAAAGATGCTGCTATTTTATCTCTTCATATACAAACTGTAAGTCACCTAAAATTGGTACAATAGGGAGTAATATCAGAAACAAGAATGATTTTAAAGTGAAACAACCTCATCGTTTCATAGAACAGATCTCAAACATTTCAAACTATTAAAAATTAGATGGTGAAAGCCAAGAGCAACTACTGAACTACAACTGCATGTTGATTTTAAAATATTTGCTTCCATTTAAAGATTTCAGTCAGATTTTCTCCTTGTGGCACTAAACACCCAAGACATACATCTAAACTACTGACATCATATCAATACCAGTATCCAAAACCTGCCCATTACTTAAGACTAAAAGAAATTAGCTAATACCAAACTTGGTAAAGCTAACTTTTTTTAAGAATTAGAATAACAGAGTTGAATGGGACCTTGGAGGTCTTCTAATCCAACCCCCTGTTCAGACAGGAAACCCTATACCATTTCAGACAAATCATTGTCCAATCTCTTCTTAAAAACTTCCAGTGTTGGAACATTAACAACAAGAGGCAAGTTGTTCCACTGATTAATTGTTCTGTCAAGAAATTTCTCCTTAGTTCTAGGTTGCTTCTCTCCTTGATTAGTTTCCATCCATTGCTTCTTGTCCTGCCTTGTGCTTTGGAGAATAGCTTGACTCCCTCTTCTTTCTGGCAGCCCCTGAGATATTGGAACACTGCTATCATGTCACCCCTAGTCTTTAATACTATCTGGTTTCTAAAGGCTAAACATGTCTAAAACAAACAACTTTCTCCAAGATACAAACATGTCTAAAACAAACAACTTTTCTCCAAAGAAAAGCAATCTAAAGGCTTTGACAGCAAATGCCTTATGCATGCATATGCATACTCTGACGATATATGGAGGCTCTCATAGTAGCCTTGCCTAGCCTGCAATACAGAATAAAATGGATATTTCAGTTGCTTCACAATAGTTTATAAAACCCTATCTCCAAATAGTTCACACAATGCTATCATTCACTTTTTCTCCAATAAACCAAAGTGATGATATACACGAACTATTTTTGTAATTTTGTAATGAGTCAACTTGGGATGAATTTCAAAATCTCTGATGGAAATATGGCTAATTTTTGTTGGCAGATATATCATTTAGGGATAGGTCTCAAATATGATGGTAATTTGAAAAAACAATCTGACCAATGCATGCATTTATGACCAAAGTTCTAAGATGGCGGTGCCTTGATCGGCTGCAGCTGCATTGGCTCTCAAAGGTGAATAGTTTTTGGAGGGATATAAGGGATATAGGCCACATGATCGCGAAGGTTTTAATGTGTTTGAGCAATGTGGTGGCATTAAGGTAATACATGACCGACAATCTTTGTTGGCATGGTGAGTTTCTAGCTGTTTTGGAACTGTTGGTGAGACTGTTAAAAGTCAATTTGTTCTGCCAGCAACAAGATCTGAGTGCTGGCCTAGTGATGGATTCTATTGCAAATCAGGGCTGTTTCCAAAAGAGGCAGAGGTCACGAGGCTTATGGAGCGAAAAAACTGGATGAGGCTGTTGACAGGCCCAGAGGAAGAGAAAGAGGCTTTTGGAAGAGTTGGTGGCAACAGCAGTGTGCTCCAGGGCGAAAAGAAACAAGGCCTCTTTAAGGACAAGGTGGAAGAGACAGGATCAGAAAAAGGAAAGGAGGCAAGGTTGTCGTGCAGGAATACAAGCTAATTTGAGGGCTAATCCACATGGAGCTCCTTTTATATCTGTCCTGTTTGCCATCGTTTACTCCCTAGACATTAAAATGGACGATCTGAAACTTGAGCTGGCCACGAACAAGGAGTGTATATCGGAAATGATGATCCTTTGAGAGCTGTATGCAACAAAATTTCATTTTGATGTATGCTAATTGGTGTACATTCAAAGTGACAATAAAGTTGTTATATTGTATTATTATTATTATTATTATTATTATTATTATTATTATTATTATTATTATTATTATTATTATTATTATTATCGATCATCGCACAGTCAGCCAGATGTTCAGACTGGATTTGACATTTTGTCTACCTATCGAGTCCTTACTCAGGACCTGGGATAGGCAGATGTGGATGTTTGATGGTATTACAGATATCGTCGCAGGATGGAAGCAGTTCCTAATAAGGCCGCCTTTTGCAATTGACTAATAGCGAA
The DNA here is from genome assembly GCF_016545835.1 of Crotalus tigris. NCBI lineage: Eukaryota > Metazoa > Chordata > Lepidosauria > Squamata > Viperidae > Crotalus > Crotalus tigris. The sequence goes on from NW_024096970.1 coordinate 25,303,748, forward strand.
TTTGTCAATGCCAATGGTGTTCAAGTGTGCTCCAGTTGTTTTGGGATTGCACCCAAGGAGCCTATGACTATTGGTACTACCCTTGCTTGCTTTTGCCACAGTCTTTCTATTTCTATTTGTAGGTCTTTGTATTTTGTTATCTTCTCCAGTTCTTTCTCTTCTATTCTGCTGTCTCCATGCACTGCCACGTCCACTATCCAGACTTTTTTGTCTTTCTTATCGACAATTGTTAAGTCTGGGGTGTTATGTTGCAGGTGTTTGTCTGTTTGAATTCTGAAGTCCCAGAGCAGTTTAATTTTATCATTTTCTATGACTTTCTCTATTTTATGATCCCACCAGTTTTTGCTTACAGGCAAATTATATTTTTTGCAGATCTTCCAATGCACCATTGTTGCTACTTTGTCATGCCGCTGCTTGTAATTAGTTTGTGCAATCTTCTTGCAACAGCTTACCAAGTGGTCCACTGTTTCTTCAGCTTCTTTGCATAGGCGGCACTTACTGTCTGTTGCTGTCTTCTCAATTTTGACTTTATATGCATTTGTCCTTAAGGCTTGGTCTTGTGCAGCCAGAATTAGTCCCTCGGACTCTTTCTTCAATTTTCCTGCTCTTAGCCATTGCCAGGTCTTGTTATTATCTGCTTTCCCAGCTATTTTTTTTTATGTATTGGCCATGTAGTGCTTTGTCTTCCCATGCCTCTATTCTGTTCTTCATTTGGTCTTTCTTGTAGGCCAGTTTGGTCTCTCCAGTAGTCAGTAAGCCTTCCTGATATTCTAATTTCAGTGCAACTTCATCATTGTTCTTCAGATATTCTTCCAAAGCCATTTTTTCTTTTTCAACCATCTGATGTACTTGTAGCATTATTATTATTATTATTATTATTATTATTATTATTATTATTATTATTATTATTATTATTTTGGCACCTAACAAGATAGCACACCAAAATGAGAATAACACTGTGTACAGCTGCATGAGAAAACTTGATCTAAATGAAACAGTAGCAACCAGCAATCTTCACAGCACCCTTTTTTTTCTCTCTCTGACTCATATGCTTGCTTAGTGACCATTTCACTTCTGATTTAAAAAAGAGATTGCTGTTGCTTACCAAGGAAAAGGTGTGAGTTATAACTTATCTTCCAGTCGCATTTAGCATTTCACAAGTAGAAAGTGTGATTAAACTGGATAAAAGGATTTTTACAAATTATTTTAAACCAAGTTCTGTTCAAATTAGCTTAAATACAAGGTTTGTCATCTTGTTTAACCATATACTGGCTGGTCACTGTTATACTACTTTTTCTTTATAATAATTTTATTAAAGATTACATAAAAAAATAAAAGTGCAAACTAAAAAGAAAAATAACTCCTCACTTCTGTCCCAGCTAGTATACATTAACTTTAAAACCTTATCACTATCTCTTATCGTACAACTATATTTTTAATCTTCAATATCTCATCTCATTCTTTATGAGTTAAAAACTCATCCTTTTCCTAAATAATTCATTAAGAACTATGAGAAATAACAATATATCTCTTATAAATTTAATCTAATAAACCCATTTAAATTCCTTCCATTTATATATAATTTTCTAAGTAAAACATATCCCATAACTTCATCATTTAAATCCATTCTATGAAACTTGAACTGAAGTTCCCATCAGATACAGAAACATTTATATCAGGGGTGTCAAACTATCGGCCCATGGGCCGGATGCATCATAGCATACCCCATTGTTGGCAATGGCAAAAAGTCGTGATACGTCACAACACGTCACGTGATGTTGCAACTTTGACACCCCTGATTTATATAAACTTTCTAAAGGCAAGCACATGACTAAAACAAAACAGATGTCAAACTCCAATGTTTGTATATAAATCTCTTTTTCAAAAAAGGGGATTTCATGGATATACGTAAAATAGTTTAGAGAAACTGGTGCTATAAAAATAAGAAGTCATTTTCTCTATTCATTAAACCTTAAAGGTCAGTTCATTAGCGAAGGATGCTACAATATATGAACATATATGAACATCTTGTCAAGCACCACTCTTAACCACATTTTTAAATTTAACAATAAAATGTAAAGAACAATTAAAGAAATGTGTTTGCAAAAATTTGTATAAATTATAGGAAGATGTCACTGGCTGTAACTTCTGTGGAGTTTACACATGGTGGTAAAGAGTGATTTATATTTGCATAATGTACAAAATAGCTGCCACAGGCTGCAAGTTATTCAGCAGCACATTCTTAATAGAAACACCAGCTTGGAATAGAGAAATAGACTGCTGGTTATCTGAAGATTACAAGGGATGAAGAATATGAACACTGAAAGTGGGAATTGTGTCTTTATTGGCACATGAAATGGGACAATGTTTTCCAGAAGAAATTTTCAAATAAACAATGCTTAAATACAAAATGATGGTTTTTTGATATCATTTCTCTTCATCCAAGGAATATCTGATTTTTTCCTTCCCATACTCTTCTTAAACAAGTTGATCAAATATGCATTTTTGATCGAATTTTTACAGTTTCTTGTGAAGGTTCTTCACCTAGGAAACAACATTCAAATGCCTTGGGATACTAGGCTTAGTAATTCAGGTAATCCTCCACTAATGAACACAATGGAGCATGGAATTTTGGTCATACGTTGTTGGGTCATAAGGTGATGTACTACAAGCTGTTGTTGTTTTTTTTTTTTTACCATTTTTAAGATAGCTGAAAATGAGTTCTTAACATGGTTGTTAAGCGAATCCAGAATATCCAATTACAAATTGCAATCATATGATCATCAGATTCTGCAATTAATCATATATATGGGGGTAGAATATTCATATATTCATCAGAACCCTATCTGATGAAGTTGCTAGCAATCTCTACCAAGTTTCATCTAATTGAAAGGAACCAATGCCTCAAGGCAGCAACACAACAAAGACTACTCACCTAGAAAGGACAAGGAGGACTGCCTAAGCCCTAACTACTCAGCTTCAAATTGTTTTTCAGCAACTTGGCTTCTACTATTCTGGAGTGAAAGCTACTGCAATTCAGAGACAGAAGTTTGAGCTCAAGCAAAAATACAGCTTTATAATCTTAAAGGCTCCCTGTATTCCCTTTTCCCACTGTGAGCTTCAGAGAAAGATTAACCATCATCACTCCACGTGAGTTGCCTGTGAGAGACTGAGCACCATCACCCCACGTGAACTGCTGTTGCTAGAGATTGACTATCATTATCTCCTGCAAGCTGCTGTTGTCAGAAACCAATAACTATTACCTCACATGAACTGCTGCTGCCAGAGACTGACCATCATCACCTCATGCAAGCTGCTGTTGCCAGAGACTGACCACCATCATCTAATGTGAACTGCTGTTCCCAAAGATTAACTACCATCTCACGCAAGCTGCTATTGCTAGAAACTGACCATTATCATCTCATGCAAGCTGCTGTTGCTAGAGATTAACCACCATCATCTCATGAAAGCTGACCACCATCACCTCATGCAAGCTGCTGTTGCCAGAGACTGACCACCATCATCTAATGTGAACTGCTGTTCGCAAAGATTAACTACCATTTCACGCAAGCTGCTATTGCCAGAAACTGACCATTATCATCTTGTGCAAGCTGCTGCTGCCAGAGATTGACCACTGTTAAATCCGTGGGTTAAAAGCATTGCGAGGAAACGAATGGTGTAACAGAACTGTCGCTACGTGAGTAATGCCCAACGTATCCCATATGTATTCCAACATATCCCGGAGCTGGAAGACCAGCGGAAAGGAGAGCCCCGGAGACGGAGCCAGCCAGTCGCCATTGCCGCATCGGCACCGCCCAGCTGGAACCTTGCGGGAGGACCGCCACCGCCAGAGGACGACTGTAGAGGGAGGAGGAGAAACACTAGGCCCTTCTCTCCTCTTGGCCTCTGGCGGGTTACACCCTTTCATCGTGTGGCCATGTTTGTCGGTCCGGCCTTGTGAGACCAGTGGGGCCACCACGCACCACGGGGGGCCTGGCTGGCACCATCCCGTTGTCATTGCTGCCGCTGCTGCCGGGTGGGGGCTGGCCCTTTGTGACTCTTGACCTTGATTCTCAGAATCTTTTAGCTAGTGTATGCTGATTGTATGATTGTTTTTTAACCTTTTTTAGTTTATTGTATTAGGGTGTGTATGGGTGTGAGTGATGGAGCTGGGAACAAGAACTGGTGCCCCCTCTGCTGAGTGTGTAAACAGAAGTAGAGGGGGGGCCGGATGTACTTCCCGGCTCGATTTGAATGTGAGATGTGGACTGCCGGGAGGGGGAATGGTGGGAGGGAGACCTGCGGGATGGGTGAGGAGTTTTCGGGGGTGGAGGTGGGCCGGAATATCCCGGTTATCGTAGGGAGAGGAAGATATGGCGGGAGCCAAGGGGTGGGCCATCTTCGGGGAACAAGGACTCGCTGCATTAGAGCGATTACCTGTTCCGACCCCTTGGACTCTTCTCCAATACCTGGAGAGGGGGGTGTTCAGGACCCTGGCCTCAGGTTGCTGCTTCTTAATGCCAGGTTGGTTATTAATAAAGCCCCCCTCATCCGGGATTTGATACTGGATGAGGAGTCCGACCTGGCATGTATTACTGAGACCTGGCTGGGCAAAGAAGGAGGTATTCCTTTCTCAGAGATATGCCCAGACGGGTTTCAGATAATGCACCAACTGCGACTCCAGGGAAGGGGTGGGGGAGTGGCGATTCTTGTCCGAGAATCCCTGAGACCTCGCAGGATCCCAGCCCCAGAGGTTGTTGGGTGTAAGTCCCTTCTCTTGAGGTTGGATTCAAGGGTTCAGTCGGGTTTGTTGTTGACATACCTGCCTCCCAGCTATGTGACAACAGCCCTGCCTGAGCTGCTGGAGGGGGTAGCTGGGTTGGTGGTGGATTTCCCCAGGTTTATGGTGCTGGGGGATTTCAATTTGCCGTCACTCGGCGAATCCTCTGGTGTGGCTCAGGAGTTCATGGCTTCCATGACAACCATGGACCTGACCCAGATAATTCAGGGTCCGACCCATAGGGGAGGACACACGCTCGACTTGGTATTCCTCTCAGGGCAGTGGAGATGTGATTTCGATTTAAGGGGTATAGTCACTTCTCCCTTGTCATGGTCGGATCACTTCCTGTTGAGGTTAGATTTCTCGGTCCTACTCCCCCACCGCAAGGAGGCGGAACCGATTAGGTGGTTCCGCCCCAGGCGTTTAATGGACCCGGAGGGGTTCCAAATAGCGCTTGGGGGTTTTCCTGATTCCCTCCTCCACGAACCTGCTGAGTCCTTGGTCGCTGCTTGGAATAAGGCGGCATCAGGGGCGTTCGACCGGATCGCGCCTTTGCGACCTCTCCGTGATTGTGGATCCCGGAGGGCACCTTGGTTTACCGAGGAGCTACGGGAGATGAAGCGTCAGAAGAGACATCTAGAGCAACGCTGGAGGGCTAGTAACTCCGAATCCGACCGGACACTTCTAAGAGCCTATATTAGGACTTATTTAGTGGCGATACGAGCGGCAAAATGTTCGCATTTTTCCGCACTTATTGCGTCTGCAGAATCTCGCCCCGCCACCCTGTTTAGGGTGACCCGTTCCCTACTTAATGTTTGGGAAGCTGGGGAGCCCTTACAGGGTAGAGCGGAGGAATTTGTGCAATTCTTATCAGACAAAATCGCTCGGATTCGGACAGACCTAGACTCCGATTGGGCAGGGCCTTTTGAGATGACTGGCGCAGGTCTTAGCTCAGTTTTATGGGATGAATTTGAGTCTGTGACCGCTGAGGATGTTGACAGAGCGGTGGGAGCAATGAGCGCCTCCACTTGTTTAATGGACCCGTGTCCTTCCTGGTTGGTCTCGGCTGCCAAGGAGGTGACACGAAGCTGGCTCCAGGTGTTGATCAATGCTTCGTTGAGGGAGGGGTCTTTTCCCGCAATCCCTGAAGGAGGCGGTTGTGAGGCTCCTGCTCAAGAAGCCTACCCTGGACCCAGCTGATTTAAATAACTTCCGTCCAGTCTCCAATCTCCCCTTTGTGGGGAAGATTGTAGAGAGAGTGATGGGGCTCCAGCTCCGACGGTCTCTGGATGAAGCAGATTATCTAGACCCTTTTCAATCTGGCTTCAGGCCCAGCTTCAGCACAGAAACCGCTTTGGTCGCGCTGATGGATGATCTCTGGCTGGACCGAGACAGAGGTTATTCCTCTGTCTTGGTGCTACTTGACCTCTCAGTGGCTTTCGATACCATCCATCATGGTATCCTTTTGCGACGACTCGAAGGAGTGGGAGTGGGAGGCACCGTTTTATGGTGGTTCTCCTCCTACCTCTCTGGCCGGTCGCAATCGGTATTGGTGGGAGGGCAGAGGTCAACCCCGAGGCCCCTTGAATGCAGCGTGCCACAGGGGTCGGTCCCCTCCTATTTAACATTTATATGAAGCCGCTGAGTGAGATCATCAGACAGCACGGGGTGAGGTTTCATCAGTATGCTGATGATACCCAGTTATATATCTCCTCCCCGAGCTCTCTCAGCGAAGCGGCCGATGTGATGGGCCGTTGCCTCGAAGTCGTGAGGGTCTGGATGGGGGTTAACAGACTCAGGCTCAATCCTGACAAGACCGAGTGGCTTTGGATGTTGCTCCCAAGGATCATGTCGACTGTCCAGTGTTGACTCTTGCGGGGGAAAATATACCCCCTTCGGAGCAGGTTCGCAACTTGGGTGTCCTCCTTGATCCATAGCTGAATTTGGAACATCAATTGACGGCTGTGGCTGGGAGGACCTTTGCACAAATTCGCCTGTTGCACCAGTTACGACCCTACCTGGACCGGGAGGCTCTCCTTACAGTCACTCACGCCCTTGTCACCTCACGTTTGGACTACTGCAACGCGCTCTACATGGGGCTACCCTTGAAAAGTATTCGGAGACTACAGTTGGTCCAGAATGCAGCCGCGCGAATGATAGTGGGTGCTCCTCGATACACCCATGTTACACCTATCCTCCGTGAGCTGCACTGGTTGCCTATTGATCTCCGGGTCCAATTCAAGGTGTTGGTCATTACCTTTAAAGCCCTATATGGCTCAGGGCCAGGCTCTTTGCGAGACCGCCTACTACCTCATAGTTCCCTACGTCCGGTTAGATCCCACAGGCTGGGCCTCCTTCAGGCCCCGTCGGCCAAGCAGTGCCATTTGGCAGGGCCGCGGAGGAGGGCCTTCTCTGTGATGGTGCCCATGCTTTGGAATCAGCTCCCCCCGGAGATTAGGACCGCTCCCACCCTGTTGGTCTTCCGTAAGCTACTTAAGACCTGGCTTTTCCGGCAGGCCTGGGGTTTATAAAACCTTACCCCTGGATGATTGTTTTTGTATTGTTGTTTTGTTATGTTTTATGTGTTTTTTTATTGTTAGCCGCCCAGAGTCTTTCGGGAGTGGGGCGGCTTATAAATTTTAAAAATAAATAAAATAAAATAAATGAACCGAATGCCAAGTGCCCAAAATGAATCAGAATCAGAATAGAGCTGGAAAGGACTTTTGAGGTCTTCTAGTCCAATCCCATGCTCAAGCAGGAGACTCTATACCAGAGGTCCCCAACCTTTTGGGTACCAGGGACCGGTTCCATGAAGAGAGATTTTTCCATGGACCCAAGGGTGCGTGGTTTTGTGTGCTGTCTGCATCCCACGGATGGGGCTTTGCTTGTTTGTGTGGACCGATTGCTGGCATGCCGTAGCCCGCTATTGGTCCACAGACTGGGGGTTGGGGACCCCTGCTCTATGCTATTTTAAACAAGTGACTGTCCAGTCTCTTAAAAACCGCCAGTGATGAAGCACCCACTTCTGATGGCAAGCTGTTCCAGTGCTTAATTGTCCTAACTGGTAGGAAGTTTCTCCTTAATTCCAGGTTGCTTCTCTCTTTGATTAGTTTCCATCCATTGTTTCTTCTCCTCTGGTGCTTTGGAAAATAAGTTGACCCCTTCCTCTTTATGGCAACTTCTCAAATACTGTAATACTACTGTCATGCTGCCCGCCTCCCAGTCTTTCTTTTCTCTAGACTAGCCAAACCCAAATCCTGCAACCGTTCTTCATATGTTTTGGTCTCCAGGCCTTTAATCATCTTAGTTGCTCTTCTTTGCACTTTTTCCAAATGTCAACATCTTTTTTGTAATGTGGTGACCAAAACTGGTTGCAGTATTCTGGGTGTGGCCTTATAAAGGCTTTATAAAGTGGTACTAATACTTCACGTGATTTTGATTCTATGCCTCTATTTATATAACCAAAGATTGTATTAGCTTTTTTGGCTGCTGCCACACACTGTTAACTCATATTTAAGTGATCGTCCACTAGGACTTCAAGATCCCTCTCACAGTTACTGTTTCACCTAATGTGTATTCGTACCTTTGGTTTTTCATGCTTACATGTAAAACCTAGCTTTTCTCCACATTAAATTTCATTTTGTTGGATAGGGCCCATTGTTCAAGTCTGTCAAGATCTTTTTGGATCCAGAGCTTGTCTTCTGAGGTGTTAGCTATTCCTATCAGCTTAGCATCATCTGCAAATTTGATGAGTTCTCCTTCTATTCCCTCATCTAAATCATTTATGAAAATATTGAATTGTCCTGAACCTAAGATGGAAACTTGTGGTACCCCACTGCTTATTTCCCTCCATGTAGATGTAGAACCATTAAGGATAATGGTTTGTCAGCCAGTTATAACTCCATCTGGTGGCAATGTTGTCTAGCCCACATTTTTCTAGTTTACCAAGAAGTAGGTTGTGGTCTACTTTGTCGAAAGCCTTGATGAAATCTAAGTATACTATATCCACAGCATTTTGCTGGTCTTCTAATTTAGTCACTTTGTCAAAGAATGAAATGAGATTGGTTTGGATTATCTATTTTTAACAAACCCATGCTGGCTTTTAGTTATAACTGTCAGGTCATCCTGGATTGGTGCTTCAGAAACCAGCCGGCAAACAGGTATGATCAACAACGGTAGTTTTTATTCACTCTGTCTGGAACAAAGTCAGCACTGAGAGTGGTTTGCTCCCAGTGCTGTATATAGGCCACGACTGCATCCCACACCCTCAATTCCTACCCCACCCACCAAACCAGCATTCAGTCCATTAATTGCCTGCACCCCGCCCCCACCAGTCCATCCGGTGGCATGGAACCATCCCATACGGCCAGCAAGCTAACCACCGCAATCATCTAGCTCCTTCATGCCTGTTTAGTGTCGGCCTGGCGAGGTGCATGATGATGACATCATCGGGAGGTGAGGCGCACGTTTACAACATCATACAGTGGCCTGTAGCATAGCCATCACAGCCCAGCTTCCGAGGCCGCTCCCAGACACCGAAGGGACATGCGGTTGAGTCAGGAAGCGTCGCGGAGTCAGGAAGCGGGATGACTTTGTTTCTAGATGTTCACAGATCTGGGTTTTTTATTATCTTTTCCAGTATCTTCCCAGGTATTGATGTTAGGCTGATTGCTCTGTAGTTTCCTGCGTCTGGTTATTTTCCCCTCTTTTCTGAAGATGGGAACCACATCAGCTCTTTTCCAATCCTCTGGTAGTTCCCCAGTGTTCCAGAATTTTTGAAAGATATGAAAGATATGTTCTGAGATAACATCTGCTAGTTCCTTCAGTGCTCTGGGATGTAATCCATCTGGTCCCAGTGATTTATATTTGTCAAGATCAGATACGTGTACTCTAACCATTTTCCTACTTATTGTAATTTTTATTTCTAGTCTATTTTTTACAGTTATGTTTTGGATGGGTTGGCCTATAGTTTCTTTTTGTGTGAAGACTTATGTAAAGAGTTAAGCAGCTCTGCTTTCTCTCTGCTGCCTATTACTTCCCTGACATCTTCTCTCGTAAGTGGACCTACTGTTTCTTGATTTTTTTTCTTGTTATTTATATGTTGAAAGAAACTTTTTAAAAATTATCTTTGGTTGCAAGTCTTTATTCATTCTGAGCCTTTGCTCTCCTGACTTCATCTTTGAGGAATTGGGCTATCTGCTGATACTCTGCCTTTATTATGTCTCCCTCTTTCCGTTTTTTTGTACTTGTCCTTTTTGTCTTTCAGTTTATCAGAGAGATTTTTATGCAATCATGCTGGTTTCTTCTTGGATTTCTTGTTTTCTTTTTCAGTGGTATTGTGCTGGACTGGGCTGTTATGATCATATTTTTCAGAGTTTCCCACACTTCTTGAGTTGTTTTCCTCTTTGGAATAGGCTCTCTCTGAGTTTGTTAAAATCAGTTCTTTTGAAGTTTAAGACGCTGGCTGGATTATGTTCTGTTGCTTTCCATTACATTGAATTTCAATATGATGAGGTCACTCTTGCCCAAAGTTCCAGCAACTTCCCTCTATCACTTCTCTATTAGTAAGAATTAGATCCTGTATAGTTTTTCCACTAGTTCACTCCTCTACCTTTTGGATGACAAAGTTATCAGCTAGGTTGGTTAGGAATCTATTTGATCTCCAAATTGCTGCAGAGTTTGTCTCCCAGTTGATATCAGGGTAGTTACTGTGGTATGTTTTCTACATACATTTATTAATTGTTAATTCTTCTTGGTTGGGTGGCCTGTAGTATACCCCGATAGCAATGTCATTCTTTTTTCCTTTTATATTGACCCATATATATTCCAGGAGGTTTTCATCTTTGGTTTTGTGGATTTCTGTGGAAATATACTGATCTTTTATATATAATGCAACTCCACCTCCTCTTTTGTTAGGTCTGTTTTGAATCATTTGTATCCTTCCATCAGTAGATTCCAGTCATGAGTTCCATCCCACCATGTTTCAGTAATGGCAACTATTATCATATTTACCTTCATGTACTGGTACTTCAAGTTGACACTGTTTGTTCCCTGAATTTCAAGTGTTTGTGTATAGGCATTTGAGGCCTTTATGTGTCTTGGGTATGTTTCTTATATCTCCTACTTTGTATCTGGGTTTCCATCCTTTCCATCACTGTCTTCTTCATTGTGTTTTTCCTTTTTTCTCTTTACTCCCTACCTTATTATATGATTGGTTATCTAGTAGTTTTTGCTTGGAATTAGGTTCTAAAGGTCTTGAAGATTGGTCCCCTCTGCCCTCAATTTTAGTTTCAAGTCCTTCTGATAAGATGAGCCAGTCATTTTCTGAATATATTCTTTCTAGTTCTTGTGAGGTTCACTTCATCCCTTGCCAGTAGCCATTCATGTACTTAATGCAGACCATGGTCTAGGAAACTAAAGTTCTCTTGACCACACCAGTTTTGAAGCCAGTAGTTCATTTCTAAAATCCTTTGCTCCCTCATTGGATGTTGCCCTTTGGTTGAAAATATAGATGAAAACACCACTTGAGCTCCTAATTCTTTAACTTTCCTCCCTAGCTGTTCATAATCTCTTGTTATTGTTTTTAGATTCATTGTTGTGTCATTGGTCCCCATGTGTAGGAGTAGAAAGGGGCAGTAATCCATGAGGTTGATTATTTTAGTTACCTCTTTGGTTTTTGCTCCAGGGAGACAACATACCTCCTTAGATTGACTGTTTGGTCTGCAAACTATAGTTTCTACTCCCCAAAGAACTGAATCTCCTACCACCAATATTCACCTTTTTTTCCTAGGGAAGTATGGGATACTATTCTTCCTGTCACCGGAATGCTGGGTTGTGTTTCATTTTTAGAAACTATTGATGAGTGCTCTTTTATAGGTGTCTACATATTTTCTTCCAGGGGAAGCTATGAAAGCAATTGCTCAGTTCCAGAAGGGCTTCACTAGAGTGGGCTAGGGTAGATAGTGATAGTAGTAGTAGTAGTAGTAGTAGTAGTAGTAGTAGTAGTAGTAGTAGTAATGTTGGAAGGGACCTTGGAGGTCATCTAGTCCAACTCCCTGCTCAGGGAAACCTTACACCATTTCAGACAAATGGCTGTCCAGTCTCTTCTTAAAAACTTCCAGTGTGGAGCATTCACCGCTTCTGGAGGCAGGTTGTTCCACTGGTTAATTGTTCTAACTGTCAGGAAGTTTCTCCTTAGTTCTAGGTTGCTTCTCTCCTTGATTAGTTTCCATCCACTGCTTCTTGTCCTGCCTTCAGGCGCTTTGGAGAAAAGCTTGACTTCCTCTTCTTTGTGGCAGCCCCTGAGATATTGGAACACTGCTATCATGTCCCCCCTCATCCTTCTCTTCGTTAAACTAGATATACCCAATTCCAGCAACCGTTCCTTTTATGTTTTAGCCTCCAGTCCCCTAATCATCTTTGTTGCTCTTCTCTGTACTCTTTCTAGAGTCTCAAAATCTTTTTTACATCGTGGTGACCAAAACTGGATGCAGTATTCAAAGTGTGGCCTTACCAAGGCATTGTAGAGTGGTATTAATACTTCACATGATCTTGATTCTATCCCTCTGTTAATGTAGCCTAGCACTGTGTTGGCCTTTTTGGCAGCTGCAAAAAGTAGGGGCTTTGCTCTTGCTTGCTCTTTTCTTCTAAAAATGACATGTTTCCAGACACTTCTGAAGTCAAGCCGTTCCACTGGGTAAATGTTTACCCTGTCAGGAGTTCTGGGAGTTCTGAGTTCTCCTTTTGGTCCCTTCTGTGGCTAATGTTGATGTTGCCCTCTTGATATAGTTTGTAATCCACAGATGTATTAAAAAATGACAGATGAATAAAATTTAAAAAGGAAAACAAAATCCCAACAGAATAAACTTTGCATCCAAATAAATGTTTTAATACCAAGTTTTCTCTTCTCTCCAAGCCAGACTTTTCCTCCATTCATTTTTTTTTTATTCTGCTATCTTATACTGACAGCCACTGTTTAACTTATTATTAACCTTCAGCAATGTCTGCTTGCTTAAGAAATCAGTTGGGAAAAATGTGATCACGTGACCAGTGTGTGCATGTAGCCTTTTTTAAAGTCCATAGTAGCTTCAATGATCATTAAGGAACTGGTTGTAAGTTAAGGACTATTTATGGTATTTGCAAAGAAGAACTTGGAATAGTAGTGGATTCCAAGTTGAATATGCCCAAAGCTATAGAGACAGCAACTGTAATTTTAGATTCCCACAAAAGAAGTCTAGTTTCTGAAGTACAGAAAGTAATAATTGCACTCTGTTTTACTTCAGTAAAACAAGTACTGCATCCAGTTCCAGGCAACACATTTTGAAAAGGATTTGAAAACACTGGAATAACTTCAGAGAAGGGCAAGGAAGACATTCAAGGATTAAAACCTAACCCTTCGGATACAAACTGAAGGAAACTTGTATGTTTAGAAGTGAAAATAAGGTAAGTTTAAAGATACAATAGCTCTCTTCAAATTACTGAAAGAATACTTAATAGAATAAGCTCAACAATCATTTTCTCTCATTTCAGAATGAACATGGAACAATGAGTTTCAGAATCTATGTGAAGATAGATTCAAATTGAACATTATAAGAAACTAATTGTCCAGTGTAGAGAGTCACAGAGATTATCTTGGACAGTTTGGGAAAAACCATAAAAACCTCTTAACTCTATGGGGTATAAGAGGGAGGGAAGTGAAAACACATTCAGGCTTTCAAATTCTGTTTCTATAGCTTATACAATAAAGTCAATTCCAGTCAACTTGTAAAGTCTGATCTGGACTGCTTCAACGGCTGATAGCCAAGAAGATGTGCCTTCCCATTCAATGGAACTAGAGAATCATAGCTCTGGGGTGCTTCAATTTGCATTCCTGCACTGAACAAGAGGTTGGATTTGATGTCTTAAATGATTCTTTCCAATTCTATGATTCTACGATAATGATTTGCCTTGTCCAGGATTTGCTCTTTTAATTCCCAAAACATCTCAAGCAATGCAGAACTTAGCAGATAAATCATGTGTCAGATAAATGCAAATGGATATCCAAACATCAGACTAATTGTAAAATATATTACCTGTTCTTCTATGGAATTGTGATACAGCATTAAATTATACTGCAATCCCATTAAAAACAATAGGATACAGATCTTTTAACATATATAAGATTGTTGTCAGGTTGTCATGTCATTGTTGAATAATACAGAACAAATTTTTCAAACACCTCTTATTAATTGAATGAAAAATTATGTTTGAAAACACAATGTTCTTGTTTAGTAAATAATCCTATATTTTTGCATAAATTGATTAAGACTGATACAAAACAATCAGATAATTAATGTAGCCCATAATTAATTATAATTTAAATATTGATTTCCTTCCAAAAATATAAAATTTAGCTATTGCTAAAATTGTCTTTAGTTAATCTGAAAAAAGGTGGTTTTTTTTTCAAGACTTATTACTTATATGACAGGAAATAAATACAAGCAAACAACAATGTTATCACTTTTTAAAATGTAAGCTTATCTACCTAGCTAAGTATTCTAAAATAACTTTTTCTATTATGAAAAAATACTATAGGTTATTGTGTGACAAATTCACAGATAACACATTGCAGTAGTCTAACTTAGAGGATGCAAAAGAGATCAGGCTCTTTCTGAATAGTAGATAACTTTTGTGTAAAAGGTTATGCTGCAAAAAAAGCAATTTGTACTTTCTATTAGAAAGATGAGCAAATAAAAGCTTTAAAGAGGAAATTCAACTCCTTACAATTCAAGCTACAACTTAATCTGGACTCAGCTTTAATTTATTTATCAGATCATATCATAAATGCCTAATCAGAAGATAAGTTTGGTCAACTGCTAAGATAAAGTCTAACTAGTGTTCCCAAAATGACATCTTGGGATTCTAATTTACTTATTTTCATCTTCCTTACCTCACTTGATTATTTATATTAAAAATAATTATTGAAAGAATAAGACATTATTAACATTTATTATTTTAATCTTTCTTCCACATTGGGGTACACACTGGTTAAAGTTGTTATTGACTGAAGCAGTCTATAAAGCAAAGTGTCTCTCTCTCTCTCTCTCTCTGTGTGTGTGTGTGTGTGTGTGTGTGTGTGTACCCATATACATATCTTCTGCATGTTTCTAAAACTCTCATGTCTGTAATTTTTAACTGGGCAAAACAGTATACCACAGGGCAACACATTTTGAACCAAGATACTTCAAATGGGTTGACTTACAAAAGGCATCCAAAATCTGGAACCTATATCTCCGATAGAACTGAAATTTGGAAAATTTTATAGAGCATTTTATGGCATAATAAAAAATGTCACAAAACATTTCAGGTGGTCAACTCTTTCTATGGTATACAGTTCAACACAAGCTAGTTTCAAGGCAGATGCCATCTCAATATCTGCCTGAATTTTAAAGAACTTTTCAAGTACATTTGAAACTCTGCCATTGTTGAACACATTTGAGGAATTTGGTAAGAAAATACGTCTGAAACGGTGATTCCAGGGGTCACAGGTTGTCTAATACAAACACATATTCAAGGTGAACCAATTTTTCCTCAATGCAGTTTTCTTTTCTAAATCTGAATTAATATTTCAATGCCAAGACATATATTTGGAGGATTATTTAAAAATCTCTGCTGTATATATTAACTCATACCTTAATTTCCCCCTTTCTATTATTAATCAAATATATTGGGTAAATAGATAAATAGAAAGATGATAGGTAGGTAGGTAGGTAAGTAGGTAGGTAGATAGACAGACAGACAGATAGATAGATAGATAGACAGACAGACAGACAGATAGATGATAAATACAGACAATTTCTGAATTGATTTGTTCAATATTTGTACATATTATAAAGTTTTTAAACTTCATATCTAAAATTTGAGAAAGGACAGTATATATGTAAAGAACTATCGTAATTTACAAAATGAAAATTTTCAAAGAACTAGACATCAATTGGTTTACATCCTCTGCAGATAGATATGAAAGAATATTAAAGGTATTACAGTGCAAAACAATAGGTGTCCCAATAAAATTAAACTTTCTGCTTTGTTCACAGAAAAGACACTTGCTCTGCATTCTTCTATTCATTTCAGCACTCAGTGCTATAATGGAATGCTGACTTTATTCTTCCTTTTTTGTTATTCATGTGAACAAGATCTCTTTTCACCAGGAATAACAGAAAGTATGGGATTTATTGCTATAATGAAGTTCTTTCAAATCTCTGTTTTCTCTCCATAAAAGACAGGAGGATGGGCGTTCATCTCATCAGGCAGCTTATTAGGATTAGCACTGAATAAGACACCACAGAATGTCAAGCCTATCAGTTACTAAACATGCATCATACAAACTTTGTCTTTGCGAGAACCTCTGCTCAGCATTTGTCATCCACCTGAATAATTAACAAGTACATGCTGCCTGCCAGCAGCTTAGGGAATTAATTTTGTACAGATTAAATGCAGATCACGTCTACCAAAAATACTCAGACCACACACATACTATATTACTACCTTTCAGAATTATAAAACAAGAAATACACTGCTTAAAGTTATGCTATAACCTAAATAGTAACAATTGTAATGTGAATATAAGGCTCAAACATTTGCTTTATATCTGCTAATGTGTTCACTTTAATACTAATGATGGAGATGTAATATACTTTTTAGATTCTCATGGTTATAGTAGTGCCATTTCCTTGTCCTTTGTCCTGTTCCTTGATAACAAAACCAAAAAACAGCAATTACTAACTTTAGATTATTTAAAAAGTATTAAAATACTTTTTTGATTTAAGGGTTCCATCAAGGATTCCATCAGGCAAAATCAAGAATAGAGATTAAAACAGGAGGATGTATTCAGTTCAGTTGTACATGATTAAATTAAACAAAATGATGTTGGGCTGTTCCAAAGGTTTCTCAGAAAATAGGCATGTTGAGGAGAGATTCTGGATGAGAAAAGTGAATATATGTAATTGCAGAATGCTACCAAGAAAGTGGAATATGACAATGGCAATCATGAGAGGAGAAACCTACAGTCATTAAGGATGGATGTGACTTTTCATTTATTTAAATGATTGATTAAAATATTTATATCCTGCTACAGGCTTCACTTAAAGCAGCTTGCAATCTTAATTAAAATCCCACAAGCTAGCAGTGTTTCTCAACCTTGACAATTTTAAGGCATGTGGACTTCAACTCCCAGAAGTTGAGAAACACTGAGCTAGAGCATGAAATAGTAAATTAATTGAAAGGGGCATAGTTTGTTAAAAAAAAAAAAAAAGCTGGGTAACGTTATAGATATGAGGGACAAACAACAGGTGAGGAAAAAAAGGGCAGGCCAAATTGGGCAATAGTGAAACATAATGCATTAACAAAGATGGAGATACAGATTTGGGTGGAAGGGTCATTCAGCATATAGATTACAGGTATTCCTTGTCTTACAACCACAATTGAGCTCAAAATTTATGTTGCTGACTAAGGCAGTTGTTAAGTGAGTTTTGCCACGTTTTATGATCTTTTTGCCAAGGTTGTTAAGCAAAATCATTGCAATTGTTAAGTGAATCATGCAATCATTAAGCAAATTTAGCTTCCCCCATTCACTTTGCTTGTTGGAAGCTGACTGAAAAGATTACAAATGGTAATCACATGACCCCAGGACAATGGCAAGAGTCGTGAGTATGAAAACCATCATTAAATCACCTTTTTCAGTGCCATTATAATTTTCAACAATCACCAAACAAATGCTTCTAAGTTGAGGACTATCTGTATATGAAAAGTACATAAACTCATTACTAAGGGCAATAGATACATAGTAAAAGCCCAGAATTGAACCTGGAAAAACACAAGAAAAAAACAAGGAGTTATTTGAAAGTATTGTAAAATACAAGATAAACACAGAATCACAGAAATCTGAGAACTGAAGAGGGTGACCAACAACAATGGAAAAGTCAAAGGAGAATAAAGCTTTGGGGAACTAGAAATTATTCTGGTAATTAATTCATTAAATGCATCAACTTTCTATTTGTATTAGCACTCAAAGTGACCTACCAGATGTAAAAGAAAAATACAAAGTGTAAAAAATACCATTAAAATCAATAACTGTTCCAATAACTAAGCACCTTGCCTATTCCACATCATGATTTAGGTTAAAATGTACATAATAAAGATTCAACTATACTTCTGCATGCCGACATCACTAAATACCAGGAATATCTCTTAATTTAGCAAAACCTCACATCCAATATCTGAGATCAACAATTCAACCACCAAGGCTTAACTTTAGCCAAGTTAAACAGGTTTTAAGAATCTTAACATTAGTGTCTTAAATTATACCCAACAAACAACTGGCAGCCCAGTGCAGATCTTTCAGTCATTGTGATCTCTGTGTATCTAGGCCTTTAAGATAATCCAGAAAAAAATCAAAGCAGTGTCCGACCCATTGCGACCCCATGGACAACATTCCTCCAGGCCTTCCTGTCCTCTACCATCTTCTGGAGTCCATTTAAGCTCACGCCTACTGCTTCAGTGACTCCATCCAGTCACCTCATTCTCTGTCATCCTCTTCTTCTATTACCCTCAATCTTTCCTAGCATTACAGCAGTGAATACTAATTCTATTATAAAGTTACATTAATAGACTCTTGCAAGCTTCCCATGTGCCACTTTTATTCCCCTCAAAACTGAGACACTCTCTTCACCCCTCCTCCTTTAAATTTCATTTATCAGACCATTGCCTTGGCTTTAGCTCTTCCTCCTGTCTCCCAAGATCATTCTCACATACTATTACTTCACCTTGTAGTATTAGGATACTACCACTATTTGCACCAATTGCAATTTCTAGTTGCTTGTCAAGGACAACCCACACCTAAAGCATATTGCACTAGCTAAGACTGAAGGGAATCGAGACATGGATAACCATCACTAAGTCTGCTGTTTGGGATGAGTTGTAACTGATACACTAGCCATATCTATACAGACTTGTTCCTTGCCCTGTTACCTGAGAATCTAGTGAAATTTGATGATGGAGTCATCTGAGGCTGTGAACCCATTTGTTCAGAGGGAAAGAACTCCAACCAAAAACATAATGAACTTCCATCCTTAAACGCTACTTTTCCTTTTATCTATCTTGCCTGAATTTAATTTCAGTTTCGTCTTCATTCATCAATTAAGAAAATTGTGCAATGTTCAAGAGTAGTGCTTGTTTCCTTTGGGGCAGAAGACCAAGGCATCATTGTCAAATTGAAGGCACTGTGTTCTTAGTCTAGTGGTTTCATGTAAATGCTAAACACATTCCTGTGGAACACTATAGATCAGTGCCTTAGATGTCGAACAGTACTTTCCTCAGTATCACTTGCTGGACTTGGCCCCGCAGGAAAGACCAGAACCCCTGTAGATTCTTTCCAAGGTCCAACCCAAATCAATGGTAAAAAAGGATACCCTGGTTGAAAGCAGCTGAAGCTCTCCAAAGGACCAGAACTAAGAGGGTTTTCACAGCCTTTATTTGCATAATATAATAAGGTGTATTGTGCATGCACTCTGCTATTTTACGTCATACATGTATGCCTTATACATCATAATTGGAAAAACATGGTAAAGCCCTTGCCATACCATAGTCTCTTGAATTTGCAAGTCATTTCCAAAAGACTATAACTTATTCCACATGGAGATCACTTTCCCACAGATTCCAGGAACTTACAGGAAGTCAAGAGATGCAGAAGTGAGTCAATCAGAGAAGAGCCCAGAAGAGGCATGCCTGTATGCAGATGTCTCCTGATGCAGAAATCCATAAGAAGAAAACAAACCCATTTCTAATAGTTGCAGACAAGCTGCAAATTTTGACAACTTGCACTCGCATTATACAAGTACTGCAGATATGTTATCATAGGGCATTTTTCACATCTGGCAAAGCCTATAACTTAAACACAGCATATGATGGGAAGTAACATCACAACACATGCACATTTGTTAGCTAAGCTCCTTAGTCCTTTTAGTCCTGCTGCTAACGGAACATATTAAAAGGGAAGTGAGAATTCCTTAGTAATGGTTTCCCAGCTTCAAACTCCCTGCCAAGGGAATTGGCTATTTTCTTAATTGTTATGTTGGTAGATAAACATTTTTCTTCAAGCAGGTTTTTGAAAATTTAAGGTTGGCCTAATTTGTTTGGGTTTGGTATTGCATTTTTCTTGGTTTGCTTTGTACTCATAAGAAGCTTTCATTTCATTTTTATTTATTATTTAGTCTATAATTTTTACTAATTGCCTGCTACTTCTTTTTACCAAAAGATGAAATATTACTTACATCAGCCAAATATAAATTCGTTTTCATAATCTGGTTAAATACTGTTTTTGAGATATACACTCAAGTTAGTAGATAATTAGTTTATGACACACCGCTGTTGATATGGGACTTCAGTTTTTTTCTCCCCGCATTCTGTAATGACAGAATGTGTGTTGGCAGTTGCACTTTGGGGACAGGGCCTTGCAATCCTTGCTATCATATCGGTAAAGAGGCTTAGTTGTTAGGTCGTGGCGTCCTCCACTTTGTGGGTTAGAACAGACAGAAGGTGATGGGAAAGCAAGTATGGAAGCTCTTTTAGAGATCCTAGTTAAATGAGGTGAGGATACTCTTTGGTACAGCTGTCTGGAATAAATACAGAGAGACCTTTCTGGCTAGGAATTCTGAGAAAATTTAATCCCCAAACACATCTGTGCAGCATCAGGATGTAGGAGGCTACTGTGTAAGGTAACCTCTGCTCTTTGAGAACACAGGACAATAGACATGAACAAAGAAAGCCATGAAAGAAGACACATAGATGGATTTTCTATTTTAGAAAGCAATTAGTCATCAACGTATTATTTAGGCAGTAATTTAATGTACTTTTTCCTTCCACCACATGGCCCCATGGAGGCTTACAGCAAACATACACAAATATAATTAATGCAATGGCACAAAAACTATGCAAGGTAATAAACAACAGATCAAAAAAAGTAAACATGAGCAAATAAAAATAGTAGAGACCAAAATAAATTTATCTCGATAAAAGATGAAATAGCTAACTATATTTCTATTAAATATCATTAAAGAGATATAAGAAAATCATTAAAGACATCTCAAAGATAACGAGGCACAATATATATATATATGTATACCTAGTTCCACAGTTTAAGTTACTGATTTCCAATGGGGGGAGCAATCCCCTGGCAGTAATCTTAAATTTAAGATGGAAACCAAAGTTAAGAGGTGTATGACGATGTGGAGAAACATGCAATCATATCTCGTATCAAGGTTATACATTTGCTCTTTCGCAGAATTTCCAGTTTCTTTCTTCCCAACCATAAATAGGGACCCATATGATTTATACATTGAACTGTAAATAATGTTATCACAACTGATGTTTTGGAGATTATTAGATATTACTAAAATTGTGAGGGTTGTAGTAAATGCCAGTATTATCCAGATGACCTGTATAACAAGTTACCATGTATTTGTAATAAAATACAGGCAGTCCTCACTTACCAACCCCAATTGGGACCGGCACCTCGGTCGCTAAACATCATTATGTGAAACATCAGATGACCTCACTGATTTATGACATCAGTTCCAGCTGTGGTCATTAAGTGAATCACTGGTGATCATTATGTGCAACCATGTTTCACCATTTTTTGACTTTCTTATTAACTTTGCTAGTTAGAAACCAGCTGTTAAGGTCACAAATGTGATCCTATGACTGTGGGATGCTGTGACCATTGTAAATGCATGCCAGTTGCCAAGCACCAGAATCACAATGTGACTACAGGGACATTGTGATGACCGCTACTTTGAAGATTGATCATAACTCTCCTTTTTTCAACACCCTTGTAACTCCGAACAGTCACTGAATGAGTGATCAGAACATGAGGACTATCTGTAGTTTAATTATTGTCTTGCTTTTTTTTTCATTTAATTTGGTGAAGTTTCACTATATGTCATTGTTTCTATTTTATGTAGATAATGAGGGTTGATTTATCAGTGTAGGTGTTTCTGTCAGAATTCACTTTCAGATGTAATTATTTTTTAGGGAAGGTAAAAAGAAAGATTAGTTGGAATGGGGAATAGTTTCAGAAAATGATTGGGAGTGTTGACTGAGGTAACACCACTGATTTAATTTCCATTTTCAAGATCACTAGGGGAAAAAATGTTGTTGTTGATATTCTTAATTGCGAAGTTGTGTCTGACCCATCGCGACCCCATGGACAACCTTCCTCCAGGTCTTCCTGTCCTCTACCATCTTCTGGAGTCCATTTAAGCTCATTCCTACTGCTTCAGTGACTCCATCCAGCCACCTCACTCTCTGTCGTCCCATTCTTCTATTGCCCTCAATATTTCCAAGCATTAGGCCCTTCTCCAGTGAGTCCTTCCTTCTCATTAAGTGGCCAAAGTATTTGAGTTTCAACTTCAGGATCTGGCCTTTTTTTAAAAAGAAATTTTATTGGTTTTTGAAACAAAGTGCTCAAGACACACCATGGTGTTAGGGTAGTCAAACATCCAAAGACAAAACATACAAACATAATTCAGTCAATACATCTAGTATTCCCTCTCTTTTTCTTTTAGGTAACATAATTTATTTAAAATAGTCCAATTCTAGCTTAAATTTATTCAACCTATGCCTGTTTTTAAAGCTTTATAAATTTACACTACCATAATCAAATTAACTTTAAGTACAAACATTATCAATTCGGGTATCCCTTCCAAATATATTCTAGTTCCTTAATTTTACCATAAATCTTATTTAATTCTTCTTCCACTAATATCCCTTAATTAAAATAAAATATTAATCAATCCTATATGTATCTAATCCGAATTAATCAATCTCTTTAAGCTGACAAAAGAAAATCAGACCTTAAATCATTTCAATCCATTAAACAGAATTCAAATTTCATCCAATTAATTGTCATAACTAATAACATCCATGTTATCAAACAAACAAATCATCTTATTAGGTTAACTCAACATTACATAATAATTTTCTTACAAGTAAACCTATTGTCCTAAAAAAACGCACACTTAATCAATTTAATATATATTCCATTAATCACCCTTTTCTCTTACTTCTAACTCACAATCTTAATCCTTAAATCAACCCATAATTCTAGATTACCTTTAATCCATTACCTAAAATATCTCCTTTTTAAGCTAAAATACTGATCTATCCTAAACATATCTAATCCATCAATCAATCTCTTTAAGCTAACAAGATAGTATCAAACCTTAAATTATTTCAATTGACTGAGCATCAAACAAATAAATCATCTTATTAGAAATAGTAATTTTCATATAGGTAAACCTTATATATCTTCCATTAGTTGCCCGTTTCTCTTACATCTAACTCATCTTAGTCCTTAAATCAATCCATAATTCTAGGTTGCCTTTAGTCCATTACATAAAGTTTTAACTTTCACTTTTTTTCAGTCTTATTCTGGGCTTTTTCTTAAGCCAAGTAGGTTTCCATAGCAGAGCTTTCCTTCCAGCTGATAAGTCTCTCTTTATTGCTTGTAGTATCATTTGGAGCAGTGAAAACCATCTTGGCCTTTGGATTGGCCCTCTGATTCTCTTAACCATAAAGTCTCGTTGCTTTAACATTTCAAGTCTCAGTCTTTGCTTTTTCTGGTCCTCAGCAGCATAAGTGAATTGCTTGCAAGGCAAAATCAATTTCTCTTTATTCTCAGTTAAGTCCTCTTCTTATGTAGTCTGTTTTATAGAATAATCAGATGTAGTCTGAAAGTCAATTTTGAAGTTTGAAGGAGAGATTCTGGCTCTTAATTCGGTAGTAAACTCTTTCATTGTAGCACATATTTCTTCTTTAGAATAAGTTTACAATTTAAATGTGAATGCAACTCCATTTTAAAAATTGTTCAGCTGCATCAAATTATCTTTCTCTTGAAGAACAGTTCCAGGTTGCGGTGCTCCTAATCGTACAAAGAGACTCGTCTCGTCGGCTAGCTTCCCTCCGCTGGTAGACACATATGCGGGTCTAAAGTCACCCTGGAGGGTATGACTTCTGTCGAAGAGGCTTCGCTCGGCTGTGGAGGAGTGGCAGCTTCTCCAGTTGTCCAGGCCAACTCTAAGGACCGATGGAGAAGAAGATCAGCCAGTAAAATGGCCGATCACTTAGCCGCTAGAAACCGCAAGTCAAAGAACAGCTAAGCTTGAAAAACCACTGTGGTGAATCCAGGTGAGATCTTTTTTTTTTTTTTTTTTTGTCTGTAAGAGTTCTTTAGAATTGTTTCCCTGGCTTGGAAAGGCGGCTTCTACATGTTTGGGAAGAAAGGCGAACAAAAGAATAGAACAAAATTTTAAAGACTTCATTTTTTTAATATATGTTTTGGGGTAATTTTTCTTAAGAATTCTACTATCAGTCTATGCTGTTGTGCCTTTTTTGAGTATTTCTTCACCTTTTCCTGTAAAAATAGAAAAAAGGGAAAGGAAAAAAATGAAATGACTTTTGAAAAAGATTTTTTAGCTCACTGAGGACATCTGCGGGTTAAAAGCTAATATTGTAATTGTTGTCTATCTGGAGAGGAGACGGTTTTGGTCTTCAAACTGTTCTTCAAGAGGATCTTTAGAAGAGGCCTTCTAAAGAGCAGTCGGGGTTGATCTCTTCTAGCACTGACCGGTTTGAATGCCTTGCAGTCCAAGGACTCACAGGAGTCTTCTCCAGCACTATAGTTCAAAGGCCTCAATTCTTTCGCGCTTAGCCTTTCTTAAGGTCCAACTTTCACAGCCATACATTGCAACTGATAAAACCATGGCCTTGACTAAATGCACTTTTGTTGGCAGGGTGATGTCTCTGCTTTTTAGTATGCTGTCTAGATTTGCCATCGTTTTCCTCCCCAGGAGCAAGCGTCTTTTAATTTCTTGGCTGCAGTCCCCATCTGAGGTGATCTTGGAGCCCAGGAAAATAAAATTTATCACTACCTTCATTTCTTCCCCATCTATTTGCCAGGAATTGAGAGGGCAGGATGCCATGTTTTTGGTTTTCTTAATGTTGAGATTCAAGCCAACTTTTACACTCTCCTTCACCCGCATCATGAGGCTCTTTAGTTCCTCTTCACTTTCTGCCATTAGAGTGGTATCATCTGCATATCTTAAGTTGTTGATATTTTTCCTGGCAATCTTAATTCCAACTTTTGATTCATCTAGCCCTGCCTTTCTCATGATGTGCTCTGCATATAAGTTAAATAGGCAAGGTGACAGTATACAGCCTTGCTGGACTACTTTCCCAATTTTGAACCAATCAGTGGTTCCGTGGCCAGTTCTCACTGTTGCTTCTTGACTCATATATAGGTTTCTCAAGAGACAAATAAGATGGTCTGGTACTCCCATCTCTTTAAGAACTTGCCACAATTTATTGTGATCCACACAATCAAAGGCTTTAGCATAGTCAATGAAGCAGAAGTAGATGTTTTTCTGGAACTCCCTAGCTTTCTCCATGATCCAGCGTATGTTGGCAATTTGATCTCTAGTTCCTCTGCCTCTTCGAAATCCTGCCTGTACTTCTGGTAGTTCTCGATCCACATACTGCTGGAGTCTAGCTTGTAGAATTTTAAGCATAACTTTACTAGCATGTGAAATGAGTGCAATGGTGCAATAGTTTGAACATTCTTTGGCATTGCCTTTCTTTGGAATTGGAATGTAAACTGACCTTTTCCAATCCTGTGGACACTGTTGAGTTTTCCAAATTTGTTGGCAAATTGAGTGTAGCACTTTTACTGCATCGTATTTTGAATAGCTCAGCTGGAATACTGTTACCTCCACTAGCTTTGTTGTTGCTCAGATTTCCTAAGGCCCATTTCATTTCACATTCTAGGATGTCTGGCTCGAGGTCAGTGATCACCCCATTGTGGTTATTTGGGATGTTAAGCTCGTTCTTGTATAGTTCTTCTGTGTAGTTTTGCCACCTTAATCTTTTATGCCTCTGTTAGGTCCCTGCCATTTTGGTCCTTTATCATGCCCATCTTTTGAAACATTCCCTTCATATTTCCAATGTTCTAGAAGAGATCTCTGGTCCTCCCTATTTTGTTGTTTTATTCTATTTCTTTGCACTGTTCGTTTAAGAAGGTATTTTTATCTCTTTAACTATTCTCTAAAATTTTGAATTAAATTGGGTGTATCTTTCTCTTTCTTCTTTGCCTTTCGCTTCCCTTCTTTCCTCAGCTATTTGCAAAGCTTCGTCAGACAGCCATTTTGCTTTCTTGCATTTCTTTTTCTTTGGGATGGTTTTAGTTGCTACCTCCATCCATAGTTGTGAACCTCCATCCATAGTTCTTCAGGCACTCTATCAGATCTAATTCCTTAAATCTATTTGTTACCTCTACTGTATATTCATCAGGAATATGATTTAGTTCATACCTGAGTGGCCTAGTGCTTTCCCCTACTTTCTTCAATTTAAGCCTAAATTTTGCAACGAGAAGCTCATGCTCTGAGCCACAGTCAGCTCCTGGTCTTGTTTTTACTGACTGTATAGAGCTTCTCCATCTTTGGCTGCAGAGCACATAGTCAATCTGATTTCTGTGTTGACCGTCTGGTGATGTCCATGTGTAAAGCTGTCTCTTGGGTGTTAGAAAAGAGTGTTTGTTATGACCACTGTATTCTCTTGACAAAATTCTATCAGCCTGTACCCTGCTTCATTTTGTACTCCAAGGCCAAACTTGCCTGTTATTCCGGTTATCTTTTGGCTTCCTACTTTAGCATTCCAATCCCCCATGATGATAAGGACATCATTTTTGGGTGTTAATTCTACAAGGTGCTGTAAAGCTTCACAGAACCGGTCAATTTCATCCTCTTCAGCACCGGTGATTGGGGCATAGATTTGGACTACTGTGATAGGGGAAAAATATCTGTGACAATTGTTTTTTTTCACAATTATATCCACAACAAAAACAGTTACTTAGCTATCTAGTAGGATGGTGTAAAGTATTCAAAGGGACACTTTGTAAAATATATTGAACGCATGAGGTTGCATGGGTGATGAGCAAGTTTAAGTCCCATTATGTGAAAAGTCCGGTAGCTTGAGTACAGAAGTCTGCTTGGATGATCCGTATGTGGCCAGATGGTATGACAGACAATAATTAAATGTCAAGAGATCAAGCAATACACGTGCATATGCATCATTTGTCAAAAGGAACAGAAATAGCAGCTTTTTCTCTTTGGTGCAGCAATAATAATAATAATAATCAAGCATTCAGGAGGTTGATAATGAATTTAAAAATATCCACTTCTGGTGATAGAATAAGTTATGCATAAATCCAGAAGACTACTTCGAAACATTAGAGGCTATCTCTATCAATCCCCATTTAGCATTGGGGTTTTTTTCCCCTTTCATGTGGTTATCAATTTATGAGAACTGTGATCATGGCTTTGTGATATTAGCACCTCTCTCCTAAGAACCTGGCTGAGACTACCAATTCATTTCACATAGGCCAACTGAAAGCCATCAGATACTAATGACTTCTGGTTTCTACCCACCTGGGCTACATTCATAGGGATGACCTAGAGGTGAAGGTCTCCATATCCCATTACCAACTCTCAAACTATCTAGTCTTCCTTTGCAGTAAACATTGCCTGGCAGTATAAAGTCTAGTATGATAGTAAAATGTCTGTATGTGAGAAATCTATCTTCCAATTTATGGCCGGTCAAACCACTCTGTATGGAATGTAATTCAGATTTTTTTGCACTGAGTAATATACTTCAGTCAACACAACTATCATGCAAACATAGCTATAGAATTTAAAAGGAAGTAAAAATGAATTCTCCAAATTCACTTATTTTTAAAGAAATTTATGATCCTGTAAATAAGTCTTCTTCATACCTTCAATCACTTTATCTATTTATCTCTTTATATATATATATTTAGCACCATCTACTGAGGTTAGCAAGTTTAACAATATTTAAACAAGCAATGTATTTATTCAAATAATACTGTACTTCTGAAATACAAAGGATTTGCATAAGCAAGCCAAAGAAAATATAAGATTTCACTGATAGAATTTTCAGTTTGCTTGTTATCTCAGCTATACTTTTTAATATCAAGCTAAAGAGAATTAAAATAGTTAGGTTTACATTCAGCCACATTTTATTATTGAAGCATTTTGAAAACTAAGTATAGTATTGTTAACTAAATTTAACAGTACTACTAAAGCTGTTTTTGGATTTGAAAGGATGGGAAATAAGATTCTGAAATTGTCTTATGTCTTATAAAACTGTTAGTTTTATATACAAAGAACTGTACATTTTACATTCATTTACTAAGTGGGCAA
The DNA here is from genome assembly GCF_016545835.1 of Crotalus tigris. Taxonomy (NCBI): domain Eukaryota; kingdom Metazoa; phylum Chordata; class Lepidosauria; order Squamata; family Viperidae; genus Crotalus; species Crotalus tigris. The sequence goes on from NW_024096970.1 coordinate 25,331,834, forward strand.
GGATTAAAACAAGTATTTTCGGACTATACTTAAATTTAAGAAACAAAGCTCAATATCAACTACACTTCTATAACTCATTTTGTACGGTCTAATTTCTTTCACGACTGTTTAATACTTATACGCAAAATTTACATCTAAGGTATCACATTAACCATAGCTTAAAGCACAAGGTTCCTGAGATCTTCCTATATTCCTATGCAATTGTATGCTATCTGTCATTTTAAAAATTTATAAGACGTTATTTTGAAAAATATAAATATACATTTATTGAAATGTAGCTCTGAACTATGATGTAATCAGTTAGAGAGGAAAATTAAGAATTTTCGCAATGCTCTTTTAGTTGGTTTAAATAATATTGTAAAAATGACACTTCAAAGCCAATACATCTTAATATATAAGCCTTAAATGTTTCCAAGCCTATGTTAATATAATCTTTCCATACACTGCATCTTAGTGGGAGCAAAATACGTTTTCTTTTTTATATTCATGACAATAAGATTTGTCTAAGCACAATATTATCTTAAGGTCTTCTAAAGTGAAGTAAAATCAACAGTAAGTATTATCCTAAATCCAGTGGTGGTATTCAGCCAGTTCACACCAGTTCTTTTGTTGCCCAGGCCCAGAATGGACTTCCGGAAGTGGCATCCACACAGAGAACCGGTTGTTCACATATTTGAATCCCACCACTGCCTAAATCTATTTCAGAATGTTAACTTTGTTAACAAGTATGATGAAATAGCACAGCAGGTTATTCCAATTTCATTTATCAACTAACTAGAAGACTGTGTGTCTAAGTACAACTCCCTGCTATATTTAGCTTTATAGGATAGTGATATTTTCTGGTTCCAGAAAGGAAAGCAACAGTTCTGCAAGATGTTTGCTACTGTCCATTGCAAGATTTATTTTGCAAAATTCCATGTATTCCTAGACACCTAATATAAAGAATGTAAGTATATTATTATTAGTAGTAGCAGCAGCAGTAACAGCTTTGTGTAACTACATCTTGTGAATGTGGCTACTTGGACACTTTGCTGAATTTCTCCATTCAGAAGATGCAGAACAGTCTGCAGAGCTAAAGAACTATTTTATATCCCAACAGAAAAAGTAATCTGACAGGCTGAAAGAAAGGAAAGGAGGGAGACCCTACTATTTCTGGCACTTTAAACCGGTACTAGAGGCATTCAAAACAACGATAGAACTGCCAATATTTACGCAACATAATCGCACAGCTTTCATCACACCTGACAGACCAATCCAGATTTATAAAGAACTGAGAGGTAAATATAGACACAGGGGTGCAAATATGTCTACCGGGCTATCCAGATGGGTGCCCAGAACAATAAAAAGGTTTATTTGCAGAGAGCATATTAGTTGTTCATAATAAAAACAAAAAAGAAACAATTTTCATCCTTCTAAAGGAAGAAAACTTGAGATGAACCTGATTCCCCCGTCCAAAGAAATGTAAGGAAAAAAAATAGAAACAGAGAAATGACTTCCGCCGTGCCCTGCTTTTATACTATTATGTTAAGTTCAGCTGAAACTAAAGCTGGAGAGGTCACCATCCACAACACATTTATATATATGACACAGCATGTATAGGTGTATGCATACATGTACATGAGTTTGTGCATAGATAGATATAAACGTATCCCAAAAATGCTGTTAAGTCAGAATTATTCTGCAAGAACTTTGTGTTTGTGCTTGGATAAGATATGATGAATGATGTGAGTTTTTTTTTCTTTTTTGCATTGATACTGTAATTTTACTAAATTCCTTTACATATTTTAAGAATCTAAAGCACCAATGATTTTACTTTGGCAGTAATTTTTACATATATTTCTCCATGTATGTGCACATGCACATGTGGCTATATTTCCTTGTATATTTTATTTATTTAAATGATATACAGGAGGTCTTCAACCTTCAACCATTTGTTCAGTGACTGTTCAAAGTTACAACAGCACTGGAAAAAGTGACTTGTGACCAATTTTCACAGTTACAACCACTGCAGCATCACCAAGGTCACCTGATCAAAATTTGGATGCTTGGCAACTGGCACGTATTTATTGCCCTGTCCTGGTGATTTCACCATATGTAACCTTTCTAGTTGGCTTCTGACAAGCAAAGTCAATGGGAGAAGCTAAATTCACTTAACGATCACATGAATCATTTAGCAACTGCAGTGATTCACTTAACTATGGCAAAAGAAGATTGTAAAATGGGACAAAGCTCACTGAACGGCTGCTTTGTGAGGACTACCTCTATATGATCACCCATTTCACAACAGTGACTGTGAATAATGTACATGATTAAAACAAGTCCCCATATACATATAACCCATGATTCCCCAAAAAACAAACTGCAATCACAAAAAAAATCACATGAACACTAGGACCTGCCTAAACTCCCCCCCCCCCATCAACAGGGTCTTCCAAGTCTTGTAAAATGCCTTGTGAAGGTCTAATCAGAGGTAAACTCTGGTTCAAGGGATGGTTTTACTGAAAAAAATCTGGACTGTGAACTGCACTCTCTACAGGAAGGGCTTTCGTGAAAGATGGATGTACCACACGAAGAGTGAAAAGCCAGTATTTGGAAGACATCTTTCTCAGTTCATAAGACAACCTTTAAATTAAATGTGAAGTGAGAGGAAGATCAATACTAGAATTAATACCAAGAATAAAAGGTCAATCAAAAAATCTGGGTAAATATTAAGAAAAAAAGAAGCAATAATGCCACTATTTCGGGTGTATACTACGGCTATTTAATTAAGCAGAAAATATTGATGAAGTCTTTGCAGGTCAGATGGTCAAGGTGTTCAGGAAACACCATTGCTGTAATGGGAATTTCAATGTCTCAGACGTAAACTTTGAATAAAATTGCAAAAAATGGGAGATTAAAAAAAATCTTGATATGCTTTACAGGAAACTTCATCATACAAAAGATACAGGAATAAACTGGGGGATTTGATATACTTGATTTAATACTTATTAACAAGAAAGAAACATTCTCCAACTCTTTCTTATGAGAATCTATGAATCAGACTTCAAGGATAATGAATAACTTCTCCCTCTTTGGGGCATAATGGGAGTCCTTGACATATGCCCACAGCTGGGACTGAAACTTCTATTACTAAGAATGTGGTTGTTAAGTAAATCATTACATGACTGCCCCAAGTTTTATGAACCTTTTGCCATAGTTGCTAAGTGAACCACTGCAATCATTAAGTGAATCTAGTTTTCCCCACTGATTTTGCTTGTCAGAAACCAGCAGAGAAGGTTGCAAATAGTGATCATCTGACTCTGGGACATTGCAATAATTAAAATACACACATGTCAAGAACCTGAATTGCAGTCATGTAACTGTGGGACACTGCAACAATCATAAATGTAAGGACTGCCACAAGTCACTTCTTTCAGCACTGTTGTAACGTTGAACAATTGCTAAATGAATGGTCGTCAGTTGAGACATATCTGTACAATAAACCCTGTACAATATAATGGAGTCACAGGAAGAAGAGATTTCTGTTAAAATCAGATGTTTGCTAGAAATCAATGGGGAATTTATATGTGAATGTAATAGTGAGTGGGATTTTATATATATTTTACATACGTGTCTCTTTTATTTATTACATCAAAATCCATTAAACCAAGCTGCATTAAATACATGTGTGTGCCCTTTAGAACATTACATCCTTCAATTTTCTTTTCTAATAGTTCTGAAAATCACAGAATAAATGTTTGATTCAGTAGTTTAAATGGGTAGAGGTAAATGAGTTTTGTTTTTTGTAAAGTTTAGTTGAAGTTTATCCTAATTATGCTAATACGCTTCGTGTCAATATCCCTCATTTAACTTTTTTTGTTAGCATGACATTTTCTCTGAGGGATAGCATGAGGATAATATTTTTTTTTAAAAAAAATCTTATTTTAGTGCATCAGACCAATGGCCCAAGTAATCCAGTTCTACCCTAATAAATGATAATGAAGTTTGGCCAAAATGCTGCTCTTTTGTGGAATTGCCTCAAGTCAGATTAAAAGAGATATTCAATTCAAAGAAGTATTTTGCCTCAAAGAAGTAAAGGGTCCACTCTGATTCTCCCAACTACTTCCTCTGGGGTTAGCTGCTTCACTACACTAGACAAGATCGCAAAGATATAGAAGACATAGAAGACAGCTGAAGTCCCTCAAAGTGCCCCAATGGAGATTGGCCACACTAAGCCTTTGGTAAGTAGTATGAACAACTATTTGCTTTATAAATGTTGAACAGGACAACACATACAGGATTTCATAGACAGTCATGGTACTTTAACCTGGAATACTTAAAATCAAAAATATGACCATGCATTTAGAACATGTTTTCAAGCAAAAATAAGTATAATGTTAGTCTCAGTTGTTATTTAAATGTTAGACATAAAACTGGAAAGGCTTTAATATGGATGTTATGAACACATTCTATTCATGTTGATAATGTTTTAGCATACATACTTTTAGATTAGGTAAGCTAACCCAATATTCAAATTGTATGTTGCAGTTTCTCCAATTATGCTTTTGATTCATTATATTTACCTGTAAGCCACTGACAGACACTGCTTGTACTGCCACCTGGAATACATACGGTGGCCTTCAGAATATAAGACTTAAGCTAATGTAAACTTGCTACTTCACGAAAGTGACAGAGACGTTAAAAACATGGAGAATGCTATCCCATCATACTGGCATACAGCTACAAAACAAGCTTTATATGATTTGTCTAAGATGCTACACTCGTTGATTCCTATGAAACAAGGTTAAGTAACAGTGCAAATAAAACCTGAACATTAAAAAGAAACCAAGTAAACAGAAGGAGAAGGACAAAATGTTTTGTATGAAAGTGCTTATTTATTAATTAAACTTATATACTGCTATAAATAAAAAACAATTCCTGGTGTCAATGAAGTGTATCAGGTATAAATAATCCTAATCCCAGCAGTAAAACCGTAACAGTAATAAAAAACATAGGATAAAGCTAAAATAGAAGCATAAAATATGAGCACTGGGAACAAATATTTACGTAACAAAATACATTTTCTTGTGTCAATAAGATCTCAATAACATTATGCAATAGGAATACCCACAGTGACTCTCAAAATTATTTTTGTAATTTTAATAAAAACGCTGGTCTAAAGGGGATTGCCATTAAAGTCCTGGCATTTGTATGCTTAGGATCATCTCCAAGCAGAGTTTACTAGGATGTTACCAATCAACAGTGCTTATGTGCAACAGCAATCATCACTTTCATGCTGAAGCTGGCCAAACTGAAAAGCCACAGGCCTGGCAGAAAATTCTGGAACTCTCCCACAGCATAGCCTAATAAATGAATTACGTATTTCAGAAACCACAGTAAACAATACAATTCAGATAGGATGTGTATTAAGCTGGGGGGAAACACATCAAAATAGAGGGTGCTCTTTTCCCTGTTTAACACTTTTATCAGATCTTTCAGGCAAAGAGAGGGAAAGAGAATAAAAACACAATATACTAGCACTAGTGTCCTGAATTTAAGATGCAATTAATTAGTTAAATACATCTTCACGTTTAGTACCCTAATCCATCTTTTACTCCCTACATCATTAATATTTAGTTTTATAATAGCATAGAACATATGGTCTAACTAGTCTTTAAGTCAACATGATCCGAATCGGTCCAAGACCATGATGTTTCTGAGCAGCAGGTATCAGCAGAGGTCTTTAGTCTGTTTGATGGGAATGCAATTTAAACATGGCAAGCCCTGCATCTACACCAATTAAAACAGGATTCTCATAATCACCTTTCTAAAGTGAAAAAAAATATGTGTGGTTTTGCAACTGACAGTACCACTTATAATAGTTCTTTTTCCTCTCCAGTTTAGTTTGCTGAATCACCAAGACTTGAATTAGTACGTATGAAGTGTATGTGATGGATATATAATTGGTGGTGGAGCAGTTTAATCATAAACAGATATTAGAAATCTATCTTACAACTGGAGTAATGCCGCATATCACAAAACTGCAATGCTGATCAGCATACCATGTTTCAAGCTATTTCGCTGTTAATTGATTTTAATATTAAACATCATTGTATTACTACTTTAACTACAACAAAATTATATAATGAATCAGTAGCCCATAGAAATTTCCACAGAATTCCAAAAAATGTGGAACACTATTCATTTCCAGGGCAAGATAGTAATCTGCATGTTCTTTGTTTCACATTCATCCAGCCATATCTTTTGTTTAAAGAAAATTGCTAGCAGATGAAGAATGAAGGTGGCAACACCTGATCCTTGCTTTCATAGCAGATGTTAGAAAATTATTATATTCATGTAGTCAAAATATTTTACACACAAAGACACATACACACATAATATCCATGTATTTTTTTTTACTAAATGAGTAATTAATTGTAATAATTAAAATTACTTCTTATAATAAACCCAATGGAACGTACACTTTAGAAAGAAAAAAAAGATTGCAATAACAAATGTTTAAAACTGGTTTAGTTATGACTTAGATATTACAGGTTAGGCAGTCTATATGTCACAGGCTTTTTCATTTTCAAAGCTAAACCTGTTCTTCAAACTAATGCAGCATTAACACACCAATCACAATCCAATTGGCAGAATAGCTCAACATCCATTTGTTTAAACAAGGCTTTCACAAACAAACTGCCGGAATGAAGAGACAAGCAGTCAACTGTATTCTTTTCTCTTTTTATATGACAAAGCCATGACTGTGAATCTGAGAAGAGCCCAGCTCCCATTGTTGGCTGGATGTTTATCTGCTGCTATTCTCTTTTTGTAGACGCAGATCCTTGGCCTGTATATATGACTGTGTTTCCAGACTAGTATGCAATAGAGTTCCTTTTATCATTTTCCAATGGACAACATGCTATATAATTATCAAAGGTAATCAGCAATGCATCATTTTTTAAAACATGATATCATCCCTGAAAACAAAGAACAATACCAATAAAAATGGGGGATCTAGAGGTTATTTGATTTTTATCCAACCTTTCTATAAACATGCACACTACTCCTTTGTTAAAGTTAGCACAAAACTAAAGGAGCCAAGTTTTGAGTTCTAAAAATTGCTCCCCATAGAATGGTATATTGAACTTATCACAAAGGGTTTTTTTTTTCCCCAGAGAACTCAGGTCATTCTGAAATGGGATGTAGCAAAATAGTCTTTGATGGATAGACTTCTATTTTCAGCCCACCCAGCCCCATCCTTCCCAGTCCTTGCTGGGAACCATTTCTGTTCCACTGTCATGGCAAGGGATGTTTTGCATTAGGCATAACAATTAATTTTATGGTAATTAAAAAAGGATTTGTAAGACTCTATGGCATCCTTACACATGTTTCTCAGGGGCATTGGTGTTGTTTGCAGCTGACTAGCCGAACTTCTGGTCATGTGAACTACAAACTCTTATGGGGTAAGTATATCATCAGTCTTAAAGGAAAAAGCTGAAATACGGAGATTTTGTCAAGGATCATGTACAAGTAGTCCTCAACTTAAGATCATAATTGAGCCCAAAATTTCTGTTGTTAAGTGAGACATTTGTTAAGTGAATTTTCTATTTTACGACCTTTCTTGCTACAGTTGTTAAGTGAACCACTGCAATTGATAAGTTAGTAACCCAACTGTTAAATGAATCTGGCTTCCTCATTGACTTTGCTTATCAGAAGATTATAAAAGGTAATCACATGATTACCTTGGGACACAGCAATGGTCATAAATATAAACCAGTTGCCAGGCATCTGAATTTTGAACACATGTTCATGGGGCTGCTGCAAGGGTTGTAACTGTGAAAAATGGTCATAAGTCACATTTTTCAGTGACATTGTAACTTTGAACATTCACTAAATGAACTGTTGTAAGTTGAGGACTACCTATATAAGAAGGCAAGAGCTTGGATAGTTGAAAACTGGCATAAGGGAAGTTATTGTCTGTTTGACACACAGATGGAACTTTCCATCCTTTCTGTTTTTCCTGGGCTACGTGGTTTTAGGCAGGGATCCATTACGTTGAAGCTACACACCAGACTAGGCACCTTGTCATCATCTCAGGGGTTGTTGGGGAATGAAAGTTCATAAAATTTTCAGGAGAAGGCTGGTGGGGAGGAGATAGTAGGAATTGGTTTGTTTCTTATCTCTTCTGTAGGAAATGCATTTCCAAAATGTTATCCAAGGCCTGGAGTAGGGACTTTCCATGTTTTCTTGTTTCTTGGTTATTTAAAAAACACTTTTTGTTCTCTATTTTGTATTTTCTTATTTTTCATATGTCACCTCAGCATCTCTTTGACTGTTACGTGGCCTGCTCCTTAAAAGCTCTTATAATTAACAGCTGCCATTCCCAATCTTGTCTGATCTTTATGTATTATTTCCCTATTCATCAAATGTTTACACCACCCATCACACCTGGCGATTTACAACGGTTAGCTCCTGCATTGCAATTCTTACTTCTGATAGCTATTACCCAACATTGTTTCTGGACAATCCTTGCTTTTGACCCATTCTGCAGGTCCTCATTTTGACTCAGGTTCAAATTCTTCTCATCTATTTCTTCTTGTAACAATACATCCATATTTTGCACCTAGCCTGGACCTGACAGAAGTTGTATATCCCTGTTGTTGGGCATATAGAAGATCAATAATAGCAACAGCACTTAGACTTATATACTGCTTATAGTGCTTTACAGCCCTCTCTAAGCCATCAGCATATTGCCCCCAACAATCAGGGTCCTCATTTTACTGATCTCAGAAGGATGGAAGGCTGAGTCAACCTTGACCTAGTCAGGATCGAGCTCCTGGCTGTGGACAGAGTTTGCTTGCAATATGTATTCTAACCACTATGCCACCATGGCTCTAAGTTACAGTAGGAAGTCCACAGAGCTTGCTAAAGAAATCATACTTAAAGCTAACATTATTCCTGAATGAGAAAAGCTTATGTATTAATAAAATAGAGGGACAAATATTGAGAGAATACTAAGCAATTATTAAAGAACAAGTACATTTTTGAAAAAAAAAGTTTAAAACTTTATAGACTCAAATGTCTATTCACCAATGCACAGAGTATGAACAGTAAACAGGGTGAACTAGAAATTAAAGTAAATGAGGGCAGATATGATATTGTTGCCATTACGGAAAGATGGTGGGATGAAACCCACAAATGGAACACACAGCTAGAGGGATTTAACTTATTTAAAAGCAACAGACCAAACAAAAGAGGAGATGGAGTTGCTCTATATGTAAGAAATAACTACATCTCTACAGAAATAGAGCACAATAATGATGAAAACTGTCTTGAATGCATTTGGGTCAATATAAAAGGGGGAAAATGACATTGCCATAGGTATATACTATAGGCCACCCAACCAAACAGAGGAAATAGATGAACATTTTGCTAGTCAGCTAACTAAGGTATGTAGGAAGCATATCACAACAGTAATGGGGGACTTTAATTACCCTGACATCAACTGGGAGACAAACTCTGCACCAAGTGGAAGATCAAACAGATTTCTGACAAACCTAGCAGACAACTTTGTCTCTCAAAAAGTAGAGAAGGGAACTAGGGGATTAGCCATATTGGATCTAATCCTCACTAACAGAGATGAAATGATAGAAGGTGTTGAAGCCACAGGAACCTTGGGGGGAAATGATCATGCAATATTGGAATTCAATATTAATAGAACACAGTCAAACTAGAGTCTTGGACTTTAAGAGAACTAATTTCAATAAACTTAGAGAAAGCTTGGGAAGGAGTTCATGGATGAGAATCCTCAAAAGAAAAACAACTCACTCAAGAAGCTTGGGAAATTTTGAAAAGTGAGATAATAAAAGCCCAGTCTAGCACAATACCAACAAAGAAGAAAAATAACAGCTCTCAAAAAAAAAAACCAGCATGGCTGCATAAAGAACTCTCTGGTAACTTGAAAGATAAAAAGGACAAGTATAAAAAGTGGAAAGAAGGGCACATAACTAATGCAGAATATCAGCAAATAGCCCGTGCCTGCAAAGATGAAGTGAAGAAAGCTAAAGTTCAAAATGAACTCAGGTTTGCGACCAAAGTCAAAAATAACAAAAAAAAGCTTCTTTCAACATGTAAAAAACAAGAAAAAGGTTAAGGAAATGATTAGTCCATTAGTGGGGGAAAGTGGCAAGAAGGTGACAAGCAACAGGAAGAAAGCAGAACTATTTAACTTGTTTTTTGCATCTGTCTTTATACAAAGGAAAAAAACAGTCCAATCTATAAAAACAGTACCTTAAAAACAGATTAGAAACACAAGTTAAGATAGGCAAGAAAATGGTAAGTGAGCACCTGCCCAGCCTAGACAAGTTCAAATCATCAGGACCAGATGGATTACACCCCAAGCTTCTCAAAGAACTGGCAAATGTGACCTCAAAACCACTGAACTATATTTTCCAAAGATCCTGGAGCACTGGGGAACTACCAGAGGACTGGAAGAGACCTGATGTAGTTCCCATTTTCAAAAAAGTGAAAAAATAGATCCAGGAAACTACAGACCTATCAGCCTGACCTCAATACCTGCGAAGATTCTGAAAAAGATAATCAAACAACGAATCACCAAACACCTAGAGGCAAACAAAGTCATTACTAAAAGCCAGACAAATCTTATTGCATTCTTTGACCAGGTGAGAAAATTAGTGGACCAGAGGAATGCTGTGAATATAAATTACTTGGATTTCAGTAAGGCATTTGATAAAGTAGATCACAACCTTATTTGATTAGATAGAAAAATGTGGGTTAGACAGCATCACCACCAGATGGATTCATAGCTGGCTGACCAGCCATACTCAATGTGTGGTCCTCAATGGAACTGAATCTACATGGAGGGAAGTGTGTAGTGGGGTGCCCCAGGGCTCTGTTCTGGACCCAGTGCTCTTCAACATCTTCATCGATGATTTGGACAAAAGGATAGATGGGAAATTCATCAAATTTGCAGACAACACCAAGCTGGCAGGAATAGCCAACACTCAGAGAAGATAGGCTTAAGATACAGGAGGATCTGGACTGACTTGAACACTGGGCTCTATCTAACAAAATGAAATTCAGTGGTGAAAAAAGTAAGGTTCTACATTTAGGCAAGAAAAAGCAAATGCACAGGTATAGTATAGGTGGGTACCTTGCTCAGTAGTAGTAACTGTGAGAGGGATCTTGGAGTCCTAGTGGACAATCACTTAAATATGAGCCAGCAGTGTGCTGCAGCTGCCAAAAAAGCCAACATAGTGCTAGGCTGCATTAACAGAGGGATAGAATCAAGATCACGTGAAGTATTAATACCACTTTACAATGCCTTGGTAAGGCCACACTTGGAATATTGCATCCAGTTTTGGTCACCACAATGTAAAAAAGATGTTGAGACTCTAGAAAGAGTACAGAGAAGAGCACAAAGATGATTAGAGGTCTGGAGGCTAAAACATAAGGAACGGTTGCTGGAATTGGGTAGGTCTAGTGTAATGAAGAGAAGGACGAGGGGGGACATGATAGCAGTGTTCCAATATCTCAGGGGCTCCCACAAAGAAGAGGAAGTCAAGCTATTTTCCAAAGCACATGAAGGCAGGACAAGAAGCAACTGATGAAAACTAATCAAGGAGAGAAGCAACATAGAACTAAGGAGAAACTTCCTGACAGTTACAACAATTAACCAGTGGAACAATCTGCCTCCAGAAGTGGTGAATGTTCCAACACTGGAAGTTTTAAAGAAGAGACTGGACAACCATTTGTCTGAAATAGTATAGGGTTTCCTGCCTAGGGCCTAGATAACCTACAAGGTCTCTTCCAACATCATCATCATCATCATTACTATTATTACTACTACTACTACTACTACTACTACTATTAAAAGTCAGGCTTTATTTTAACACAGTGCTACTGGTAGCATTAGATAATCCATTTACCAAATTTTTATGGCACATGACTTCCAATGACTTTGGACTCACAAGTAAAAACTTTAAAACATTTAGTGACAAACAAAAATAAACAATAAAAGATGGCAGAGAAAAACCAGGTAGGAGCAACAACACAATAACAAAAGAAACAAACCCACACAATCCAAAAGAGCTTCACTCATCCTTACCAAAGGGCTGGCAGAAAAACCATTGAGATGTCATTGAATATTAAATAATGAAGTTGAAATTTTGCTGTGTAGATATATATAAAATGAAACAGAAGAACATATGAGCCAAACTAAAAAAAAAATAGATAAGCCCTGTGTGCTTTAATAAATGGAGAACTTTCTGCTTTTTACCTTACATTTTGAAAAGTTAGGATGTGGGTTACTTCTTTAAGTTGAGTGAGGTAGCCATATAAATAAATAAATAAATAAATAAATAAATGATAAACTAAACTAAAGTAAACTAAACTAAAGTAAACTAAACTATTTTTATGCTTTGCACTATGAGAAATAGGAAAAAAATATAAAATAGAAACCACCAAATTTGTAGTAAACAAGGCAGTGGTGGGATTCAAATATGTCAACAACTGGTTCTGTGTGGATGCCACTTCTGGAAGTCCACTTCTGGGCCTGGGCAACAAAAAATTAGCTACCGGTTCTGCCAAAGTGGTGCGAACTGGCTGAATCCCACCACTGAAACAAAGTAATTATTACCCCATTAAGTCCCCAAAGGAGACTTGTTTAATTAAGTTCTTTTGCACACTTTGACTTTGGAGAAGTCTCAAGCACCTCCATTCCCAGCACTTCCAACTGTGTAGCATCACTGAAGGTTATGATTTTTCTCAGCAGATGGAGAGTTAAGGTGAGGTTGAACCACACCCATTTTTTCCTCCATATCACTCCAAACAAAACAAAGAAATCAGAGGGGAGGAGATTTTATTTTTTTTAAAAAAGCAGAAACCTATAGATTGTTGAATAAAGAAAATAAATTGTTTTCCAAATTTTTTTTTTAAAAAAAATAGGTTGATGGGAAGAATTTTAAAGCTAGAGCATTTCTAGTAAAAAACAGAAAACAGTAAAATTCTCTTCCCTTTCTAAATTATGGTACGGATAAGGGCTTTCAGAAACAAAAATGTTGCAGCTGGAAAGGAAGAGTAACATTTTATGACACTGGAAAGAGTTTGAAAGTTGTACATGTATATTTAATAGTCTTTCATAAACTCTTCCCATTTAAAATCTTGTCTTAAAAAGCATTTTATTGTGGTATAGTTTTCTTATTTTTTTAAAAAAAAAAAATTTCCCAAAATTTTTCTATTTCCCACTTGAAAAACAAACAGGAACTGTCTAGAATTATTCCTCCACTGTCGCACAAAACTAAATTTGCTAAATTTGCTAAGCAGGTTCAGACCCTCAGGGATAACATAATAGGTGTTATACTAAAGATAAAGGGTGAGAAGTAAACAGGACTATACATCAGTGAGACTGTTAAAAAGCTGGAAATGTGGAAGAATGAGCAGTTGTTAGATACAGTTACACTACTTCTATAGAAAAAAAGAACTCTTCAAATTGGGTTTTGCTGATTCATAAGTCTGTTATAGAAAAGGCTTGTACTTGTTAAGCTGGTAAAGTAAAAAAACTGAGGCTATAATTCCATTCTGTACTTTATTGCGCTGAAAAAAGTTGGAAGTCAATTTTATTTTCCATCCTCCATTACCTACACCCTCCTTTCCCCTTGCTTTTCCTTCCTTATTTTCATATCAACTTTATTTTCATCTGCATCTTATATTATGATAAATTTTAGTAGAAGTCTTCAAAAAAATACAGTTGCACTACTTCTGAAAAGCCAAATGAACATCCTAAGTGTTGTCGTAGAACTAGAGGAAAAAACCCTCCAATTTGTTAAGCTCTGCCCCAGTTCATGACATAATCACATGTATACTGTGCTACAATAAACAAACTCTATATGGCAGACATGTCAAACACAAGGCCCGGGAGCCGGATGCAGCCTGCAAAGTGGTTTCATGTGGCCCGCAAAACCATCCTGGAAACAGTGAGGGAACTGCCCCCACTGCCTTGGCCCTGGCCCAGGCTGGCCGGCCGGGAGCCAATGTACAATTTTGTGGTGGCCATCTATGCTGAAACGCATTTAGTCTCCCTCCGACTTTGCCCTGATACCCATCATGAACAACCTGGCTAAGGAGAGCAAGCACAGCAGCAGCAGCCTTGACAAGGAGGCGCCCCCTTGGGGAAGTGGGGCTGGGCTTGGTGCCATGGGTGCTCGAGGGCCAGGCTGGGCATTTGACTTCTGCTGCCCAGGGCTCTGGGCAGCCCGCACCACCATCCAGCCCCCCCACATGGCCGGAGAGGAACAGTGAGGCTCCTCCAGTGGACCATGTCTTGGCACTTGCCCTGGTCCCACCCCCTTCTGCCAGAGACCCTCAGATCTGTCCCACTCCTGCCCAGGCCCCCACAGGCACCCTTGACGCGAACGATGTAGAACTGGCCAGGCCCACCCAGTAGGCCACACCACTCCCTCCATGCCCACCCAGTAGGCCGCACCCACCCTGGCCATACCCACCCGGCCCCCCAAGGGCAACTGCAATGCTGATGCGGCCCTCAATAAAATTGAGTTTGACACCCCTGCTATATGGGACTATTTTTAAATTAATTCAGATGTTTTGCCATGCTAAACTAATTTCATAATCTTTTGTTATCTTTTTGTCTCCATTTTAAGTGGTAATAGAATTATATAATAAAAAGAAAGCCTTTTTTTACCTCAAGAATAGTTTCATGACAAGTATGGTTTATTTAAAAGCCAGAGAGACCGATGCCCCACAGGAAGCTTAACTCTGTAATTTAAAAACTCAAAATATGCCTGCTGTTAGCCTAACGGTTACCTTAAGCAGAGACCATTTTTTGAATATAGAGCAACTGCTTATAAGTCAATTAGACTGATGGGCACAATTTCAGTAGTGGCCTGCAAATGTAGAAGCCTCTCCTGTGAAATGTATATTAAACTTTTTATTTTCTTTTTCTTCAAGACCTTTTTGCTCCTGTCCAGTTTGAATAATGATGCTGAGCTGGAATTCTAAATTGTTGCTTATTTATTTTTGTATTATACTTTCTATGGATTGCTATGCGGAGATAAAGTTGATTTATGCTGATGTTTTCCTTGTAATGTTTTATATGGATTTTCATGCTTTTAGTTACATTTATATTGTTTCTGTATATATTCTTCAGAATCCTATTCTGTCCATTCTGAATACAATAACAGGAAACTAAACAAATAAATGTTGCTTTTCAAAATCGTTTAACGTCCCTTTCAAAGAGCTATTCTCAAGAATTTGTATAAATTATATTGCAACCCTAAATTCAAGACATTGCTCTTGATATTTCACAAACCTCCAGATGCTGATGAAGCATCCCTTATCACTAGTTACATTGGTAGGAATGGGAGAACAGTTGTTCCGCAAACTTATTGCTTTTTCTTATACTGAAGAACTATCATATTCAGAACTCAGTAAATACAATGTATTTGTAATGGATGCTGAATTTACAAAAATTGATTCAAACAAAGGTACTGACTTGGCTCTTAATAGAAATGGTTTGCAACAGTTAGGAAAAATAATCCCCAAAATAGGTTATAAAAATATAACCTGTAACTAGAATGTCCAAATTTACAGTACAACCCAATTTTCAATGTTTCAATAGTGCAGTTTTGCTAACCTCATTTCACCACTATTTGAATAAAAGCTCACAGTAAAAAAAGAAGGAAATTTAAATTGTTTAAAAATTGTAATTTATTTATTTTATGGAATTAAAGGCATTTAGATAGTCTACAACAGTGGTTCTCAACCTGTGGGTCGGGACCTCATTTGGGGTCGAACGACCATTTCACAGGGGTCGCCAAACAATGCAGTCCGCCATTTTTTCCCCTTTTCCTTAGCTGTGCTGTGTCTCTGCCCTGCTGAGCCCGCCAAAAGTCCTATTCTGCAAATGGTGCTGCACCAGTTGAGTAGTCCTCGACTTATGACCGGTTGAGTAGTCCTCGACTTACAACCGGTTGGGGCTCGTGGCATTAAAAAGGTTGAGAACCACTGGTCTACAACATCTATCAATGAAAAATAAAATATCCATGCTACAGAGAAATCAAATTAAATATTAAAATAAATGAATCATACATCTTCGATGCTATAACCATTGGCCTCAAGTCATATCTGAAAGGCATTTTCAGATTTCAAAGGCTTTAATTTTGTCTATAGAGGAAGTCTTAATATCTGAGATATTAGTTAGATAGTATAGCAATATATACTGTAAAAAATGCTTTGAACTGATCCTAAGTTCCAAAACAAGTTTTTTTGTGGATTATGGATCTATTTAATCTCATCAAAGTATATAACTAAAAAGAAAAGAAGATTCTCCTTAGACATTATATTAAAATAATGGGGGGAGAGAAGTCATTCACTAGAAAACTTCTCAATTGAAGGAAAAGTAATATGACATTCCTACTACATTTTCATCCAAATAACTTTTTGAAATCAAATCTAAATGTCCAAATATGTATACTGATTTCTCTTTTCTCCATACATGCAATCCCTGGGTTAATAAAGAGTTCCATTCCTGTATCTTTAACTCAAATTTGTATGTAAGTTGGAATCATGCATACAAATGGATTTCTTTATTAAAAACGATGGATAGGGTTGTCCTTCTTCAAGCTGACAAACCACTAAAGTCGCTCAATGTTTTAAGGAACTATCAAAAATTGCTAAATACAGGCAGTGGTAACTAAAAGCATTGCATAGTTTCAGCAGTTCATCAGTCTGAGGAAGGATAATGCTATCCACCATTTTTAGTAAAAGGCATCCCATTTGTAAGTATGAGTTGTCCATAAGAGAGATGTCTATCCAGCCACATATAAATATAAATGCATTAATTCATATATTTTCATTCACTGCTGTTTCATAGTCTCGAAAACAAGAAATACTGAATTACTACTTTGTCTTTAATCATACTGTTAATTAAACAAAACTAATAAATAAACAAAATGAAAACATAGACGACTCAACCATCATCACAGAAGTACACTTTTCATTTCTATCTTTATTATTTGCTATATGCATCAAAAATTATTCCAAATAGTTCTTAGGTTTCCATAAAAACCTTAAGTTGAACGCAAAATGCTGCAGAGGGTAACATCCAGTGCCTTTTCCATTAACAGGGTAGGAAAAGATAATTATAAAAAATAAGAATTAAATAAATACTAAGTAGCTTGTGTGAGACTTAAAGTTAAAATAATTGTATGAACTGCATATAAACCTATAGAATTTATTTCTATTAAATCTATATTGGTCAATAAGACTATTTCATTTTTTTTCTTGAATTGAATTAACTGAACCTCCATATTTCATTTGGTAGACAAGAGACCTGGTCCAATAGTTGCAATATAAATAATATCAGATAGTAAATCTCTCTAGTTCCATTACTTGAAATGCTAAGTCTTACAGTAAGAAGTTGTTGACTGTGGTTTTTAACTGAATTCTTTTTTAAGTATAAGTAAGCATAAACTCATTAATTCCTAGCCTTCTTTAATCATTTGTACACTCAAAACCAAATAATGAAAAATTAAAAAGTAGATGGACATTTATATCAATATAATTAAAATAATGTATAAACATAGTTTAAATCACTAGTATAAAATATACCTCATTTTAAAAAATAATTATTTGAAGTTTATTAATACAAATGGGTATTTGTTGCAAAAACAATTAAAATTGTTTTGTATTGTTTCCCAAACTATGCCTTTATATACCATAGAATGGAATTCCCAAACTTTCTAGGACCTGAACTAACTGGCAGCTTGAAATTGTGTTAAGGATTATTCTCATAAAATATTTGTCTTAATTGTGTGCCATTGAAAAAAGCTAAACCTGTAGGCTCTAGCCACCCACCTTTTTTAAAAGATGTCCTTTGGGAATATGTGGATTATATTCAAGACTGATGTATTTGCCTCAAAATAATATTTAAAAAACAACAAAATCAGAACCTTGGCTGGAAGCAAGGATCCTGCCAACTGCCATCCTAGGATCTATGTTAAATATTTTGGTTCTAACTATATGAAAATTAACGGCTCTGAAAGGCATGTATGTTTGTCCTATCATTTTGCAGATGCAAACTGAGGTTAGCACTTAAAAGAGACTTATTTCTTTAGTTGTGATGCATAAACATATTCCTCAGTTCAACTTGCAAATTAAAAAAATCAGTTCAGTTATTTTTCAAGGCTAGTTCATATCTCAGAAACTGGCATTTTCCAAAAGACAAAAGAATAAAATAACAAAGTTTTCAAAATATTCATATAAATCAAAGTGTAATGTAACATGCAGACAATTTTTTAATCGAAGTAAGCAAGACTGCAGAATGTTAGAAATGAATCAATATATAAAGGTAAATTATTTTGACTAAAAATATACCCTGCCAGAACAAAATAATTTTAATAAAATTTAACTGAATTTTTTACCTGCATAAAAATATATGCGCACAAATATAATTTTCTGCAGATGACTTATTTGGCCTGAAGAACCTATTGAGATATCATACATATTTTCATGATTATTTTCCCAAAACTGTTAATTCAAGAATGGTCTATTCCACTGGGCAAGACTCCACCAACATTTAGGAACCAAAATATTTTTTTTTAATATTCAGCATAAATCACTATGTGAATAATCATCATTTAGGATTTGTTTTTGTTTAAATATATATAATTAAATCTATAAGTTTTTCTTGTAAAAGGTCTTTCAATCTATGAAATAACATTTCACTTTCCCTGAAGTGACTGTTGTGAATAGAAATACTCCCTAGTCATGACAGAGACTAAATGAAAACTAATCAGTCAATCCATCAGTGAATCTGTCAGTCAGTATGTCTGTTAGTGATATTTTCTAACAACAAATTAAGACTAGGATGCTGCTAATACAACTGAGTAATAACTCAAAAAGGTCATATGAACTATTCCAGGCATTATGATTTTTATAAATGCACTGAAAATACAAACAAGTTTTACATCTATGAAACTTTGGTTTTAGGGCTAATATTATCTATCACAGGGTTCTTGAGTTTGGATATGGTTTAAAGGGCTTCACAATGGGAAAAATTAAAAAAAAAATTAAGGACAAACTAGATGTGATATTTGCTGTGTTAAACATGCAGTTTTTAAAAACTGCAAATATCAGCTATCAAGGATTTATAATTACTAAACATGCAGCTAGCCAAAATGAAAAAGTTTAACCTCTGTTTCAATTGCAATGTTTTCCAAAATTTTGATCCTCTGAAACTGTTATTTGCATTGGGAAGAAATTTCTTTTTACATCCATGCAGAGCAAAGGATAAAAAAAGAAGCTACTGACACAGAAGCATTAAGAAAATTACTTCTGGTTGGTAGAAAAACAGCTGTCACAGAAATTTTTTTGTTAAATTTGTTAAACAATAATGGATAAAAAAGAATACCATATTAGATCAGACCAAACTGCCATGCATTTTGTTCCTTAAGTAACCAGCCACATACATGTGTCTACATATATACAAATAAATCTCCTTCTCAAAACACCAAAATAAACTATTTTGGCATTCATAAAAGTAACAATGAAATAAGAAAGCTTCTTCATTAAACTTAAATTGGGACTCAAGCTTTGGTTATAAGCACAGTTGAAAAAAATTAAATTTGGCTAATATCAAGACTTTAATCTTCCTCCAGGGGCTCTGCACATTCTAAAAAACTTCAATTGTTCTGAGTCCACAATTTTCTATCCTTAATTTGAGTTTGGACTTACATTGTCCTTTTGTTGGGACAATGAGTAAACAGTCATTTAAAAAGCCACTTAATTGTAATAACATGGGGATAAGAACATAATAACTTTCCATCTGGTGGCCTGGGCTAGGTAAGTATAAATGTATACTAAAGTTGAATTAAAATCTTTATTAAAGCCTTTCCTTTTCTTAGTATCAATTTCCACTATTCATAGACTTTTGAGAATATTAAAATAATGAGTTTTGGTGATTTAAGCTTCTTTTCTTTGTTTATTTTTATAATCTCTCTTTATCTATGTAGCATCAGTTCCATTTTATAATTAATAGTAATTCTATATCATGTTTTATTATAACTGATTCATCTTGATATCTAACTAAAATGTTAAAGTTTTCATCTGTTATGATTTACAACGGAAGCATTTCAGAATAGCTAAATAGACAACATCAAAAGGGGGAAACAACCTAATAATGTGCAAAGAACAAGAGATAACAGAAAAAAATAGGTAAATGGTAATAGTCAAATCACTAAGATTAAACACAAACAGATACCTGGCAACCAAAAATAATGATACCAAATGCTTATTGTAGCATTAAACTATATAATTCTTATCAGAACTAAACATAATTTTTGTATTTTATTTTGACAGCAATCAAATCCAGAGAAATGATAATAGCAATCGGTAACAGTGTACTGCAGTTATGCATGCACTCGTTCATCACAAAATATGATCGCATTTTCTGTATATACCTGTTGAGCATCTGTTTACAACTGATTCACATACATGAACTTATTTCTGACCACAAACATTAATGGCTGGATCATGGTTACTGCTTAATTTATTCATGAAAGAAAATAATAATTACAATAAAATCCTTCACTTTTTAATAAAAAAGGTATTAAACCCAATGCTGTATTACATTTCCTTGCTCAGAACAATATACAGTACTGGATTCTTCCAATATGCTTGTAACATTCTCTACCCACCAACTGATTCAGATATTGTTAAGAAAAGGACAAGGCAAACAACTGAAAAGCAGAAAGACTCAACCTCAATTTAACTGTCCTGTAAGGTACATACTAATTAGCTTCAAAGCTATGAAATCCTAGCTAGCATGTTAAGTCTGCTACATGACAGTATAATTTGCCTTCTTAAAGGATTATGCAAATTACAACTCATCATTCCATTACACGACTGAAAAAAGTGACAGCTAATTTATACATAACCCACCTTTCAAATCCCTAAGATGTGAAGCACCTGTGCAATATTATTTTGCCTAGGTTTTTCTGGGTTTAAGTACTTGTTTACTGCAATACACAGAAGCATACCTAAGAGATTTTAAAAAGTCCTAGAGGTTTATTTATTTCCCTTTTAACTTCAAGAGCACAATTCCCAAGTATGAAAACAAAATATTGTATATCTGTTCCCAATTTCAAAGATATTTCATTCAGGAAGAAGTGTATGTTTCAATACATGTTCAACTTGCTATTCAGAATGGGACAGCACTAATGCACGAGCCAGAAGAAAGACTCACACAGATTTCAACATACTTCTGGTAGGTAGATTCACAGTAGATTCCGTCATATCTGTAGATTTTCCTACATTCTGACTGGTTGGGTAGAGGATGCTGGACAGTTATTCTGTAGAGGCATCAAAAACAGATATACATGACTAGAGATTCTCTACAGTCAACTGTAATGCAGGACAATTAGTACTTTTCAAGGAACTTTTATTGTATATTAAGTCTATCTCATCTTGCTATATTAACTACATTAAAGATAAATAAATACAAATTAGATTCCATTGCAGGAATACAGCTAAAAGTATCTAAAAATTAATTATTTATTACAATATATATTTCCCTCCTCAAAATGGATAAAAAGGGACACATATAAAACCTTCAATTTTTAATGTTTATTTGTATATACATACATACCGTATGTATGCATGTACGTGTATGTATATATATATATACAAATGAAAACAAATATATATATATATATATATATCCATATATATATATATATATATATATATATATATATATATATTATAATATATATATATTTGTTTTCTGAGGTTTTCGCGGGTGTTTGTATGTAGGTCTTTGGTTGTTCGGGTTTTCTCCCGCGTAAAATTGGAAGTGTCTTGGCAAGACACTTGCCAAGACACTTCCAATTTTACGCGGGAGAAAACCCGAACAACCAAAGATAGATAGATAGATAGATAGATAGATAGATAGATAGATAGATAGATAGATAGATATATATATATATATATATATATATATATATATATATATATATATATATATATATACATATATATATACACACACACAAACACACACAGACAAAGTATTCAGATTTACTTGAGGGCTCAAGATGTTCAAAACTGATATAGAATTTGAAAATCTAGCTACTTAATAGTCCATTCCTGTTTCCTATGATAACAAAACTCTGGCTAGCAATCTAATTGTCACAGAAATTAAGCACACTACACAATTTTATAGTCTATAATTAACAATTAAATTCAAGGTTGCTTTTGTTTTTAATGATGGTTCTTAAAAAGTTCATATAAGATTCATTTTAGTTTTTAACCTGTTTGACCAATTTCATATTCATGGCATTGTATCAATATAGACAACTAAGAATAATAGTTCAAAGGAACTAAAAATGATTCAATTTGAATTTTTTCCCATCAGTTGCTTTAAATCTCCAGTGAAGTATAATTCCTATTTAGACTTTCCTTCTCAGTATTAAAAATGTACTTAGGCAACTCAGCATAACTATTTCTTAATATTTTATGTATTCTTCTTCTTCTTCTTCTTCTTGAAGCTATACAAAATTTCAATTTTTTGAACAAAATTAACATTAACATTCTTTGAATAAAATCAAAATGATAAAATCAAATTAACCCACATAGACTCCATGTAATCACACTAGGATTTCAATTAAAATAGAATTTAAACAGAAACTGATCCATTTATTTATTTATTTCATTTTATTAAATTTGTTTGCTGCCCATCTCACCATGAGGGTTCTTCCATTCCACGTAAACCAATTTTTTTAATCCTATCAAGTATATTATAGTTTCTGGAACATATAGAATTCCATCATGAACTTCTTAAAAGTAATACGGTCATTTGGTTAGAAAATCCCTCAATATCTGTAGCTATATCTCAAACGCAGGCACATCAAAGAACATCAGTAAAATTCACAGCAACAGCTTTCCTAAAGCAAACCACTAATTTAATTGATATTAATATATAAAATTCCTAATTCTTGCATAGCAATTAAACAAGTGAATGCCAAAATCTGAACATTAGGTAACATATATATTTCACTATCATGCAAATCACCTGCTGAAAAGCAAATGGATTGCTAGTTAGAAATAATAAAAAATGTGTGTTTTTTCATAAAGCTCATTGCACAGTCTTCCAGACAGCTTATCCTGAATTAATTTTGATAACTCATTCACCAAACATAAAGTCTGCCTATATGAATTCCATTTAAAACTTTATATTGCCAAAAATCAAATTGCATTAGCTGTATTTTTCTAGAAGATGCATAGTCTTTTTCATTTATGTATTTACATTAATTTCTTCTGTATATTTTTGTGAAGTAAAGAACTGAATGAAGAACTACTATTTGAGTCTAATCAATCTAAACTGAGTGAAATTACTTTTTGATTCCCTTGGAAAGTATTTCCAAATAAAATTCTCATTCTCAAATGACAATCTTTTCAGCAAATTACCTCCATTGTGGAAAAAGTTAATATTTTTATTCACTACATATTAACAAGCAACACAGATACAAGTTGGGATATTTTTTCCTGTAATTAACAACCTTCAGAAATTTAATGTTTATATCTCCTTTCCCTGGGGGAGGTATGGGCATGGGTATGGGTATGGGTAAGGAAAGGAAAGGAAAGGCTCCATGGTGGGTAGTGTTTTAAAAGAGATTACACATTTTCACTAAGAGTTTCAAAACATCCTTTTAAATATTATTGGTTTTGCACATCATTTTCTCCTCCCACCTTAACATGTCATTTTAACTCTAGATGGATGTATCATATAACTTGAGGAGGAACTTTCAGTGCATTTACATACATGTGAAACATGTAAGGCTATGACTAATTTTAACTGACAGGGCAGAATTTAAATAATTAGTTACAAGAAGTCAAACTAAAGGAAAAAAGGAGGGAAGAGATGGTTAGAGGCAGAGTAGTAAATTGTTCCATTTTTGCAGGTAATCTAAATGCAAACTAGAAGCAACTTATCATGAGAATGGATTTTCCACCATCTGGTCAAATAACAGGGGATTTGTCTAGTGGCAAGCAAAGAATGGAATGATGTGAGAAAGATTAGCGGGCAAGTCCTACAGTTGGCTAAAATGTATTTTGTGCAAACAAGAACAGATGACGCCTTAACAATTACACCTGTCAAAAACTCCAGAAAGCAATCCATCTCTGAACAGCCCAGTTGAAAACAGGCTAGTTCATAACAAAATGAATTTTTTTAAACAATTGCCAGCCATAACAGTTTGATGCATGACAAGCTTAGGAAGTCATATTCCACGTTCTATTGAAACCTTAACTAACTAAACTTTGGCTTTTTGTGATAAGTAAGATATTAAACTGGGGAAAAAATAGAAGTAATGCAAATAACTGTAGCATCTCAAAGGCAAAGAAAGTTGGAGTTCCCTTTTACCATGTTACTATGCATAAGCACAGTAGCACTCAAAATGATTTCTCTGGTTTAAGGGCAAACTTCAGTCTGATGGTAGAGATATGTTCTCCAAGTTGGAGAAGCTTGGAGAACGTATCTCCACCCTCATCCTACACCTGAGCTACAAATATTTGCTACTATCGTAAACCTCAATCTCTGTGTTATGAGGACTATATTTAGCAATATCTCTTACCAGGCTGTTATTGCTCACAACTAACCTAGGAATAGAAATAGATTCTTGTGCAAGCCAAACAACATGGAGTTTGTTGGGAGACAAGGTCTGTCAATCATGGTCCTTACAAGAAATTCCTAACTTACTTTTGCTGGCACTTTTTTCCCTCAGATGGTAGACAGTCAGCTACATTTAACTTATTCAAGGAAGCAGAAGAAACAGGGCAAAGTGATTATGTCTTGCTGGAGGTCTTGAATTTAAGAGAAAGCAGATTTTAAAGAATTCAGAACAGTGATAAAAACTGCTGGAGAAAGCTCATAAGAAATGGAACTTCCTGGAAAATGGGTAGACATAAAGTACAATTGCAAACAATTTCTGTTTTAAAAACATTAAGGAAAGCATTCAGAGCATGGCTACTAAAATTCTATCCAATCCCTTTATCAGAAGAGGCCATAGAAGACATTTCCTGTAAAGTGGGGGGGGGAAGGTTCTTTTTGTGTGGGGAAGTCTTGTTTCCATTTGTTTTACATTTAGTGTGTTGGTGTATATGTTTGAACTGAAGAATACACAGCAAGCTGCAAAGAGTCCACTCTAAATAACACAATAAAAATGAGGAAGATTGCTTAAAATGTAACAGACAACCGCATTCTAAGCCATAGAGATAGGTAGTACTAAAGCAGTGGTGGTGAACTTATGGCACACGTGCCAGAGGCGGCACTCTGAGCCCTCTCTGTTGGCACTTGCACCACTGCCGCCAGCAGCAGGTCCATCAGGTCCACCGCCAACCAGAGCAAGAGCCCCACCCAGCACAAAGGAGGTGAAGTGGCCAACTAGCAAGCTCAAGTAGAGGTGGTAGAGCAGAGGTCACCAAGCATTGTCGATTGGTTGACTGGAAGAAAAGGGAGGGAAAAGCATTTTACATGCGTGCATGCACGCATGGGGCCACGAGCATACACACGCTACAAATGGGGTGGGGCTAGTGCCTGTGATACTCACTAGCCCTGCCCCATTCTTCCATGGTGTAGCACCTTGCATTTGCACCCTGCGGTGCGACGGCAGCCATTTTTGCACCTTGCAGCACAATGGCCCATTTTTGCACCCCTGGTTTTTGCATGCCAGAGACAGCACTCAGAGGCACCTCCCTGCCCCCCCCCGAGGGCACCACAATGCTGATGCGGCCCTGGCACTTTGCGATAAATAAGTGGGTTTTGGGTTGCGGTTTGGGCACTCTGTCTCTAAAAGGTTCGCCATCACTGTACTATAATAGTAATACTATCTCTACCGCTCCTTTTTTCTTTATTTTACCAACTTCTTCCATCATATCAAATTTGGTCTGTTCTGTTGTATTCAACATCTCATTGGCAGAATTTCTCATCCTTCCTTCTGAATTCTGGTCTTCAACACTACACATTATTTTCTCCTCATCGCCCAAGTCACTGATGCCTCTCAACTAAAAATGGATTGCTTTAAGAACAAGTACAGACACATCTTAAAATGCTAAATAAACATTAATTTTAAGTGTGCAGTTAAATTATATGGCATACATATATTTATTTTTGCAAAGTTTATTGACTATCAATTATTATCATATGAAAAATATAATAGGCTAAAGTTTTCACTGATATTTGTTCATATTTCATATAGAAATAAAATATTTTTCAAGAATCAACATAAGATGTATCACTTAGTACTATAAAACAAGATGTCATTTTAAGTTATTATGTGAAAAAATTCTGCTCTTTTTTCCCACTTAAGCTGAAGGACAAAAAATTACTATTTGTTTTGCCAAATGCTTAAACTTAAGTCTTCATGTTAGATATTCATGTAATTTTTTAATATGTTAGCTACTCATTTTAAAGAGTAGAATATAGACACAGTGCATCATATATAAAAACTTCAGAAACATACTCAATAGGCAATGAAATAAAAAAAACACTTTATTAGAAAAATATGTCATAGTCCAAATTAATGATCAAGCGTTATAACATTTGTTCTTGTGAAACTTGTTTTTTTTTTTAAAAAAAAAAAGTTTGTCAATATTAAAATAACTGTACTGGAAGAATGTTTTGAAATCAGAAAAAAAAACAATTCTTCGTGAGACCTTTGAATGCTATTCTTATATGTATGCATCCAAGTGATTAAAAAAAAGGTTGTTTCTCATTTTCCTTTTAATCAATTAGTATATGCTAATAAGGCACACTGAAATATTGTTCCTTTTCTAATGACTGCACTGTTGCATTTTTTACTCTTTACTCCTACAACCTACATTTGAAACTTAAATTCTCTAGAATATATAGAAGTGTTTTTTCTATGTGTCTTCTGAGCATTAAAAATACTGTAACATCTTAGCATAAACAACAGAGAACTGTAATCTTCAATCAATAATCTCCAATACTTATTTTCCAGACTTTTGTAAGACTGATCCAATGGCAAAAAAACTGATGAGTGAAGCACCTTAATGATGCAAGAGATATAATTTATGATATTTTCCAAATACAATTTTCCAAATTGTCAAATTCAGGATAAGCCATTTAAAGCCAGACAATAGAATACATTTTCTTTTCTTTCATTTATAAAAATAGCTTTTTAAAATAGACAGCATGGACCAACCATACCATTACAACCCTCAATGGAGAAGCTGAGATACATTTGGTGGGGGCACCTCAGTGATGGAAGACCCTGGCTCAAGGTCCCAATGGTCATTCTTGTGCCAGCCTGTTTCCATGCTGTGAGCCTCTGGGGGTGCTTTGTGGCTTGACTTTTTTTTCTTTTTTACCTGATTGAGCCTCCTCCCTGTTGGCATGTAGGCGGAGCAAACTCCTGTTCATATTGGCAACCCTCTCCCCTCCAAGGGTTCTTGGACCTTCTTTCAAGAGAATCTGCACCCACATCTGCCCTGCTGAGATGTTTCATTGGCCCTTTGATGTGAGAAGTTGGGCACAGCCAGCCTTCTCTATGGCAGGATGACAGTTTTCACTCTAAAATAATCCTTTTTCATCTTCCATCACTTTCTAGGTTGGAGATGTGGACAGGTTTGTTTGTACTGGTGAATGTAGGAAACTATCTATACTCCGTCTGGTGATGCACATATACAGACATATTATTTCAGTTGTTAGATGCGAGATTCTTTTATGAAGAACCTGTTTGAGTGACAGAAATTGGTAAGTCAGTATCCTGCTTTATTTCCATTTCCTAAGCTATACAATCCAACTACACTTTCCATTTTAATATTTCAAATAAACACTGGTTGGCATTCCAGTCTCCAATCACAAGCAGGAAATTTTGCTTGCATGTTCTGTCAATTTCAAATTGATCTTGATTATCAATATTCAATATTCTCTTCTTCTGCTTTGGTGATTGAAGCATGAACTTGAATGGTCATCACATTAGTTTGTCCATAAGTCAAATGGTGTTCTTGTTATAATCTTAACTATAAAGGCTACTTTGTTTTGTACTTTGCTTTCTATGTTTTGAGTAATAAAAGATGTGATCTACTGACTCAAAGTATATGATCCCAATCCACCTCCTTTCCCTGATGCCTAAGATGTCAATTTTCATTCCATGTTCCTATTGTAATTCTGTCTTTGAGCTTCAGATTTTGTTTTCCTGTGTAGCAGCAGCAGCAACAACTTGACATCTTGAAAGCTTAATTTAGTCACGTCATAAACATCATTAGTACTCAAAAAGATCCTCAGCTCTTCCTCAGTAGCATGATAGGCCTCTCTAACCTGAGAGGCCTATCATCCAGCACAGTATCTTCAATCGTTTTATCTTCTATCCATGTATTTTCTTGGTAGAAATACAAGAGTGGTTTACCACTGCCTTCTCCTGTGCAGTGTGAATTCATGCCTTTGCATTGTCACTAAAGTGATAATGTGCCTCCAGCATTATCCTATATCACTGCTGATGTATATGGGCATCTGTCAGGTGTGAAGAAACAGGCACACACAATAAGTCCTATTTAAGAAGTTTTATTGCTGAAGCCTATACACAAGAACCTAATCAACTAACAGTCAGCAATAAATTGGCACTAGGTAAGAATTAACAGAATTCAAGGGATGGGTGGGCATAGATCGCCTGTGGGAATGTAATGACTCAAACTAATTCCTCTCTTGAGTTTCTGGGCAGTTGGGATGACCTTCATGCCTTGGGTGAACTTGCTGAGAATATATACTCTTGGCATATATTCCCAATTTTCTTTACTTATCCTTCCCTGGAGCACCCACCACCCACCACAAAAAGGCAGTACATCAGACTTTGTGGGAGATTATGAGTGGTAAATCTGATTAACTTGATTAATTTGGATGAATAGTTACATTTGATTTCACTAACCTTCAAGAAACAATTGTGCAGTTTCAGAATGTTTCTGCTCCATGATGATCACGGAAATTCAGATGCTTATAGCTTAAGGAATATCTATTAAACAAGACAGGTTCACAAGACCTATGTACAGACAATGGACAGTTTTATTATTTATCCACGTACACATAATATCCAGGCTGGCCTATTATGACGTGAAGAATGAGGATTACCTTTAAATGAACTTAAGAAACTTCATCTGATAAAGAATATGCCCACCCAAATGTTGGTGAAACTAAGTTGTCAAATCACATTAAATGTATTCTGACTTTATTGATTATGTGAGATCAGAAACATAAGAGGCAAATGCTGGCTTCATGATTAATGCCTCAACATTTTGGGATTAATTTATCTGAAGAACAGCTGTAATCTGTAACATGGAAGTATCAGCACTGCAGGATTCTTTCATTTACCCATGTTCAAAGGCTGTGAATTCAAAGGAACAGACCATTCCTGCAGAAGACTCATGTCTCTCAAATCAATTTTCATCAATGGTTCAGTAGCCACATCATTATAAACTTTTAGGAAGGGTCTGAAGAGCATTTTTTTACATTTTCTTTCTCTGTAATTCTGCTTTACTGAACTTTTGTTCAATTCCACATACATGACAAATTCTAATACTCTTATGAGGTATTTATTTTTTTTAAAAAATGTATTAAATGTTTATGTCACCAAATCCATTCACACATATAGTGGCTTACAAACAAAAGTTACAATACAAAACTTAAACCATAAAACATCAAAGGTAAAAATATAAACAAACATTTCAAACCTAACATTAAGTTGGCACTCATTCATCAGCTTGGTCTTCAACCTAGTCTTCAATGTTTTTCTGAAGACCATTTCAATGGGAATGAACCAGAGATTTACAAAAAGGCTGTTCCCTAATACCAAAGCCATAACTTAAAAGCACTGTCTCCTGAAGTGCAAAATCCACAAGAGCTTCTCCCGTGATGAATATAAAAGACAGGTCAGTTCTGGTTAGGAAAGGCAATTATTATTCCCAGTAGTCTTTGGTTACATTGTATTTCATTGTTATACTGCATACGATTTTACTAGATCGGGCACCTTCAGGAAATATTTGACAATGATGGTGAAGAATTCCACCACCACCACCCTAAAAAAATTAGAAACAAAATGTTGTAGCACTGGGTGTCAAACATTTTTTAAAACATACTGTGCTTTGTGAATACAAAAGCAGACTCCACAAAGAAAAACAAACAAACAAAAATAAACACAAATTCCTATACCCTACACCAGTTTTCTTGCCTTGTCAATTATATCTGCCAATTCTCAATAAAGCTGAAGCTAGAGATTTTCTCCAACAAATGTGGTGGGACTTAAACATGTCTCTGTCTGAATGTGTATTTTTGTGCACAAGCATATAAATATCATTGAACATTAGCGAGAGTTCACACCAAAAATAAGCAAGACCAAGAAAAAAAATTAAATATTAATTGAACACTAATTTAAAAATGACTACAAAATAAGGCACCACTTTCCAAGTATCACCAGGGTTGTGCCCAGAATTATTGTAGTCATAAATCTAGGCATCACGTGACTGGATCCAAATTTTTGTGGTAGTCATTAAGCAAATGCTCTGGTTCTTAAGTGAGCACTGCAGTATTTAAACAAATACATTTTTCCCAATGGATTTATTTGCCAAATCCCAGAAGTAAACAAAACCGGGGAAATAATTGCAAATCATGGTCACATGACTGTGGGATGCTGCAAATGGACATGGAGATGAGTCAGTTGTCAAGCACCCAAAAATGTGTATGGGGTTGTGTAGCCATAGTAACTTTGAAAATATTCATAAGTAACTTTTGGAGGTCGGCATAACTTCAAATAGTCATTAAGCAACTATTTGTATGTCAAGAACTACCTATACATATAACCATTGCTCTTTAAAGATTTAACTACACACAGAGAAAGAAATACATAAATCTGAGAAGAGTTAGCATAAATTTTCTAATGCTTACTCTTAAGTCCATTGAATTCAATGGCTCTCACTCACTGGAAAGTATGCACAGAATGCCCTACAATGGGAAGGTTTTGTTATTCAGCGTGCTCCATGTATGTTGGAGTAGAAACTAGAGATTTTGAGATGTTTTATTTTTTTCTTCTGCTTGTAAGAAGCAAATGAGCTGAAAGAGCTGCAAGTTCAAAGAGCCCCATTCATGTTTATTTTCTATTTAAGCCTTAGGATCTCTAGTCCTGTTCAATCTTCTGGATAGCCTCCTCTTACGCCCCACTATGTGTAGGAATGAGAATCTGCCATGTGGAATCTATAGATGGAAATGTAAATGAAGACTCACTCATCCAGGCCAAAAGGTTAAATCATGCCAACTGGACCAAAGTTTATTAAAACTGAGACATTTTGTTACTCATCCAAGTAACTTCTTTAGTCAAAATAAAAATTTGGGTAGACAGCATGTCAGAGAGTCGTTGGAATGAACCAATTCTTGCCATACAGATTACAAGGGGTTTCTCCCCAAAATGAAAAAGTAACTTGGTCCAGTTGCCATGATTTAACCTTTTTAGATACTATCAATTGAAAGTTTTTATACAAGCAAGCAAGCATTCTGATTTCTCGGGCTTCTCATTCACATAGGAAATGTTTAAAAGATTGAGGACATTGACTGTATGCAAGGAAGGGGATAAGGGGAAGCCAAAATTAGTGTGACTCTATTTCTTACCTCTTTTTGCCCACCTGCTTTAATTTTTAATTTGAAAACTCCAATCCATTTACTTCTTTAACTGCATCTTCCTCTATTACTACATTCTTAGTAACAATAGGGTAAGTCTAGTGAGCTCACCATATCTTTCTGAAGTCCCAGCAGCTGTTCATTCATATCTTCTGTTTCCTTTTCAGCCACTGTTATTATTAGTACCCCTTGCCCATTTAGTCCCTTTCAACCGCATCTTCTGCTATTATCATATTGTCAGTGAATATGACATCCTAACCCCACTCACAGGTAATTCATTATTCAGAGAATAACCTCATTTCCTTTTTTGGATAAATAGTACATAAGAAATAACACTATGCTGATAGCAGCTGGCATAAATGAAATAAACAGAAGTATAGGTTGGTACAGTGTGCTAGGAGATTGTCAAAAGCAATATTCCATTTTGATGTTTTACATATAAGATGATTTCTCTGCATATTACTGCATAAAAACCCCCCAAAAGCAGTGCAATTATTGTTTTGCACAACTTCAATTAGTTGTTTTATAAGCAGAAGCTTTACATTATTCATTATTTGAATATTAATTCAGCAGTAGTTTTAATGAATACAAATGTATTTAACAGATAAAAAAATATTCCCAAACCACAATGATTTAAAATCATCTCTCCACAATTTATGTCCTATCAATATGTTTTCAAAATAGTAAGTACTTTAACACCAGTGCAGTTTCTTGATTTAAAAGCCAGCAATGGCTTATTAACGTAATCTACCTAACTGAACAGCGAATGTACAAATATTTATATCCAAGATAATAATAATAATAATAATAATAGTAATAATAATAGTAATAATAATAAAGTTGGAAGGGACCTTGGAGGTCATCGAGTCCAACCCCCTGCTCAGGCAGGAACCCTACACCATTTCGGACAAATGGCTGTCCAGTCTCTTCTTAAAAACTTCCAGTGTTGGAGCATTCACCGCTTCTGGAGGCAGGTTGTTCCATTGGTTAATTGTTCTAACTGTCAGGAAGTTTCTCCTTAGTTCTAAGTTGGTTCTCTCCTTCATCAGTTTCCATCCATTGCTTCCTGCCCTCAGGCGCTTTGGAGAATAGCTTGACTCCCTCTTCTTTGTGGCAGCCCCTGAGATATTGGAACACTGCTATCATGTCCCGCCTCATCCTTCTCTTCGTTAAACTAGACATACCCAATTCCAGCAACCTTACCTTATATGTTTTAGCCTCCAATCCCCTAATCATCTTTGTTGCTCTTCTCTGTATTCTTTCTAGAGTCTCAGCATCTTTTTTATATCGTGGTGACCAAAAGTGGATGCAGTATTCCAAGTGTGGCCTTACTAAGGCATTGTAAAGTGGTATTAATACTTCATGTGATCTTGATTCTATCCCTCTGTTAATGCAGCCCAGCACTTATAACTTCACTTATAACTTCAGTATTTTTTCCTCCTAAAGCTATGCTAAATGGCTAATATTTTCTTAAAATATTCCTTCCATTTTTGTAGAGATTTCTATAAACATTTAGATTTTAAATTTGGATTTTTATTTATTTATTTGTTTTTTGTTCGATTTGTATAGCCAAGCATCTCAAGAAATAACTCTTTAAGATCAGATTTAAGATTCTGATGACGAAATATTAGGCTTCGGGAAAAAAAGATAGATTCCTTTCTTTCTCACCTAATAGCACTAAATTTATAATTCATGGTAATACGAAAGTAAAAGAAAGTAACTTTTTGCTTAAATACAATATATTTTATGATTATACCTGCTGTCTTCTATAGTCAAGCGAAAACTTTAGCCCAGAAATTTCAAAACAGAAATTTAGCATCTTCCTTGTATGAAGTAATTTTGCATATTCACTGTACTTGTTATTGGAACAGTCCAATAATATAAGAGCCTGCTTCTTGATGTAAATTAGAATTAGAAAATTACTATAAGTGCATTATTTAAAATCATTCTTTTGTTATCAGCATCAGTTTTAGACAAAAGCTGAGAATCGTTTGTGAGCTGTGGCAGACCCAGGCTGTTCAAAGCAATTGCTGTTCAGCATGAAAGCTGCAA
Organism: Crotalus tigris; assembly: GCF_016545835.1. NCBI lineage: Eukaryota > Metazoa > Chordata > Lepidosauria > Squamata > Viperidae > Crotalus > Crotalus tigris. Next base: position 25,365,582 of record NW_024096970.1, read on the forward strand.
TGGAGGTCACAGAAAGAGGTCAGCAGGAAAGATAGTGTATCGATTTCACACCAGGAATAGAGACGAAGCAAGGGCCCACTCTTGCAATATGTGATGTATTTCACTGCAGTTTAAGGCACATTTCATTCCAATTCAGAAGGGAGTGGGGTGCAAAGGGCGAGCGGATTTCACACAGAATCATGATGAATTCTGAACTTGTGTATTTCAGTAAATACTGCCTTCCTGACATTAAGCATTTCTATATAGCCTAGTGACTAAAGCAGAAATTAGACTGAGCAAGTAGCAAGCAGAGCAATTATTGTACACACCTTTCCAGATACGACATAAGGAAAAATGCAAAAATAAAAAAGTTCTAAACTATAACATTCATGTGGATAATTGGCATATACTAATGAGCTATGCAAATTTATCTTTATTATGCTGCATACAGACTCAGAGTTGAGAAATACTTGAAATGTTTTGACTTCATTTATAAAGTTAAAAGAAATAACAATTCATTTCAAGGTAATATTTTATATTTATCAATACTAATCAATACTATCAAAGATATAATGTATGTATGTATGTATGTATGTATGTATGTATGTATGTATATATATATATATATATATATATATATATATATATACATATATATATATATATATATATGTGTGTAAACAAGGTATTTACTAATATTAAGCATAGTATTCCAATTAATCATGGTTTCCTGTATTAGATCAGTGGCCCCAACCTTTCTGGCTCTGCGCACAGGCAGTGGTGCTGATGGTGACCAGATGGTTTCATGCACACGCATGCCATTTGCACAAATGGAGCTTCCCACGCTTGCACAAGCCAGTTGCCAACAGGCCATGGACTGGTATCAGTCCACAGACTAGGAGTTGGGAACCCCTGTATTAGAGTCTTCTTTCTCCGTTTATTCTTACTTAGAATAGAACACAAAATAAGATTCCATAGTTTGTCAGCAAGGATAAATTACTTCATAAAATCATATTTCAATCCATATTTTGTTTCAAAGAATCAAGCAATTAGGCAAATGTAAACTGTAAGGAAGCTGGAAATTAGCCAGTCTAATATCATTTATCTACTTTCAAAATATCAAACTATATCCATTAACACTGTGTGAGAGAGAGAAAAGGAAGTACAGAAATATTTCTTCTAGTGAAAAACAATGATTTCACATTCAACTTTATACAATTTCAGTTACATACAGAACTATGCAATACACATTTCTAATCAACACGTTTTAAAGAAAAGCCAATTTATTCCCATAATTTTCTCTTTTTCTCCTTCTTTCAGAACTCCTTTAAATTCAAATATTGTTTTTCTCAGAATATGACAACAGAAGTACCAAATGATGATACTATCCTGTACTAATTTACATGACTAATCTGAAAAGACCAGATCTCACAGATCTTGACTGATTTCAAAAAGTGAAGCAGTGTTGGAATGGTATAGTATCTGAAATAGAGCTACCAGATATGGGCTATAAAAAAATAGTCAATCTACTGCCATCTAGTAAGTATCTAGAGTTTTGCATGCCACATCTCGAATCTGTCATTTGGATGAATAAGAGACTATCAGAAAATCCTAGGTCTGAAACAAAGCAAAACAAACAAAAATCATAAACATGGTAATAGCAAACAACTTCCATATGCCTGAAAAATTAAGTTCAGCTAAGTGCATAGTATTAAACTCAGCTTCTAAAATGCTTTCACCCAAATATAAAGCACATTCAGTAACTATTTAATTCTAACAATAATACTGGGAAACAATAGTGTGAATATAAGACAAGACATTTTTAGATTGATTTAAACAATACAACTAACAGCTTTAAAATCTGTTTAGTCTGTACTTAATGAGCATCTGCTACAGGCATAACCACCATAAGTAAGCCTTATTCGTGTGCCTATGTAAAAGGTGACAGGTAATTTGGTGCACGCAATTAATGTTATTTTCTGCAGCAACCTTGGGAAACAAAATACTCCTTTAATCAAAGGCAGGCAGAGCTTTTATGGGTCTGGATATGCTGCAAAGAGCGAAGTCCTGTGTATTATGCACAACTACTATTTTTATTTCTGAAATTACATTCAGGCAAAGAGATAGACTCTGATCATTCTAGTTAGCAATTTTGCTACCACTGCATAAATAGCTATGGGTTATCAGGACTAACCAAGAGATCTCTTTAAGTCTGCTTGGGATATTTCAAAACTATGTTATTTTACAACATAATTCCATTTAAATAAATCCATTTCTCCAGAGGCAGCAGTTGAAATTAAGGCAAGTATGTTTTTCTGATATTATAGGAATTACCAAATGCTGAGACACTTATTCTTTTAGTTTGAGATAATAGAACTTTAAAATGGAGGCACAAAAAAAAACCTTTTGTGTGTTAAAATTGTCCCTAAAATAAAATAAACCCACTATATCAATCTGCCTTCAATCACAGACAAAAGTAAAGTTTCCTAATATCAAGTCTGACAAGTCTTAGAAAAATAAATTGTGTGGTTTATTAGGTAAAATGTTCTTGTCCCAAAGTTGATGGTGCAGTCTTGAAGGAATATTCTTCTCAAATCTACAAGAAGTTATGCCATTCTATAATAATAATAATAATGATAAAGTTGGAAGGGACCTTGGAGGTTATCTAGTCCAACCCCCTGCTCAGGCAGGAAACCCTATACCATTTCGGACAAATGGCTGTCCAATTTCTTCTTAAAACTTCCAGTGTTGGAGCATTCACTGCTTCTAGAGGCAGGTTGTTCCACTGGTTAATTGTTCTAACTGTCAGGAAGTTTCTCCTTAGTTCTAGGTTGCTTCTCTCTTTGGTTAGTTTCCACCAGTTGCTCCTTGTCCTGCCTTCAGGCGCTTTGGAAAATAGCTTGATTCCCTCTTCTTTGTGGCAGCCCCAGAGATATTGGAACACTGCTATCATGTCCTTCTCTTCATTAAACTAGACATACCCAATTCCAGCAACTATTCCTTATATGTTTTAGCCTCCAGTCCCCTAATCATCTTTGTTGCTCTTCTCTGTACTCTTTCTAGAGTCTCAACATCTTTTTTACGTCGTGGTGACCAAAACTGGATGCAGTATTCCAAGTGTGGCTTTACCAAGGCATTGTAAAGTGGTATTAATACTTCACGTGTTAATACCTCTGTTAATGCAGCCTAGCACTGTGTTGGCTTTTTTGGCAGCTACAGCACACTGCTGGCTCATATTTAAATGATTGTCCACTAGGACAATTGTCCCTCACAATTACTACTATTGAGCAAGGTACCCCCTATACTATACCTGTACATTTGGTTTTCTTTCCTAAATGTAGAACCTTACTTTTTTCACCATTGAATTTCATTTTGTTAGATAGCGCCCAGTGTTCAAGTCTGTCCAGATCCTCCTGTATCCTAAGCCTGTCTTCTGGAGTGTTGGCTATTCCTGCCATTCTATTCTAGCATAGGAGAACATTACATTTCTTTTCATTTTCTGTTTTTGGGACAACAGGTCACAATCAATAAAACACAGGGGGCCTTAATTCTAAAACCGCTCAGCATGTGTCACTTTTTTTAATCCATTAATAGTTTTGTTATGCTTATTAACATAAAAAACTCTGGAAAATTATGCTTATTATGCATAAACAGTATATCTTGGTGAGTTCCACAAATTGCTAAAAGAAGGGGGCTATCTTGATAAAATGCAAAATGTTTTCTAGGAGACTATTTTAAGGTCAGCATTTCAAAACAGCTATGTGTCTGATTCCCAGTTAGTAATATTTGCTTTGGCTGACCATGGCTGAAGAGGTCTCCTTTTTCTGTCAGTATGTCAAAATTAAAATGAACTAATAATTTTAAGGACTTTCTTGGGAGTCTCATTTATTTTAAAAACTGACTTGAATGTTTAATTTATTAAACTTTTAGATTTAGCAACATATAGTATAATCTATTATGACTGATTGCAAAGTTAGCTAGATTGGCATTTTTATCTACCTATCAAGTCTTTTCCAAAGATAGGATAGTAATAGGCAGATACTATTGCTTACTAATATTAAAATTATTATCACAGGATGTAAGCAATTGCAAGTAAAGCTGCCTCTTACAATTGACTGGTGGCGATTCTGTCACTGTCAATGCTGTTCAAATGGTGCTCCAAATTTATTATCATTATGCCACCAAATCAGAAAGACTTAAGGTAGTTTACATTTAAAAAAAATCAATAAAATGAAAATACAAAAAGTACAAAAATATATGACACTGTGGGGACAAGACATCCCTCATCAATCATCAGAGAAGTGAAGATCTGTATTTTATTTAGCAATTGTTCACAACATGTACACCTGCCTTATTGTGAATTCTCAGATATAGCTGTATATTTATTTCTACATACTCAGATATAAGGCAAACTATTCAAAATGTATTTTGAATTTCCCTGTGAATCATGAGTTAATTAATAAATTAAAATCAAGGAGATCTATATGCACTAAGAATTATTTTAATTGCCTTTTCTTGCTTTGCCAATTTACGTTTTAAATATTTTCTTCATCAACCTTTAACCAGTTCATAAAGAAAATATTTAGAAAATAGGAAGCAGCTTATTTTATAACTTTTAAAATATAACTTGCATGTAAACGTGTATCTGAAAATCACTGTCTAAAAGTTAGTACCTCATGTAAAATCATGTACTTAAAAATGCCATTTTCAGATAAAATAAAGTGATATTTATTTTGTCTGCACACACGCACACCATGTATATAAGGTGAACAAAACAAGCTGAACAAAATAGTCACGTGGGAAAAAAACTGTTTTAAGGCCCAAATAGTGAAAAATAAGAAAGAACAGTGAACAGTGCCTGCAATAACAGGACTTGGCAATGCTACAAGAAAGGAAGAGGTAAATACCCAGAAAGAAACAGGTCCCAGGTGAAAGGATAGGCAAGGTCAAAGATGAAGAAATCCATTTATTTGGCATTTTAATAGGAAAGTAATCATTATGTACTTCCTAATGCTGTACTCTAAAACACTAACTCTATCCTTAGCGTTACATAGCCTCGCTTTGTTTTTGAAACTGATTGTTAAACTTATGCCTTACTTTGCTACATTGAAATTGCTCCTCTTACAAAATAAGGATTCTTGCCAGGTTTGGAAAGTTTATTTCCATATAAGCTTTGCCACTTTTGATTTAGTTTTTAAATCCACTATCTCATTGCATTTTAATTTTGCTTCAACAGTAATATAACAGTAATGTAACAGTGGTACCTTGGTACTCAACTGCTTTGAAACTCATCAAATTTGGTACTCAACAATTTCGATGTGAACATTTTGTCCTGGTAATCATCGCTTGTACTCAATGCACAAACTAGAACTTGTTGATGTCGGCTGCCTTGTGACTCATTACATTTTTCCTTATGAGAAAAATTTGTTTGGTACTCATAGTTTTTGGTACTCTTCGCATCTCCGGGAACCAATTAAGGATGAGTACCGAGATACCATATACTATTTACACTAATTTTGATACCTATATTAGGATGGGCAATGAATCTGGTATAACCATGGTACATTTGGGTGGAGAAGACAGAACTGAAAAACAGAAACAGTAGCCAATATAAGAGTTGGGATATTGCAGTTAGCCACCCAGACCTTAAGAGATGGACAGAATATACATAAAATAAATACCACTGGAATAGGCATTGGCTGCATTATTCCTCATTTTGCAGCTCAAAATTGCTTCACAAAAACTCATTAATTGCACCCTATTATTGTTGGATAATGTTGTTTTTAATGATCATGTATATAGCAAGTTTAATTGCTGTGCATAATACTTAGCATTTCTATTGACTGACTAAATAGATAATCCTCTGAAGCTTCACAGTAAAGTACCATTGCATCAAAACTTATTTTATCATTGAGGATGTATCAGAGACTTATTCTTATTTTGTTTATTAAAAAAGAGAGATCCAGTGTAGTGGTTAAGGCATCAGCCTAGAAACCATGAGACTGATTTCTAATCCTGTTTTAGGCCCAAAGCTAGTTGGGTGACCTTGGTCAGTCACTTTCTCTCAGCCGTAGAAGGAGGCAATGGCAAATCACTTATAAAAAAAACCTTGCCAAGAGAACTGCAGGGTCTTGTCCAGGCAGTTTCCAAGAATCAAATATGACTAAAACAGTGTGGTCATGGTGGACTAAAAGAGCAGTTCAGATAAAAAGAAGGCAAGAGAGATGCCTGTATTGTTCTCCCAACATTTAAAAATGATATGGCTAACAATTCTGGCAAGTACCTCATATATTCAATGAGATTATTTATTAGGACATTTCAAAGAACATGTCAGCTTGCCTGCAAATGTATTACTAAAAAACAAAAAGGCCCAAGCAATGCAATTATTTCTTTAAAACCTTATATATGTATTCTGACAGAAGTTAATCAAAAATTTTCTCATTTTATATCTTGGGTTAATTTTAAAAGCAGTTTATTGCTTGACATGAATTCAGTAGCAAGTAGAAACTTCCCAGGTTGACGTGCTGGGGCAACAGAAGGTCACTTTTTAAAGCACATACTCTCTTGGGACGAAAACCTGGAAGGATGCTGTTTGAGCAGCAATTTATACTCCGCACAGTAAGTCATTAGATGACAGTCAACATTGCAAAACTTCGCCACAAGTCTGCTGTGATTCTGTATCTGCAGCTATGAATAGTTATCATTCAGGAAAATAGTTTTGAAAACTTAAAGGGTCAAAGGAAATGGTCAGAAAAGAATATGTTCCCAAATGTTAAAAGGTGAATGTAACTTTTCAATTTCTTAGAAAAAAACAGTCCTACAATACAAGATAAAAAAAAACAAGCCCCTTGGCATGAAAGGACTAAAACTGTGGTAATGAAAAATGTGCAGAACAGTTTTGGTGTCTGAGAAAATACAGGATTTTTCATAGTCAAGAACATGTAAGGTATTGTCACAGATTTGTTCTAAGTGAACAATTCTAAGTAAATTAAATAGCTTGTTCTCATTCACATAACCCAGTAAATTAATTCATTGAAATTCTTCTTTCACAATGTTATTTTACTCAAAATGGACATAACCTAGTCTGAATGGACACAACCTAGTCTGAATAGGTTAGTCTCAAGTCTAATCTAGTGCTGAGCTGAAATTTCCCAAGTATGCAAAATCTAAAAACTCATCTCAGACTTTGGCACATTTCCAGGCACACTTTGGTATTGTGTTACAAGAATGAATGGGTCCTAAAATGAATCACTATTGCTAGATCTGTCCATTTTCAGAACCTACACCAGCTTCCATACCAAACCATAAATGTGAGACTCCATTTCCTTCAACAGAGAGATATATAGTAATAAACAGAGGTTATCAATCTATAACTGAGAACAAACATGAAAAATTGTTGAAATCAGCAAATAGTAAGAAATAAATATCTAAATAGTCATTGAGAAACAGAAGACATTAGAATTGAGTGTGGCTCAAAAGCACCTTTACCAGTAAGACTAGAAATCTTATGGGTAAGGTTAAAATTTGTTCACAGATTTCTTCATTCACGGTTTACCAATGAATACTATAGACTTCAGAAAAGATCACAATGGAAAAATTTAGTCAGATATGTACTTTGTTTCATATCTATGTTGTATGATCAATCTGAAATCTGACAGATTTTTTTTTTAATTCTCTTGGTCCACATACACACAGAGAGTGCCGGTGTGGTTGAGATGCTGGACAAGGAGCAGGAAGACCTAGAGCATACTCTTCTCTTAGGCATGGAAACCAACAGGGTGACCTTGGACCAGTCAATCCCTCTTAGTCCAAATCACTATCAGTCTCTGTAACAAGCTAGTCATCTTCTGCAATGGCAGGTGTCATTCCGTGATTTGAACAATGATACAGATATTATACACACACACACACACAAACATTTTTAAAAAAATACTGAAATCATGCACGATCATCAAATCTCACAAGAATGCAAACTTTCACAGGATTTTGATCTTTTCACTGGAAATCTCACAATATTTTATGGAAGTGCCATGTCTATGAGGACATTCATCAACACCACATTGCTGTTCTCTAAAGCAACTCGACAAAAATATGGGCAAAAATGCAGAATAAATACTATTCTGTCCTTACAAGACAAAATATGTGGTTTCACAATTCAGACATCATCACCATAGAAAAGACACACCCATACACTTCCTTGCTGCAAATTTCTTTTATATAGGCACTAAATTGAGGATTCCAATAAGCAACCTCTAATTACTGATATACTTAATTTTACACTAATATCAGGTGCTGAATATATCCAGGCTAAGCCAAATTGGTAATTTAGGAAACTGGCAATCCTCTTTGTGTTACACCTTCTTAGAATCTGGCTGTTCCAGCTGAATAGTAAAGTGAACAACTTTTCTTTGTACAATTCTCTCCTTCATCTTCCCTCAATAGTACCTGCTTGATTATGGCCCACAATCTATTTTTTAAATGATTCTGTTTTTAACAAGAATTTCATTATTCCCAGAGGAGGATTCAAAATACGCCACTAACCCCAAAGAGACAGATTATGGACAGCAGCTCTATATAGAAAGGCATGGTTTTGATGTTTTATACAGTATGCCATTGAGAAAAGCTACCCGGGAAACTCAAGCAAGGATTGATTTACTTTCTTACCATTCTACATTTCACTGCATCTAACTAATGTAAATAGCCAACAGTAATACATATGTTCCATTCTGTAAATTCTTTATTAATGCTCATTTACAATAATCAAACCAGAAGCCTTTACTTTCACAATTTTCAAGCTAGTATTTTACAGATATGCATGCCAAAACGAACAAATAGGGATACAGTATACATACACACACCCATATATCAACAGCATGTATACAGATAACACTTTAAATTCTTTTCAGGCTTGACTTTCTATAGAGTTCTAAGCAGCTGCTTGCATATGTGTAACTTCTTGTCCAGAATGACAGCTGTATTTTCGCCTGTTTTGACATTGAGTCTGATTTGGGTGAATAACTCATATCCATTAAAGTGCTTTTACAACACTGAATGACTGCCAGAATACTTCCTGATCAATTTTAAAAGCCAGCTAGCTGTCATCATCTAATCGCAACAGCAGAAAACAAATCTCTGGGGAATAAAACAGGATTTTAAAGCATTTTTAAAAGCATGGTATTAATTTTGAAACCTACAGGTTATTTAAATAAGAATCCAAAGCTGCCACAGGCATGTTTATGTAAGAAAGCAATGCTTTTAGCATTTTGAAAAATCAAAATACCTTTTAGTATGCAACCATTCTAAACTATTTTTACTATTTACCATTTTAAAAGCAAATTTCAACTCATGCAATCTCCAGAGAATATTAGTATGTTTCTCATTACACTCAGTTCTGTAGAACTTTTGTTCAAAAGGATCGCTAAATTCACAAACAGGAATGGAAAATGTAACAGAAACATAGATAGAGCTGTCAATGTGCAGTCATTGTATCTTACTAATGTACAGCTGAAAAAAAACTTGATTCCAGCATGTTTAGATCCCCATTTCTTGAAAATACAGAACAATGAAATAAATAGGAGGCAGAATTCACTAGTACAATTGTTTCAACTAATAATTATCAGGGAAATACAGGCTTGAGATACACATATATCTTTAGTAACCTGTAAGTAAAGTACATTATTTAATTTCTACATATTATTTTCAGATATGGCAGATTTCAACTAGCAGATATACAGTAAATGTAGCTTCATCTTCTGAATCACGTAGCACATGAAGTAGAAGAGAGAGTACACTCAATACTTCTTTTGTTCCAAGTTTGCTTATTCCATAATGAATATATAAGCTAGTAACTTTTCCCCTAAAAGGTACATTAAAAATCACCCATCCTTTGAGGGAATTACTGATTAATGATTTGTCTATTTTAAAGTTACAGTTTTAATGAATTTAATCGTGTGTTTATTTTATCTGGATAATCAGCTTCTACAAATCAATTCTGTAACAATTTAAAAAATATTTTAAATTTCCTCGATACACTTTTACACAAAGCTAATAATCTAAAACTAAAATTAGTCTAAACTGAAAAGGGCCATTTCTTTTGGTAAAGCATTTTGATTGAACAGTTTTATGATGATATTATTTATTGATTTTAAGTTGCCACTATAATTTCCAGACTTCTCAGAATAATGGTAAAATAATTCTTTGGTACTACAGTCAACTATTTTGGTAGTTACATACAGTATACAAAACAGAACAGGCTAAGGACAGTGGCATTATAGTACTGAATACCTGAGGAATTACAGGCTTCACAAGTATTCATGCAGATAATTTCAGAAAATTGTCCCACCTGGGTAGGATGAAAAACTAAGATGCTTTTCATATCATAGAAGATTAATTTCCAAATGTAATCTAGCACTTTGAGTGGGAAAATGGAATTATTAAACTCCATCCTCCAAGCTCCTGTTCTATTTACATACCCCAAAGTGGCCGTCAATATTCTCCACTCCATGCTCACTTGTTAACATAGCTAAAAAATTCAGTAAAGAAGCTTTGTTGACTGTCTTCTTAGCTGGAGCCACTTAGAAAAATGCCTCTTGATGCATTAACTACTAAGAAACTTAAGTAGGAATGGAGGCAAGGAGAAAAATACAATTTCTGTAATTTTAAATAAAATTTTATAAAGTCCCCTTTTCTCTCAAAGTTCCTACTCACCGGAAATGAAATTGAATAATCGTTATCACAGTAATAACCACCAACCTTTATTTGTCTCTTATAATCATCTTTTTTTCTTAAGTAGGTATTCTAAATTGATAGTGCAAGCAAAGACCTTTCTAATGTCCTTTCATACCTCAAACAAAACAAAAAAGTCCAAAAATATAAAAAAAACATGACAGCCTTCATCCTTTCAAGGAAAAACAATTTCTTTTACAGCTTATAGTTACAGTTTCATTAACTTTGCACAAAAATGTCTTACTGTTTTTAAGGGGCAAGCCCCCATGATAGGGCTTAGATTTTATGTTCAGTCTACTACAAAGACAACCTGAAATAGTCTTTATTTGAATATTAGCTACATTTTTCCACTTCTCCTAAGACAAGCCTTGCAAAAATCTATGATATCAGTAATGTGACTGGCCATGATGAAAGACACCAGCTGTCTAGCTATTATTAACTGTTTAAGTCTTTGGGTAGTGTGCATTCTTTTGCCCCCTACCACTGTTCTCTATCTCCATTTTGACTTGGTCAGTGAGAGACAGGAGACCTCTGCACTGTATACCCTTTTGTTGCTTTTGAAATGATATCAATGTTGTGATACAAATACTGATTGATTAGGAGAGATGCTGGAAGTAGGAAGGAGGTCTGTCAATCTGTTTGCCAGATCATGACTAGAAGATCAAGGATGATTATTCAGTCTCCAGAATACTAACTTAAAAACAATTTGGAATATTAATCTCCTCTCTTCTTGTTGGTCACTGCTGTATATCTTCATTTTAGCTTGGGCTAAAAGTCAGACTAGATGCCTGGACTGCATAGTGTAGACTCATCAGTTTGTTTTGTTTTTTGTTCATAGGAATATCACTTTTAAGAGATTTACAGTGCTATAGGCCTATAAAAAAATAGATAAACAATCATTGGCACATTTGAGGGGAGAAAAATAAAACAAGAAAAAAATGTATTAGTCCCCATTAGGCTCAATTGGTTGGTTGGTTTTTTGCTTTGTTTTTCTACGTAACAATCATGGAATACTGCTTGTATTGGACAACCATTTGTCTGAAATAGTATAAAGTTTCCTGCCTGAGCAAAGGTTGGACTAAAAACTTCCAAGGTCCCTTCCAACTCTCTTATTTTGTTATTCTGTTATTCTGTACAGCATATGATCAGAGCAGGATGAAGCAGGAAAGAATTGCTATTTTTTTATTCTAGTTCTATGCCAAATAATATATGGGGTGGGAGAGACTATTTCTTTCTTTATTCCTTGTTTTATGGCAATACACAGTTGATTAGATGGTGGAGCAAGTCTGAAGGAAAGTCCAGAGTGGAATAACACCCTATCATTTACAATGGAGATTAATGAATTTTTTTCTACCAGCTTCTATCAGAAAAGAAAGGAAAAGCAGGAAATCCAACTATGACTTGAAACTATCCCACATAAAAACTGAAGGTCAGCCCAGCACTGTTCCCTAGTCTTGTGGAAGTGAATACAAGGAAGATTTCGTTGAAATATTTTTTTGTTAACAGAGGGTTGGGAGAAAGGCATGTTAACACAAACATGAGGAACTGCTTTAGGATGGTGCACCTCTCTGAACACCTGTTAGTTAACAAGTTCATTTCAACCAATGGTACAGAGAATCTCTACACTCCATTGCATGGAGTCTATCAAGAAAAGGAGATAAGCCCAGATCACCCCAACCTCAATTAACTATTTAATTTTCACTTGCCCATTCAGTCAGTGGGGATGTAAAACAAACAAACAAAAAAGGATTGACAAAGCATCCAAACAAAAAAGAAGGAATACACTGACACAATGATTGTGGAACGAGTAAGCAATCATTATCAGTATTGGAACAATCAGGGGAAAAGAGGACATGAAAAAAGACCATGTAAAGTTGATCTTGGGTCACTAATTGGTCATACTACGACAAAAGCCCCCAACTTTTGGGGCACCAGGGACCGGTTCTGTGGAGAGAGGTTTTTCCACAGACCAGAGGGGCAGTGGTTTTGTGTGCTGCCTGCATCCCGTGGAAGGGGCTTTGCTTGTTTATGCGGCCCGGTTTCTGGCATGCCACAGCCTGGTGCCGGTCCACAGACCAGGGATTGGAGATCCCTGCACTATGAAACATGTATATTAGTTAAATATAATTTTTTATAGTTTCCCAAAATGAAAGGTGCAGGACTTATAGCCCTTTTTGATAGTGTCCAAAGATTACAGTATAATCTGGCAGCAAAGTACCAAAAGCTGGTTCTAGTTTTTAGCCAATTTGAGAATAAAGAAGATGGCATAGTAAGACTCTGAGAAAAGCATAAAAATAAATCTTTTCTATAAAAATAAAAACATTCCTATCAATTCTATTAAGGGGAAAAATTACAAACATATTCTCAAACCCTCCAATGATAACTTTTTGTTAATATAATACTTAGCTGATTTTTAAAACTCATTCCAGATTGAAAGAGGTGTTTTTCTCTGCCCTAGATATATAGAATTCTAGCCTCACTTTATTCTAATATTTTAAATTGGAATTAACCTTATCAGTAAAGAAATTATATTTATGCAGAGTACATAGAAAAATAAATACAAATCAACTAATTCTTAGAGTTTATATATACTAGCTAGCCTTCTGATGTATTCAAAGGGTGGGAGGAGAATAACGCAAATTGTTAATTCCAACATGTTCCATTTTCTAGACTGTAACAGAAACTTTTCTTTCTTGTAAATGTCTTAAGATTGGTTCTGATTTGACTAAGGAAAAAAACCTGATTGCTTTGCCAGGAACAGCATCCAAACCTTAATCCTGTCTGGCTTTTGACTTTATAGCAGTTTGTAGTGGGATACAGCTTATATCCACATGATTAGAATTAGCTATATTAAAATCTCTTATGTGTCCTTTCCAAATTCACTTTGCCCAAAGAACCAGTAAACTACAAATGGCCCAATGCTTGCAAAAAGAATGTAATTTGGTCTGTCTGTTCTATTCAAAGTAAATATTGATTTAATATTTAATAGATTTAATCTTATATACCTCCACATAGTGCTTTACAGCACTTTCTGGGCAATTTAAAATGTAGAAGCATTATTTGCATATTGCCTCCAATCAACTGTGTCCTCATTTTATTGACCTTGGAAGGATGAAAGGCTGAGTCAATCTTGAGCCTCTCAGGGTCGAACTCCAGACTGTGGGCAGTTTGCCTGCAATACTGCACTTTAACCACTGTGCCACCTAGGCTCCTACAAAAAGGCCTACATTAATTGGAAAGTAAATCAGAGTCCTGATATAATTTACCCAATAATCCTTAAGATCCAAATAATGTAATGGGTCTTCATTTATTTAAACTTTTAACGACTTTATACATTTTTAGTGAAGTATTTTCCTAGAAATAGGATGCAAAGAAAAACATGGAATAATCGGAAGTTGAAGATCCAAACCAATTCTAATTCTAGAATGTATAGTAATGGCCTATATGAATTAGGCAGGCAATGTCTGGAAAGCCAAAAGATGAAAGCAAAAGGGTAGGGAGTTCTGTATCCCTTTGCTGTCACCTAATGGTTATCTAGATTTTTGTAGCCCCAAACTGAAAACAGTTTTAAGTTGGGCGTAGTTTTAAAAGCTTTAAAGCTTTTAATAATAGCACTATGATGAGGAAAGGGTTCTTTTGTGTTATCTATTTATCCAAACACAAAATTATTTGGCAACAGTGATAAGGCAGCAAGAATACAATGACTTTCCTTTAATAGCTCATTAAATTGCTGATTGCCTGTGGAGGGAGACGTGCAGTTATGGTCAAACACCAAGTCCTATTATATAGTAGCAGCCTGGGCTGTCCTTGGGCTGGGTGGGGTTGAATCACTGCAAAGCAAACAAACATTTTAATCCTGGAAAATACAAACGCTTAGACTCCATAAAGCTCTTAAGTAACTTTTAATTTCACAGCCTTAGAGAAGCTAATATTGCAGAGCACAAAAGGTCAGAGATAAAGAGGCCTACCAGGTGCTAGAATAAACATTTATGGTTTATAGAAGAGCAGTGCTTGGCACATCTGAAATTATTTACTCTAATGTACAAGCTGAGAGTGAAATTAATTTCATGCAGCTGTATTGAAAGGACCGTAGGGACATTACTAGCATCAGTAATATTTCTACCTCTGCTATGTGTCTAAGGTAACTTACCAGCTAGTGCGCTTACATTAATATAGTAATCTTTAGCATATTTCCACACAGCTCAAGAAAATAAACTGCCCTAGAATTCATCACAGAATCAAAAGTCCAGAAAGAAGCAGATCAAATAATCATGTCCAACATTTCACAGTTGCACAACGTTCTTCAGAGATATTTGGTTACAGAGATATTAATCAGATTAAGACAAAAAACAGACAGGGTCTTTTCTGGGGGGCTTTCAATGGGTGGCAACCAAGGGTCACCTATATATCATTACTGGATGCTTTTAGGAACACTAAATACCTATTAATTTTTTTTTTTAGATTTATTCAAAATGGTTTAATATTTTGTTCCAGATTTTAGTTGTGAATTTTATTTTAAGGCTGTAGTTTGAATTACTGATGTTATATCTTTTATCTATTAATTTATTATTCCTGTGGCTGTAGTGGTGCCAGTGGTTATTGGCACACCATTTGGACAGCACTTAGAAAATCTGGGCATTAATAAAATTTCCATCTGCCAATTGCAAAAGGCCACGTTGCTTGGATCCCCACATATACTACACCAATACATTACAACATCCTAGAGTCTTGGGGAGAACTTGATGCATATGATGGCCAACACTAGCTAAAGAACTGCAGCTATACCTTCACTTTGTTGTGTGTATAACAGTAATAATAATTTGCATGCCACCCAACTCAATGGCTCATATCAAATAAATATTACAATAAAAAATTGCAACAATATCTATTCCTGCGCTGTTTTTCTGCTCAGAGGATCCCATAGTGGTTTATAGTAGTACTCCAAGAATGTCTTAAATAAAATGAACACAACAGAAACAACAGTACAAACAATTAAAAAGTTTTGTTTTTAAAAATAAGTAATAGAAAGGCTTTAAATGGTCTAGCAAATAAGTTGCTATTATCCCATTAATATAGTAGTAAAGAGTAAGTATGAAATGTGTGGATTAGGCAACTTTCCCTTGGAGAAAGATTCATAAATGATCCTGAAAAGGCTCTATACCTGGATACCACACTAAGAAAAAAACATTCAGAGCCTTTCCAATTGAATTTACTGCATTAGTTTAATAATGTAAAGGAAAGCAACATTTTACATACCTATATCTAGAATACCTAGAATAACTAAAAAGGCTTAATAGGAAATGGGTCAGTGATGCCCATCGGTCTTAATCCAGTTAAAGTCATAGGTAACATACCAAGAAGCCAGCTGAAATTAGGCTCTCCTGGTAACTAGCAAAAATCAGGAATGTTCCAAATTATCAACTTGTTCTTTCAAATAAAATGATAACTTCATCCAGTACAAGCCAACTTCTTAATTCCTAGGCATAAGAATCATTTATCCAAAGTACTTCTTTTTTATCTGGATTTAGCTTTGGTTACTGTCCTTCATCCATTTTATCCCAGTCTCAGAGTTTCTCTAAAGGACTCCCATAGCTTTCCTCACTTAGGTGGATAGGAGAGACAGAGCTGTCCTATATTAAAGAACCTGAATAGCAAAACTCTGGACTGCCAGTCCCAGTGACTTTATGTACAAATTGGACAGGAAAGGAGAAAAAGGAGAGAAATACAAAATTCCTAAATCCAGCACACCAAGGAGGAAAACAAAAATATTCCATTCTGCTCTCTGCTGGTAGTCCTATGTGGTAATACCCTACTCCCTGACTACTGAACTGAACCATTCCAGTAATGTTGCCATCATCAAAGACTACTAATATTTAAAAGAAACAATATAGATTTGTATATAGATTATGACATTTTCCTGATAAATCAAAGCAGTTTTGACTATTTATAGGTGATTATGATATGCATGCCAATAACTGAGAGTTTCTTTTGAGAGTGCTTATATCTCTCCAGCACCTTGTTCAAGGAAAAAAAACTGGCTATAATACAATGGCCATGAGTTGACTAAAAATTAAGCATTTCATCATTCTACTTTACTGGTTCAGAAGAGTTCATGTTACATCTTTATTTAAAGAAATGTACATGAGAAGTTTGTATATACAGCATATGCAAATAAATGTGTCTATTTTAAGGATATTGACTTTTGTGTACTCTCTCCCTGCATGTTTACAATAGCTATCTGCAAAAGCACATCTGCTGTTTTGGAATGGAGATAAAGATCATTGTTGTACATCTCATGAATGTTATTACCCACATGGTTTAACTGTGAATAACTTATATATCTAATTCCATCTTCCATTCCTGATCTAACAATGATCTACACAAACCTGATGCCTCTGGTTTTGTATTGAGAAAGTACCACCTCTGCAATCATCAATAGCACTCTGACAATTGCTCTGGTCCAAGGTCAATATATATTCATTTATACTAAGTGAAAATATGAGACCCACGGACTGTTATTAAGGTAAAAAGGAAAGCTGAATTAAATTACAGAGAATACAACATTAATATGTATCTCAAGCATTAGCTACAACTAACTTATATAACCATGGTTTTCCAACAAACATTTAAATTGCACGCTCATAAATGGAAAATATTCTCCTCAATTCAGTTTGTTTACATTCTAGGAGATTGATTCATCCAATACAGTTAACATGGGATAAGTGAAAACCTCTTAAACACAGAGCATTTTTCATCAGTAAATTCATTCCTCTAAAAGGCAATGTCTTTCATCAGATACACATTTATGACGGTTTTATCACATAAATGAGTGAAAGAAATGAGTGGGTCTGCCTCACTCTAGATCAACAGATTGATTCAATACAATGATAAATATAATGCAGTGTTTAAATGCACTATGCTTTTATCACATTCAAAGTAATCAGTTAAGAGGTTTTCATATATGTAAGATGAGATGATGAGAATAAATTGCTCTTAACAACATACCCTTCTTAGTTATTATTTATGATGAACTAATGCTTAGAAAAGTTCAATTAAAAAAAAGTTTAGAGCTTCATCATATATCCATGCCTAAAAATGCATAGTGCAGCTTTAAAAATTGATTTATAGATAATGTACAGACTTCAACTGAATTTTCTAAGAAAATTTCACAATTACCTTTTGCTCAAAAATGTATTTATAAAATTTAAATATATATTCTGACAGCAGTCTGTAAGCATATATATTAAGTGATACATAGATACTAAATACTACTGAATTTGTTTCCCAAAGAAGCTGACTAGAGAGTTTGTAGCAGAAATTATTTGATTCTTTACACAGCAAGTGTGTTACCTCTTACCACTATATGTTGGACTGTCTGAGACATAATCTGCACCTCAGGTCCTATCTAATAAGGTAGACCCCTGCTTCTATGGATCCAGTGCGTAGTCCCTGTTGTGCTGCTACAATCAAGGCTTTAATGCTATCTTAGTTCATCCCTTTCCAGTCATTGGTAGGATTTGGATTTCCCAATGTCTGCTAATAGGTACCACTTTGATGGAAAGGTAACAGCGTTCCATGAGCCTTTGACTATAGCCAAGCTGATCACATGACCATAGAAAATCTTTCAGACAATTCTGGCTGACATGACTGGACAGGGAAATCTTTTTGCTACCTTTTCTGGTACATCCCATACACAATCTTGTTTTTCCACGGCGCTTCATCTGTTTGTTCTTCATTTCTATTGCTACCTCAGGCAATGAATGAATGAATGAATGAATGAATGAATGAATGAATGAATGAATTTAGCTGCCTTACAATTGTTTCCATCTTCCCAAGGAAGTGATACTTACAAATTCCAGTCCAGCAACAGAGTTACCAATGCACAGTTGTCTACAGGGTTAATTATTTCACTGAAGTTATTTAAGATGTAGGAGTGGATATACTGACATTAATATATACATTTTTATATATGTATTTGATTTTTCACAGGAAATGCTCATTCTATTCTTACAGTCATTAAAGGACTCGGTAAAGTCTAATAAAATGAAAGTTTATTTGTGGAAGAGATCTGTTGGTAAGAAAGGAGAAAAAAACTGAAGAAAAGTTTGAATGTATTTTTTCTCTTAACAGTTTTGAAAAATCAAGATTTCTGTCTGGGATTTCTGTCTGGGATGTCTCCTTATCTAAGTGGTAATAAGAAGCACAACAATTTTTTAAAAAATTAGATACACATATATATATGGCCAATCTGAATTATAATGCAAATAACCCTAAATTTGATAAAAAAATTAACATCAGCTTTTCCTTGTCCATATATCATATTTCCCCACAAGCTGTAGATTATCTCATAAAGACAACAAATAAGCAGAATTTACCTTAATTCTCCATATAGGTTATTCCTTAACACTGAAATGTAGTTGGCTGTGACTGATGGACAGTCAAGTTGCAAGGAATGATTAGAGGAACCATTTCAAAAAATTCAATGTTAAATCTGGAATGAGCTTTACATTTGTGGATGTTGATAGATTAAATATTCAAATTACTGTGATCGGTTTTCTCCCAGCACATTTAAAATGAGGGCTATCAGTTTGTAAGTTCAGCAGCTGTCAATGCCATGGAATGGAAAGATGGTTAGTTACTTCTGATGGTCTCAATTCATACTGGGAGAGATGCTAAATATCAAGTTTGGGGACTTGGCAATGCTATTTCTCCATCAGAGCCAATTTGATCTAGTGGTTAAAGCAATAGGAGACTGAATACTAGTCCCACCTTAGGCATGAAAGTTGGTTGATTAACTTTGGACCAGTCAATCTCTCTCAACCCATGACATCAGATTCTGGCAACAAGGTGCTCAGTCAATTCCTATTGCAACCAATGGTTCAACCTTCAGTTGGTCTAAAAAAAAAAAAAAAAAAGATTCTGCCCTTGTGGGGAGGGGGACACTAGGTCCCTAACATTTTGGGCACCAGGGACCAGTTACATGGAGAGAGGTTTTTCCACAGACCAGAGGGGTCGTGGTTTTGTGTGTTGCCTGCATCCCGCAGATGGGGCTTTGTTTGTGCAGCCCAGTTGCTGGCATGCTGTGGCCCATTACCAGTCCACAGACCGGAAATTGGGGACCCCTGCACTAGGAAAAATAAAATACTATTTCTCTAGCATCCTTAATATATATGTCTGTTCCCACACTCAAATTGCTAATCCAATATATTTCATTTATAGACATCTGGACTGAGTGGAATTTGATCAGGTCACTGAAACTATATTCTCCCGTCCCTAGAAAATGTCTGCTGCCTTGGATCTACATTTAAACAATTCTTCCTCTTTCTTCATTTCCCCATTGCAATATCTGGTGAACAATCTATTCAATAGCATTTTAGACTACCAAGCAAATGATAAAGCCCTTGCTTTTTCTGGCAAATTTGGTCCTCTGGTACCTGAGCAATAAGCTTCTTTTTGAGGGCTTTTAGAGGGCTTTTAATTTTTAAACTCAAATTTTGTCTTATAAGAAGACATGACACAGACTACTAATACCTTTATTAAATATTCTGTAATTTCAATACTCAAACTTCTTAACTAATATATTTATATACTTTAAGTTTAAAGTACCTTCTAGCAAGATTCACTTTGGCAAATACAGTACTAAAGTTGTTTTCTCCCTTCTGTTATTCTTCCTGTTGAATGTTCTTTTGCTATGCTTTTTTGTGTCTTTTGGGAGCTTTGGCTCTTCTATTTTTCAAATCTTAATTTGCACTATTTGTTACTGAAATATATTTAATAATATCTAACAATGTTACTTAAAATAACACTTCTCTGAGGTGCTTGGCAATCCTTAAGATCAACTAAGTCACAAGGTTGCCCACAGCTAAACAGATTAAACAGCAGTGAAGCCAAACGAGGCTAAGAAGAGTAAAGAATAAAAAATCTGTGTCAAGAATCAGCAACAGCCACAGGAAAGGAGTATTAAAAATGACACAAATATCCATGTTAATGTCATTCTAAACAGGAGATGCCAAATACCATGCAGCTGTGTGAGATGTTTTGGATGGCTCTAATAAACAGATTTTCCTCTCTTTAAATCTTACAATTTCTTCCCTAAATTGTCCCCAAAAGTATTTTGATACCAAAGATTAATGGCTGAAATGAGCTAGCTATCTACATTCTAAAATAAATTAATAAATACATTTTTTCTAAATTTTCCCTATTTCTGATTGTGTAATGAGCAATTCTAATTTTTTATCTATTTCTGAGTAAATCCAGAAGTACAGGTTGTCTATTTGTACTGGGCATTGAAGGACAACAAGAAGATCTGCTATGAAAGCTACCATCAGACAAGCATGGCTTGAGCCCATTCCAATAAATTAATTTGGGTAAATGTCTCAGGATCCTCCCTAATTCATATGATAATAAGGAAGTGGAACCTATTCAAACTTGCAAGATTCTGTTACTGTAGCTGTGACAATAAAAGGAGTTCTAGACCTCTATGGCACTGGTTTCTTACTCTCATCTACCTCTGTCGGACACGTTAGGAATATCTTCCAAGGCAGAACAAGGAACAATGAGTTTCTATTACGAGGAAGCAGATTTTAGTTGGAATGGTAATAGTTGTTCAGCAAAAACACAGACTGCCTTGGGAGATGTCTACTTCGCTAGAAGTCTTTAAGCAGATTTGCAGTTTTACATTATTTTTTATCAAATATATAAGGGCACCTGTCTCCATAATAACTGTGAACATTATTAAAAAAATAGTTTAGAACAATATGAAACAAGAGAGTGATAAATGGCCAAGAAGAATACGTTTAGCATCAAATATTCTCACAAGGGTCCCACAAGTTGAAGGCCTGGGGAGAAGAACTATGTTTAATGTTGGAGTAGATGGTACATTCTACCATCTCTTCCAAAAAGATTTTCCATTCTATAATTATTGAAGTGAATATAATATACTATATTTAGTATATTTAGTATGCACACCCAGGTCAGGCACCAAAATTTAAAAACAAAGTCCATATCTCACTAGCATCGTTTTTCTGAGTCAACATGGATGATGATAACACTGATAACATAAGCTTCTTTTGCTGAGATCATCTCTCAGCCTTTGAGTACTTACAAATGTATTTAAAAAACATGTTTATTTTAAGAAAATGTCCCTATTAATATATTGCTCAGTTCTGAAAGGCAGAAGCTGTTCTGGTATCTATTCAGATTAGAACAAGACTACAGTTAGATACTTACATCTTTCGATATTCAGAGCACAGTATATACTTCACTGAAAATGGAAGTTTTGCTCCTTGGAAAAAATACAATTGACATGATAACAGCTGCATGAAGGGGGTGGGAAGAGTTTTTCCCACTGAGAATTCCAAAAGCCAGCAGCTGTTGATACTGGCTTGGATCCAGAAAATCACATAAAGAATTTCTCCCTCCCTCCATGCAACACCCCTCAGAAAGCTTCTTCAGAAACTTTGAGGAACCTACTGAAATTTAGGGAGGCTTAATAGGGATTAAAATCTTACTAAACCACAAGAGGATAACTTTCTTATGAAAGACACTTCTTCTCAATTTTAGATTTAGATGTTATGTATTTTTATTTGAATTCACATATCCTGAGGAGTGAAACATAAAAAATTATTTCAAAGAAACATTTCTAAATGTAGTAATCAGATCCAAGAAGTGGCCATATGAACCAGATTTAATTTTCAATGATATTGTGCATTTTAGCATATTATTTTAAATGATACAATTCAATATTCATATTGCAACTCAATTCTGCTTTCTGAATTAATCAAACAGCAGCAGAAACCTCAGGTTTTAGGCATGGAACATAATCCATTGAGAATTATTTCATAAAAAAACATGGCATGGGAATTCTGAACAAAAATTATGTTCTTCAATAGTAACAAATGTATTACTATTAAATATGCTAAGAATATTCTGGAATGAACAAGAATCCTCTATAATTAACTATTTTAATTCCTACAGAAATAAGATTTTGCAAGGAATATTTCAGCGAATATAAGGTGTAAAATTAGCACAGATGTAGGATAAGTGTCTTTGGTTAACATTTCAACTTTCACTTCCAAACTAATATGTGAATTAAAAATTATTTATCATTTGTACCTCTCCAAATTCTGCAAGGCAAATTTCCAAATATTTGTAGAAAAACACACCACTAGTGAAAACTGCAAAACTATAAACTATACTGCAAACTATAAAATGCAGTATAATAAAACCAGCTTATAAAATGAGCACTCCAAGAAAAAAAGGGGGCACATAAAAACCAGGAGAAAACAAAGACAATATTTGAGGGAAGACTAAAATTGACAAATGCTGGTTATAGAATTTAAATTATTTATTTACTGTGTAAGTTTTAGAAACTTCCTCATTCCAACAGATGCAAATATTCAAGATGATTTTAAAAAAAGCTTGAATGTGCCTGCCACAGTAGAAAATAAAAAGTATAGACTAGAAGATTTCATGAATTATGAACATGTGAATGTAGGCATTAACTGCACATAACATATAATTCAAAAAGAAAGCAAAAGCATACAAAAAACATGTATCCTGACTCATGTTTTACAGAGAAACCTCAGGAAAAAGAAATTGAGCTATTTCCATCCAAAGGCACATAAAAGGTTTTGTTTTGTTTTTTTGCCAGGGACGCAGAAAACTTTTTGTTTCCCATTACCACAACAACCTGACCAACGTTTGGTATTAAGAATTTTGATTTCAGGGGGTGTCTGAAAACAAAAAGAGGGCCACTCACATCCTACTCCTCTTGGGTAAAAAGTAATTTGGGCATTCCTGATCATTTCCTGCCTCTGTACTTCTACTTTTTCAGATATTAAATATAAAATAAGCCAATAAAACAGCCTTAGCCAAAGAAACCTGCAAAGTTTTAAGAGTGTAATGTGATTTCCCTCCTCCCACCCTCTTCTGTGTGTATTGTTAATTTTAATTATGCATTGTAGAAATAAATATCTAAGTGGCAAAGATGGTATCAGCAGGCAGACAGCAAGCAGGCAGAGCAGCAGGAGGGGAACAACACTTGTACACCTGTTCCACTCACTTTAAGAGAATAAGGCAATCAGAAAAGTGTGGTAGTTTCTGAATGGCATACGCTTCTTATCACTCAATTTAACTTCTCTGAGTTTGCCTTTCTAAAGGAAAGACAAACATAAGAAATGGCTGCACAATACCTAAATATACATGGCTTTTGAACATCTACATAACCAGTTATCAAAAGACCAGCACACTGAAACAACTTTCTTCTCCACATGCTCTCCACATCTCTGATACTCAAGTATGAAAATATTAAGAAGTGTGTTTATTGAAAAACTAATTTTAAAGGGATGTGTTGTCCAAATAAGCCATGACACACTATTTTTTTTTTTTTTTTAAATGTCAGGTCAATAGACATTGCACAAGATTGCTTCTCTGATTTCCTACAACTGTTTTTTAAGATTCACAAATATTCCTCTCATCTTCTTCTTCTTGTTGTGCCATATCCATTATCGGACTTTGGCGATCATGTTGGCGATCCTGTTTTTATCAGCAGCCGCACAAAAAAGTGCTGCTGAGTTTTGTCCAAACTCACATTTTGAAGCCATGATATTCTTCTTCTACCTGGATCTCCTTTGCCTTCAATCTTTCCCTGGATGATTAAATGGAGTATGTTGTATTTTTCTGGGTGCGCATCACATGTCCAAAATATTCTAATTTTCGTTTTTTAATTGTTTTGATATTTTCCTTTGCTTTCCCAAGTGGCTTATCACCTCATTTCTGATCTTGTCAACCCAGCTTATACGTAACAGCCACCTGTAAATCCACATTTCAAATGCTTCTAGTCTCTTCAGATAGCCTTCTGTCAGAGACCAACTCTCTACTCCATAGATCAGGATAGAAAAAATATAGCATCTGACAAACCTGATTTTCAATCTTAAACTTATGTCGTGACTGCAGAAGACCTTTTTCATTTTGAAGAATGCTCTTCGAGCATTCTCTATCCTTGTCTTTACTTCAGTGGTCGTGTCCCAGCTTTCATGTAAATTTCATGTAAATTCCTCTCATGCAATGTATTATTTAGAAATACTATTTATCTACAAAGACAGTTAATTATAGATCTTATGAGACTTACAATGAAGCAATGTCTACAGGATATAAGTTTATTGAAGGATGATTGGTTCTTCAAAACTAGCTATTTTGGTCCACAAATAAACTTCTGCTGCATCCAAGATGGAGAACAATGGATAACTTTGCCATAGCCTAACCCAGTAAGCTATGTGTTGCTACATTTCATGAAATATTCTATGTATTTCATTAAATCACATTAACTTTTAAGAATTTCATAAAGTTATCTATGAACATCATGCACATCCATGGGCCAAGTGCTTACTCTGATAGGGTAGAACTATTAAATTTGGCTATGCTACAGATTTCATAGAGGAGATAAGGAAAGAAGAAAATAAAGACAAAATAAATGAACAAGTTGCAGCCTCTCCATCATCAAATTTTGTCACAATGAAACTGTTTCTCCACCTAGCAAAAGGGATAATAAACAATCTTTTTTCTTCTTATCTTGGAAGAAAAGAGATTCTTTAACTCCTAATAAAAACTGCTAAGTCAACAAGCAAAGGGAGGTGATAGATATGCAAGTGAGTTGTTGACTATGGATGAATGTATATGCATTCATGTGTGGGGAAGCACACTGTGTTTCCATGCGTAAATGTGTATCTAGTTAAATCAAATTTTTATTAAGGTTAAAAAAACAGCAAAAGAAGGTAGGGGTACAATTACATAAAGAGTAAAAAATAATGAAAAGTTAAAAGATATAAAACAAAATTATGTACAAAAGCAAAAGTCTAAAGAGAATCTAAAAGGGGAGAGCACATTAGATGGGTGTAGAGGAACTTAAAGGTAGTAAATGACAGACTAAATGTATCACAATACAGAGTACTCTAGAATGATGAACTAGATGCTCATCAAAACTAATTTTTGGCACAGGATGGATTGTAAGTGTTGCTATGTAGAATCTGGAAACATTATATGTCAGTGATGGCGAACATTTTAGAGACCGAGTGCCCAAACTTCAACCCAAAATCCACTTATGTATTACCGGGTGCCGGGTAGCCGTGGCCCGCTGGGTGGGCGTGGCTACAGTGTTCATGGCAGATGGGTGGCCGTGGCCAGGGTGGCTGTGGCCAGCCTGATGTTGCTTGTGGGGACGCCTGTGGGGGCCGGGCAGGATTGGGGAAGATCCAAGGGTCTCTGGTGGGTGGGGCGGTGGGCAGGAGGCTCATTCTATGGGGTGAGGAGAGGCAGGGCGGGGGTGCCATGTCGCAGGGCAAGGCGAGGCAGGGGTGGCTGCTGCCTGACACCATCGGCCCCCGCACAAAGAGGCCAGCAAGCGCATGGGTGCTGAGATGCATCTGGCCACGTGGGACCTCAGCGAGTTAGCGGGCGGCTGGTTGAAGAGGACGGTTTCCATCTCTGGGGCATGGCGCACGTGCCCACAGAGAGGGCTCTGAGTGCTGCCTCTGGCACGTGTGCCATAGGTTCGCCACCACTGTTATATGTTATAGCAAGATTAGTATCAGAGAACAGCAAGGAGGTGTAGCATTATCCTGTGTGTCCTGGGTATTTCTTATCTTAGAATACAATAACAGTGAGATGAGGCTAGTATGAATGTCTCTATAATAAAGACACTGGAGAAGTACATACTCTGCTATTTTTGTGTGTCCAGAGTCACAGGAATGTTATGTCTATAATGAAATAACTGGAGAAAAATATGTGTTTCGTGTATGTATGTGCATACGGTCCCAGCTGCTGTACCTCAAAACAAGATGTGCCCCTTAACCCAAAGGACTTGGCTATTCCTGCTGTTATTCTTTTAAAAGAGCCCTCCCAGGCCTGGGTCAATTTAAGAACTTTTTTCCTCCATCCAAACTAGTAGCAAATCAAATAAAAAGAATCCTAGAAGAAATAGATTATAATGATAATTGAAATCCTTTCCTGTCATGCTTCAGGCCTGGACATGAGATGTCAGCACCAGTTACTCTGGTGGACAACATGTGTTCAAACCTTGATGAGGAGTACACCTTTCAAGGTCCTATTCAAACCTTGATGAGGAGTACACCTTTGACTATTGTATCCTTCCGACACCTGCAAAAAAGGGAGCTGGGGCACCATATTAAAATGGTTCTTTTCCTGTATGAATGCATAGAATAGAATAGAATAGAATAGAATAGAATAGAATAGAATAGAATAGAATAGAACAATAACTATATTGTCAGTTTGAATGTACACTAATCGGCATACATTAAAATGAAATTTCGTTGCATACAGCTCTCAAAGGGTCACTATCTCCGATATACACTACATAAATATGACAAAAATAAATAAGTAAATACAGAATTATGCATATTCTTACATATATTATATGACACAGTCTAGTTTGGGTTATGTATACATGTGCATTGCGAGAAAAATGAATCTTACGTGTTTACCAGATGGATGGAATAGGGAACAAAACCAGTGGTGGGATTCAGCTGGTTCGTACCACTTCAGCAGAACCGGTAGCTAATTTTTTGTTGCCCAAGCCCAGAATGGACTTCCGGAAGTGGCATCCACACAGAGAAATGATTGTTCACATATTTGAATCCCACCACTAAACAAGACTATTACAGAATCGAATAGTCAGATAGTTACAATCACGGTCATTGGTAGATAATACACAAGCATTTCAGTTTGGACTTCAAAACAGTTTGATGTGCTCTCCAATATTGTTTAACATAAACGTGAAATCACAGGGAGAATCATCTTTAGTTCAGCATGAATTGTCCTCAATATTCTGTTGTCAGTGAGCTATATAGGCTCGGCAAGGATTTCACAGAAATCTGAACTGGTGCCTGGAGTCTTTGAGAATCTAGATAGGGCAATGCAAACTTTGATTAAATCCCAACCATCAGGCAATTAGTAATGTTAATCCCATTAGCAGTCTGGAGGGAATACAAATTGATTTAGGTTCTTGCTGAAACTGCAAGTGGAAACATGGACAACAGGGTTTTCACTCAGCTTCAACCAGTGCTCCAATTATAACTACAGGCAATTTTGACTTCCAACCATTCAAATCGTTTAAAGTTACAATGGTACTGAAAAAAATGACATGACTGGTTTTCACACTTACAACTGTTACAGCATCCCCATGATCACATGATCAAAATTCAGGTGCTCGGCAACTGGCATGTTTTTATTGTATTTATTTGTCAGCTTCTGACAAAGTCAATGGGGAAAGCCATATTTGCTTAATGACCACATGATTCACTTAATAACTGCAATGATTCCCTTAACAACTGTAGCAAACAGATCGTAAGATGGGGTAAAACTCATTTAACAGCTGTCTCATTTAGCCACAGAATTTTCAGGCTCAGTTGTGGTTATAAGTCAAGGACAACCAGTATACTAGGACCAGGGTTCTCTGAGAACAGTAACTAATGAATTGATCGCAGCTTGATTGGACTACTGTGGTATCAATTTTGGAGATGATCTAGAAGATCCAACTAGTACAAAGCATGGCAACTAGACTACTGGCAGATCAATCTCCTACTGCTGCCATTAGGCTTTAAGCCCAATACAAAGTGATTATTTATCTTTAAAGCTTTAGATAAACAAAGCTTCAGGATACATTAGACTAATTCAATCTGATTCTCTATATAAGACATTTAAAGAGAGGCTATTGAGGCAATCCTCCTCATTCAAAATCTCACAGGTTGAGGGCCAGATTTCACTTTAGAGTGCGTTATAAATATTGTGAAACAAAATATTCAAAATAAATTCATGGCATTATGGAAGATATACATTTCAAATGTCTCAATTAAAGAATAAAACAGATTCAGTAAACATGTGCACACACATTGCCTTATACAGACACTTCTATTTAAAATGTTTCTTTCCTACCTATACAAATTAGACTATTAAACCAGGAGACCAACCTTTAGTCCTATCCTTAGGACAAAGTCAGCTGAGTGGCCGTGGGCCTGCCACTCTCTCTCAGCCCTAAGAAGGAATCAATGGCAAACCACCGCCAAAGAACCTTGCCAAGGAAATTGAAGGACATCTAGGGATCATAAAGTGACTAAAAGGCAGCAAAAAAAAAAAAAACCTCAACCATTTTGGGTGTGGGCATTGAATACACAGAATGTAATATGTATTTATAGATTAATGAATGCATTATCTGTATTGTAGTCAATCACCAAATTTAAGCATAATTTTATGACCAAAGTTATAGAATGCTGAGACAGCAATGCAGCTAAACAAATGGTACACAGCAAAAAGAAAGCAAATTAAAAGACTGAAATAAGCTAGATATAAGGTGTATAAAACAATTAAAACTTTAGGACTATTTTACTATTAAATGAAGACAATCCTACATTCCTATGTAAGAGCATCCTGAAAAATTCTAGCAGTAGATTGCATCACCTTAGAACAGATCACCTTATTTCAGTATTTTGGGATTTCCTTTTCACTATCAACAGCCTGAAAAGATCAGGTAAACATATGTCTTGTGGCAGCTAAGAAAATCCAAACAATGCAGATGTCATTTCCATTTGGCAACAAAATATATTAATTTCAGGGTAATTTTTACACATTGAAATTATTACATTCTTACTAACTTAAACCATGTTTTTATTTTGAATAGAAGTCTAAGTGATTCTAACCCTAACCTACTCCAGTATTCTACCAAGACATGAAGATCCATGATCAAGGCAATATTTAAATAAATAATACAAGAAATTGAGTCCCCTATATGTTGGAAGGTAAACAACTGGAGAAAACCAGCAGGGGAATATGGGGAGAATTGATGCTTATTACTATATGTGGCTCCTATGATTAGAGGCAAAAGGAACAGATACATATGCAAAGGGGCGTTGTCTTACCTGAACGCCTTTTCTCAGCATGATGGAGAATCCACGAATGGGTTAAATGTGCTCTCCTGCCCAATTAGACTAAATCAGCCAAGTTGCCACACCCAGCTGGGCTGGGTCACACCCCAGTTTCGAAAAGGGCGAAGCAAATGACTGTATGACGTGCAGGCTCCCAGATCCCTGACACTGGACCTGACTGCGGACAAGGGATGGGAGTGGATTCTCCATTCTGAGAAAAGGCATTCAGTAAGACAATGCCCCTTCTCCAGCATGAATAATGGAGAATCCACGAATGGGACTTACCAAAGCCCTCTACTCCCAATGGGTGGGAAGCAGGCTGGGCCTGTGTCATTGTCACCGGCACTACCTGCTGTAACACTCGTCGGCCAAAAGAGGCCTCCACAGAAGCAAACTTATCAAGCTTGTAATGCCGCACAAAAGGGGAAGGCGAGGACCACGTTGCCGTCCTGCAAATATCATGCATGGACGCTTGTGTAGCCCATGCAGCAGATGTACCAGCACTACGGGTGGAGTGTGCTGTCAGATGACTTGGAACCGGCAAGGAGTGCATCTGATATGCCTCTGCTATACAGGCCTTGATCCACCTGCCGATGGTAATAGAAGAGACCTTCTGGCCCTTAGAGGCAGGTTGGAATAAAACAAAAACGGCTTCCGACCTGAGAAAAGCAGCTGTCCGCCTGATGTAATAACACAATGCCCTGCAGACGTCGAGAATATGCCATTGCCGTTCCAAGTCATGAGACGGGTTAGGACAAAAGTCCAGTAACATGATTTCTTGTGACCTGTGAAACATGGTGTTAATTTTAGGAATTAAAGATGAGTCCAACCGCAGGACCACTCTGTCTTGGTGAAAGACGCATAAGTCTTCTCTGACAGAAAGGGCTGCCAGCTCCGAGATGCGCCTAGCTGAGGTAACGCAACCAAGAAGGCAACCTTGAGAGACAAGGAGCACAGGTTGCAGGTTCTGATGGGCTCAAAGGGTGACCCGGTAATGGCCTGTAGGACCCGCGATAACTCCCAAGTGGGATACCAATGAACTAAGGCGGTTTGCTGTTCATGACCCCCTTAATAAAGGAGCAGACCCTGGTGTGCTGGGCCAATGGCATCGAATTGTCACAGATGAACACCGTGGAGAGGGCTGCCACCTGTCTGCGGATAGTGTTGGGTGCTAGGCCTTTGTCCATGCCCTCCAACAGATAGACCAGGAGCCGTGGAATAGTCACCTCCAAGATGGCCAAGTGCTTTCGCTCACACCAGTGGCAAAATTTTTTCCATGTGGCGTCATAAATGCAATTCATCGCCGGCCTTCTATAGGCCTGAATCATTGAAATCACCCTTGATGAGTATGAAACCTGTGTTAAGAACCGGCATTCAGATGGCAGGCGGCTAACTGGAGCCACTGTGGATCTGGATGTTGTATGACTTCCTGTAACAGTGCTATCTGATCTGGAGGAATCCTCCATGGAGGAACTACAGCAAGGTTCACAAGATCCGCAAACATATGGTCGCCTTGGCCAGTTTGGGGCCACGAATATCACCTCCACCTGCTCCTGTAGCACTTTCCTGATGACTGCCGGAATCAAGGGGAGAGGGGGAAAGCGTATAGTAGTCCCCCTGGCCATGGGCTGCGAAGGGCATCCATTCCCTCCGCCCCCGGAGAGGGGAACCAAGAGAAAAACCGTAAAAACAGGTTGCAAATCGGAGGACCAAATCTTTACGAGATCTCCCTGAAGAGATCCGGATGCAGGTAGTCCACCTTTCGATTCGCCTCCCCAAGATGTGCTCGGCCTTCAGGGAGAGGAGATTCTGTTCTGCCCAGGCTCCCAACAACCGAGCCTCGGCTATGAGTGACCGAGATCAAGTACCGCCTTGTTGGTTGACATGGGCCTTTGTCGCCATATTGTCCGTGAGGACTAGCACATGGTGCCTCGCAAGGGCCAGGTGTATAGCTCTGAGCTCCAACCAGTTGATGTTGTGCTGCAGGTCCAACCGGGACCACCGGCCCTTAGCCAACTGAGATTGGAGGTGCACTCCCCAGCTGAACAGACTGGCATCCGTGGTCAGGGTTAGCCGGACAGGTTCCTTGAAAAGGGACCCTTTGGCTAACGCTGGGGAGGTCCACCACTGGAGAGATCTTAGGGTCAGAGATGGGACCCGTACCCTTTGGGTGGAAGAGCTTGTGCCCAGTCTTTGAAATGGGAGCAAGAACCATTGAAGGTGCCTGTAGTGTAGTCTGGCCCAAGGCACTACGGCAATGCAAGATATCATTTTTCCCAATAGTTGGAAAAGCAAAGCAGTGTCACTACACGCTCCCTGCGGACCTTGAGGACCATGGCTTGAATGCTGACCTGATGCTCCCAAGACAGATAGACCTGACAAAGGTCCGTGTCTATCACCATGCCCAAATATAGAAGGTGGGTTGAAGGGATCAGGTGACTCTTCCGCAAATTGATCGAGAATCCGTGGTTCTGAAGAGTCCCTAAAGTTAAGGCTAAGTCCGCCTGGGCGTTCAGAGTGGAGGACGACTGGGTTAAAATGTCGTCCAAGTAACATTAAATGTGATCGGTACTGATCTGAGATGTGCGGCGAGTATTGCTAGGACCTTGGTAAAGACTCTGGGGGCCGATGAGATGCCGAACGGTAGAGCCTTGTACTGATAGTGGCTGTTGGAATAACTGAACCTGAGAAATTGAAGGTAACCTGGATAGATTGGAATGTGAAGGTATGCCTCCATAAGATCTACCGAAGTCATGAAGTCCCCCTGTCAGACACTGGCCAGAAAGGATTGGAATGTTTGCATCTTGAATTTGCGATACGAGAAGTGGGAATTTAGACACTTGAGGTCTATTATCGCCCTCCAAACCCCCGAGGCCTTTGGGACAACAAAAAGAATGGAGTAGAACTCCTGACCTAGTTGACTTGTTGGCACCCTCTCTATGGCTCTTATGCTTAATAAATGTTGAATGGCATTTTCCATGAGTCCTTTCTTTACAGGATTTCTTGACAGGGGAAAGGAAATGAAACATCGGGAAGGTCTTGTCACAAACTCTAGAGACAGGCTGTCTCTGATGGTGCTTAGCACCCAAGCATCCGTGGTGGTGGTCTCCCACTGGTGGATGAAATATGTTAGTCTGCCACCTATAGGAAAGGTCCTCTCCGAGTCATTTCTGTCTTCAGAAAGGAAGGCCTCCCCTGCCTCAACAGGCCACTTGGTTTGGGCCTGTTGTCTGGGTCTGTACCTGTAGCCGGACCGGTCAAAGGAGCAGTCCGGCGCTGCCGAAAAGGTGCGGGAGGTGTTCCCCGGCACCAAGTCAGATCCCAACCAAAAAGAGGCGGCGGCCATACGGGAAAAAATGTCAACTCGACCTTTTGGAGAGGTGGTAGAGTACTCTCTGTTTCTCCCTATTCTCTACTAAGTATGGGGTGAGGGCCTCACTGAAAAGATGCCCTCCCTGGTAAGGGGCAGTGGCTACTCACCATTTATGTTTGGTGTCAGCTCTCCAATTCCTAAGCGAAAATAACTGATGTGCAGCAACGTTGGAGGCTATGGCACGGGCCGAAAATCTGGCCGCTTGAAGAGACACGTCTGCCATACATTCCAAGGCCGCCCTTAGCTTAGTTACATCCTGGTGGACTCTTACCTCCTCAGGGGAAATTCTAGTCTGGAGTTCATGGAGCCAGATCAGGGAGATCCTGGTTAAGAATGAAATTGAGGTGGACACTCTTATTGCCCATGCCAAAGCCTGGTGTGTCCTGTGGAGGAAAGAGCGTTGTCTTACCTGAACATCTTTTCTCAGCACGGAGATGGATAATCCACCAATGGGTTAACTCAATCCTCCTGCCCAATCAGATCAAGTAAGCCAAACTTGTCACACCTGTCCTGGACCAGTTGTTCCAGTCTCGATGAGAGCAAAGCTACTGGCTGACAGCATGACGTGTTCGCTCACAGAACCCAACCGTAGGCCTAAGGACCTAAATGGGTGGGAGTGGATTATCCATCTCCATGCTGAGAAAAGGCGTTCAGGTAAGACAACGCCCCTTCTCTAGCACAGGAGATGGATAATCCACCAATGGGACATACCAAAGCCCACTGTCCTTAAGGAAGGGAAATGGGCAAGTTTGGAAGTGTCACGGGGCACCACCTGTTGCAGAACCCTCCTGCCAAAGGAAGCCTGTCCAGTTTGTAATGTCGTATGAACAGCGAAGGTGAAGACCGCATGGCCGCCCTACACACCTCCTCGATGGAAGCTTGAGTGGCCCAAGCTGCAGATGTGGCTGACTACACACAGAGAGAGCCATGACCCGATGCGGAACCGGCAAGGAATCGGACTGACACACCCCTGCAATGCAAGCTCTTATCCACCGGCCAATCGTGGAGGCCGAAACCTTTCGACCCTGGGAGGAAGGGTGGAACAAGACAAAGAGTGCCTCAGAGCTGCAAAAAGCGGCTGTCTGCTTGATATAATGACAGCCCGGCGAACGTCCAAGGAATGTCATTGCCGCTCTAGATCATGGAAAGGATTAGAACAAAAATCTGGGAGAACAATATCCTGAGCCCTGTGAAACAGAGAGTTAACCTTAGGGACGAAGGTAGGATCTAAGCGAAGGGTAACACAATCCCAGTGAAAAATACATAAGTCATCCCGGACTGAAAGTGCTGCCATCTCAGAAATTCACCGGGCTGAAGTGATGGCTACCAAGAAGGCGACCTTGAGAGATAAGGATCTCATGTCGCACAAACTGAGGGGTCCGAAAGGAGCCTTGGTGAGAGCCTGAAGGACCCTAGGCAATTCTCACGAGGGATATCTGTGGACGACAGGAGGCTTAGTATTAGTTGCACCCTTGATGAAAGAACAGATCAAAGGGTATTGGCCCAGAGAACCAACAGTGTCGCAAGTAAGCAATGTAGAAAGGGCTGCCCCCTGTCTGAGCAATTTTTTAGGTGCCAATCCCCTATTCAAACCCTCAAATAAGTAATCAATAATATTTGGAATGGTCAAATCTGAGAAAGATAGGTGGTGAGTGGAACACCACCAGCAAAAATTCTTCCACGTGGCATCGTAGATGCGGTTGGTAGCCAGTCTACGAGATGCCTGGATTATGGAAATGACCCCTGGCGAGCAGGACTCCTAGGATAGGAGCGGTCACGTGCCAGACAGCTAACTGGAGCCATTGAGGATCCGGGTGAATCAGATCTCCCTGGGTTAGGGAGACACGGTCCGGAGGAAGTCTCCAACGACAGGACTGGGAAAAGATTGACAAGGGTGGCGAACCAAGGCCTCCGCGACCAGTAAGGGGTTATTAAGAGAACCTCCGCCCTCTCCTGCAGTAGTTTGCGGATGACTGCCGGAAGAAGAGGAAGAGGGGGGAAAGGCATAGAGGAGGCCCTCCGGCCATGGAACCCGAAGGGCATCTGCCCTCTCCGCCCCCGGAGCCGGGAAGCGCGAAAAGAATCTTGGCAGTTGTGTGTTTGCCTGGGAAGTCAAAAAGTACACAGAAAAAATACAAAATTTTAAGCATGCATTTTCAGTGTTTTCAACCAGGAAAATCTATTTCCAATCCTAAATTAATTAACATAAAGTAAACTAGTAATTAGTATAAAAATAGCTACTGCTAAATTCAAATGAATTTCTGCTAAATTCAAATAAATTGATGGCATGTATTAAACACTAATAATAAAATAATAGGATAAAGCTTAATTATGATTTATTAACAAGTTATAAATCACAAATACTTTGTTTCTTATCCTTCTGTATTTGCCAAATAATTTCAGAAAGAAAAATATCAGTTATGTATTTGTATACATAAATGAATTACTTCTTGATTGTGTACAAGAAAAATCAGTGCAGATAGATCAGCAAAATTTGGGGAAATGCAGGATATATTTATTTTCTTTTTTTCTCAATGTAAGGCTCTGTCAATATTTCATGCCTTCACATCCTCTAAGTATAACAGTCATATACAGGGATTTCTGGAAAATGTTTAATTATTTTATTTCGTTTAGACATTTGTAGATTCAGATCCTTCCATCTAGCAGAAGAACCTTTTATATAGTTACTGTGATATGAAATATTATCTTCCACTGGACTTAAAGAGCCTTATGCATTTCCTTCTTACAAATGTGAAATAACAAAATTGTTATATTATATTCAAGTTTTGCTTTCAGATTTATTTTTGAATTAAAAACATTATTTTAAACAAGCATGTTTAAATATTATATTCTAGTAATCAGTGAACTGAAATGGACTGTAATGAATTATTTTGCAAACCAGTAATATAAAATTTCCTTCAAAAAATAAACTCTTAAAAATAGAATAGCTGTAATTGTTAAGAAAACAGTGTTAAAGTAAATGCTTGGATAAAATCCCCAAAATGACAGAATTATTCCTGTTCAAATTTAAGGCTAGCCAATCACTATTATGGTGGTCCAAGACTACATGCCAGCCACAAATGTGGAGGAAATAAAATCTGAGGAACTATCTCAACCTTGTGTTCACACACACACACTCACAAATGCACGCTATCATACTAATTATAAAACACTGGAATGCTAAATTTAGAAGTAAATTAGCTTCTAAAGCAGTGGTTCTCAACCTGTGGTTCAGGACCCCATTTGGGGTCAAATGACCATTTCACGGGGGTCGCCAAACAAGGCTGTCTGCCATTTTTCCCCCTTTTCTCTGGCCACGCCCCTGGCACCCGGTGATGTATAAGTGGTTGGGGGTCACCACAACATGGGGAACTGTATTATGGGGTCGCGGCATTAGAAAGGTTGAGAACCACTGTTCTAAAGCAATGGCAAAATTTGGTCTTGGTACAAAATGAAGAAAGCAAACCAAAGAGTTCTGCCAAAATTAAATGTTTATAGAAAATATCTTCTTCCAAAAACCTAAATTACAATTTATATACTATCATCACTGACTGTACAGCACCAATATTAAATTAACTATTGCAAGCAAAGGCAGGAAAGCTTTATTTGATCTGCAAAATCATAAAAAGCTTCTGTTCTTACTGCAGCTCATATGATAAAACTTCTATTTGTACAAATATAAATGAAACTTAGAGAAAACAAAATCCTTGAACTAACATGATAAAATCTCAAGAATGTTCCAATGGTTACATGGTAAAGGTAAAAAATTATATTGAAAAATATTTGATTTGATCAATAGAGTGCATGAAGTATTCTCGGCTGAAATTGTTGTGATAGCATTATAGAAGGAGAAAATAATCCCAAATGAAAAAAAAGCAAAAAAAGATAAAATAGCTGTTGAACTGTAAGAACAAGAGAATTGTTTATGAATATTTCAGAAATCAAGGAAACCTTTCATGCAAAAATAGATTAGACAAAAAAGGCAAAGCTCTTCTGAAGAAAAAAAATACATAAAGATGTGGCACTAAAACATGAAAGAACTATACAAAAGAATTCCCAAATAAATGATATATACAAGTTTGATCATCGAACTAGAGCCAAACATTCTGTAAAATGAACTTAAATGGACCTTGGAAAATATTAGTAACAACCTAACCACAGAAGCTGATGAAATACCAATAGAACTTTTATAATCTTACAAGAAGATAAAGTTAAAGTGCTTCATATGGTTTGTGAGCAGTTTTAGAAAACACATCAGTGGCCAAGGAACCGCAAAAGATCAATTTATATTTTAATACCAAAAACTCAATATCAAAGAATGCTCAAACTGCATTCATCTTACATGCTAGCATTATAATATTCAAGATTTTGCAACCCAGTCTTCAATAATACAAGGAATGAGAACTATTTGGTGTTCAAGATGGATTCAGAAGAAGCAGAGATACCTGTCATCACATTCGTAATACCCTATGGGTAATTGAAAAAGCAAATGAGTACCAGAAAGATATCTATTTTTGCTTTATTGGTTATACAAATGCTCTTTGACAGTGTAGATTACAACTAATTATAGATAGCTCTTAAGAACATGGATATATCAATTTGATTCATCTATCTGTTGAAGAACAGTTTAGAATGGAACACAAAGCAAAGCAAAAAAGGAACAAAAATGGCCAAGGTGGATACACTGTCACCTTATTTCATTTATTCAAAAAATGTGACATAAGAAATACTGGACTAGAAAAAATAGTTGCTGTAATTAAAGATACTGAAAGAATGCTCAGACATTGTGAAGATACTGTTTTTATTTAACCCTGCTTACAGGAAAAAAATATAGATGTCAAACCATTATTCAAACTAAAAATATTAAGACTGTATAAACAGACAATGCCACCTTGATAAAAAAGGCAAAAAGCTGAAGTAATAATAGACATGACCTTCTTAAGCTGAAAAATTTACACTGGTGGCTACTGTAGCCCTGAAAAAATACTGTAAGCTAGACATCAACAGTACAAATTGTCAAGGTTATGATTTTCCTAGTTGTTACATGTGGTCATAAAAGGTGAACCCTTAGAAAAACTGAAAAAAGAAAAAGTTAAGGTTGTAAATGTTGGTACTGGAGAAAATTGCTGATAATGCTTTGGACCAGAAGAAGGACAAATAATTCAATGAGGGAAGTGGGTAGTGGGGTGCCCCAGGGCTCTGTTCTGGGCCCAGTGCTCTTCAACATCTTCATCAACAATTTGGATAAGGGAATAGATAGGGAAATCATCAAATTTGCAGACGACAGCAAGCTGGAAGGAATAGCCAACACTCCAGAAGACAGGCTTAGGATACAGGAGCATCTGGACAGACTTGAACACTGGGCGCTATCTAACAAAATGAAATTCAATGGTGAAAAAACTAAGGTTCTACATTTAGGCAAGAAAAACCAAATGTACAGGTATAGTATAGGGAGTATCTTGCTCAATAGTAGCAACTGTGAGAGGGACCTCGGAGTCCTAGTGGACAATCACTTAAATATGAGCCAGCAGTGTGCTGCAGCTGCCAAAAAAGCCAACACAGTGCTAGGCTGCATTAACAGAGGGATAGAATCAAGATCACGTGAAGTATTAAATACTTTACAATGCCTTGGCCTTGGTAAGGCCACACTTGGAATACTGCATCCAGTTTTGGTCACCACGATGTAAAAAAGATGTTGAGACTCTAGAAAGAGTACAGAGAAGAGCAACAAAGATAATTAGGGGACTG
The DNA here is from genome assembly GCF_016545835.1 of Crotalus tigris. NCBI lineage: Eukaryota > Metazoa > Chordata > Lepidosauria > Squamata > Viperidae > Crotalus > Crotalus tigris. Next base: position 25,404,342 of record NW_024096970.1, read on the forward strand.
GAGGCTAAAGCATGTAAGGAAAGGCTGCTGGGATTGGGTATGTCTAGTTTAATGAAGAGAAGGACGAGGGGGGACATGATAGCAGTGTTCCAATACCTCAGGGGCTGCCACAAAGAAGAGGGAGTCAAGCTATTTTCCAAGGAGCCTGAAGGCAGGACAAGAAGCAACTGGTGGAAACTAATCAAGGAGAGAAGCAACCTAGAACTAAGGAGAAACTACCTGACAGTTAGAACAATTAACCAGTGGAACAACCTGCCTCCAGAAGCAGTGAATGCTCCAACACTCGAAGTTTTTAAGAAGAGACTGGACAGCCATTTGTCCGAAATGGTACAGGGTTTCCTGCCTGAGCAGGGGGTTGGACTAGATGACCTCCAAGGTCCCTTCTAACTTTATTATTATAATTATTAATACTATATGAAGTAAAACTATACTGCCTATTGGAAGCACTAACAATGAAGCTAAAGCTTAAATGTTTTATGCTTTTAATACAAAGCAAAAGTCATTGAAGAAAACTCTAGTGCTTAGAAAAATTGAAAACAATGTTAAAAAGAAGCCAAAAGAAAACAAGGTGACTAGACTTTGTCACTATTGACACAACCAAGAGATTACAAGAAACTGTTAACAATCCTAGAAAAATGGTGTCTATAACATCATGAAGAATCAGATGTAAACAATGAATAACAACAATATATTTGAGTAGAATTCTTATCAATAGAATTCTTCAGATTTGGATTCAGACAATCCAAGCTGTTTCACTCCTAGACCACATTTACTAATCTCAAAACAAACTACATAATTACATAACTTTCAAGCAGTGGTGTTCTTGTGGTGTTCTTATGGCAGCCCCTTAAAATACACCCTGAACAAATTAGAACAGCTACTGTATTCAATATATTTTTTATTTTTTTAATTAACATAAATATCAACAAAACATCAAAGATAAAAAAACAAGTAATAAAAAGTCAGAAAAGTACACAGAAAAAATACAAAATTTCAAGCATGCATTTTCAGTGTTTTCAACCAGGAAAATCTATTTCCAATCCTAAATTAATTAACATAAAGTAAACTAGTAATTAGTATAAAAATAGCTACTGCTAAATTCAAATGAATTTCTGCTAAATTCAAATGAATTGATGATATGTATTAAACACTAATAATAAAATAATAGGATAAAGCTTAATTATGATTTATTAACAAGTTATAAATCACAAATACTTTGTTTCTTATCCTTCTGTATTTGCCAAATAATTTCAGAAAGAAAAATATCAGTTATGTATTTGTATACATAAATGAATTACTTCTTGATTGTGTACAAGAAAAATCAGTGCAGATAGATCAGCAAAATTTGGGGAAATGCAGGATATATTTATTTTCTTTTTTTCTCAATGTAAGGCTCTGTCAATATTTCATGCCTTCACATCCTCTAAGTATAACAGTCATATACAGGGATTTCTGGAAAATGTTTAATTATTTTATTTCGTTTAGACATTTGTAGATTCAGATCCTTCCATCTAGCAGAAGAACCTTTTATATAGTTACTGTGATATGAAATATTATCTTCCACTGGACTTAAAGAGCCTTATGCATTTCCTTCTTACAAATGTGAAATAACAAAATTGTTATATTATATTCAAGTTTTGCTTTCAGATTTATTTTTGAATTAAAAACATTATTTTAAACAAGCACTACTTTCAAGCATGCTTCATTGTGGAGAACATTCCTTTATTCTGATGTCATGCTTAAGGCTTTTCTTCTCAGAAGACATCTTTGTAGTTACAATCAAGAGGCACAAAAAGAGATTTCAGAGCAAAGAAGGGATTATAAAGGCCCAATTTATTCAAGTTTTCGTTTGAGGTATATGGAGGGGAAATTATTTTTTAGGTGTGATTGGTTAATGTAGTCCAATTATAAGTAAATACTTCCTCCCAGTTTTAAAAGCACTGTGAACATTTTCACACAGTAGTTGGATTTTAAATTCTTTGTATTATTGTACTGTATCACAAGAAAGTCAGCTATAGTTTCATGAAAGACGTTTTCATTAATGACTGGCATCTTCTCAATAGCAGAGGCCCAGGCACACCACTCTCTTCCAAGCAAACCTTTTTTATTCTTGAACAGTACTGCATTCATAACTTATTTTCAGCACTGCAAGACAGCACCACAAAAAAACTGCTTAATATTAACAGCTTATATAATTGAAAACTCTGTTATTTGGCCTAGGTGGATAAATATCTTATGCACATACCTCAAAATCTAATTAACTTTACTATACATGGTTATTTCTGCTTATTTTCAGAATCAGATTTTATCGTATTTAACATTTTTTCTAATATTAAATGCTTTAAATGGCACACATTAATTTTTCTGCACAGGTAAGAACATATATTGAAATTTCAATAAGAAAATAAAAATAGCAACATGATACTATAACACTGTGTTCCTTTGCTCCAGGGCCTTGGTTATTAAATTAGCATTATCCATGACCCTAGCATATCTAAACCAGAAGCTTGTTAGAACGCTTCTTGAGTAAGCTGTTATTATATTCTCACTCTTGAGAAAGGAAATAATAATTTATCTCAAATCAGTTACTGTGGAAATAAAAATATATGACACTTAAAGCTATAAAAATACTAATACTCATTATTTGTTGACAGATGTTCCAAAGATTCTAGATGTTCTAAAGATTCCCCAGTAATAATGAAAACTGTAATGTCAGCAGAAGCATGTTCAGGAAGCTGATGGAGCTATGAAAGTAATGTAGTTGTTAAAACCTTCATTTGAAATTTAGAATGTTCATAATGAGGTCTGATGTAATAGATCTTGCTATGTTTCAAGAGAGGAGAAGGACTTAATTTTTAATTAGACATATAGAAATTTATATTATAAGAACAATCATAGTTTGATGGTTCCCATTAACAAAAAACAGGAACAAGCAATAGTACTCCATACAAGTTTATGTATAAAGGTCCTTGAAACTCTGCTCTGCTAGGTGAAAATATTTTAAAATGTGTAAAACCATATTTCAGAGCCCATTGTGCTAAATTATTGGTGATTAATAATTTAAGTGATTTAATCAAAATCAAAGTTACCAACCTCCAGTAATTCTCACTGTTGAAAATACAACTATTGACAGCTGAGGTGTCCATTGTATCAGGAGTCCCCAACCCCTGATCCGTGGATTAGTACTGGGCCGCAGCATGCTATCAACCGGTCCACACGAACAAGCAAAGCCCCATCCGCAAGATGCAGGCATCACATAAAACCACGCATCATCTGGTCCATGGAAAAACCTCTCTTCAGGAACCGGTCCCTGGTGCCCAAAAGGTTGTGGATCTCAGCATTATACCATTTTGAAAACATTCATCCCCTTAACGATACCTAAAATATGTCTTTTTTTATGAATAGTCATTATTCTTAAAAAAGATCAGTGTTGTTCATGTTTTTAAAGTAGAAAAATTTTCATAAAAAGTTTGACATTTTAAGCTGAATGCATCCTTTTATAATATCATTTTAACTTTTAACTTTGGCTTACATGCCCAGAGGAAATCTTGAGTATTATCATGCCATAGATGTAAGCTAAGTCTTCAGCCTCCTTCTAGCCCAACAGAGTAGCACAACTTGCAATAAAGGAGATGTTTTTTTTTTTGTTATCCTATAGATAGGACTTCAACTGATTAAGGAATAAAACCGATCAATTCCAAAGAGATTGCCATTCTCCACACACACACACACACACACACACACACAAACTGAGAATGCCTTTTTGAACATAAAAAAAAAGTTAAGATAAGTGAGATACATATATCCTGAGGGCTCCGTGCAGGACATTAAAGGCATCACAAGAAAGCATCCTACATTCAACAAACATATAAAAAATGAAACAGCTAGCTACATTCTGGTTCTCCAAATTTCATTTGCTATTTATATTGAAAAATGCATTTATTTCTGTACTTCTCAAAGCTCTGAGTGAAATAATACTTAACAATGTTATATGCATTTTTATTTCAAATTATAATTATGATTAACGTAACGTAACGTAACGTAACATAACATATATCATTTAGACTTACATACCGCTTCTTACTGCTTTACAGCACTCTCTAAGAGGTTTACAGACACAGCATATTACCTCCAACAATCTGGGTCCTTATTTTACCGACCTCGGAAGAATGGAAAGCTGAGTCAACCTTGAGCTGGTCAGGATACAAGCAATCGAACTGCTGGCAAAGTGAGCAGAGTTAGCTTGCGATACTGCATTCTAAACCCTGCACCACCACAGAGGATATAGGATATCCTCCTATAAGATAACAAAAATAATGTAAGCACATGGGTCAAACCTTCGTGTTTCCTCAACTGAAATAAAACCAGAAACTATTCACAAAGTCTTAACTTCCTACAATACTCCAAATGGATTTTCAATCAACTTTAAGAAAAATATATCAAAGCCATAAATAAGATTGTAACATTTTTCTAAAAAAATGAGGATTCAGTAAAAACCAACTATATAGGTTTACTGCTCAGTAAGTGCCATTTTAATTTTTTAAATCCCACCTTTATTATTTTTAAAAAATAATTTAAGACAATGAACATATCCAACACTTTCCTCCTCCTATTTTTCACCACCACAATAACCATTAGGTGAGTTGGGCTGAGACAGTGTGATTGCCCTGGTCACCCAACTAACTTTTACATTTCGACAGATATTTCAGTTGTACTTGGTATACTGGATGTGCTTCAACAATAGTTCCATGTTTTTGTATGTTCCTTTCATGTATTAAGAGAGGCTTGAATTGAACAGAATAGAGCTGGAAGGGACTTTGGAGGTCTTCTAGTCTAGCCCCCCTTGCTCAAGCAGGAGAACCTATACCATCTCAGCAAGTGACTGTCAAGTCTCTTCTTAAAAACCTCCAGTGATGGAGTGCCCATGATTTCTGAAGGCAAGCTGTTCCACTGGTTAATTGTTCTCACTGTTAGGAATTTTCTTAGTTCCAGGTTGCTTCTCTCTTTGGTCAGTTTCCAACCATTGTTTCTTGTCCTGCCCTCGGGTGCTTTGGAGAATAATTTGCCCCCCCTTCTTTGTGGCAGCCTCTCAAATACTGGAATGTTACTATCATGCCACCCCTATTTCTTCTTTTCTTTAGACTAGCCAAACCCAAATCCTGAAACCATTCTTCATATGTTTTAGTCTTCAGGCCTTTGATCATCTTAGTTGCTCTTCTCTGAACTTTTTCCAAGGTATCAACATCTTTTTTGTCGTATGGTGACCAAAACTGGTTGCAGTATTCCAGGTGTGGTCTCACTAGGGTTTTGTAAAGCAGTACTAATACTTTGCGTGATCTTGATTCTATGCCTCTATTTATACAATCCAGGATTCTATTAGCTTTTTTGGCTGCTGCTGCACACTGCTGGCTCATAGTCAAGTGATTGTCCACTAGGACTCTAAGGTCCCTCTCACAGTTACTGTTTGTTATCAATACTGCACATGCAAATAAATAAAAAAATAGACAGCATTGAATCATACCTAAGGACAAATTATGCCTTCTACATGGACAAATGCTCATCTTTTCAATCTACTGTCTTGTGATAAATTGTAATCAAAGATAGACATCTATATAGCTGAACTGTATTTATTTGAGTTTTTTTGGAGATTAGATCCACCACAGGTTGAAAGTCTCACAGTAATATTCCAGTAATCTTAATTCTTTTCATCGACTTTTATCTATTCTCTTCTCATTCTTCTAATTCCCTAAACCTGACAAACAATGGGGGAGGGGTTTGCATCATACACATACATTTTCAGATCACATGTCCTAAGTATGCACTGAACATTCATTTGCTGATTTGCTCATTGATCTCTCTTTACAGAATAATCAATCTTTATTGGTTCATTGACTGGTTTTCCTTGCAGTCCCTATTATTAGTAATTACATCAGAATCCATAATTTGAAAATACCTTTCTTTTATTCTTCAATTTACAGCTTTCACAGGCATGCTAGTGGGAAAAAATATTGCTTTAACTATTCTTATTTTTTTACTCATAGAAATATTTGTATGTCTTCCTCCCTAAAATTAATCCCAATTCAGTTGTTTTTTCTTAATAATTAACTAAGTTATTTAGCATTTAGTACTTCATAATCAACTGCAAATTCACTTAGCACGCTACTTTGTCTTTATATTTAACATTAACCTAGATTTTTTTACTCCCCTATTATACTTTCATGAATTTTTTTTCAAAATTGCCTTTATTTTCAGCTTAGCAAATAATACTGTCAACATATCTATAACTATTAGTGTACCAATCTCTAATATGGATTCCAGCTGTCCCTTTTTTCAGTCCTGCTATTCTTACATTTGGTTGCGGCTCTTTGAGCCTTCCCATGCGGCTCCCAGCGTCCTCTGCCTTTGCAGAGAGAGAGACAGAGACAGAGAGAGGAATTGCGCTTCCCTGCTTCTCTCTCTCTCTCTCTCTCTCTCTCTGTTTTTTTTTTTTTTTTGTGTGTGTGTGTGTGTGTGTGTGTGTGTGTGTGTATGTGTATAAAAAAAAGAGAGTGCACTCACAGTGTTCTCCGAGGAGCTGAAAAGCTTACTGGGCTGAGCTCTTCCCTTTGCTGCATCTCTGCACGAAGCAGGAAGCAGGAAGGGCAGGAGAGAGCTAGCTAGCCCAGCTAGGCTGACTCAGGAATTCTGGGAGTTGAAGTCCATGAGTCATAAAAGAGACGAGGTTGCTTACCCCTGATCTTGTTGGACAACAGCCTGAAGCTTGTCAGGTGAGCAGCAGATAGGAGAGGGGGGGAGAAAGAGAGAGAGAGAAAGAGAGAGAGGGAGAGAGAGGAAAGAGAGAGAGAGAAAGAAAGAGAGCGGGGGAAGAGGAGTGGCAGATCAAGGGCAGATAGAGAGGGAGGGAGAGAGAGACCCTTTTGACATCTAAAATGAAGATAACACTGCATATATCCTTTTTTATCTCTGTGTGTATATATATACATACATACATATATATATATATACATATACACACATACATACACACACACAAACACACACACACCTATAATAAAGGTAAAAAAGGATATATGCAGTGTTATCTTCATTTTAGATATCAAAATGGTTTTGCGGCTCCCAGTGTTTTGTTTTTGGTGGGAAACGGGTCCAAGTGGCTCTTTAAGTGTTTTGGGTTGCCTACCCCTGGGTTAAACCAATATGAGAACAATGTGAACTTTATTTTATTCCCTTTCTTATTATACACTGTTTTTCTAAATTTAGTTCTTACAATAGCTTCTTGTTTATTGTAAATATTCCTTAGAAAAATAATCAGATTCTCTGGTCACCTATAGCAGTGATGGCAAACCTTTTAGAGACCGAGTGGCCAAACTGCAACCCAAAACCCACTTATGCATCGTCGGGTGCCGGGTGGGTGTGGCCCATTGACTGGATGTGGCCCATTGGGTGGGCGTGTCTGCGGTGATAACGTCAGATGGGGTGGGACTAAAAAGTTCAATTAATCAATTCCAACTTTGCAAGATCTTTTTTTCCCCGCAAGAAGTTCAAATTGATTGATTGATTGAACCTTTTTTTTTTTTTTTTTGCACACGGCGGCGGAGTCCTAAAGTGAAAAGGTTTTATAAAACCCAGCTGAAGGCCTAGGACTGGGGCAACAGCACACGTGCCCACAGAGAGGGCTCTGAGTGCCACCTCTGGCACCCGTGCCATAGGTTCGTCACCACTGACCCATAGCCTCAATATATCTCACATTTTGGCATGACCTGCAGAGTCAAACCCTTTGCTGTAGTAAAAAAGAAGTAAATCTTATATTTTCTGTCTTTGCATTACTTTCATATGGTTGCTCGTCTCATCTCATGTTTTTCTACTTTTCCTGAAATCTGCCCTTATTTTTAGCAGTTTATTTTCTATGTATGGTTCTGTTTAAGATACTAATCAAAACTTTGTGAGAGGAATTAATACAATGATTTGGTGAATTAACAGTTTCTTTTACAAGCTGGTTCCATATTTGTGGTTCCCAATTTACTGGGTGAATTGAATTAAAGGCCTGTAATTTTTGTATTTAATAACTGATTTATTGCTTCATATTTATAACTTTTTCTTAGTTATTGAATTTATAACTTTTTTAAAAAATCAAATATTTTTAATGTGTAATTTGTCTGAATCGTATGTGTGATTTAATGCTTTTAGCTGTTCCTTTTTTTCTAGTTTTGCATGTTGCAGAGTCCATTAAAGTTAGATGGTTCTAAAAAATATTAAATAAAATTTCATTTAAATGTTTCCCCCTTCTACAGTATTCCCATATTCTTTTTAATTTTATTTCCTCCATTAGCTCTTCTTGATGGTTGTATTTGTCCTTCCTTTTTGTAGTAATATCTTCAATCTTTTAAAAAATATCTCATATTTCTTATTTTGATTGGTTATTTTTTACTTACTTTTTTTTTCTTAAGTTATACTGGAAGACTATGTTCAGCTGTTTTTGCTGCTCAAAGATCATGTATTTCTGACTATTGTGATATCATTCCTATTTGCACAGAGCTAAAACCTTTGGCAGAGAGCTTTCAGCAAACTCTCACGGATGAGAGGGAATCCTCTCAGCAGGCAGCAACATCTTTCAACTTACAATCTTCTGGAGAAACTAGCAGAACATATTGCAAATGGCAATATGATCGTGGGACTCTTGGCAGCTGGTTGTAAAAGTGTGAGTTTTCCAAGGATCCACACTCCAAAGGTCCGCAGAATGATGGTGCAATATTTTGAGATAGTTCCTTGCTATTAAGTATTCTTTCCAAGACCATCATTAATTTGAACCATTGTTAACAGTCATAAATCGAGGACCATCAACATATTACTTTTTAATTAATCCCAACAAACGTTCAATTTCTAAGAATACATTTTCTATATGAGATGCAGTATCTATGCAATAATATTTTTGTAACCTTTCTTTACATTTAATCTCTCAAACATGGTAGATGAAGTTACTTTATCATGCGATGGTGAGGAATATAACTCAGTGTGATTGATCTATGTTCAAGTTTATTGTTATTGCTAAAGGCTTCAGAACAATAATGAAAGAATGACAAACTAGTATAATATTATTTTAGAATTCTGTAATCTTAATATTGGCTCAGCTTATCCACATGGATAAAACTGGTGGAGTATTTGAAGGATGTGAGAGAACAAAAAAGGTAAGGAACACTAAGTCACAAGGCCACAAACTGTTCGTATATTGGGCTTTTATTTTTGTAAACTGCCCAGTGAGTGGACGGCCATATAAATTTTCAAAAATAAATAAATCGATGATGATGATGATGAATGGCAACCAAGTGGAAGAAATGTGACACCAAAGAGGGCCAGAACTGAGAATAATAGATATTTCCTTTCCATTTTCTGTATGTTAAACCACTGGACTGCAAAACTTTTACATCATAATCTATAATAAGCTTAACCACAAAAAAAAATGTATCATTTAGGATTCTGCTAAAGTTACTGAGAACAAATAGTTACTGGGAACAAATAGTAGAAGAAAGTTTAATTGTTTATTTATATATTACAATAGTTGTATACTGCTGACTCTAAATGCACTTCCAGGAATTTAGTGTATTCTTAAAATAATAAAAAACATAAAATCTTCATTAAAATATTGTACTGAACTGTAACAAAACATTACTCCTCCTTGGCATCCACAAAATTAAAACCTAAAGATTCTTCAGAATAGTTAACCATCATTCTAAAAACCAAAAGGGAGGGAATTAACGTAATTTCTGGGGGTATCCTCCCCCCCAAAAATTTTACACAGAACATTTACACCTTGAACATTTTTGTTTGGAAAGCGCATACTGAACACACTGGGCCTACTTGAAGCAGACGGATTGAAGAAGTTGAGAAATCTCACTAGGTAATGACCATTACTTTAATTTGGACTCTAAGTTACAGTGACAACCAGTGCCATCAACAATAGTGGTGTTATATGATTCTGGTGTAGAAGAGCTTTTGAAACAGACACATCTTGAAACAGTTTCAAGTACACCAATAAAATTACTCTTATTCTTCATCCAATCATTCAAACAGATTTTAAGTCAAATTCAAACTAGAAACACACTTTCTGGATTGCCAGAAAGCAAAAAAGTATTATTTGCTAACTTTAAGGTTTATAATCAAGATCATTTATACTCTTTATTTGATAGTTCTCCTTCAGAAGAAGCATTAGTTATTACTAAAAAAGAGAGAGAGAAGCAGTTCATGAAACTTGGACCCTGCTAATAACAGCAACCTAGGCAAAAGACTGCTAGGTTTGGGTATTTAGTTGTGGGAATAGAGAAAGCTCACCCTTTATCCCTGAAGTATCATATCTCAGAAACAAACTGGAAAACTTCAAGGTTTTTATGGAAGAAAAATTCATGAGATGCTGAAACTAATTTAGGGGAAGAGGCTGATGGAGTGGCCTTTAGTTTCAGATGCTGAAGTACAGTACATAAACTAATTAGGCAGAAAAATGGATTTAATTCCCTCTAAACAGATTCAAACCTCCTTTGAGTGGTAGGCTCAAATGCCAAGTTGCCACCCAGTGAGCCTACTTAGCATATTTAACTGGATATATACCTAAAAGTCTCAGAATGGTTAGGAGGAGACAAGCTCCTACTTGAGAAACAGGAAGGGTTATTCTGTGCTAGGTCAAGGCCGTCCTAGGTTGAATCAACAGAGGGATAGTATCAAGATCATGTGACACTTTATAGTGTACTGAAAAGACCACACTTGGAATACTGTGTCCAGTTTTGGTCATCACAATATGAAACAGATGTTCAGAGCCTAGAAAGAATGCAAAGAAGAGCAATAATATGAAGTTAAACCATATGATGAATGGTTGCAGGAAGTGAGAATGTCTAATCTAATGAAAAGAAGGACTAGAGATGACATGACAGGAGTCTTTCAATATTTAAGCTACTGTCATAGTGAGGAGAGGATCAACCTATTCTCCAAAGCACCTGTGGGCAAGAGAAGAAATAATGGTTGGAAACTTATTAAAGAGAGATCTAACCTAGAACTAAGGAGAAATTTCCTGACAGTGAGAACAATTAACCAGTAGCCTCCAGAAGTTGTGGGGGTAGGGTCGGGGTTGGGATTAGGATTAAGATTTTTTAAAATAACATTCTTAATATTTAGCAAACAGCATATTGTCTGGGTACATGTATTTAAAAAGAAAAAACAATAAGTAGTAACTAATTATCATAAACAATATGTTAATTGCTCGATAGTCTTCTTCTTACTAGTATATATTCAATATTACATATCACATTCCTTTCTCTCTAACTCGTTTTTCTAGCCATTGATAAAAATTATCTCATGTTCTAAAATACACTGAGTCTTCTTTCTCTTTTATCTTTAAAGTCAATCTATCCATTTCTGTACACTTTAAAATTTTCTTAATTCTTCTTCAGTTGGTAAATTTTCATTTTTCCAATGTTGGGCAAATACAATTCTTGCTGCAGTTAATACATGTAAAATTAAATATATACAGTCTTTATCATAATTTGCCCCATTACTCCTAACAAGAATAATTCTGGCTTAAAGTCTATTTGTTTTTTAGTCATTTTCTCCAACCATAAATGTATTTTTGACCAAAATCTTTTAGCTTTAGGGCATGTCCACCAGATATGGTAATAAGTACCTGGCTTTTGTTTGCATTTTCAACACTTGAAGTATTTTTAAACATTTTTGCTAATCTCACTGGTGATAAATGCCATCTGTAAAATATTTTATATCAGCTTTCTTTATATGCCACTGCTTTTGTTAATTTAGCATTTCTTTCCCATAACTTTTGCCAGTTCTCTAATTCTATATTATGTCCAAAGTTCTTTGCTCATGTTATCATTGTTTTTTTTACTTGTTCCTCCTCCATCTTTAAGCTTAACAGATATTTATCGAGTTTCTTAATCAGTTTTTCATCTGTTTTTAACAGTATCTGGTCAAATTCTGTCTGTTCTTTATAAAATCCCATTGTTTTAGCATCTTTTTCATATCTCGTTTGGATTTGCAAAGATGGCCACCATGATACATCAATACCTTATTATTCTGTATTTTGTTCTCCCATCTGACTGAACCTATCAATACTCAATCACTTAGGGCAGCCCTTTTTGTGAATTGTAGTTCTCAAGCAGGCTAGAGAAACTCTTTGGAATAAACCCAAAGTATCTACAATTGCTTGAAGGTTACTCACCCTATTGTATGCACTTCATAACAATAGCAATTTGAGAGTGATAACTACTATAGCTAGTCATCTCTCAAGCATGCATACCAACCAGCAATCAAATCAAACAAGGGCACTTTTAATTACTATATTAATGCATTGGTAGATGCCTTAAGCAAGGAAGAGTTTCATCCAGCCAAAATACATCTATATTGCATTATGCAGATCTTGGTTTCATTTTACTGAAAGATATTTACAATAGTAGAGCCATAAGACCATTATTTCATTCCTGAACTCCTCTTAACTACAAGACGATAAAGGTCATGCCTTTAGCTTCAAAAAAAATTCTGCTGGACCCATGAGGAGCATATAACTGAACAAGTCCTTGTTTTCAAATGTTTAGATTGTGCTACATTGTTCAGAGAAGGAACATCCTTCACTTCCCAGGTTATTCTGAATGATGATCAAAGGAATTCAGCAGCAATCCTCACTTTTCTTTTTTCTTTTAAGGAACCCAATATGAACTAGCTGCTTTCTGAATCCTATATGCTGGAACAGCTTCTCTATGAAGTGCGATTAATTCCAGGTGTCAACTATGAGAAATTGGAAAGAGTTCAAACTCGTTTTCGAAGTTATTTCAGATAGCAAAATAAATGCCTAATGATTGCTCTAAGTTTGGAGGTGGCTAGTAAAACTATGTATATTTAAATACTGGTGAAAAGCTCCCTTTCAGTCATAAGTCTAATATATTTTATTGTGAATACTGTTCCTCTTGAGAACCCCACATAAATAATAAATTACATAAACTGGTTCTCAAGTGAGATGGTGATGCGCTTGAAACCAAATCAGGCAATGGAAGCTCTTAAACAAAGAATTATTGACATAGAATTACAAACAAAATTTACTAGATGTCATTTTGAGGGCAAATGAGACACAACAAACCTTGCTTTAAACCAGCCTTATATGTGGGCAACTTACAATCTATACATTTCACATGGCCTTTACATTACTGGGGTCTTAATATCTTCCTATCAACAGTTAGTTAAATTATGCAAAATCCCCTATCCTAAAAGGCTTTGTCCTTGTATAGAAGGGAGCACTGAATCATGGGATTGTGTCCTGCTTTAATTTTTATCAAGACATTCACAATGTGTTACTTCTTTATCCACTGAGGTCGGTCAGAAGAATTCTATGTGCAGCTTCTTTTGGCAGATAAAGATGCCAAGTTAACTCTTACTGATGCAGCTCAGAATGTACTCGACAGGAGAGCAAAATAGAAACATAATTACAGGCCTTTTTATCATGCACACAACATTGTACTCCATATTACATAATGTATCTTATTTTATGAAGTCTGGAACTGTGACACAAAATAAATTTTAACAGAATCTGGTGGCTCCCATCCACCAACGAAGTGGCCTGTTGCATTATGTGCCAGGAAAATTTAAAAATACTTCAATGTGTCAATACATTGCATAGTTCATCCTGATACGATCTCTTAAAGGCATATGAAACTGTTGCCAAAGATTTCCTCTTTTGTCATATCCATGCCATTATTAAAAATTTCTATTAAGCATTAGTCTTATGGAGGTCTGCCACTTTTAAAAATTAAAAAAGTCCACCCTTAATGTATGCTCTATAAATGTTTAATTTATACCCAAATTAAAGTAATATAAAGCCCACAATTAATAGCGATTTTTAAAAACAAAGATTTGAATTGATTACAAATAAATTAATTCCAATGCCAAGCAAACATCTTTCAATAGTTAAGAAATTTGTGAAGTTTGAAGTATAGGGATGCTTGGATACAACACCACTATCTGGTGAAAAACACAACCAATCATCTCCGTAAAGGGTCTCATTTTAAAATACTCAACATGCAGCTTTAGGTTCGAGTGTGCAAGAGAGAAACGATGAGAGAAATACACAAATATTCCTCCAATGGTCAACTGTAATGTTCTCACAGCTATAAATATATATTAAACAAGTAAATATAATAAACAAATTTAAATTCAGACTGAGATGGAGAAAAAATTGGTAGATTCCCCAATTCCCCTTTTTCAGTAACTCCCAGTAATATTACCCATGATGTTGCAAAGAAATCTTCCTAACTGGCTTGTTAAAAGAAAGAAGGATGAGAAGATACTTTACTCCAGAAATAAGCCTTTAATGCAGGGGTCCCCAAGCTGTGGACTGCAGCCCCTACCGGACCATGACCTATTTGCAGCAAGGCCATGGGAGTGGTGGGCTGGTACAAGCATTTGTGCAGCTTGATTCACGCAAGTGGTGGGTGTCAGTACTCACAGCCTCATTTGCGCCAGTGGCAGGCTCCAGTGTTTGCAGCCCCATGTTTTAGAATTTTTCAGGTTAGAGTTTATAAGTTCAAACAGTAAACAAAAAAAATTGAATTAAAAATACATTTTTTAAGAAAATCTTTGGTGACTGGCAGGATCATAAGAGAAAAACTCTAATTTATGAAATATAATGGTGAGACCAGACCAGCCTGGATACAGGAATTATCTACTACTTTTGGTCAGTATTTTGAGTACAAGAAACATGTATTTTTCTAGGGGTTTCTGTGCAAATAAATGCAGCAACAAATATTTTAACACCACATATCTCTACCTTATTTGCAGTACTATATATGCAAGGGAAGAAGAAAAAAAGACATTCTGATAGAGTGGTTGCATAGTGACAGTGAGGATATAAATTGGAACTTGTGCTTTATGCGAAAATCATTGCTTGTTAGGGATGTTGTGAAGATAGTAAATGGTTTTCAGATCATTTAGCCCTCCTCTCCAGAAAGAAGAAGAAAGGCCTGAGTGCTAATATTGTGAAATATATATTCTGCTAAAAATTAAATTGAAATACTATTTTCTAAATACTTTCCCACACGTAAGTCATCTTTTTTTTATTTCTTGAGACAGTATCAGTTTATTTCAAATTTAGAGATACTGGCCTTGATTCAAATTCATGGCAGTTATAGAAACCAATGTTCCATGGCTTGATTCAGGTGGCAAGCATTAAATCTTTTTCCTGCTGTCATGCAACAACAACTTTAATACAAATTAGCACTGCCAAACTCACTTTTCTGAGCTACAAAGTCCTTGATGCTACTCCCTGAATTTTATTCATTCTTTCACATGGACTATGCTTTTTTAGAATTGCTGTAACTGACAAGAACAACAAAAAACAACCATTTAAAAACAAGGGATTTTGCACTGTAATTCACCACACTGTAGAAAACTTAACAGGCAATATTCATTATTTTAGCTAAGACAAAACTGAAAACAATGCATCATAATCACTTTTGTGGAAAAGGGATTTTACAAAATCAAATTCTCCTATTAGCCTGATTGCCTATGTTTAATCTAACCTATCAGTCGTTAATTATTTCATATGTATTTTCCCAGTCCAACAGCATTCATTTCAATTTCTCTTTGTAGTTCTTTTCTACAATCAATGATATCTTCTAATCACATTTAGCCTGTGCATTGTACTCTTCATAAAAGCTTTTGCAGCAAGAACCATCTAGCAGGGTCAGAGGATTAAAAAAAAGTTAGTCTATTTATTTAAAAAAAACAAACTCCTGGAACCCTGATAAAATGCGGTGGGCCCTCCAAATGTCAGCTGGCAAGCCCCACCCTTTCCATTGCATCTTAGAAAAGTCAATATGGATACCCCTGGTCAGAGCAACAGATGGAGCAGATGGCTAAGTACATTCAAGGTGTCTCCCACTTCACTTTGTCCTTTGTGGCAAGGGGATTTTTCCCCCTAACCCCTCCCCCCAAGAAAAAACTTTCCAAAGGGATGAAGGGAAAAAAACATAACACACACAGCTCTCTAACCTCAACTTGGTGTTGTTCTTTAGGGGCATCTACAACATTTTTTTCTAAGAGTCTAAAACCAGAGGAACATTTTTTTATATGAGATGCAATATCTATGCAATAATATTTTATAATCTTCTTTAATCTCTCAAACATGGTAGGTGGTATAATATTTACAAAGAAGTTTTACCTCCTTGCGGAGAAACATTTTTCCTCTTAATTTTGCAGAATCCTGGCCCCCAAAGGAACCAATCTGGAAAAACTAGCAGCTGATAATCTACACTAGTTCTATGGTTGGTTGCTATGCTCATACATTTTTGACTTGATTAAAGATGCACCTCAATAGAAAACAAGTAATGCTCAAATCTTATTAAGAAACAGACCACCAAACCTCTTCAATTTAATCCAAACTGTCCCAAATATGTGATTTCCAACCATACGTTTAAGTTAAGCTTCTCTATGATTAGTTCATGCTACTCTACAAAAATATATGAAACATTTCATTTAAATAACTGCAATATATCAAACTAGAATAGGCATAATCAAGCTGTTACTTCTATATACCACCCTCCAAGTACAGCTCTGAAGCTGGGCCTCCAAATAAAGTCCATAAGTGAAGGTGAGCTTTGCTCAACTATGAAATATTCATGAGAAATGAGAAAAAGAGTAAGATCAGATGAAGAGGACTTCTTGATAGGCTGAAAAGACTGACTTTCTTCTTCAAACAACTGAGTGAACTCTCCTTCTCTTCCTCTTCCTGATTAATGCTCACATAATCACCAACACCGCTACTTCTGCCCATTCCCAGATTCTGAATCTGTCTTCTTGAATTCCATTATAACCACTCCTTGACTTTATATCAAACATTGCCTTGTTGTACCAAAAGGACAATGAGCTAAAGGATGCCCTGGGAAGATGTTACGTCCTGATACCACACCTGGCTGCCAGTTCATGCTACTGTAATAGCAAGTCTTAGCACAGTGAATAGCAGTAGCAGGAACCAGAAGCATAATTTAATCTTCTGTGCAGTTCAGTCCTGTAAAGTATTCTGAATATATTATTGACAGCAATGGGAATTACTACCAGATGTATGGCATACAATTCTTAAAATAGAAAATCCTAGAAGGAACAATGGGGCAGGAATAAATCTTACCGTTCCTTGAAATCAGCAAAATTTGGGAAGCACAGTGCAACTTCATGTTGGGAAGGGAATATGAAGACCAGATTACTACTCTTCAGCAGACATTGAAAATATATATGTATGAAATGAAGTTTACTGTAAATGCATTAAGTATCATGTACCTTCAAGAAGGTACATGAAAAGGTGAATGAAGACTGCCTGTAAACAATTGCTCCTACATGGGTAACTTGACAGTGGCAGAATGAGTTGTTCTGATGAAATTGGGATAATGCAATAGTCTCAAAGGTTAAAGTTTTATTTTTCTGTGGACTAAAATCAAACTCATTGTGATATAGACTCTAAGAAGCTTCATGCTTAATTAAAGTATTCAATGCAAGCAAACCATCCTTGTAGTTATAAACATATATAAAAGTGTAGAAGCATTAAATAATGGAATAAAATTTACTGGGTATTCCTGGTTGTAACTTTTTTTGATGCTGTTGTAACTTTGAACAATTGCTAAACTAATGGTTAGAAGCCAAGAACCACTTGTATTACAACAGCAATCAATGCTTTATCTAACAGACCATATGGCATCTTCATGTGCAAAATGAGCAGCTAAGGGGAAATGTGTAATTGCCTCAAATTGTGGACGAGAGTGACTTATGACTGGTTTTCCACTTACAACCTTTGCAACATCTCCATGGTCCTGTGAGCCAAATCTGGCCGGTTAGCAACCGGCAAGTATTTATGACAGTTGCACTGTCTCAAGGTCTTGTGATCATCATTCATAATCTTCCCAGCCAGCTTCCAACAAGCAAAGACAATGAGGGGGGAAATTTACTTAACAACATGATTTGCTTAACAACTGCAATGATTCACTTAACAACTGTGGCAAAAAGGTCATAAAGTGGGGCAAAACTCACTTAACTCTCTCGCTCAGCAACAGTAATTATGGGCTCAGCTGTGGTTAAAAGTTGAGGACTCCCCGCACCACTTCAAAGTACATAGGACAATTTTTTATATAATTTTCTGCATTTTCGGAGAGTTGGGACAAAGTTGATTAGAAAATGAATGTACTGTACTAGTCTTGAGGCACCTTTTTTCCCTTGTCAACATCACATCCTCCGAAAGAGGACAAATTTTTAGAGTGTGATCTTAAAATATACGGTGGGTTAACACAAGCGTGCATTAAAGAATTGGCTCCAGGTTTAGTCATGCTTACCTTAACCAATTATCTTTGATTAATCTGTTAACATTAATTTCTATCACTTTACCCTAAATACAATTGCATCCGGAACAAATTCATACTTCAACTTTTCTATATATAAAATTTCCTCTGTATATAAAATTTCTGGTACCAAAGTATATTCCCAATATTCTTTTTTGTTTACTAGATACATGTATGAAACTCTTATATATGAACATGCAACTAAGTAATGGCCTATTTATATTATGAAGTTATAATATCCCAAAATAGATTTACCAATCCATTTATGTGAGGGGAGGGTAATAATCCAAAATCAAGATTTTTCTCCCCAAGTATTGGTAACATTTACATGACATAGCTAATTAAAGTTGCCATACCAAACAACTTGGGGCAGGTTCATATATTCTGCTTACAGAAGAACTAGTAATTTTAAACTGATACTTTGTTACAGTGAGGATGTAAGCCTCATGGGTTTCCATGGTCATGTTCAAAGACCCTTAGCAAATTATGCATTAAAAGGAGTATCCATTCAATTTTTTTAAGTAACTAACCAAAACAGAAGAACAAAATACAAAAATCCCTTTAGGTTTTTGCCAAATGAGTCAGTGACTCATTTTAAAATGGCCTTGGACTGACAAGCAAACATTTCCTCATTTACACAAGCATTTGGCCTATAGATGTTTACAAAATTGCTATTTTTATTTTTACTACAACTTGATTATTTAGGTTAATTTACATTGTTTATCATGTTACTTTTTATTGGGCAAAATTTACAGAATGACATGGTAAAAACATGATAAAATGAAGTATTAATGTTTAATGGGTACTCTCTCAATTCAGAGAAAGTAAAAAAGGAGGCACTGAAGAGCCCTTTAAATAAAAAATCTTTAAATCTTGCTTTTTATGAGTGTTTCCCTCAATATATTAATAATATATACTGTAGTAAGTTAAGTGTGAGTTTCAAAATAGAGGAAGATGCTTTACTCTGCAATTAATTGAAAAAAAAAGGCAAGAATTTATTGGTCATTCAAAATACAGTCATGTGAAAAGGTAATATATACCTCTTTAGAATTTTTGATTTTTTCAACGTACTTCAAAATTCAAATATTTGATCTTTATTTCAACAATATTGGTAAACAGGATTCAAATGTCATGCGCTATTTATATTTCATTGCACATTATGTAATTTAAATAAACATAATGCAAATTTGAATGTGAAATAAGTAAGTACATCCCCACATTTACCACTATCTCAAAAGTATCTAAAATTAGAATGTGTTCCATTTTAATGATTAAAATATCACAAGAGAGGATCTGAGAGGAGCCTGTCTTAACTAAACCTCAGGCATTTTGATTTGTTATTTGCTGCTAAAGTATGAGGTAATAATCATGTGTAGATCAAAAACGCTCAGAGGCCTTTGGAAAAAAGTTATATACCCCTATATATCCCTTGAAAGGGATTTTAAACGACTGTCAAAGAACTGGACATCAATCACTCCACTATCCACAAGATTATTTATAACTGAAGAAGATTTCAAGCAACTGCCAGCTTTCTCAGGTCAGGGCATCTCAGCAAGTTCAGACACAGAGCAGAACAAAAGAGGCTGAAAGAAGTCTATGAACCCCAGACTTTCATCACATGAAGTACATGTAACTCTCAACACTACTGATACAGAGTCACCATTAGAAAGAATCTACCCAAATCAGATCTATATGTGCCAAGAGGAAACCTTTGCAGTCCAGAAATATATATATCAGGATATATGTTTTTGCTCATAATGCCAGATTGAGTTTGCTTGTGAACATCTAGGGAAAGGTCAGTACTTTGGGAAGCTGTGCTCTGGACATGAGGCAAAGGTAGCCAAAGATAGCATTTCATCAAAAAGACCTGATATCAACTGCAAAGCATTATGCTTTGGAGTCGCTTTGCTACATCGGGGCCTGGGAATATACCATCATAGATTCCACTATGAATTCATCATTGTAAGAAAGGGTGCTTGAGGTTGAGACCATCTGTCAGAAAATTTAAGCTCATTCTAGAGCAGTGGTTCTCAACCTGTGGGTCGGGACCCCATTTGGGGTCGAACGACCATTTCATGGGGGTCGCCAAACCATGCTGTCCACCATTTTGTTCCCTTTTCCCTAGCTGTCCTACTCCCTCTTTTTGGTGGCCACACCCACTTGGGGGTCACCACAACATGGGGAACTGTATTATGGGGTCACGGCATTAGAAAGGTTGAGAACCACTGTTCTAGAGTGAACCTTGTGATATGACAATGACCTGAAACATTCCAGCAAATCCACCAAGGAATGGCTGAAAAAAAAAACAGCCAGGTTTGGAATGATCAAGTCAAAACCCAGATCTAAATCCCATTAAGATGTGTGAGGTGAGTCAAAACAGGTTGCATATTAAGAAAGCTTTCAACCTTCACACAGCTGACACAATTCTGTAGGAAGTAATGGGAGTAGAAAAAATTCCTCCCAGACAATGTTAGAAACGGTTAGACATTTATAAGAAATGCCTACTTGAGGATGTTTCGGCCTCATAGGCAATACCAGATGTTCTGTCCCCAGAACATTTCCTGCTCTGGAAGGATAGGGTTAATTTCTTTTTATATAGCTAGCTCATAGGTGGAGTTTGGCAACCCTCACCTTGCTGGCCAACATAGATGCAGCATGTTTCCTTTACAACACGGATGTCAAACTCACCGCATCACGTTACGTGTTGTGATGTATTATGACTTTTTTTGCATTGCGGGAGCTGGGGTGGGCGCGGCCTCCACATGATGTAACCGGCCTGTGGGCCGGCAGTTTGACACCTCTGCTTTACAAGGAAGTGTTCAGGGATTATTACATATATCCCCTTTCCTGTCTCATCACTTCCTGTTACAAGCATTGATGAGAAACAGAAGGGAAAGTGAGGCCATTCCAGCCTCCATCTTCCATTCAGAGAAGCCACTCACAGTTCTTGAACTGCAATCTCAACCCATCTGTAAGTATCACAGGTGAGCAGAGTATCCTGACATATCTTTAAGCAGTTTAGATCCTGGGCAGTTATATTTTTTGGCAGGGCTTTTTTTCTCATAGAACGCCCAGAACGGAGTTCTGGCACCTTTTTTGGATGGAACCTTGTAGGGTAAGCAAGGCAGGCTGTATGACATGTGTGAGTTCCGGCACCTTTTTTTTTTTAGAAAAAAAGCACTGTTTTTTGGCCTAGACAATGAGTAGGCCATATTATAGATGGAAACACATGGTTAATTTAATCAGGGCTTTTTTTCTCATAGAATGCCCAGAATGGCATTCCAGCACCTTTTTTTGGATGGAATGGGGCGTTGTCTTACCTGAACGCCTTTTCTCAGCACGGAGATGGAGAATCCACCAATGGGTTTAGACTGTGTTCCTGCCCAATCAGATCAAGTCAGCCAAAGTTGCCACGCCTCTCCTGGGCCAGAGGGTCCCAGTCTTGACAAAGGCGAGGCCATGACTGACAGCAAGACGTGTTGGCTCATAAATGTAAAGCTAGGCCTAATAACCTACTAGGGTGGGAGTGGATTCTCAATCTCCATGCTGAGAAAAGGCGTTCAGGTAAGACAACACCCCTTCTCCAGCACTGGAGATGGAGAATCCACCATTGGGACATACCAAAGCTAAATTGTCCCCAAGGGAGGGAAGCAGACCTGTCCAGCGAGGCACTTTGGGATAGTACCTGTTGCAGAACCCTCCTGCCAAAGGGCGCCTCCGCCGAGGTGAACCTGTCAATTTTGTAATGCCTAATGAAGGGTGACGGAGAGGACCATATGGCCGCTCTGCAAACATCTTCAATGGACGCTTGAGTAGCCCAGGCTGCAGAAGTAGCCGCACTAAGGGTGGAATGGGCTGTGATGCGCCCTGGAACCGGTACTGAATCCACCCTATACATCTCCGCAATACAAGTCCTGATCCACCTGCCAATCATGGAGGACACTTTCCTACCACTGGAAGGAGGATGATATGAAACAAAAAGGGCTTCGGTAGAGCGGAAGACAGCTGTCCGCGAGATATAATAACAAAGTGCTCTGCGGAGGTCCAGCAGATGCCACTGCCATTCCAGACCATGTGAGGGATTAGGACAGAAATCTGGTAACACAATTTCTTGAGTCCTGTGAAATAAGGAATTTACCTTTGGAACAAAGGTTGGATCAAGACGAAGGACCACTCGGTCACGGTGAAAGATACACAAATCATCTCTAGTGGAGAGAGCGGCTAGTTCGGAAATCCGCCACGCGGAGGTGATAGCCACCAAAAAGTGATAAGAATCTCAACTCACATGTTTTGAGGGGTTCAAAGGGCGGATTGGTAAGAGCCCGCAATACCCTTGGTAATTCCCAGGAGGGATATCTGTGGACTACAGGAGGCTTGGTGTTGGTAGCACCCTTGATGAATGATCGGATCAAGGGATGGTGACCCAGGAAAGTTGCAGATTTGCATGTAAGGATGGTGGACAAAGCAGCAATCTGTCTGCGTAGTGTGTTTGGAGACAGACCCCTCTCCAAACCCTCCAGGAAGTAGTCCAATATGTGAGGAATTGTCAGATCTGACAATGTCAGGTGGAGCTTTGAGCACCTTGAACCGAAATTTCTCCATGTGGCCTCATAAATCCCATTGGTAGAGGCCCGATGGGAGGCCTGGATTATAGAAATGACTCCAGACGAGCAGTGCTCCTGAGCTAAAACTGAGCACTCAAGTGCCATACGGCTAACTGTAGCCATTGTGGGTCTGGATGAAGTAGTGTCCCTTGACTGAGCGAGACCCTGTCCGGAGAAATCCTCCACGGATCCGTTAATGAGAGGTTCATTAAGTCGGCGAACCAAGATCTCCGAGGCCAGTACGGTGCCACTAGGAGAACTTCTGCCCTTTCCCTGAGGATCTTGCGTATGACTGCCGGGAGAAGGGGGAGAGGAGGGAAGGCGTAAACCCTCCGGCCACAGACTCCATGCAGCGTCTGTGCACTCTGCCCCCGGGCATAGGAAATGGGAGAAGAACCTTGGTACCTGAGTGTTTGACGGGGAGGCGAAGAAGTCTACAATCTGAAGTCTGAATCTGTGGGATATTTCCCTGAAAATGCTTGGGTGCAGGCGCCACTCTGAGTGGTTCACCGTCGTTCTGCTGAGGAGATTCGCTTGTGTGTTTGCCTCCCCTGAAATGTGATCTGCCTTGATGGAGGCCAGATTTGCCTCCGCCCAAGAACCCAGGACAGCCTCAGTAAAGAGGGCACGGGATTGAGTGCCCCTTGTCAATTCACATGGGCCTTGGCCGCAACGTTGTCCGTGAGGATCAGTACGTGACGTTTCGCTACCAAGTTGCGAAAGTGTCAAAGGGCCAGATGTATGGCCCTGAGCTCCAACCAGTTTATATTGTGTCGAAGGTCGGACCGGGACCAACGGCCTTGGGCCCACTGTGATTGAAGGTACGCACCCCAACCAAATAGACTGGCATCGGTTGTCAGAGTTATTCGGTCCGGTTCCTTGAATGAGGACCCTCTGAGTATGGCCGACGAGAGCCACCACCTGAGGAAGCGTGACACTGAGTGGAATTCGCGCTTTCCGAATTGACGAGCTGAGGTTCCGTCTCTGGAAAGGGAGCAGAAAGCACTGAAGTGTCCTGGAATGGAGCCTGGCCCAAGGAACAATGGCAATGGCTGATATCAATTTCCCCAATAATTGGGAGAGACTTGCTATTGTTGCCATGCCGCTCCCGCAAAGTTGTAGGACCAACTGACGTATACTGTCCCGACGTTCTTGGGATAGAAAGACACGGCAGTCGACCGTGTCTATGATGGCCCCTAGGCATAATAGCCTTGTTGTAGGGGACAAGTGACTCTTTGGAAAATTCATTGAAAACCCGTGGTTCTGGAGAAGGTTAATCACCCTTTCTAGATCCGTCAGAGCGGCTTGTCCTGATGATGACTGAATCAGGATGTCGTCCAGGTAACACTGGACCCTGACAGGCACCATCCGGAGGTGAGCTAACACCGCAAGGACTTTGGCAAAAATTCTCAGGGCCGAGGATAGACCGAAAGGTAACGCCCTGTATTGGTAGTGTCTGCCCCTGTAAGGAAACCGTAGAAACTGGTGGTGGCTGAGAGAGATGGGGATGTGAAGATAAGCTTCTGTGAGGTCTAGGGACGTCAGGAAGTCTCCTCTTCTTATGCTTCCGAGAATTGATTGGAGCGTTTGCATCTTGAATTTTCTGTAAACAAGATGCTGGTTTAGTCTTTTTAGATCTAGGATTGCTCTCCATCCTCCTGAGGCCTTGGGAACGATGAAGAGGATGGAGTAGAATCCCCGACCTCTCTGATCCAACGGTACCGGTTCTATGGCCCTTATGTTTACGAGATGGTGAATGGCCTGTTGCATCAACCCTTTCTTTGTGAGATTCCTTGATAGGGGACAAGAGAGGAAGCGATTTGGAGGGTAGGTAAGGAATTCTAGGGAGAGCCCGTGACGAACCGTGTTCAACACCCATGCATCTGTGGTGGTGACCTCCCACTGGCTGGCAAAGAGAGAAAGTCTGCCGCCTATGGGAGGGACAACTGGAGAGTCATCTGGAACGACGGAAGGGCTGACCGCTCCCACGAAAGGGTCGTTTGCCCTGAAATTGTTTTCTGGGCTTAGAGTCCGTTCTGTCCGATTGTCTGTCCTGTCTGTCCTGTCTAACAGGAAAGGAGCGGGGCGGATAGGAATAAGTGGACCTAGTCCCTGAATGAAAGGATTGCCTCCATGAGTATGTGTTGGATCTTTTGTCTGGACATTTAATAAGGTGATTGAGGACCTTATGCTTATCCTTATTCTCTGTAAGGTAAGGATCTAAAGATTCCCCAAACAGCTTCCTCCCCCGGTAAGGGGCTGCTGACAGGTGCCATTTGGACCTGGCGTCTGCATTCCAGTGTTTCAGCCAAAGCATACAATGACCAGTAACACTGGAAGCAATAGCCCTGGCTGAAAATCTTGCCGCCTGCAGTGTTGCATCGGAAGCATATTCCATTGCTGCCACCATCTTGCTCAAATTCTGGTGGGTTCGGGTATCTTCCACCGGAATTCTGGCTGGAGCTGTCTCAGCCAGCGGAGAGCAGGCCTATTGAAGAAAGAGGCTCATGTAGCTACCCTAATAGCCCAAGCTGTAGCTTGGTGTGTCTTGCAAAAGGTGAGCTCCTTTTTACGGCCTTCTGCCTTTAGGGCATCAGACACGTCCACAGGAGTGGCAGTGGGAGATACCAGGGGTCCCAAGGGTTCATCCACCTTGGGGACCTCTAGGGCATCTGCCAAGTCCTGGGCCACTTTATAGAATCTTTTATCACTGCCACTAGGGATGGGAAGGGTACCTGGGGATTCCCACTGTTTCCTGATCGCATTCAGAAACATAGAAGGACATGGTATGCGGTGTTGTGTGGTTACCGGTTCAATGAAGTTCGGATCCACCTCTGAGTCCGGAGCCACAGTCAAAGTTGATGTAGAAGGCTCAGGACCAAGATGGGCCGTGGAAGTGGCCTTTTGGAGCAAGGGAACAAAATGAGACGGATTAAAGAGACCCATAAAGGATGGGTCTTCCTCCTGGTCCGACATCGGAATCCCCACGTCCGCATCATACTCACGAAAGGATGAACCCTCAGATTAAGAAGATTGTGAAGGTGAAGTAGGTGCACCATATGCCTCCGTCATTGGCTGGTGAATCGGTAGGGGAGAAACCGAGGTAGCCCTAGGTACCTGAGATCTAGCCTGAAAGGCGCACTCTACCGCCTGAGCAATCAACTCATTTAGACAGTCCTCCATGGGCAGAGGAACCGGCTCTGGTAGTCTGAGTCCAGCCTGGTGTTCAGATCCACAAAATGGCGGACACAATTCTTAACAATTATTTGGCCACCACTATGCGTCTCTGAGCCTCCCTATAGGATCCAGAGAATTCCTCCAATGAGAAAATCACTAAAGAGCTTCAACGGAGCAGTCGAAGCCTCCAAAAGGCAAAAGGAGCTCACCTGCCTCTGCTGCCCTGCTTGGCCGCCTAATTGAACCACCAGCCAGCTGATTCGACGAAAAAAACTTGTTCGGAGCAGCATGTGCTCAGCCGGCAACAGGGGCTGCAATAAGGAAGCAACGATCCCTCAGCCCCCCAGAACAGCAAGGACAGCCTGTAAATAACAAGGCAAAAAAAAAACCAAAAAACCCAGCGTTTTAAACTGCTGATAAGCCTGCCTGCTGATTAGCACTTCCACCCCCCCCTTGAATCGTAACTCGTGGAGCTGCGTTCCAGACCCCAATCAGGGAAGGAAATTAAAGCAAAATAGAAAGGACAACTATAGTTGTTCCTGGAGAATTATTAAATGGAACTGAACTTAATAGGAATCCAACAGAGAAGGTTAGTGAGGATAGAAGAAAATGAAACTGAAAGACAACAAAACGCAGAAAGAGAAGCTGATCCCAGCCTCACTTTAAGGTTAAGAGGGGAAGGAAGTGGGTTGAAATAAACAGCAATCTGACTCCAGTGCTGAGCCGAGCACTGAACAGAAAACTATTAAAAGTCAAGGAAAGATGGAAAATCCACCAATGGAGACTATACCTGCCTAAGAGCCAAACTTGCATGTCTGTTCATGGGCAAGATCAAGTAAAGACTGGGACCTTCTGGCCCAGGAGAGGCGTGGCAACTTTGGCTGACTTGATCTGATTGGGCAGGAACACAGTCTAAACCCATTGGTGGATTCTCCATCTCCAGTGCTGGAGAACTTGTAGGGTAGGCAAGGCAGGTTGTATGACGTGTGTGAATTCCGGCACCTTTTTTTTTTAAAGAAAAAAAGCACTGAATTTAATGGAACATGGCTTGTAATTTGTGTTGTAATCATATACTATTGCTTATTTTTTACAGTTTTATCAGCAATTAATAAAGATTAGATGATAAAATGCTGTCTCATTTGTTGAATGGCAAGAAAAGTTAACTGCTTAAATAGCTTTCCATAGAGCCACAGGGCTACGGATTAGTGAGTCTAGGACACCAGATATTACAGCCATGAATGAAAGAAATAGCAATAGTACTTAGACTGATATACCACTTCACAGTGCTTTACAGCCCTCTCTAAGCGGTTTACAGAATCAACATATTGCCCCCAACAATCTGGGTCATTTTACCAACCTCAGAAGGATGGAGGGCTGAGTCAACCTTGAGCCAGTGAGAATTGAACTGCGGAAGCTGCTAGCAGCTGGCATTCAGCAGAATTAGCCTGCAATACTGCATTCTAACCACTGCACCATCATGACTCAGTGGCATATCAATTAATATTGTTCAATGATTTATTGAAAAAAATTTCAGTTACATCATATTTTTATATACTATTTTCTTTTTTTTCAGGTTCTTATATTTTTATTTTTTTATAAAAATTTTATTAATTTTCTCTTACATACATATATTTATATACTATTTCAATGAAGATAAGAGTATTGATATGTCCATATAAGTTTAAAAAAAGGAAAAAATACATGGGGTATACTATTTTGAAAGATATGGGAATCTACTCATTTATAGTGGTCCTATTTCTCCCCCCCCCCCCCAAAAAAAATCCTCCACATTTATCCACTCTCCAATTGCCCCATTTTCCACAAAATTTATCTTGTAACAGCCTCAGTTAGAAACAGCATACAAAATAGTTCCCATGTTTTACCACAAACACTTATGGAATGAGTGACCCAAATCCTACTGCTTAAGAACATTACTGAAAACCAGATCCTCCAGGAATCCTTCAATTCGGAATGTTCTTTTACAATGAATGCCAAATTATCTGTGAATGCTATTTATTATTCTGTATTCCAAACAGACACACATTTATCTACGATTATTGCTATTAAAAAGATATGTTTGGGTGAAAGGAAGAGACTTAGGTCAGTAAACAAACCTGGTTTCCAGAGGAAATACTTTATACTTTCATTTCTGACACAGATTCTAATTCCAAAATTAAAGTACACTGTTAATATTAATTAAATATATAATTATATATTAATATTAATACACTATGTATTACTTATGAATATTAATGTAAGATTAAATATGCATGTTCATATTAATATATTTTAATAAAACATTTAAAAAATATTTAAACAATATAATCTTTATTTCAACAAAACTGGAAAAAATTAGATTGTCCCATATTATGCAAGCAATTAAGTATTATTATTCTTTTGCCATCAGCCTGCCTTTTTAAAAAATCATAGTGGAATGTTTTATGATTTCAACTACAAGTAATCCTCACCTACAACTGTTTGTTTAGTAACCATTCAAACTTACAACTGACTGAAAAAAGTGACTTACAACTAGTCCTCACACTTACAATTGTGATAGCACCTCATGGTCACATGATCAAAATTTGGCAACCAGCATGTATTTACAATGGTTATTGCATCCCACGGTCATGTGATCATCATTTGTTACCTTCCCAGCCATATTCCTGCAAGAAAAGTCAATGGATTTGTTTAATAACCGCCTGATTCACTTAACTGCAGTGATTTGCGCTTAACAAACATGGCAAAAAAAGGTCATAAAATTGGACACAACTCACTTAACAATTGCTATGCTTAGCAATGGAAAGTCTTGTCTCAATTACAGTGTAAGTTGAGGACTATCTATATGACAAAGCTACTGAATGCAGTAAAAAAGCAACTTGATTCAATATATTATTATTGTTGTTATTATTATTATTTCTGAAAATACTTTATTGTGTGTGTATATATATGTGTGTGTGAAGATGGTAGAGGACAGGAAGACCTGGAGGAACGTTGTCCATGGGGTCGTGATGGGTCAGACACGACTTCGCAATTAACAACATATATATATATGTGTGTGTGTGTATAGACACACACACACACACACACACACTATATATATATCTATATCTATATCTGTATCTATATCTATATCTATATCTATATCTATATCTATATCTATACCTATACATATACATATACATATACATATACATATACATATACATATATATATATATATATATATATATATATATATAGTGGTTGGTCACTGGTTTAATTGGTGGAATCTTTTGATAGAAGGGAAGGAAAGGGAAATAAATTGATCTCCTTAATCCTTACAGTTGTCAAAGGTATCTTTGAAGAATATAAAGGCACATTATTGGGAAAAAATTGACAGATACAAGAAATTGAGCTTGCTATTAATGACCTTGATTCTCATCTTTAAATTGTTCATTTTATAAAAATTATGCATACTTTAAGGCTACATTAAAATTGGAGTGGGTATTAATACAAACAATTCCATTATTACAAATGTGGCAACAAAACAAACAGTAATATATTATGAACAACCAAAAGTCCCATGGAAAATAAAACAAGAGTAGATGAAATGGAATTCTTAACTTTTAATAGATAAATCAGAAATGAATGAAAAACCGAAGAGAAAATTCTGCTTTTAATTAGTATTTCCTTTCCTAGGCCTTAAACATTTATTTATCTTATTTAAGCAACTTTAACATAAAATACATATTATTTTTATCATTTATATAAGATATAATAAAAACTTCCTAGAAAAGTTCTCTTGAAAATACAAAATTGTAAACAAAGCACAACATTGAAAACTTAAATACAAGAAAAAAAATACTTATTCCTATTAAACATGAAGATTTCCTCACCATTCCAGAAGTAGTTCCAGAAATGAGGGATTAATTGCACAAATATGCCCATAGACATGCTCCCACAAGGTCCTTGAGATAACAAACGGACTGCTCCAGACACAGAATACATTCATCAACCATTTGGACAGAGTCTGATAAGAACACCTGCATAGCCTTGCATATGGAAAGTGTCTGTTATTTGATACATTGTAACCACCCCTATATACGTCTTTTGATTACGCTGTGTGATGTAAAAACTATAGTAACAATAAAATAGGGTGTTGGAGTCAGCTCTGGGCTCCCATCCCGAGATACCTGCGTGCATGTCTCATTCTCCATGGGAGACCACCACATCTGGTGACCCCGATGTGATCCACTGAGGGATACGTCCCTGCCGACCCTTTACTTATCGCCTGGAATAGGCTTGGTGCACCTGACGAAGTTGCTGGCAACTGACTCCTCTTCATAAGTATGGGGGGTGGAATGTCTCACGCTCAAAAGCAGCATGTGGAAGAGCTGAGGCTACTTGGCAGGAAAAAATATCTTACTGATCAGGAACAGAAATTAACCCGTCACCTTTCTAAATCTGAGGCTGTTAAATTGCTACGTATGGGCTAACTGCTCATCCTATCCGGAGTCTGGATCTTTAAAAGTAGATACATGGAGGAAAATTGGCGCCGTCCTCCATCAGTCTCCGAGAGCCCCAGCAGAGATTTTGTGCCTTTGGAAAATTGCCTATACCCTGATTCAAACCCATGCTGACTCGCCTCATCAGCCTTTATTAGACCCTCCACCGTACAAAAGTCCGTCTGTTATGTTGGCCACGCCCTTACCACCTGGAGCAGGTTTTAACCCTCCTTCTGCCCCTGCAAATTTTATGGATCCTGATAAACAACAAACAGCCTCTCCTGTTCTTGCCACGTTGCCGCCTGTCTCCCGTCCCGGAATCATCCGTGGTGCTTTTCAAAAGGCTTTGAACAATGGTGATTTAAGTGTTTCTGAACTATCTGAGACAGAGTTGTTCCCTGTTACTTATCAACAGACTGCAGCAGGCACAGTGGTTGATTGGGAAGCACTTCCCCTGGCTATGATCCGAGAATTAAAAAAGGCTACAAAAGATTATGGCATAACCAGTCCCTATACTAGAGGACTGATACACTCAGTTGCTAGTGCATATCGAATGTTGCCTCAAGATTGGAAAGATCTGTTCCACATGCTTCTTAACGGAACGCAATACGTAGTTTTTGAATCTGAATATAAGAGAGAGGCACAAAACAGAGCTAATCACCCAGGTTCACAATGGACAGCAGAACAACTCTTCGAAGAAGGCAATTTTGCTACCCTTAATGCTCAGGCTCAAACTTCCACTCCCTTTGCATTTCCAATCATTAATACTTGTGTTCTTTCTGCCATGGCTCGTGTTGATGAGTCTGGCCCCCCGATTCAATCTTTTTCTGCCATTCGCCAAACTGCAACTGAATCCTATGCAGACTTTGTGAATCGCCTGCAAGTTGCCATTGAGCGTCAAATTTCAAACAGAGATGCAGCAAATGAAATCCTCATAAAATTGGCTTATGAACATGCAAATGCAGACTGCCAGTCCATTCTTAAACCACTTGTTTCCAGTCCCACGGCCACCCTAGCAGACTTTCTTAAAGCCTGCCGCTTTGTGGGAACCAATGCTTTTCAAATGGACACTCTTGCAGCTGCAATCCAAAAGGGGAATCAACCCCAAGGCACTTGCTTCAATTGTGGAAAACCTGGTCATTTTAAAAAGCAATGCAGAGCCCCAGGAGGCGGCGCAGCTCGACCCGCTGCCATCCCCGGAGCCAAGCCCAAAACTGTGTGCCCAAAATGTAGAAAGGGTTTTCATTGGGCCAATCAGTGCCGTTCCTCTCAGTCCAATCGGGGAAACTAACAGAGGGGTCTGCAGCTAACCCCTCTCCAAAGGCTGCATCCTTTTCAGACCTTACTCCTGCTTCGCAATATTTTTCTGGCATTGATTTAAAACTGGCTTCTGATCTTTCTGTTACTTTTCCTAACCTACTCACGGTTGCTGAAATCCTTTATTCTGGACCCTTGCCTCCGGAAACGGAGGGAATAATTCTTCCCATACCTGTTGCTCGGGAACAAGGAGTGTTTGTGCTTCCAGGTATGATAGATCCCACATATAGAGACACCCTAAAAGTCCAATTTTATACCAATTTCCCTGTCACAATGAACCAGGGGGATACGGTGGCACGCTTGGTTTTATTACCACATGCAGCACCATCCATTCCAGAGGCTGCATATGCACCTCACTCTGGGAATTCTTCCTCTGATTTATTGGCACTAACAAAGCAAATTACTCCCCAAAAACTGGTGATGCCTTTTTTAATCAATGGCATTCTCTTCTCTGGTCTTGTAGACTCTGATGCGGATGTCTCAGTCATAAGAACAGCTGAATGGCCCTCTAACTGGCCCCTCAAATCCTCACCGGCAGTCAGGGGAGTGGGAGGACTTCAACAAGCAAGCTCCAGTAAAAATTGGCTTACTGCACAACGAATCACAAAAGGCAGTTTTGCTAAATTTAAACCTGTCATCCTCCCTCTTCACACAAATTTATGGGGCAGAGACTTACTCTCTTAATTTAATGCGAAGTTAACTCTGGAAGACTAATAATGCCTCCTTCACCCATTAATCTTGTACTTTTTGCCTTAAACTTTTTGAATGTTTCTGGCACCCCTGGCTCAACTGCCGCAAGCAGGCATTTTTCTGCTTCTCCCACAGATTCTTCACGCCCCCAGGTATACTATCGACGTTTGCCTGATCCCACCTGGAAAGGGCCTGCCTCCCTCATTACCTGGGGTCGAGGCTACGCTGCAATAGACGACCATGGCGAGATCATTTGGACTCCAGCTCGTTGTGTTCATCCTTATATGGCTCAACGTACACCACCTCAGCCAGGCATATGAGGATCAGGGACTGTGGGCTTTTAATGCTTTTGTACGGGATGCCAGGCGCACTGCTCTTACACTTAACGTCACGAACTGTTGGATTTGCATGCAAATTCCTGGTGACAATCGTGGTGGCCTTATTTTTCATGCCATCCCTTTCAATGAAACAGGATGGAAGCAGCTGTGAAACATAACTACAGAGACATTGAATATGACATATGCTGTGGACGCTCGTATAATGGAACCTGCCAGATTTTGTTTATATAGCACAGGACTATTCCATACTGCCACTTATTTGGGAAATTATAGTAATTGTCAACAGGTTATTATATGGAATTCAGCAAAGAAATGCAAATCCATCAAAAGCAATCTTACTAAGATAAACAACACTTATCGAAGCAATCAATGGACAAACGTCAGTACCTACATGGCTTGCCTTGACATGGAATCCATAATAACATTTGCTAATGAGTCTCACCAGGGTTATTATGAGTTACCCGATATGTGGCTACTATGTGGCCGTAGAGCCTATCGCCAGGTGCCTAAGGATTGGAAAGGCACCTGTACACTGGGCCTTTTGACCCCTGCTGTATATGCCTTGCCTCATCTCCCTGATGGACGCCTCAGATCCACCCCTAACATTGGGTGGTAGTTTAGAGACTCAAATCAGCAGAGGAATACTACCCAATCTAGAAGTTGCCATGAACTATAGGGACCTTCATTTGCTTAACAATTGGACTGTTCATATGTTTAATGAAACAATCAACAGCATTAAAATGATTAATCAAGAAATGGGGGAAATAAGGGAATTAGTTTTGCAAAATCGGTATGCTTTAGATATTATTTTAGCAGCAAAAGCCGGTGTGTGTGCTTTAATTCATTCTCATTGTTGTATGTATATACATGATTTTCAACCTAATATTTCTGCTACAGCCAGGAAAATGGAATCTATGCTCCAAAAATAATCCCTTACGCAGCGATGGATCAGGCACCGTGGATATCTGGGGTGCCCTTTGGTCCTGGGTACCGGATGGATCCTGGTTACGATCTTTGGTTTCTATTATAGTAACCATTTTGATATTAATTGTATTGCTATGTTGTTGCATTCAATGTATTCCCTCCCTCCTGCTAATGTGCAAAAATTTTACGCCCTCCACTAGGAAGGACGCCTTAATTAGTGAATCAAGATCCCTTCTGGAACTGGGAGTAACATTAAAAAAACACAAAAGCAGGAGATGTGGGATTAATTGCACAAATATGCCCATAGACATGCTCCCACAAGGTCCTTGAGATAACAAACGGACTGCTCCAGACACAGAATACATTCATCAACCATTTGGACAGAGTCTGATAAGAACACCTGCATAGCCTTGCATATGGAAGTGTCTGTTATTTGATACATTGTAACCACCCCTATATACGTCTTTTGATTATGCTGTGTGATGTAAAAACTATAATAACAATAAAATAGGGTGTTGGAGTCAGCTCTGGGCTCCCATCCCGAGATACCTGCGTGCATGTCTCATTCTCCATGGGAGACCACCACACAGAAATATAAAATATTTTGAACAGAATGACACATACAACTGATTTTTATAATATTCTCACTAAATCACTATAATATTCTTGTAAACCAGACTGCGGCTAAAAAAAAAAGGATGTAAACAATGCAGCCCAAATCTCTATTCCTTTGCTCAGTTTATACAATAATCAAATTTCTTTTGCTGCTGAATACAGGGAACTGAAGCAATTCTGCCTTATCAACTATAATCCCAATATCAGGTAAGGCTATTTACGCAATAAAATTCTCAAGCAGGCAAAATATGCTGTCAAGAAAGATCTATTCAAGAAATAATTTACCATTTTAAAAAGCACTAGAAATTATTAGGTGCAGATTTGTAGTAACTACTAGTACAGTGGTTCTCAACCTTTTTAATGCCTCAACCCCCAACCGGTCGTAAGTCGAGGACTACTCAACTGGTGCAGCACCATTTGCAGAATGGGACTTTTGGCAGGCTCAGCAGGACAGAGACAGCCTGGACAATTCCTATTGGCTTTTGAAAGCCAATAGAATTAGACTCTATTCAAGAGAGTCTATTCTATTGGCTTTCAAAAGCCAATAGAATAAAAGGGAGTAGCACAGCTAATGAAAAGGGGAAAAAAATGGCAGACTGCGTTGTTTGGCGACCCCCGTGAAATGGTTGTTCAACCTCAAATGGGGTCCAGACCCACAGGTTGAGAACCACTGTATTAGTAGCACACATTTTGTAAAAAACAAAGTATCTAAAAACAAAATACAAATACATAAGGCTGAGCACTGTATGGATCACTCAGAAATTGCTAAATTTCAACAGGTTCATCTCACTGTCTGGCCCAGTGTCTGCAGAAAGAACCATATTTTTCGAGGGGGGGGGACTCAGGCTAAGACATTTCCCTTAAGTGCCCATGTCATATTTGGATAATGGTTTAATTTGCTCTTAAGTGTGTTCTATACTGATTTCATTGCTTGTATTGTCACATTTTAGTTATAGGATGAATAGAAATACAATAAGTGTCCTATAAATAGAGTCCAATTTTACAATGAAGATGGAGGTGGTTGATTAAAATTCCCAGTTAGTAAGATTTGGTTTTAAAGTTTATCTTGGTCTGCTGGAAGAAAATCCAACAGAATAGTCATATTAATATTTTATAATAAAAACATTGTAGAGTCCTATAAACAAAAAAGAATTCCAGCTTAAATTGTACTTTCAGACATAAATAAATGGAATTGCAGTACAAATATACATATTTTAAAAATGTGAAGAACTATAATTAGTAATGTACTTTTCATTTTCATAGGAGGAAGAGAATCTAGTTATGTGTACTGAATGGTTAATACTGTTCTGAGCATTTGTAGAACCCAAAAATGGGACTATAAATATTTATGGATACCAAGATTTCTTTAGAAAACTTTAAAAATCACTTCTTATAAAAAGTGAAGATTCTAAAGTATCCAAAAACAGAGATTATTCTTCACTTTGAGAAATCATTATTTGATTTTTACTCAAGAATGTAGGCAAATAGAATCAACAATACTTTTTTACAAGCTGAAAATTA
The DNA here is from genome assembly GCF_016545835.1 of Crotalus tigris. Classification (NCBI taxonomy): domain Eukaryota; kingdom Metazoa; phylum Chordata; class Lepidosauria; order Squamata; family Viperidae; genus Crotalus; species Crotalus tigris. The sequence continues at coordinate 25,440,374 of NW_024096970.1, forward strand.
AGCTCCCAAAAATCATGTCATATGTTTTTTGTTTTTGCAAAATCCAATACTTGAAACCCAGAATCTTACAACTTTAGACTTTCCAAAGGTCAGGGAATCAATTAACTCTTGGACTTTTCAAAATGATCAGTTTAAAATATAACTAAGCGTAAGAATTGCTATACATTTGATACTGTCTCCCACACAAACTCCTCACAAATTTTCTAAACACTTTGATATGCTTTATTACATGGTATCTGAAAAGTAAACATTTGGCAATGCTTTACTAGTCTTTTTATTTGCACTGAAGTTTTCACATGAGTTACAAAATTTGCTGGCATACAAAGTTCCATGAACCTAAGAACAGAAACAACATATAACTTAGAATGTAATGCTATTTAGAAACCACGTTCAGGTCAGGGCAAGTCTACAGTAAACAGAAAACAAATTGCTTAACTTTCATAGTATTACTGCTGAAATATAAGCATTTATGGAATAAGGGAAATCCCAATTTGCAGTCCTTGAATAGAAATATTGAGGAAAGGTTGAAGTTCAGAACCTTTAAAGAAAATATTTTTATTTCTGTTGCAACCTGCAAAAATGAGAATTCATCGCTATCTGAAATTAACCTCAAGAGAACTAGGACATAGAGACAATAAAATGTCTTCAATAACTGCATAAATCGGAAAAACAAACCTAGATTCCTCATTTAAGGATACAAATCACAAGCAATTTAAAAACATTTTTAAGTAGTAAAGGAACAATCACATGAACCTTTTCCATGTAAAATGTATAAGACTGTTAAGATGTGCTATGCTGTCCTTAAGATATTCAATATCACACCTTTGCATCACTAGATAAATTACCTAATCTGCCTAAACTTCTAGCCCATCCACAGATTCTTGACATAATTCATAATTCTTAAACCTGAAGTATAAGTAATTCAAAACAAAGATTCAGTCCGAATACTATAGATTGGAACTAACACAGAAGAGCAGTTTAACTGTAGACACTCGCATTAAATTATGAATCATAAAGGCACAAAAAGTAGTAGTAGAAAAACAGTATAGTAAGAATCGGGTTTTCTCATCTCTCAATGTTTCCCATTTTACAAGACTGTGAAGTTACCATCCAGTTGCACTCAATACCATCCTGTTGCATTCATTTCCATTATGATGAAGTGTTTTGAGAGATTGGTAAAGGACTGTATGGTTTCATGCCTTCCCCCTACATTTGACTCATTACAGTTTGCCTATCATAAGAACCGCTCTGTAGAAGATGCACTTTCCTGTGTGCTTCATCTTAGCTTGGCACACTTGGAAGGGAAGAATACTCATGTGCAAATGCTGTTCGTTGATTTTAGTTCAGCATTTAACACAATCATTCCTCAGCATCTGGTGAACAAACTGGGCCTATTAGGTTTTAAACTCCTTTAAGTAATTGGATACTTGATTTCCCTTATTGATAGGCCTGTTTGTGCAAGTTGGAAAGAAAGTTGCCAACTCCATCTCGAGTACAGGTTCCCCACAGGGCTATATATCCTGAGTTCGCTACTGTTCACCTTGATGATCCACAACTGCTGTGCCAAATCTGCTACAAATCATATTGTGAAGTATGCAGATGATACGGTAATGGTGAGTCTTATCCGGGATGACAATTAAGATGGTTATAGGGAAGAGATGAAGGCTCTGGTTGAATGGTGCAATAAAAGTAACCTGGTTCTAAATGCTGATAAAACAAAAGAGAACATTTTAGTTTTAGAAAGAGGCAGTTTAGTGATACTCCACTCAGTATCAAGGATGCAGCTGTAGAGGTGGTCAACAGTATTAAGTATCTGAGGGTGCAGATAACCAAAAATTTGAATTGGTTTCTTCACATATCATCCTTAGTGAAGCGTGCAAACCAGCGTCTGCATATCCTGCATCAGAGGAGGAGAGCACACCTTTCTCCTTTTGTCCTGGCCACTTTTTACAGAGGCATGATTGAGAGCATTTTAACAAACTGCATCACTGTCTGGCTTGGTGGCAGCAGTGCCTCAGATAGAAAGTCCCTACAGAAGAGTGGTAAGGACAGCCAAGATCATGGGAAGCTCACTTCCTGGTATTCAGGATGCTGCTTATAAGAGCTATGTGCTTAGAGCTCAAAGCATTGTTAGACACCACACACCCACTTTACAGTCTGTTTCTGTTGCTCCCCTCTGGCAGGAAGTTTCGAAGTATTTCTAGTAGGACTAACTGATTCTGTAATAGCTTTGTTCCCTATGCCATCTGTCTGCTAAACTCACAAGATTTGTTTTTATGCACATGTATACATAATCCAAACTAGACTATGTTGTTTCTCTGTGTCATATATGTGGATATATGCATAATTCTATATTTATTTATTTTTATCATATTTATGTAACGTATATTGGAGGTGGTGACATTTTGAGAGCTGTATACAATGAAATTTCATTTTAATGTATGCCGATTAGTGTACATTCTGACAATAAAGTTATTATTCTATTATTCTATTCTACTTTGGATTCAATATAGAAGGGCTGCTTTGCAATACTGACAACACAAGTGCAGCATTTATTTATGCACATTAAAGCATGTGCTTTGAGGACCACACAATGCAACAGAAACCTCCCAAAAGCAGCTGCACAATCCTGTAAAATGATGCAGCTGCTTTAATTAGCTGCACAGTAGCTCTAGGTTCACATTCCCAGTTTTCAAGTAATTAAATACAAAGTATTATGAAGTCCTATTATTTCCTATAAAGAAATTAGAATGACCATTGCAATTTTTACAATCAAATTGTTAACCCCCCCCCCAGAAAAGCTAATACTTTACACTGATAACTATACATTAGCTCTCACATAAAGGTTTGTAATTTTTTCTTTTTAAAAATTATGATTCATAGACATTCTTTCTTCCCTTTTTAACAATAATATCAATTCACGACATTATTTTGTTTTATTTATTTATTTTGCAACAGCCTCATAATAAAAGAAGAAATTATGTCCAGTAAGCCCATTTTTCAATTTAATATTTTCCCCTGAAAAAAATAGGAATTGGAAAGGACATAAAAGGTTTCCGATCAGGAGGAAATATTATTGCAAATGCAGGCTAAATGCAAATGCAGGCTAAATCCAACACTTTGGAGAAACTGAATTGGACACAGCATGTACTTTCCATGGATGAAATATACTTCCTTTACCATAGCAGACTGGAACATACTGGAGGCAATTTTCACTGATTTCTTCTATCAAGAAATCTATATATCCTAAAATTTGCTCCGGAGATTTGGGGAGTCACTGCACCAGTGGCAGAAGAACTGCACAGAATCAGTGAAGAACACTTCTCATTTTCTATGAATAACATTTTTAGCTGAATAAGACTCAGGGGATGCATGCAGCAACTGAAAAAAAGAAAACACTGAATTCAATACGCTGAACTTTAAAGACACATGCAGCTGAAGGACTGCAATGGGATGATATCTTTATATGAATTTTGAGTAGGTAATGATAAGACAATGCCATGATTACAGTTCCTCAAAACAGTGTTTTCAGCACATTACAATAAACTGTATTTCCAAATATATAAACTGAAAGATGAAAAATGCATGGAATTTTAAATGCAGAATTCAAGTTCAGCCTTAGATTTTTCCAGGTGAGTCTATGAAGCCTGGAACTTTCTCGGCTTTACATATTCATAAATCTACAGCTTTCAGACCTGCATCATTGGACTTAACTCTTGTTTTTCAATGCCATTGAAGAAATTGTTCATTTATTAATTTATCTGCTTCGGATTGAACATACTAAAAAAGAGTTATCTCTTGAATAACACTGTCCTACCATATTGATGTAGTAAGAACTGAACTGAGGAAAAGTTTAGCAAGCTTATATGCATTGCATATATTCATAGGACTAAAAATCAATTACAGACATGCCTAAGTAAAAAGCATTTGGAAATATTAGGCAGATCTATGTGACCTAAATCCCTTAAGAGTGCAGTCTCTTAGCCATGTAGGGCAGGCAAAGTCTCAGAAGAAATTGTATTACAGTCCTCAAGTTACACTATAATTCCCAGTGAAAATTATCCGGTTTATTAAGCAGCTAGCACTCTTTGGCTTCCTATCGTAAATTCCCCTTTACATGTATAGAAAATGGTTTTCCAAACATGTAAAGGATTCGGAAGCAACCTTTTTTTAAATCAGCTTCAAACTCTAGTAACGCATGATCTCTGACTAGAATGCTATGTTCATTCAGTTTAGTGGTCTTTTCTCACATTCTCTGGAACCTGATACTTCACTGACCACCAGCACCAGGCTTATCTAAATAATTTAGAGTTGTTCCCTGTTTTTGACTCCTTCAAACAAACAAGATATGGGTATGTACATCTCTTCCTTCATGCATCTTCTTACCCAAGTAATTGTATCTCTGCCTCTGCAAGTGAATAGGTTCCTTTCAGAAATAGTAATGCTTATAGCAGGGGTCTTCAAACTTGGCAACTTTAAGACTTATGGACTTCAGGGCTGGCTGAGGAATTCTGGGAGTTGAAGTCCACAAGTCTTAAAGTTGCCAAGTTTGAAGACCCCTGGCCTATGGTATAGCTGTATTTAATTCTGTTGCAGTCAAAACTCCTGTTAAAATTAATCTCTCTGCAAACTCTGTTACCTGAAAACTCCAGAAACTTTCTAGCTGTAGCAAAAAATTAATACAATCTTCCTTAAAAAAAGTCAAGGGAAAAATTTCTTGTTGCATTGATAATGAACAAACTTTTTGAAAACAGGAAGATATTTTGTTTCAGGTAATTTTGAAACATTATTAAAATATTATCATTAAGCATACACTTTATTTATATTTTTAAAATATACTCCAACTTTTATTTTAAAAAGGCCAGGAAATTGGCATTTACTGATTTTGAACTGTTATGTTCCCAAGCCTTAGTCCTTAGTTACAGATCTTTTCATCCTGCAAAATAGACCCACCAATTAAAGTAATCATGCCTGAAGCACTTTTCTATTACATTTTATGTCCCTCTCTTCTTTCTGGAATATTTCTTTGGCAATCAAAAGGACAAAATTTTCCTCCAAAAAAAACCCTCCTACACATTTTTCAAAGATGCTCGTACACTAACACTAAATCCAAAATTTAAATATTCACATAATTACAACTTATGAAAATTGATGTGTTTTATTTTTTAAATCAATACGATAAATTCCAAAATCTTAATAGCCCATTAAAATGTAGACTAGCTGAATGAAAACGTTTAATACAGATACTGCTAAGACTTCTAGACAAGGTGGGCATTGCAATCAGATGGCAACTGGCAATCTCTGGCATGTTATTTGTCAGACTGGGTGACTGTTAGCACTCCTAAACTTATTTAGTCCAACCAACTATTTTTCCCCAAAATACATAATTGTTTCAACATTTGTGTACAAAATCTGAGGACCTCAGCATTGTTGCAAACTATTTGAATCAACTTTGGATCTTGTTTTAGATGGTAACATTCTGTCATGAACAGCCAAATTATGCTCTCAGATTCATAGTATATTGCTAGACCAAAAGTAAGAATTTAATTTAGCAGAAATTTGGCAACCTGATAATCTTTCCTAAAAGGAATAAACCTTTGATATAAATATTGCCACTCACAAATTGAAACTCAGGATAGCTAACCTAAGAATAAAACCAGTGGAAAATAACAACAAAAATAAATATTAAAAAATATAGTGTAAGATAAAGATGTTTTTCAGGGATGAGAACTTGAATTCATGGCTTAAGTTTATCCTATTATTGTTGCATTTGAGCTAAAATTCACAGGAATGTTAATGTGTCCCTGGATCAATCACTATATATATAAACCTTTAATGTTCTTGGATATATTCCTGGTATTTGCACTCTGCCAAAGTATTGCTGGGGAGGGGGGAGGTCAGGCAGCATAGTAGTATTATTTCAAGAATTGTGGATTTTCCATAGGCTGTTTGAAAGTAGTGTTATTGTGTATGTCTTAAAGGCAAAACCTACATCTATTTGCAGCAATGGACCATTGATATGTGTTGTCAAGAAAAGGGGAAGATAAGTTTTTGAGCAATGTGGGCAAAGTATTTGGAGTCGTACTGTTTGTAACACAATTTTCAGTTCCTTTTCCCTTTTACTTCACCCCTTTTTTTATTCCTCTGCTTATTAATTTTGTGGTTGTGTTAATCCTTTAATGCCGCTACATGCATTTGTATTAGTTTGTATAATACAAACTAAAAAAAGCAAGATAAATTTATTTTTTAAAATATTATTTTCATTGGGATATCATAATAAATCCCAGTGTTCTTAATGGAATTTTTTTCCTTCTCTGCATATGACTGGGATTTGCATTATAATATAAACACAGTTTAAAAGGAGCAAACTTACTCTTATTTAAATTGCATTTTTAGTCATTTACCTCATAAATATTTGCTTATTTTTTCTTTACAATCTGCTTTGATCATCTTAATTGCCATGATACAATTAATCAAATATTAAGGAACAAGCATTGTTAAGATATAAACTGGTGTTTAAAATCCAGGTTTTCAGTTAGTTTTGACCAGGAAAATGTTGTACAAGTGACTGTTCTAAACTAATGTACTGAAAGTTAAAACAAAATACAATACCACCCAAGAGTAGGACGACTTGGTCTTTTAAAGGTTTTAGACCATAATTCCAATAATTTTTTGATACTGACTACTTTGGCTAAAGATAATTGTGAAATAGGAAATAGTTGGAAGGCTTCCAGATGTTTATTTTTATTTTTCAGTTGTAAACATTTTACTAGTACTAGTAAAATACTAATAAACAAAATCAACTTTTTTCCAATCAGGTGATATTTAAAATATTTATGTATACTTGCTACCATGTCCCTTTTCAATACAAACCAATAGTAGATTAACATAAAGCTGAAAATCAAAGTCAAATGTTCTGCAATACATTGGGATGATATGCCTTCATATAATGGCCATGTCTTATGTCATTTGTGTTGCTAACGATAGCTCTTGCATTTATAATTCTATTATACTTTTATAAATCAGCATTTGGATAAATGATTTTGAACCATTAATATATTTTCCTGGTTAAAATTCTCTGAGATGTTCTTAATAACAGTCTTAGATAATGAATTTGGGCAAACTCTGGAACAGTCTTTACAGTATTATCATTCTCATTAATTTTCAAAACTACCCACTGTGTTGAGATGATCGTCATGGGCCTAAGACTTCAATTTGGCTAAATATTTTTGCATATATTTCAACATTTAAGTAACAGATGTTTACAACTTAAGTTTGAATTTCAGTAATGGTTAAATATTTAGTATGATGCTCTAATTTATTTTACAATGCTTATCTTAATCTCACTTTTTTAGCCCTGAAACCTAACTTTACCCAAAAAAAAAAAAATCTTCCCAAAATAACAAAATTTGTATTTAGTAAATATAGCTATTATTATTAGAAAAATAGTTTAATAAAAATAGAATTATTTTCAGAAGAGTTAATGAAGATTATATGTACTATCCCATTTGAGTTCCACTTTAAGGTGTTACTCCTTTTATCTTCACATACTATTTGTTTCCCAATTGTTTCATTCCTTTAGTGTTCTCATATCAGAGCAATAAGTATTTCATTACTAGTTTATCTGTCCAGAGGCTTGAGAAGCAGTAACAATTAACCCTCCCTTCACAGTGATTGATATAGGCTTTGCTTTCAATTTGTTCCACTACACAGATCATGAAATTCTGAATGCGATCATCCTTATTGACTTGTATCTTATTGCCTACTTTATTGACAAATTGCTACTATATATATATATATATATATATATATATATATATATATATATATATGAGCAATTTATATACACATACATAAATATGTGTATAGAACTATTCTATCTAAAACAATTATTTTCTTTGAACATGGTATTTGTCAGATAGCAAATTTGATTTATAACAAAAAGGTATATGCTTACAACAGACTAAAAATGTATTCAACAATCTAAATACATCTTTCCTCCACTGCAATCATAGCTTCCTTCTGAGATAATAGCGAACCTTCTACAGATTGAACCTTATCAGGTACCTTCACCAAAGCTGCACACTCCATAATTTAATTAGATTCTCTACCCCATGATTCTATTCATTTTCTAGAGAAGCAGAGCAAGAAAACAAGCAGACATTCACTTGTATAATGAAATTTGTAGCTCTGCCATAATTTTTTGCAACAATACATCTGGTGGACACAGGATTCCACAATGGTTAATTGCAATCTTCTACTGTTACAATACTGAGTAAGGAAGAATAAGTTAGTACACACAACTAGAGCAGTTTTACCAAATCAAATGGACTACAGATATTATTCAATCATTCTTCCCAATTTTATGTTAAGAATAGTGGTCCAATATGCCTGATGGATACTTAGAAAGGTAAAGTACATATAACTAGATCAGTGGTTCTCAATCTTTTTAGATCGGCGACCCCGGTCATGAGCAGGCGGCGCGCATGCGCGGGGCCGCCCCCTGTGCGGTGCGCATGCGCGGGGGCGCCCCCTGCGTGGTGCGCATGCGCGGGGCGCCCCCTGCACGGCGCGCATGTGCGGGGCCGCCCCCTGCGCAGCACGCATGCATGGCACGCATGCACGGCGGCGCCCCCTGCGCCGGCTGAGAAAAAAATGGCGGACCGCGTTGTTTGGCGACCCCCGTGAAATGGTCATTCGACCCCAAATGGGGTCGCGACCCACAGGTTGAGAACCGCTGAACTAGATAGATAGATGAGAGACAGACAAACAGACATGATAGAATCTGAATAGTTGTCTGATCCAATACCACACTTTTTGCAGAAAATCCACTATTACAGCAAATTTGATTTATGACTATTGGCCTTTGATTCATAGGGATCTACAAAACTTGATTTTAGTCTATCATTCCTATAGTTTTAAAAAATAATAACATGTAAACAAATCAATTTATAACTTTATTATTTCACTTTTATACTCCACACATATTCCAGAAATATTTAAAATTGGGATGTATTACATTTTTAATCCCAATTTTATTTTAATTATTATCATGCAAACATATATTAGTCATGATGTTGAACTCCAATTGTACATTTTTTAACTACAATCATGTGCAAGAACATAGTAAAACAAAAACTGCAAGCATTATAAATAAGAAATTAAATTTAAGAAAATCTACATTCTAAAATCAAAAGGACACCTATTTACATTTCAAGTAACTTTCTATATAATTTTTCAATGTACACTATTGAGTAGTCATACAGTAAAATGCACAATTACACAGGCAACAGTAAGATTAAAGAAGTGAAATTCTCTGATAACTATCGTACTATATTTGATGTCAAGGAAAACCATTCCAGAAAAGTTTTGAAGGTAAAGAAAGCATCAAGGTACAGTCAATATCACTGCTCTAATCTGGAAAACAATCCAAATATTGTATTATTTCACTTTCACTTGCAGCAGACAAATTTTTAAATTAATTTTATGGGGGGGGGGGCGGAGCTATTCACAGAAATTCCTGAGATTCTTATCAGCATACTGTTCAAATGAAGAGCACTTTAATCAGTAGAGGAACCCCTCACATTTCTAATGTCTTGCTGAGCATTCTGCAGGTTAGAGCAGCAGCTGGTACAGGTCATATATCTTTTGTGAGTATCCCAAAAAGGCTAACTGCCAGACTGTTAAATTATGAATAAGCAATGAACAAAAGAATGCAGATACGATAGTGACAAGATAATCCAAGCAAATTTATCTATGACAAATTTCACAGGATTAACAAATTACATTTACACAGAACAATACAAACCTGCAAAAATGATGAGCTTATTTTTCCTTAAAACCATCAGCCAAAAAAAAAAAAAATCCCATACAAATTCACTGCATGCGTTTAAAATTAATTGAACTAGAAAATAAGACACATACAGCTCAATAGTATGCGTGTTTTCTTCAGAGTAAATCCAATGTAGTTCAATATATTTAAATAGTTGTGCCAAAGACTGTAGACATAATTAATGACAGAGAAGGGATTATGTTTCTTTTCTTCAAGCAAAATAACACATTTAATGCATGGAATGCTTTATTTGCAGATTATGTAGTACAATACTTTAAAACTGTTGGTTTCTCTTTTAAAAGCATGTGTTTTACAATTGATGCCACTACATTTATTTTCAAGCTAAAATTGTTAAATTTTAATCATTTATATAACTAACATAATCAGCAATATTTAAAGCTTCTATTATAAAAACAGTTGCAATATATTCTCCAGAATGTATTTAAAAAATTTAAAATTTATCAAATGCTTAGGGAATTTATAATTATTTTATTTGGAAACTTGGTACTGTTGACAATAGTCACTGGCTAAGTATTATTAACTAAAGTTTTGAACTTGGTAAGTGATCTATAGTCTATCTGGCTAGAAACTGGAAAATCACAGGTATACGTAGAAAAACTTTCAGCTGATTCTAATCATTCATGACTAAAATGCACATAAGACTAATTAAACAGATGTGGTTACAACTTTGGAAGTGTAACCATCTGAGAGAATTGCAATGCAGACTTCATTGTGCATCAAAGCATACACTGAGTTTCTTAGCTCCTGATCCAGCAAGCAATACTAGGGCTCTGAAACTCCTTTGAAAGATGACCAAGGCAAACACACAAGCCTTGGGAAAAAAAATACAAGGATGCTTTATTCCCCTGCATCCTACGTAGTGCCTCTTTCAAAGAACTGTGTAGACATAAAATACATATAGAGCTAGATCTATATATGCACTCTCTTGGTGAGTGTGAAGCTTTAAAAAAAAATATTCCAGAGATAATTGTCTTTTAAGTATACATCCAGCTACTCTTCAACATTTCCAGACTTCACTGCATGACTCCAGTATTCGGTGCTGAAATCTTTCTCAGTTTTAAAATCTGAATTATAAAATATATTTTGCAAGAATCCAAACTAACTGAGAAAGTCATATATTGCCTGGAGATTATGGATATACAAATCCCAGAGGCATCAGGTCATGGAAGAATAATGTATATCAATTTTGATTACATGCCGATCAATTATGATGCTAAATGGACTCAATTTTGACTTTAAGATATATCTTTTTATTATTTCATTTGAACCTACTTCATAAAAATATATTTGCAAATATTATTTTTCCATCCTGCAATTTAGAAAATTCAGCCTAGGATATGACAACCTACAAACCATTATTTGTTACAGAGTTAGGAAATTGCAAAGTTATAGGAATTTAAATGATTTGACCATTTTATGAAAGTAACATTCTATGTATTTGGATTGTGTGTCCGTGTGTGTGTGTCGCCTTTACCCGTATGCAGCAGAAATGCTAATAACTATGGTAATAATAATAGAAACAGGAACTAAGCAAAGGTACACGGTGCATACTTTCAACAGCACAGCTTCAAGACATCAGATGTACTTGACCATATTGACTAAGAATTATGCAATTTGTAGTTTTATTGTATAGTATAAGGATAGGACTAGATTGCAAAAGATGGAGCAGACCACAGCTATGCATTTCAATGATGTAATATACAATTTTAGTGATGAGAATAAGCCACACAATCTAAATGTTGTATTGTATTGAGTAAGCACCAACAGTAATCTGAAAATGGCTGAGAAAATAGTTAATTCTAAAAGCTTTGTTGGTGCTTACATATCTGTAGAAAGAAAATAATATTACTACAGGAAAATCTATGGGGCCCATGTCCTATCTTATGAAAAAGAATGCTTGATCTTATTTTTATTTATTATTGAAGGAATAAGCCAACTTTCTGTTTATATAGATAACCTCAAAGAGGTTTCTGCAAGAACAACAAAATAGTGATGTTTTTTTTCTTTTCCTGGGAAGATTTTTTAAAAATTTAAATGCAATAAAATCATACATAACATCTTCAGGAATGGCTGAAAGACTGAGTATCTTGTTACCTGGAGCAGCTGGAAGGTAACTTATCTCTCCTCTTAACTGTGTATTTTCTGCCAACATCAGAGATGGAGAGTCAGCACCTGTAAACTTCTGCAATAGCATATCTTAGACTTAGACCATTTTCAACATCCCTTTCTTCTTTGCACTGTGCATGTTAATCAAATTCCACTGGCTTTATCCAGTGTTTGCATAGTTTTGCACACATGCAGTTCAGAAAGCCTCCGCACACATGTACATCTGAATCCCATGAGACTCTAGATTACAAACTAGAAGTTTGAAACTGAAAAAATGCTCAAGTAGTTAATATATAAAAGCGAAAAGGATTATCCTTAAAAACTTATTTTATTTTTCTGTATTCTTATATTTTTATCTTTTTCATTCAAGCACTTTAACCATTAATTTTAATAATTATAGAAATTTATTGACATATTTACACACTCATGTTAACTTACAATATAAAAACATGTTTGCCAAGCAGTAATCATAAAAAAATGCCAATATTAAAATTAACATCTAATTAATATTTTAATGTAGTCTTTTAAACTTCAAATGCAAGCATTTTAATATAATCAATTATTCACTAAGTCAACCAAAATGCAGAAGGAAGAAACATAATAATCTAGACTTTCATGAAAATTTATGCTTTATTAAATATAGAAAATGATGAAAAAATATGTAATTAACCATTCTTCAAGTTTATGAGCAATTCTTTGTTTTCTACCAAGCCTCAATTCATCAATAAGGTGTTCTGAATCTTTTTGTGAGCCACTGGTTTATACAAAACTGAAGGGTAATAGCCAACTTGGTATTTGGTTATATTTTTTCACAAATAGGATCAGCCACTTTGTGCTATTATAAAGGTGAAGAGATAAACAACACATTCTACAAAAGTCTTTTTTTTTTATCTTTACATCCAACGTTGTAAAGATTCAGTTGTTCAGCCTTTGGCATTGACCCTACACCTTGACCTATAAAGTCTATTACTTACAAGTGTTTGAATATCCTGTTTTTCATTCAACAGTGCTGCAAAGTTGTTTTTTAGGTAGAGAAATGTTTTTATTCCAAAACATCAATTTACTGAATGTCTAGATAGTACCCTAACTGAAATTGATAATTTTACAATGAACTAGGTTATTTGAAATAAAATGAGCATTAATTCATGATGAAGTTTATCAAAAATCATCAAAAGTAGGAAATGAGGTAGCAAAAATCACTAATTTGAATAAAGTGCAGAATCAGTGTTGTTTTATTTCTTTAAACATATTACCCATTATCTGGCTAAAGGTAAACAACCAAGGTACAGCTATCTCCCTGCAAATCACAATTAGTTCACAGCATTTCAAAACCACTTTAAAAAAAAAATCTGTCTTATTCCATGATAACCTCGCACAAGGTATTTTTTCCACAGCCAATGCATCTGATATTATCATTACTTCCAGTTCTCAATTGCAGAGCTAATGTACCCTGTATACACCCCTATTACTGCTCCTCAGCCACCGTTATAGAAAAGCACTGACCTGGGACTGGACTTGCCAGGGAAAAGATTATCATATTAATTTCTAGCTTGTAATCACCATTATCATAATCTAGATCCCCTCTGAAAAAAGGCACTTTCCTACATTTTCAAATACAATACTGCAGGATGCATGCATTGGCTTGGAAAATTTACAATGCTGTATCATCTTGCTAATTGATAAATGTCTGGTTATATGGCTTCTCTGCTAACCTTTATTCCACTGCATGTTTTCATGGTATGTATTGAGTGAATACTGTCTTTCAAAACTGAATGGCCATTCTTAAAGACTTCGGTATTAAAAAAAAACAAACTATCAATACAGGTAGTCCTCGACTTACAACTATTTGTTTAAAGTTCAAAGTTGCAACGCCGTTGAAAAAAGTGACAATTTTTCATACTTACAACTATTGCAGCATCCCCATGGTCACATGATCAAAATTTGGATGCTTGGCAACTGGTTCATATTTTTAACAATTGCAGGGTCATGCGATCAACATTTGCGACCTTCTGACAAGCAAAGTCAATGGGGAAGCCGGATTCACTTAACAGTCATGTTACTAACTTAACAAATGTGATTCACTTAACAATTGTGGCAAAAAAGGTTGTAAAATGGGGGAAATCTCACTTATTGTTTAGTGGCTACTAGGATCATTTACAAATACAGTAATAAACAGTAATAAAAATTTAATTTTCCAATCAATGCGCACATTTACAACCAAATTTCATGTATCTCGCAACAAAAACCTTCAGTGTGAAACTGATTAAGGTCTGGTCAGTTTCAGGCAGCAGCCTGCTGAAAGTTCTAATCAATTAATTAAAATCACAGAGCTGAGCTTGTTAACTTCTGGTTAGCATTTTTTAAATCCTGCACTGAGGAGAAAAGCAGATCAGAAAGAAATAGCTTATTTAAGCAATTTCGCCAACCTGCGAGGGGGGAAAAATTAAAAAAAAAAATAACTGTCAGGCACAAGACATTATAAAAGAGGACTTTATCTGAATGAGATGACAGCAATCAGTGATCTATGCAATGCTTTTCTTTCATGTATTCATTTAACAACCATGTTGCTTAATAACCAAGTAGTTAGAACAGAACATGGTCGCTAAATAAAGAAAGAGTGGAGTCCTCTAAGTAATAGAAAAGCAGTTTACCCATATGTCAACTGCAAATTACTGTACCAGGAAAATTATATTTCATTTCATATATTTCCCAAGTCTCTGTCCATGTAAGGCCAAAATAAATTTTCAAATTTGCCAAATCTAAGATCAGTAAAAAAATAAACAACTTATCTAAAATAGGCACAAATACGATATAATCAGCAAATATTTACATACAGAAAAAGAAGAATCTCTAGAATAAATCTTCTGTAGATCTTGGTAGGAAGTGAGATTCTCTTCTATAGCCTCTTATTAAGGGGCATATTTTTGCTAAAAGATGTACTTTTTAATCATATGATAAATTTCTAAGGGAATGAGGTATGTTTAGTCTAATCAAGAGAAGGCTCACGGGACATGATAGCAGTCTTCTAATACAAGTAGTCCTCAACTTACAACTACAACTGAGCCCAAACTTTATGTTGTTAAGTGGGAAATTTGTTAAGTGAGTTTTACCCCATTTTACGACTTTCCTTGTCACATTTGTTAAGTGAATTGAAGTTGTTAAATTAGTAACCTAGTTGTTAAGTGTATCTGGTTTCCCCATTGTCTTTGCTTGTCAGAAGTTTGCAAAAGGTGATCACATGACCGTCATAAATATGAACCAGTTGTAAAGCATCCAAATGTAAATCATGTGACCATGGGGACTCTGCAATGGTCATAAGTGTGAAAATTTATCATAAGTAACTTTTTTCAATGCCACTGTAACTTTGAAGTCATTAAGTGAACTGTTGTAAGTCAAGGAGTACCTATACTTGAAGAGCTGTCACAGGGAAGAGGGTGTCGATTAACTTCCCAGAATTGTGGGTGCTCCACTACTAGAGGTTTTCAAGAAAAGATTGGACATCTATTTGTCTAGGATGATATAAGGACTCCTGTTCTGAGCAGTATAAGGGTTTCTGTTTTGTACTGAAAGACCTACAAGGTCCTTTCCAGCCTCCTATGATTCTGTATTTCGAAACCAGAGACTATTGTCATTTGCTTAATAAGACACTATTCTAGTTGCCACAGGCACCAAAGCAACATAATGGAATACTATCATTTCCTAAAGGAATGGATATTGTCCATGTAAATTCTGTTTGTTTCAACATGGATACTTTGATATTACAATTTTGGAAAAGAAAATAATTAATACAATGCAGAAACACAATTTACTTTTGTATCAACTTACTCTACTATATATTTTCAGCTCTAGCTAATATATTGAATGATTGAATGAATTCTTTATTATGGCCAAAGGCCAGCAATGTTTTAATGTTTTGATTTCAGCAGTGAAACCTGCCTCTTTAAAAACACAGAACTGCAACCAATTGTAACTATCAAACAGGAGAACATACATCCCTGTTGGGTTTGGTTCTTTGTCCTGTTATCCCTCTCTCATACACATCTTGTTGTATACCAGAAGACTGAATAGCTGTACTAAAGATTTTATAAGTTGTACAGAAGGAGATGTAAAAATAATTTCAAGTGCAATAGTCGGACCCTTCTATACCTATGACTTTAATCTGCATTTATTCATACAGATCATGCTATCATGAAGGTAAGCAATATTATGCACAGAGCAACAAAAGAGTTAAACACAGTAAGTCAAAGAATTGAAATGCAAAGGATAAGAAATATAATTAAATATAGAATGTATCCATTCACTATACTTTTCTGAATCTATCTTTGCAATCCATCCTTGCTTACACCATGCCCATGCATGGCTTCATAGTTTGCCTTTGTTTCTTTAAAATTCCTACCCTTCTTTGAGAATCTCATCTCTTAACAGATGTTGCAACATGTGACTTGTAGTCCTTCTCTTACAACCAATTGCTTAACAATCGTTTAAAGTTACAACAGACTTCCCCAGAGCTACTTAGGACCCATTTTTGGAGTTGTAACAGTTGCAGTCATGTGATCACATCAGTCAAGTGATCACATTTTGGGTCCATGCCAACTGGCCCATCTTTACAGCTATTTACAATGTCCTGCATTCCTGTGATCATGATTTGCTATGGTCTTTGCTGGTTTCCAGCATTTACTTCCAATTTCTGGCAAAAAACACACAATGGGGGAAAATTTTTCACTTAACAACTGCTGTGTTAACTCAACTGTCCTAAACTTAACTGTCTTAAAAACCAGTAGTAACTTCAAATCTGGTGATGTGATGCAATTTACAATCAGAACTTCAGGCTCAATTCCAGTCCTTAGTCAGAATCACCTGTATGAATTTATTTCTGCTTTTTTGCCACTTATCAGCAGGATGAGGAGGGGGGAGGAAGAGAATTTTCCTTGTTTAACTAAAATGCTGTAATAAAATACTGCCTGAAACCCAGACTTGGGTTTCCTTTACTATGTTAAAAAGTAATTTCAACTTTAGGTCAAATCTGGTAAACCCCAAAGTCCCATGGCACTTTCCTCAAGTCACTGACATTCTCTTCCACATTGGCCCATATCAAGGCTTCCCAACCTACATTTCAGAGAACCTTTAAGCTGCAGTACCACATCTGGACAAACCCTGGATGCAAGAATTAATTACAGATTGGCTGGATTAGTGCTTAGATATTTAATAAAATAAATATTTAATAGAATAGTAGAATTTCAACAAGGAAAAAGGAAAAAGCCAATGGCAACTCACTGTCATATTAGCTCCACAAAAACTACTGGTTGCTTTTATTTACTTAACAGAAGTCTGGTTCAACTCAAAGTTAATTTTTCTCAACTTAGTAAAAATCAAGATCTTTATTTTGTGCAGTATACAGCCAGTAAAATTGTTACCAGTATTGTAACTTTTCATAAACCTTTTAACGTATTTCCATAGGATAGAAATTATTAATTTATAAACAGGTAATCCTTGACTTATAAGAGTTCATTTAGCGACTGTTCAAAGTTACAACGGCACTAAAAAAGTGACTTATGACATACATTTTTCACACTTATAACCACTGCAGCATCCCCATGGTCACGTGATCAACATTCAGATGCTGTGCAACTGACTCATATTTATTATGATGGCTGCAGCATCCCAGGGTCAGGTGATCAACTTTTGTGATCTTCTGACGAACAAGGTCAATGGGAAAACCAGATTCCCTTAACAACTGCAATGATTCACTTAACAACAGTGGCAAGGAAGGTCATAAAATGAAACAAAATTCACTAAACAAATGTCTCGCTTAGCACAAAATATTGAGCTCAATTGTGGGCATAATTTGAGGATTACCTGTAATTTATCCTGGAGTAAGCCTTCCATTGCAACTACTCTGTGGAACAGCTTTCCCGCCCAAAGATCTGCAGAGCCCTCAGCTTGCTATTCCTGAGGCAATGTTTAAGAACCTGCTTTCCCCTCCCCCCCAGCCTTGAGGCTAAATTGATTGTGTGAGGAAAGGGATCTCCTTTTTTAGTGGTGGTGTTTTTTGTGGTTTGCTTCCGTATGCCAGTTACTTCATGCTACAGTATATATTGCTCCTTTTGTATTTCATTATGGTGTTATTTTTTAAGTCTCCCAGATTGTGGGTTAGTTTGTGTGTAGGTGTGGGTGTATGTGTGTGTTTGTGTGTGTGTGTACGCATGTAGAAATATGTCAACTAAATTAATGTTAAATTCTCCAAATTATATATGTCAAGAATTTGGAATAAGTTCTTGTTTTGGAATCCACACAAATATATGTTCAACATCCAGAATTCAGCCCAAACAAGGAAGTCTAATGTGGCACAAGCTTCTGTGGTAAAGTGTTATCCTCATCCAGCAATTGTATACTTGGTACAGAGAGAAAAAAATCAAAATACTCATACCATCTGGAATTAGCCATTCCTTTGTTCAAGCGTGTCCATTTATAGGACAGCAATAGAACCAGGAGGCTGAAATATCTCCCAATGGTTTGAATTATCATAATTTTCCCATCTATATTACCTTTCATCAATCTCTTTAACATTGGAAATGCCCAAGTTAAAAGTTGTGTTAAGAGAATATACCAATAAATGAAAAAAATAGCTTTGATGATTGCTTCCCCAAAATAATCCTATTCCCTGCTTCTTCATATAAAAATTATTATTTATCAAGAAATATTAACTATTTATGATCAGAGGCATAAAATTAGATGCCCTTTGTTTTATTAAGTAACTAATGCGCCCCACTCCTAGCAAAAAGACAATCCAACCTGTACAGGTCTAGATATTACTATACAATATTCTTTTATTTGTCAAATCACCGTAACAAAATTATTTTGTGTCCAATTCAGATAATTAGGTGATCATATATATATATATATATATATATATATATATATATATATATATATATATATATATATATGCATATATGCATATAATTATAGTTTCTTAAAAAAAACACCAAATGAATTTACAAAGCTCAGATGGGTCATACTCAAATAGTACTCCTTGATTAAGAAGACAGCTGTTCACATATGGGCCCAAACTAGGGTTTTAACAAGCTATGTACAAAATCAGAGCTCAAGTACTTTCTCATCTCTCATCTACCATGCCATTAAGAAGAGAAGAATTTGCTTCCGTTTCAAGCAAACTACAATGACACACTGCATGTGAACTTGAATAACCTATAGCTAATATTAAAAAAACAAATCAAACCATAAACAGAAGTGATGTTTTCTGTAAAATATACTTAATACTAATCAAAACTGAGTGAGATTCAGATATGAAGATTGCAGTGGGATAAGAATAGAAGTCTCTTCACAGACATTTTGAAGAAGAGAGAAGAAATACATACAAGCTTAAGGCTCAACCATACTTATTCTATAACATTAAAACTATGTCTTGTTGTTAAAGCCAAATGCATCCAGTAAGGAACAAATTGATACCAAACTGTCCATTTGATGAAAACAGAACATGTGACTCAACTGATAAGAGAAAGATGAAAAGAATCCGCAGACAATTATCAATTCTCACCCAACCACTTTTTCATGTCAGAACCTGTGACAGAACAGTATAGTATGAGCTTTTTCTTCCCTACACAGAGTTCAGTTAATCTGGGATATATTGCAAACATTTAATTATTTGAGGAAGGTCAATATACTTAATTCCGATTATGCAACACCATGTTTGAAGGGGAAAAAATCAGAAGTATTCTGAATTAGTACTGAAAGACCTCAGGGCATTGCTAATCATTAGTTGCGTTGAGAAAATAACTGATTTAGTATCATATAAATGAGATTCTATGTAAAAATGAGACCAGCGTGACCTTTGTTACGTAACATAATTAAGATGCTCAAAGATCCTTTAAATTAAGGGAATACTTTATATTTTTCTAACATCCAAATTAAAGCAATTAAATATATATTCAATTGGGTCAATAAATAAGAATTTTAAAATCAACCTTTTAAAAAATGTAGAATATGTTAGCTTGTTCCTATTTAAAGTGTATAATTAATGATTGCTGCTTTTATTAAATAAGATTTTTATTTATTTTCCCAAGAAATGTATACCAATTTTAAAAATGATACTACTGCTGGCATATCCTTCAGCATAATACACAAGCATACTTTAAATTATTAAGGAATACCTCAGTTCTAAGCCATGTTAAAATAAAGGACACAGGAGGTAATTTGTTCTATAGTTGATAGATAGCAAGAACTACAAAAAAAAAGGTTGCATATGGTTTTTATATAGGAAAAGCATTTTTGGGAACCAGCAACAGTTTTCGTATATATTTCCTTATTAATCCTTAGTCCTGCAAATATGGCATTATAATACATTTTGATTACCAAATCATGATTTACAGGCACTCGGTATCTTAAGGTGACTCACTTGGAGAGGAATTTATAACAAAGCTAAAGAGCTACAAATTCTTTTACACAAAGTTGCCACAGAAAAAGTTAATGTAAAATATTATGCTTTTTTTAAAAAAGCCCACCCCATCACACTGAGATTTTTTTTACAGAAACCTAAAACATAGAGTTCTGTGACTGATATACCATAATTAATTAGCTGAACTCTATCTACAAGTATGTTAAAGAATGATTTATAAAAACAAAGCTTGTATTTTAAGACTGAGCTTGTTCAAACACTTCATAGGATCTCTTATAAAATATTCAACTAAAGCACTTAAATATCGGGTTTACCAAAATTATTGCAAAGCCTCTTTATGAAATTTGTAAAAATTTCAAGTGTTTCAAAATATGTCTTTCCCATTTAAAACCACTCATTTAAAACATTATTCATGATATCAATACTCTGTACTTTTTAGTAAGATATTGATCATATATTGTACTCAAATATGAACACAAAATAACAAAACAGCATCACAATAACAGTATTTGAGTAGATTTAATTATATAGCTTAATGAAGTAAAGCATTACGTGCAACAGAGTGAAAACACTCTCATAGGAAAAGTCCAAAATATATTGACTTGTTCATTTATTTCACGCAGGATGCAATGCAACAGCTTAAGTGTTGGATCTAATGTGCTATTTGCAATATTGTACTCACAACAGGTGAGATGCTGGTTACAAGATATATTAAGCAAAATATGCATGTGGTTGAAAATTACAGAACAAAATACTAAAAAATATTTAGTACATTACTTGTTGAAAAATACTTAATACTCTAATATGAACATCAAACAAGATATTTCATTAACCCAGAATACAACAAATCAAATATGGAGGGAAAATATTTCAAGCTATTAATATTATTGCAACTATTAATCCATAAATCAGGAATCAGAAATATTGTGGTAATGGGGAGGTTCTGTTTAATAAAGGTCATTATAACTCCTAGCTCCACCGCTATAAGATGTAATATCCTCTCTGGTACCTCTATGATATGCCCATGCATTACTGTTCTTGTTGACAGTCTGTTGCCTTGGAAATATTTCATTATTTCAGTTTTTCCATTTGTAGACCCTTGGCCTTGTGATATGAAGGCCACCCTATTTCATATTTTCGATTATCATTTAAGCAATCTTCTGGAGCTATTTATTTAAAAGCAAGTGTTAGACAATGCATATCATCATTTATCATTGCCGTGTTTAAGCATATACTGTAGAAAGAAATACCAAAAAATGAACAGCTTTGTTCCACTTACATTACAACAGCAGCACAGCAATAGGCTTTACAAATCACTGCAGACATATCTTATGCATTACATTTGTGTCTATTTAAAGCACATTCCTATGCATATCTACTGAAAATGAGCCCCACTGAATTTAATGTTGATCACTTCCAGGTGATTGTGTAAAAGATTGAGTTCCTAAGATATATCCAGAAAACTGTAAAACATTCAAAATTGTTTGTTAACACAATGTATTTTTAACATGAAAATACATTAAATTCAAGTCTATGCTTTTTTCCTCCCCCAAAATAATAAAATTTGAAAATTAACTATAGCTACTGAATATCATTTTAAGACTATTAATATTTATTAAAAGTTTAATACATTTAACTTCTATGCCACAATCATATTAACGTATAACTAAATCATACGAATCCTGAAAATATGCCTTTCAAGCAAGCACTACACGCTAGTTTTATCGGAAATATCTAATTTATTTCAATGAGATGTGCACAATCCTACATCTGCTCACATGTAAATCTGTCATTTCAATTCAAAAAGTGTGCACAAAATTGTTGCCTTAATCTCTATAACAATTTGCAGTATTAAAAAAACAACCCAAGAGGTACAGTTTTAATTAATACTAAGATATAAAGTGTATATTAATAAAATATTGAGCATTTATCTATTGAAATATAATTCTATTCTTCAAAGCACTATGAAGCAGCAACAGTTTGGCATATCATGTCTTATTTAAGTCCCTCTAATAATTCATGTATAATTTCATCATAAACTAGTTGGAGCACAATAAGCAGTGACAATAACTTAGGCCTGGGGCATAAAATTATCTGGACACCAGGGCAAGCTTTGGGTTATTGGTCTTTCATGAATTAAAGTTACCCCCACCACCACCCATTGAAAATTATTCTACTCCCTACACAGGATAAAACTACTCTGATTCAACCTTTAAGATGACAGCATCAGAGCTGAACAAGAATATGTTATTAAAGGGCATTAAATTAAATACAGTATATCCTCCTACAACTTCAATCAGAATTTCAGGCCAAGTGTTATTTAGTACAGCTCTCAAGTGAAGCAGAATAACAAATTGCACACTTTGATTTACCTTCTTCGAATGCCAAATGGAGACAGGTGATAAAGAAAGCACTCATGCACAGGCTATGAAGTTTCCCCTAGAAATTAATTCTATCTTCAAGATTCCTATCTCAGAAAAATTCCCAAAATGGCACACAAATATGCCTCTGCTGCAGAGATTACTAAAGCTGTCCCAGCAAACATACTTATTACTAACAGAGTACTAGGCTCATAAAGATGAATATACAACTCTATATACCAATAGTTATGCATTGGCTTTCTTTCCCTGAGATGTACAGCTTTACATACAGGATAACCTACTCCTCTATAATGAATGGTAAGGTACACATGCTTTTCAGTCACTGGAAGAAACTGAAAGTTCATAGGAAAGGAGTAAAAGTAATTTCAAACCTAATTCCTAAATGCTACAAATATTACCAATATTTCCAATCTGCTTCTATGCAAATGTTACTGGCAGTCCTGAAATGCAACAGTTTATACCATCAACTAAGCAATAAGTACAGGATGATGATCAAAAGTGGAACAGAGTTATTTGGATGGAGATATCTCAAGGAAAACTGAATCAGCTCAAATCCAAAATACCAGCTCTAAGGCTATAGATTACACATGCAGATAAGGACTCTCTTACAGACACATACAAATTTAAATTCACTCCCTTTGAGATGCTACTAGAAGCTGAGTATTGCACTCTGTAAGTATTTAAAAGCTACAGTACAGTTTGGTAATCTATCAGCCTGTAATGTGTGGACATTACATTTTTTAAAAATAGATTTTAAAATAGGAAATTTTATATCTTAACTGGCATGTGTATCAATTCTGAGTTATTTAACAGAATCAGTTATGCTAAAAGTGAGCACAAGGGATGACAAATACCGTAGGCACACTGATCTTTTCCTCATATGAAATTGACCCTCCTTTGGTAACAGCAGGTGAACTTTTAAAGTATGCAACTTGTTAGCCTTCCTTACAATGATGTTCTACTCCAGCTATCATGTTCCTTAGTCTCCAGGCAAGCTGTACACCACCATCAGTTGTTTCCTATGATGTCCTACTATTTTGATCCCATTCTCATTAGCCCTCTACTTTGGGGTGGGAGGCCTAGGAGGAGGTTCAATCCTATCTGGCTCAAAGGCCCTAATGCAGAAGTCTTCCCAACTCCTAACTCCACTTCTAGAAGGAATAATTCTAATTATCCATAATTTGAACATTGTCAGATGAGTTACTATAGGTATTAAACCCTGGCAAATCCTACCTCAAATTATTTGACAATATTGCAAGAAAGTTCAACTGCCTTGGTAAGGAAGCCCACGTGGTTTTTTAAAAAGGTTTTCACAGCTCAAACTGCTATTCCTTCACACTTCCATTGTTTCCAGCGGCTCCTCCAGAGGTTTCCGCTACTTTCAACGGGCCAGGCAAGCATTTGCCTCTTCCTCAAGGCTTCCAACTGGCATCCTTCTCTGAAGATGCACTTTAAATTTTGCCTAATGCGACAGCTGCAAGTATCTCACCAACTATAGAACCGAACGGGAACAACAATAAAAGTACATCGGATGGCGGGAGGGGAAGACAAAAGCAGGAAACCTTAAAATGACCCCACTGGCCCGACTTCCTTTTAAAGCAAACTCTTACGACTAAGCTTCTCCCGGGCAATAAGTAAGTTCAGGACTAAACACGGGCGATTCAAAAAAAAAAGGGGGGGGAAGGGTCAGACACGCGAGACCGAAGAGTTGCTGCTTAGCTTGAACTAAACTTGCGCCAGCAGTTGAGTGGTGTCCCAGCAAGCTCCTCTCCTCTTTCGGCCTAGCTGCACGAGCCCAGCCACTCTCTCCACTAAGCAACGCCGGGCCTGGCAAAAGCTGTTTTCGTCACGCACCCCCCCCCCGCCCCTTTGCTCCGCTCCAACCTGCCGTGGTCCTCCCTCCCCCCATTTGTCGAGACCATCCAGCCGAAAAGTTGCCTCCCGGGAATTCCGCCTCCCCCCTCCCTCCGCCTCCCCCCCCCCCGTGCGCTCAGCCAGACACAGACGACTCCTGCGATGTGGGGAGGGAGGTACAGGCTCCCTCCTGCTGTTGCTGCTACTGGGGTAAGCCTAGCAAGTGTTGTGGATCTGGCGGCGGCAGCAGCAGTCCGCCGCCGCGAAACGTGCATGCACCACGAGAAACTCCCGAGACCCAGCAGCGCGAGCGGGTCCGTGGCCACCCCTCCCTCGCTTTTCCCTTTCCCGGGCATGGAAGCCAAGCAAACCAGACCCAAGGTGGCGAGCGGCGGCGGTGGCGGCGGCAGTAACGGCGGAGTGCCAGACCCAGGCAGGCACTGCTGCCTCGGGTTCAATATAGAGAAAGTGTTACCGTTCTCGCCTCGAAGGATCCTGCTGAAAGCTTGGCTTGGTGGGCGCCATCTTCCTGGGCTTTTTTCCCCCTTTCCTCTCTCCCTTACTTTTCCCCCTCCTTGTGTTGCTGTGTGGTGTTGTGTCTAGCGGCGGCGGCGGCCCTGCTTAGACAGGCAGGATGAGGGAAAGTAGTGAGGCCAATGCATTGCGGGCTCCCGCTCCCCGGCGCAGCAGTCCTGCTGCAGGTTGCTTCGCTTATCTAGCGCCGCTGCTGCTGCTGCTGCCCCCGCTGCTCTGACCGCAGCCGTCCATAAGCCGAGGAGCGGAGAGAGCCTAGGCTCCGCTGCCTCCGAAGACATACCAAGCCCGGCGACGAGTGGCCGGCCGCAGCTGAGTGAGAAAGCGCGCAGCCCCGGTGGGCAGCCCGGCCATTGGCATCGCCCGGCAGGTGTGACTAGGCACACGGAGAGGGAGCCCGTGGGACTGGCCTTAAGCGCGAGGCCAAGCCATAGGCAGGGAAGGGAGAAGTCTCTGCTCTTCAGGCTTGGCTGCTGTGGAAGTATTTGTGAGCATTTTCCAGCTGCTTCCCCAGCTCCGGCGCTCTGACTCTGGTGTGCAAGGGACAGGAAAGCCTCCGCTGCCGGCGCAACAACGCCACTCAGTTGCAGTTTCGCATACTTTCCTTCTCTGGAGTAGCAGAGCCAGCAGAGGAAGAGGGAACCAGACAGGGAGAGGGGAGGGAGGCAGACTAGGAAGCCGTGGGCACACAGTCACTGCTGGGAGAAATTCTGGCAAAAGCCAGGGGATATTCGGGGAAGACCCGAATGCACGTGGGATAAAAGAAAAAAACGGAGAACCTTTTTTTTAGAGGTGTTGGTTTTGTGTCTTTGTACATATACAACCGGTGCACAGATTTGAGCGCGTGTGCCTCTATTAGCATACGTGCATGTCTTTATGTACATAACCTATGTGTCTCTATGGAAGAGGAGCGACATCCTTCAGCTACACGAGCTGCACATGCGTCTGACTCTTGTCCTTCGTCCAACTACCGTATACAACTGAGTGGACGTGTGACTGCGCAAAAATGGGTGTAGAATTCTATCATCGGGACGTATTACTACCGTATTTCTTCTGGCATATCGATAGCTCACCCTGTTGGAGAAAGTTCATTTTGTTCTTACAGATTCCCATTGTACAGGATCATAAGTTAATGAAGAAATTTCGGATATAACAGCTCGGGACGGACAGAGTGGCTTTTCAGGATGTCACGGAAAAAAACCGATTTTATTATTTTTTAAAAAAGGGTCAAATTTTAAACGTTTTCCTACGAATATGAGTTGGTTCATCTTAAAAGTTGCTCCGTATCACTAATTTACCCAATCGCTTCATGGGGAGGAGGGAGCAAGTAAGGTGCTGAAGCGGAATTTTGATAAAAGTTAAGCGGAATGCAACAGATGCACGCGTGCGTAGGTATGCGAATAGCTGCATAAGGACTTTGCAAATGCGGAAAGTTTAGCTGGAGGGCGCAGTCAGTGACCCCAAAAATATGATCTCTGCCACTGGAGGCAGATAATTTGCCCTGTCTTAAGTCCCTCAGGGCTCCGAAGAGCAGATACAGCCGACCTAAGAAGCTTCAATGCAGAACCTTACAGCAATATCTGTGCTTCTAAGAACTGCCTTTTGATTTAGCACGCAAGAAATGATTCCGTCGTAAGGATCTACACTCAAATGAAAGGAAGTAATTCTTATAAAACAGAGAGTCCTGAGTTTTTATCCAGAGGAAATTCCATTAAAGCTGTCTGGAGACAGGGCTGTTTTCTCCACATGCTCAAAACAATGAAGTGTAACAGGTGTCATCTGGTTTATCCAGTGAGTGAAGGACTAGCAAAATCCTTCTGCTTTACTTAACTGTATGGCAAAACATGGAAGAGGTTTTTTAATGGATTAAGAAGAAAATTGTCTTACTCTTCAGTGTCCATAGTTTTGGGAAAACAGAATTTCCTATGCATCTTAAAAATAAGAAAGCAAATATGGCATATATTGATTGTAAAAAACAGTATACTAAGAAAACTAAACTTGCAATTATGTTTCAATTAAACTGGTAATAAAATCCACTGAGTGAAATGCTCCTCACAACAGTATACATATGTGTTATCTTTATTATGATAAATAGCTACAGGTTAGAGGGCATTATATTTAATAACCCTTATATTGCCAATTTATCAAATATATACTTATTTCTCCAATTTTGTATATCCTAATTAAAATACTAAAACCTGAGAACTGTTCCATATACTTTTTTCTATATAGGACAAAATCTGAAAGCTATTTTCTTATTTTTGTAAAAGTTTTAACATTTGAGCCTTGACTTTCTGTCTTTCTGCTCTCCTCTCCAAATTATCTGGTGACAACTAACTCATCAATTTTCCCTGGTAATTCAAGAAACCTGTTACAACAGATAATCCCAAAACAGAGAGTAGAGAGCACTACATTAACTTTATTCTTTATATCCATTGTAGATCCTTAGATTTTGTATGTTTATTTAAAATAGCACTGATCTTCAATTCCAAACCTTCATCAGCTATAAGAGTCCTCTGCTGTCTTCTGAAATAACTTCATGATTTTACACTATCTCAAAAGTGCATAAAGCAAAGGAACACACATTGCTTGAAAAGTTTACTAAACCAAATCATGTCTCCGGCACCAAATTTTATCCTCAATGTTTGCTTGAATTTTCTCATTCAGGCAAACAATTCCAGCCTGACTGGGTTAAATAAAGAAAAATATGGTTTCCAAAAGTTCCTTCTCTAATGAAATTTTCAGTTTGAAAGTATTGGTTTATTTTTGTGTAAGTACATATTTTGTTTCATATGATAACCTGTCTGGAGGAATTTGGAGAACATGAAAAAGATAAAAAAATGACATGTGAAGCAGAATCAAAGAAAAACAAAGAAAATATTCTACTTTTGGAAAAACAAAATGCCAATTAATTGTACACTATGTTGGTGCTGGAACTCTTCTGCAAAGTAATGATAGGGAAAGTAAATTTTAAAAAGCAAAGAAAATCTTGGGCACTGTGACTTGGCTAACTTAATTTTAGGTCCTTCCTAATATATCTATAATGTGTGTTCAAAAGCAGTTAAGTTCAAAGAGACTTATTTGGACAGATGTATAAAACTGCAACTTAAAGAAGCTGGCTGTGAGACTCGGGCATTTGCATTAAAATGCATTTCTGATGAATACTCCAAAGTGTTAAGTCACTTAGAATTTCCTGCTAGATTTCCTTGTAGTAACAGGTGACATGCTAATACCCTGGTAATACAAATGTGTAACTGCAAGGGTGAAGTGCCAAGTGAAAACTATCGTGCTCAATTGAAAATAAATCATCAATCACAATAGCGTGATCAATTATACCTCTTAGCTGCCATGCTGTGGGGTTTGCACAAGCCACTGACATTGAGAAATTCCTACTTAGGAAGGAGAAACAAATAGGATCCCAAAACTTTGCAGCAGAAAAAAAAGATAGTCAGCCTTTGAGCAGGCGGCTATCTTACTTTTCCCTTCCCTATTGTTGTTTCCAAGATCAAGCAGCTCTAACGTGTGTGTTCGCGGCTTTTAAAACACCCTTTTGGATGAAGACTCGCATTCCCCAAAGCATTCGACATTAAGATTTCGGGTTGGTTTTTTTTTTGTTTTTTTAAGATAAACACATAACGCGCACACGGACATAAAAAGCAAGTGAAATAGTCCAAAAGATCAACACACCTCTCTAGCTTATGTACTCACCGTTGTTGGTAGGAAGTAATGCCCTGGACGTTTTGCGGATTCCCGTTAGCTGCGGTACTGGCTCTCCCCACGCCCGGGCCGGCTGGCACTCCCCCGGCCGCAGCTGCAGTCACCTGCACGCTGAAATCCGGGAAGATCCGGATCATTCCCGCGGCTCAGCACCCAGCGAGTGTCGGCGAAGAGGTAGAGCAGCTCCTCTCCCTCCGGCGGCTGCAGCAGCAGAGCCAGCCACACTGCAATCCCATTAGTGAACAGCGGCCACTGGGAGGGAGGCACAGCGCTTTGATGTGAGCGGCTGGGCTGAGATTGAGTTGAGGGGGGGGGGGGACTTAAAGTGAAGCGGAGGAACAGAGAAGGTATTTTACCAATTTGCAAACATACAACGCGCCACGATTTGAAGAGAAGCGCGGAACTGGAACGCTGAAAAAAAAAAAAAAGAGGCAAAATCGGGAAGGGGAAATTCTCTGGGTAATCTAAACCCGGAATCCGAGGGGCGAAGGGACGGTGAGGGGGGCCGCAATTACTTTAACGCGGCTGTGAAAATGATGGGCACCAAATATTGTCTCACCCCCTCCCTCCTTCTACTCCGCCCCAACCACGCGGAGTCCGAGAGGACTTTTCCGTTTCTCAGAAACGCTGCTGACCACAGCTTAGTGGGCCACAATCAACTGGCAAGATGGGGGGAAGGGAGAGAAGTGTGGAGTGGGGGGGGGGAATTCCCAGTTCCCAAGGAAAGGGCGGTGGAGAGGAGGCGTGGTACAGGACAAGTTCTTGAGAACTAGCCCTTCTGTCTCCCCCCGCCTCCCCTTCCTCCTTCCTTTCTTGTATTCTTTTCTCTATCTTCCCTTTTTATGAAGCACCGGTTTGCACCCACAAGAAAAAACGCCGCTTTGTGCCGCGGTGGGGCTCGCTCTCTTCCAGAGGGAAGTGACTCTCCTGCCCTCCTAGTGTGCGGCGCGGTTACTGCTACTCAAACTTGGAAGGTAGGGTGTCTGCGCGCGCGGCTGGCTGGCTGCACGCACAGATCTCCCTTGCTGCTCTAACAAATCGATTAAACCGTTGAGTGCAGTGCAAGAAAGCGGTTGCAAATGCATTATATGAAGCGGGAACAAACACAATAACGCGGGAGGCAGCTCGGTGTGCAACTGCGAGCGAGCCAGCACGCACGCTGTTAACCAGGGTTTCTGAGGGAGCTGGTTGCAACGGCGTTTCTTAAGTTTGGCTCTTTCGGGTGGGACTTTGTTGTCATCTTTATAGGCGCGAGAAGTTAAGTGATACACTAACAGCAAGGAATTTCTTCCACGTGTAAGGTATTCTGGATATTGCCGAGCCCTTTGCGAGATTAGGGGCTGCCGTTTCTTTGTGCAGGACGGCGTGCAAATTTACATTCCTATTCTCCCATCCTTTCTAGCTCCCTCTGTAAACAATGGGAAAATGGGGAAGGGGCTTGCAAGCGGGTAGAGGAATTTGTGAACGTTGCGAGCAGGGCTTTGCAAGGGCACGTTAAGCGGTGGGGTCCTTGGGCTGCAATGTGCCGCGCACTGGAGCTTCCCGTTTTACGCCTTCGCGTTCCCACACCACAAGGGTTTCCTTTCACCACAAGCGTACGGGTGTCAAAAGGAAGGTCTCTCTGCTCAGGCAAAGCCATGGAGAAGACGCCCCTGTTGTTGACCAGAGGCACTGCGATCCCACTTTTTCCTTTTTCTCTCTCCTGGTGTCCCGTTTCCTCTTCTCTTTCCATTGCTCGAAGCCCATAGTAAAATAAACAAATACACTATAAAGTGCTTTGTTCCCGGTCAATATTCGTTTTGCCTGCTAGTCTGTATAAATGTCAGGATGCATCTGTAAAAAGAGTACTTGTGAGAATTCTCAACATACGGTCCGCACCAGTTGGATGTGGAAAATACGTATTTTATCCTGAGAACATTTAAGAGATTTTCTGAGGCGCTTCACAGAATATTGTCCAATATAATTTGCCAGAGTCTCACTAAGTTCAACATATTCTGGAGGGCTCACTGAGAAAAACTGGTGCCAGGATCACTTCAGTTGCAAATTCTAAAGACAACAAGAAGACATCCATAGTGAAGGCTTTTGTTCGTAACAGAGTTGCACATCAAAATTATGGCAGGATGGTGCACTCCTCTGTCTCCTTTACTCTGCCCTATCATAATTGTATATTTCAGGAGCAATTGCTACCACATACACACTTCTCCATCATACAGTATTATATCATTCAGCAACCTTTCAAAATACTTTCCAAGCCTCAACTAAACCCAAGTTGTTAATAGGACACAGTTTGAGAAAAGGCTTTAGTGATGCTTTTTCGGAGTAGAATATTAATGGGGGGGGGGAAGTATAGAGAGAGATGGAATGTGAACAGTTTCCATGGGGTCCATGTATACAAAGAGTACTATCTAAATAAAAGAAGGTTCAGTACTAAAATAAGGTTAAAATTGATAAGAGAATATTTGTGGCTCAGGGTTGAAATGAGGGGTCTTGCTGCACTCTGAGTTTGGTTGTTTTCTTGCAGTTTCATTACCCAAACTTGGTAACATCAGCAGTGCATCAAGGATCTGGATGAGGGGATAGATGGGGAACTCATCAAATTGGCAGATGACACCAAGCTGGCAGGAATAGCCAACACTCCAGAAGACAGGCTTAGGATACAGGAGGATCTGGACAGACTTGAACACTGGGCGCTATCTAACAAAATGAAATTCAATGGTGAAAAAAGTAAAGTTCTACATTTAGGCAAGAAAAACCAAATGTACAGGTATAGTATAGGGGGTACCTTGCTCAATAGTAGTAACTGGGAGACGGACCTCAGAGTCCTAGTGGACAATCACTTAAATATGAGCCAGTAGTGTGCTGCAGCTGCCAAAAAAGCCAACACAGTGCTAGGTTGCATTAACAGAGGGATAGAATCAAGATCACGTGAAGTATCAATACCACTTTACAATGCCTTGGGAAGGCCACACTTGGAATACTGCATCCAGTTTTGATCACCACAATGCAAAAAAGATGTTGAGGCTCTAGAAAAAGTACAGAGAAGAGCAACAAAGATGATTAGGGGACTGGAGGCTAAAACATATAAGGAACGGTTGCTGGAATTGGTTATGTCTAGTTTAATGAAGAGAAGGATGAGGGGAGACATGATAGCAGTGTTCCAATATCTCAGGGGCTGCCACAAAGAAGAGAGAGTGAAGCTATTTTCCAAAGCGCCTGAAGGCAGAACAAGAAACAATGGGTGGAAACTAACCAAAGAGAGAAGCAATCTAGAACTAAGGAGAAACTTCCTGACAGATCAATTAACCAATGGAACAACCTGCCTCCAGAAGCGGTGAATGCGCCAACATCGGAAGTTTTTAAGAAGAAACTGGACAGCCATTTGTCAGAAATGGTATAGTGTTTCCTACCTGAGCAGGGGGTTGGACTAGATGACCTCCAAGGTCCCTTCCAACTTTATTATTATTGTTATTATTGTTATTATTATTACTGATAATGTTAACTAGATTGGGTAATGAAATGTCTGCAAGAAGATTAGCAAGCTCAGAGATCACCAGGGACCTCTCAAGATTAATATTTTCTTTCAAAGGTGGCAAAGCAAATTGGTTAATCTCAAAAGTTGCATCAGTATTATGCTTTTTCCCTGCACAATAATAAAAGAAAAAGGGTCTTTTATTAGAGACCAGTTGTGTGACACTCATACAAGGCAGCCGCTTTCAAAACTTATAGGAACTTCAAATTTCATGGAATGGCTTCCACCTTTGAATGGAAAATTCTAATGGGTGTGGTCATGCTTAACAATTTGCAAGATAAAAATCATATTTTAGTTTTTCTGTTTTTCATATATTTTGATTGAGGAAAGAGGACCACAATGAAAATGTACAAGTTTTACATCTGGAGTTGTCACATCAAAATAATTAAAGTGAAACCTATCATTCTGGTCCTTAAAACATGCAAAGCCTATTTATGTATGTTTTGCTCAGGTTCAATTTCCAGGTTATCACAAATTTACCCAAGTGTTGGTCAGTTTTGTTTTGTTTGTTCCTTTTTTTATTTCTCCAGAAGCAACTTGCAGTTTGTCAACTGCATGGAGACACAGTAGAAAAATTAGTTTTGGAAACAATGTGAAATATATGTTGAGAGATTGTAAAGAATGTTGTCAGCGCCCTAAACATAAATTTAATATAACTAAAATAGTATTTGGTGTGTTTAGATTCTTTGGAAATGGTTAATAAGAGTTTAATAAAGGCTTATTACAATCATCTTGCTTTTGAGATGCAGGAGCTGGAACCCACATGCTCTGGGCAGATCCTGTATTGATCTAAAATCCACAGGAATGTGAATGTGATTTGAGACCAGTCCTGTGCAAATCACAGAGGGAAAGTGGCCACATCACTACCTTAAAAATAATCGTGGGCCACAAAGTCATAGCCAACATACCAATCAGATGTGGCTAGTGAGCTAGCAGTATTGGTGAAGTTTGGAGGCACTTGAGGTAGACATACCAAATCCTTCATGGAAACTACAATATTTGATAACAATGGTTTTGTTGAGTTTTGGGGAAAAAAAACACTTGTGGGTAGCACAAAGCTGCTTGACAGGACTCATTCAGCCAACAGGCAGTATGCGGTATAGGTTTGCTTTAAAACAATTATTAGATGATAAGTATCCCTATGTTTATATCAAGCGCCAGGAGTATTTTCATGGATGGGGAACGCCTAAAACAATTATTGTGTAACATGAGAAGAATAAACCTACATCTGATTTGTGGTATTGGATATGTGTTGTTTGCCTACATTTTGAAGTAGCTTTTTTATAACAAAGAGGCAAGAAAGAAATGCCAAAAAAAAAATGTGATCAAGCTTTTTGAAGATGTTTAATTACCAGAATTTCCAAATTATTTTCCTTGGTTTCAGTGCTTCTTCATTTTTGATAGAGTTGAATGTTTGTGGGTTTTGCAGGTTAAATGGTTTTAATATATAAAAAAATATTTTGAAAAATGTTTCTTGCGATAATAAAATCTGCCCAGATTAGAAGCACATTTGTAATGTTGGACTTTTAACAGTTCTGATAGGATATGTTTCATTCCAATGTATTAACATTCATTGGAATGAAAAGAAAATACAATTGGCAAAAATAAAGAGCTGCACTGTCGGCATGTTTGTGTGCAAATTCTCCAATGAAAAATATGTTATACAAGTGGTTCTTGTTTAATATTGATTCATTCAGCTCTATTATAGCGTTGCAGCATCCTACAGTCACCTGATCATCATTTCAACTTCCTGCTGGCTTCCCCATTGACCTTGGTTGTTGAAAGCTGTCAGAAGGTTGCAAATGGCAGTCATATGACCACAGATTATTGTGACTTCACAGAATTCACTTAACAACAGCAACTACAAATGCCAGAATTGCTGCTGTAAGTCAGCATGACCACATGACATTGTATTTTACAACCACATCGCTTAATAATGAGCTTCCTAATCCCAATTATGGATGGTAAGCAAGAACTACCTACCTCTCTACTAAGGCTACCAGATTGGCTTGCAAAATTATGGGCAACCACTAGATGACAGCAAAGAGGTACCAAAAACTAATCCCAGGACTATATAATTGGGAGATGAATTGAGAAGCAGGTACTTCATAGGCAACTCCCTGTGTATCTCTATAAGTAAAGAAGATCAATTTTGAGAATCATGGCTGCAGGATGGCTCAAGTAAAAAGACTGTTTTTCTCAGTGAAAACTCAAGGAAATATTTCCCATGAAGTAGAGATTCTAAAATTAACATTTCTAAAGTATTTCAAAGAGGCTAAGGAACAATTGCACCGTATTCAAAGGCATAGTGTTTATGGTTGCCCCCAAGCTGAAAAGCAGTACCAATATGCAGCTCAGTAACAAAGAATCAATAATATCTCTTTTTGATTTATTTTTTTTTTACTCCAGCATTTTTGTTCTAAACCAAATCAGGGTACATAAACTCAATGATAAAACTGTTTGTGTTGAAATCCTTTGTATCAAATAGCATCTGTGTTTGCATTCTACTTTAATGCAAAATGCTTTGGACTGCAGTTAATACCAAGAGATATGAAACTAGTTAGTCCCACATGTTGCACATAAAAAGAATTCATAATGAGCATCTGTGGGATGTGGAATGGATCCCATGAGTTAGCTGAAGACCTCATAACATAAGAGCTGAGAAGCCTAAGTGAATTATGACTGTCTCTTTTCTCACAAGTAGGATTAATTTTCTATCCCACTTATATTCATTATCTATCCTGTTTATACCACAGGGACACCAATTGTTTGAGTGTTAAATGTAAAGTCTTCACAGAAAATATGGCACAGCTGATTGAATGTTTTTTTTTCCTTTTTCTGCAGCCCAAATACTACTCTAACTCCACATTTAATAACTAATATTAGAGATTTCTTGATACTTTAAGCAGGTTTATTTTCTCCCTAATTGACATGTTTACATGGCCCAGTTCCCATGCTACCTTCCATCTGCCCATTGCTCTTCCAAAGATATCAATAGTAACTTTGTATGCAGATCAAGAAGAGTATATGGCCTTTAGAGAGCAGGTCAATAAATGGCTGGAGGAATGATTAAAGACTTTTTAAAAGTGCCCTTCCTTTTTCTTAGAATGGTGTACAAGACTGGCATGAATATAGAGCTGATATAGGAAGCGGAGCTTAAAGCTATGTGTAATAACCAGGGTTACTAATCTGCCCATTTTCATAGCAGCATTTTTAAGGTTGATTGTAAGCTGAAAAGCATTTATTTTAAATAGGTACATCAAAATATCTCCTAGCATCTCTCATTATTCATGTTGGTTGCTCTTCTGGGAGGTTTAGAATAACATCTGGAGATCCTTAGGTTTCTTACCACATATTTATAATCTGATATTAACTTTAATCATTATTTCATTGTTCAAATATGAAACATAGCCTCCATGCACAAGAGAACTGTCTCTAGGCATGCCCATATCCCGTTTTGGAGAAGAGGGATTTTGTTTAAATACTCCCAAGTCCAGCTTCAGGCCACTTAAGCACTGTGGATTACAACTTGCTCTTCAAAATGGAAATAATCCAAGGGTGAGAATTGATCACTTTCTATCTCTTTTTATGTACCACAATCTTTTTTCTACCAGACTTACATTTACATTTGCAGTACTTCATATAGAAAGAGGAAGTTAGAGAAATCACAATGAATCACAATAGCAAGATAAGTGTTCTGCTTTTATTGTTAAACTTCAAAGTTAAAGGCCTCCATCCTTTTTTTTTTTTTTGGACTCTTACATATTCTTTATATGGTCAGATGACATCATAATACCTGGAAAAAATAATCTTTATTTGATGGAGCCCTTTGTGGTCTGCTCATAAACTCCAGCTGCTGAGATACAAAACATTGACTGAAAAAAGAATATTGTAGGAATATTGTAGTAGTGTAGGAATTTAAGCATCCATGGCAAAAGGCAAAAAACAGAATAAAACAAAAGTAGATCTGTAAAGAAAGAATATTGGGTATTATTTTGGATTTGAATATCATTTGACCTTATGCTCAAATAGAGCTGCATGGTGGGATGGGGAGAGACATGTGGTGATGTACACAAACCTGATTAGATGTGCCTTGTTCCCATTCACTGTTGCAATCTTAACACATTTAGCTTGAAGGATAGATTCGACTAGCATCTTCATAACTGTATGTTCTGTTTATTTCAATATTGTCTTGCAGGATTTTCCATTCTAGTCACATGTTGCTTTTTCATTCTGATCAAAGTTGGTACAGAGTTTTAAAATATATAAGAGTACAATCTCCAGAAAAATGAAATATATATTTAATGGAAATATTACCTAACACCATGTAGCATCCATCAATGCAACCTCGTGCTGAGATTCTGAAATCTGCCTTAGCTTTGATAAAATTCCAAAGAGAATATATAACTGAAAGAATGACACTCTGTTTGGATTCATGATCCAACCTGTTTTGCTTAGGTTTGGCCTTGTGTATTGTATGAATAAAGTAATTGTGGTAAACCATAATTTGTGTTTGTGAATCTAGTCATTATAGTTTATTAAGATCATAATAAATTCATGTCTATGGGATTGCCTCTCTTCTGATATTTGTTAAGTTTTAAGATTATTTTGTTAATTGTGTATGCTAAGGATGTTAAATAAAAATAAAAAAAATAAAAAATCAAGTCCATGATAAAACAAACTGCCTTAATGCAATATGTGAGTTAGTCCCCAATTAACTAAATTTTAGTAGAACAATTGAAAGGAAACAGTTGCTTAAAAGCTCTGGGAAGCATTTAAAAGAGATGTTTGCCAACATTTGTATAAAACACCACTTTTTCAATCAAAATAACTCTGTGTGTGTGTGTGTGTGTGTGTGTGTGTGTGTGTGTGTGTGTGTATACTGACACAGAGGTAGTAATAGCTTCTGAAGTGCATAACATACAAATTAGGTGATCACTTTAACAATTTGAAAAGAAGTTCTTTGTATATGCTAGATCATGTAAAGCACCTTTTTGAATGCTATGCAAGCTCTAGCATTTATTCTTTTACTTCTTGGATAAAATTAACTTCTTGAAAATAAGCTGTGTTCTGAGTAGTCAGACCATCAGCAGTGGGATGCAGCAGTATGAGCCAATATCCAAATATAATTAAATCCACACAAGGCATGTTACTGTAGTTTTGTCTTGTAATTAGGCTTATGATACAGAAGGATCTTGACAGACTTGACTATTGGGCGCTATCTAACAAAATGAAATTCAATGGTGAAAAAAGTAAGGTTCTAGATTTAGGCAAGAAAAACCAAAGCACAGGTATCCTATAGGTCAGTGGTGGTGAACCTATGGCATGCGTGCCAAAGGCGGCACTCGGAGCCCTCTCTGTGGGCACACGTGCCGTTGCCCCGCCTTCTCCCGCGACCCCCTCACCAGCAGC
Source organism: Crotalus tigris (assembly GCF_016545835.1). Taxonomy (NCBI): domain Eukaryota; kingdom Metazoa; phylum Chordata; class Lepidosauria; order Squamata; family Viperidae; genus Crotalus; species Crotalus tigris. The sequence continues at coordinate 25,478,176 of NW_024096970.1, forward strand.
TCCTCTGGAGGAGAGTCGCCCCTGAGTGTGGCCCACGCAGAGCAGCACAGCCAAGGACAAGACTACCTCATGCCCCATTGCGCACAGTTGATGCTGCGGGGCGCGGACAGAGGGCATGGCCGCCCTGGCGCTGTTGGGCTGCCTGGCCGATCTGGCAGGCCCTGGGAGCTGGTGAGTGGCCCTGCAGGCAGGCAGGACGGGGGGTGGGCTGGGGCGGAGCAGGGGTGGGGCCAGTTTTGGAGCACTTGGTCTCTAAAAGGTTCGCCATCACTGGTATAGGTGGTACCTTGCTCAATAGTAGTAAATGTGAGAGGGATCTCAGTCCTAGTGGACAATCACTTAAATATGAGCCAACAGTGTGTGCTGCAACTGCCAAAAAAGCCAACACAGTGCTAGATTGCATTAACAGAGGGATAGAATCAAGATCTCGAGAAGTATTAATACCACTTTACACTGCCTTGGTAAGGCCACACTTGGAATACTACATCCAGTTTTGGTCACCACAATGTAAAAAATATGTTGAGACTCTAGAAAGAGTATAGAGAAGAGCAACAGAGTGATTAGAGGACTGGAGGCTAAAACATATATGGAACGGTTGTTGGAATTGGGTATGTCTAGTTTAATGAAGAGAAGGATGAGGGATGACATGATATCAGTCTTCCAATATCTCAGGGGTTGCCACAAAGAAGAGGGAGTCAAGCTATTCTCCAAAGCACCTGAAGGCAGGACAAGAAGCAATGGATGGAATTGCTCAAATGATCAAAGAGAGAAGCAACCTAGAACTAAGGAGAAATTTCCTGACAGTTAGAACAATCAGTGAAACAACCTACCTCCAGAAGTTGTGAATGCTGCAATACTGGAAGTTTTTAAGAATAGACTAGACAGCCATTTGTCAGAAATGGTATAGGGTTTCCTGCCTGAGCAGAGGTTGGACTAGAAAACCTCCAAGGTCCCTTCCAACTTTTTATTATTGTTGTTGTTGTTGTTGTTGCTGCTGCTGCTATTACTACTATTAATATTAATACTATTACTATTATTTGAATTGTTGTTACAATACTCGTGTTTAAAAGCATATTTTATCCGCTCTGGATGAAATATCTAATATTTGAAATTTCCAAATATCTAATTTAGCCTGGAATCTCTTTGTAATTTTTTTTCATCCCAAACAAAGACCTCTGCAAGTACCTGGTATAGGCATGCTGCATTAATTTGTAACATATCAGACTGCCTACATTTATGAACTGTTGTATCCAAATGACAGCAACATTCATAAGATGCAGTATCAAAATCACATTAATGTGGCCAGGCTTATAGATACTATCCTATATTAAGAAGCACAGATGTATTCACTGGTACTTCATATGCAAAATGAAAAAAGGTCTTGAGATTAATAATTGACATCTCCAGATGGAACTGAAGGAGAGCTGTACCTAAAAACTTTGGAGAACTCTACCAGGTTAGAAAATACATACTGAAGCAAACTGGCTAATGGTCTAAGCTAGTAAAAGTGGGTAATGGTCAACCCAGTCTTCAAGCAGGGATTGCCACACTTATTTAGATTTGGTTTCCTCAGGAAATGTTTTGGTATTTTACAATATGTGGGTTCCTTTAAAAATCTATAGATAGAGGAAGACAGATCAAGCTCTCCCATAGTTGGATACTCTCCTATATTGGAGTTCTAGGGAAAGAATCTGTTCTGCATAATGCTGTTAGCAAACAAAACTCAAAACAAAGTCCTGTGATTTCCTTAGCCTGTCCCAGTATTACAGTCTGTATTGTTTCAGTACAAAGAAATAGGACAGGAACGGACAAAAGATAGTTTAAGACATACTGGTGGATCTAAATGATTTTTAGCAGATTGCATAATGATAGCAACAGTTCGCAAACTGGGCATGTTTCATAGGTGTCCAGTTCCTAGAATCTGCATAATAAATGTTTTTTGTTGTACCTGGTAGTGCCTAATGATTTTCAAGATTCTAGAAAAAAAGCAGGCTAGAATATTTAAGCTTGCCCTCCTGTGAATTTCAATATTTCAGCCAGGAACGAGATGGTAAATGAAAAGGCATAATACTGCAATTTTTAGTGAAAATAACTTATTTGCCATTAGAGTTCCCAATTACTTGCTAGTTGTTATGAGACATTTATCTGTATTTTCCCTAACAATTACTCTTTCATAGTATTTTCCAATAGGGCATTCCAGCCCAGAATTCCTCAGCCAGCACGACATTGCTGCAAATTGTTTCACACGTCACAATGGCACCAGGTTGTTAGTATTTCAGATATATTTGCCATCATCCTTGGGCATATTAACAATTAACCATCCAGTCTTAAAGTGTGTTTTTAACATGATTCAGATGTTAAAACAATAAAATAAGGCTTGGGCATGAAAGCTATTCCATTCATAAAAATGCCCTCTAACATATTAAATTAATATCTTCAATTAGAGAAAAATATTCAGTCTTACTTTCTTTTTATTAAATTAGGAACAATTAAGGGAATAATATCAATTTATCATCTTAATCATTTGCTGAGTACACCCAGACTGGCAATCACACTGTATTTCCTTATCTGTAGAGGAATTTCACTATACGAAAAGAGACAAATCCATACATATCTCTTTGCATGAATGGAGCTGTGTCTCTAGAAATAAATGGAATGATTTTCATCTACAATTTGTGAATGCAGTGTGTATGTGTGTGAGAGAGAGAACAGACATGGACATACAGATCAGAATGTAAACGTTAGATTTTAGGTTTGGGCTTAATTTATTTTTTGCACAGCTCTGACATACTGGGCAATACTATTACATGATGTTCTGCAAATTGTTTCATTTGTGGTTAAAGCATTCCTAATAATAGAATGCCTTTTTCCCCAATGAACTCTATATCATCTGCAACTATGGGGAAGAAACTCAATGATGATTTTAAAAATGAATTAAAGTATACATGCAGGCTGTGTAATGTCATAATGCTTAATATTTAAACCTTACGTTATCACAATTATATGCTGTATCTGTCAGTGTACTACTATTCCTTACCCGTATAAGTGAAAGGAAATCTCTTTAGAAATTCATTTCCATTTACTTAAAGTTAAATGGTTTGACTTTGAATTTTCATTATCTCATGTTGGAAGGTGGTTGTGACAGGTATTGGAGAGAATGCCACAACCTTCCATGGCATCATCTAATTTCTACTTTAGTTATTTTAGATAGACTGTAAAACAATATTCATAGAACAGAAGAACAGGGGAGCAAAATGAAACAAACATTGTATAATGAATTGCTTAAAAAAGACCTATTTATTGATAACTATATAGGCATATATGACACTATGTATAAATGTGGTCTGTATATGTGTTTTATTAATTCTTTGCCACTCAGATAATTGCATTAATTTTACATCATAAACAAACTATCCCTTGATAAGATGTAATGTTTATAAAGGTGACCTTATGATACACAAATAACATGATTACAGCTGAATAATTTCACTCCCCTTTCCCACTTTATTCTATTTATGAGATTGGGAAAGGATTATTGTAGTTTTTAAACATTACTCTCCCTCTGTCAGTTACAAAGCTTTGTGTTTCTCTGTGAATTGACATTTGTAATAGCCACACTTCTATTTATTGCAGTAATGTATCTCGAAGAATATAATGATAAGCCACTTCTGTACTCATGTTAAGCAGATTGCTTGATTGTGTCCACTAAGAGTCCAGCTCCTTCTGTCTTCAAGCAATATATAAATTAATAAAAATAAACTGACTATATGAAGCAATAATTTAACTTGTCTTTTGATGGATGGAGAATGCGTAATAGAAAATTAATAAAAAACAGAAGTGAAGAAAATGTTAAAAAAAGACAAAGAGAATAGAAAACTCTTCCAACTGGATTGCAGATTTTTAATAACTTTATGATATCTAAATATATTTATGGTATAATTGTATATAAGTAAAGTAGCATGATATAGTCACTTTATTTTTATTAATTTATATATTGCTTGAAGACAGTACCATAACTAAAGGCAGGATTACTTTGTGTATGCACATTTCACTGTTGTGAAAACACTAACAAGGATCTGTTCTGCACTTTGTAATCAGTCCTGTACAAAACTAATAAGCTGTGTTTAAAATAGATTGTTCATGTTTATATTAAATTGAAAGAAATAGTTACCTTTATTGTTCCCATTCCCCTGATAATAAGCTGTGTTAAATATCTAGATGATGGGTGAAAAAAATCTAATAGAGCTGCCTTAAAATCTATGATGACGGCCTTGGAAGTATATGTGATCCTCAAGGTCATTTATTGTCTAAATAGAAAGTGAAGGAAGGTGTCAAGAAAGTCCCCAAAAAGGCAAGCAGAGAATAAATTAGAAGGAAAGGGCCTGGGGATAGTAGCATCACTACTGAAATCATAAATGATGTATAAAGACATCAGTAGAAGAACTGGAGGGAAAGAATCTCTGTAAGAATGCCCTAAGGTGTTATCTCAATGGCTGATCTATTAGCTGATTATGCAGCTGTTGGAGAACCAAAGGTAAGATTTGAGACCAGCCTTTAGATCCAACTTATTAGTGCTGGCATCAGAATCATCATCAAGATGCTGCTGAAGCTCAAGTGTCAAGGGACTGTTTACCGGGAATCTACAAATAGATGTATTCCTTATAAGTGCTGGATGGGTCCAAAGGTGGTTAAAAAAGGCCTGTATCCCAGCTTATATGTAACAACATAAACATAATGGTAAGACAACAGCTCTATTATTTATAAAATGTTTTCATCCTAAAGATTTATTTTCCAAAGAGTATTGAAGTATTACAGTATATGGCTTGATAAGTCTTGCATGTAAACGTCCATTTGCTTTCAAGTGGACGGAAGATAGCTCAGAAATTTCAGCATGAAGATCAGAGTAACAAAACTAGTCCTTACTTCATTAAGATATGCATTTCATCTGAAATTACAATGTAAATTTTCTCATGAATTAAAAAGGTGTGTATAGCACTAAATGTACTTTCATTCAATTGTCACTGTTGGAGAGAATTTCTATGTAGTATACAGATGGACCAATAGAAAATATGTAATTGAAAGGATTGAAATTGTATTAAGTTCTAGCCTTAAAGAGGATTTTTATAAAATATGGTATTGTTGGTATTTGTCACAAGTGAAATTATCTAGAATGTATAAAGGTACTTTGAACCTACTGCAAATATGAACAACAGAAAGGGACATTTTATGATGTTTGGTGGACATGTAAAGAAAAAAGCCAAAACATTTGGATACCAATATGTGCATTAATTCAGAAGATTTTAATAGTTAAAGTACAACTGAAACAACAGACTTTTCTTTTGGGATTAAAGGACAAGCAACTAGTAAAAAGAACAGTGTCTAAAATAAATGTACCAAGATGCCCTATCTTCTGTTTTCTCTGATCTGGATTAGTTTGTTTCAGTCATCATGAAAATTCATAAAATCATTTGGACATGTTTATATTCAATGGTCCTAATGGCCTTCCAAAAATAGGATTTTGTAGGCACATAGACTTTAACATACGCTAAGACAGTGATAGCAGCAGGAAAGTATGGCTACATATGATGCCATTGAATGGCTGGTTACAATATTAAAATCATGAGTCTGGGAAATTAGTGATATTAGTTGAAGAAGATGTTCTGTTTCTTTAAATTTAGTGTCAAATAAATGAATGTTTTGTTACATATAAATAACATACATTATACTGAATTGAAAATAAGTTTGCTTTGATAGAGATACCTCTTTTTACTGTAAAAACTGAAAATTTGGCTTAGTATCAACAGACAGCAGCAAATGTGGTGATTATCTTTACTGAAATAACTTTTCATTATTTAAATAGCATTCATATTTATTCAGTAATTATGTTTTTCATAAATTTGCTATATATAACATGCAACCATTGCTCCCCTGATTATTTAAAATTAATACACAAATTCTGCATGTCAGTGCACTGTGTCATAAAGCTTTAAATTCTCAGGAGGGAATTATATATATTAATTATATATATATATATATATATATATATATATATATATATATATATATATATATAATATAATATAATAAGTAATCCCATTCGTCATCTTCAGTGGTGTTTTCAGCTTGTGCTGAGCAGCAATGTGTGGTCTTAGCTGTTTCTTCCTTTTAACTGCGTGGGGGTATGAGATTGGGTGGGAGCTTGGCTGTGTTCTGATTGGGTGGAGGTGTGTTCTGATTGGTTAGGGGCGATTGGCCATCTCAGGTTAGTCTGAGTTGCCCCATGGACAACGTTTGCTTCTCCTAGGATGCAGCTCTGGTCTGGCTGGTTTGTGGTCGTGCCTCATCATCCATCTCCTCTGGTATCATTTTTTGTCGTTTGTCAATTTTCCAAATGGCTGGTAGGCGGGAGGTATCATCCGCTTGTTCATGCTGCTTTTTCTAGTGGCTTCTCTGATTATTCTGTTATTAAAATGTTCACTTTTGGCAATGGTTCTGGTATTTTTAAAGTCAATTTCATGTCCTGTGGCTTTAAGGTGTTGGACTCCTCTTTTTTGACTGAGTTCTTATGTTCTTCAATGTCGTCCCCATTTTCGTATACTATTTTCCCTGCATCATCTTTCCCAGCATTAGGCACGACTTTCCAAGTGACTAACCTGTCCTTCCTTCTCCACCCAATCAGAACACAGGCTCCCACCCAATCAGTTCATACCCCCACTGGCAGTTAAAAGGAAGAAACAGCTAAGACCACACATTGCTGCTTTGAAAACACCAGCTGAAGATGACGAATGGGACTTCAAACGTCGCCATTCCAATTTTACGGGGATACATGAATTGCGAAGTCTTCCGATCCATCGCGACCCCATGGAGGTCTTCCTGTCCTCTACCATCTTCTGGAGTCCATTTAAGTTCACACCTACTGCTTCAGTGACTCCATCCAGCCATCTCATTCTCTGTCGTCCCCTTCTTCTATTGCCCTCATTCTTTCCCAGCATTAGGCCCTTGAGTCCTTCCTTCTCATTAGGTGGCCAAAGTATTTGAGTTTCAACTTCAGGATCTGGCCTTCTAAAGAGCAGTCGGGGTTGATCTCTTCTAGGACTGACCGTTTGAACGCCTTGCAGTCCAAGGGACTCGCAGGAGTCTTCTCCAGCACCATAGTTCAAAGGCCTCAATTCTTTTGCGCTCAGCCTTTCTTATGGTCCAACTTTCACAGCCATACATTGCAACTGGGAAAACCATGGCCTGGACTATACGCACTTTTGTTGGCAGGGTGATGTCTCTGCTTTTTAGTATGCTGTCTAGATTTGCCATAGCTTTCCTCCCCAGGAGCAAGCGTCTTTTAATTTCTTGGCTGCAGTCCCCATCTGAGGTGATCTTGGAGCCCAGAAAAATAAAATCTGTCACTACCTCCATTTCTTCCCCATCTATTTGCCAGGAATTGAGAGGGCCGGATGCCATGATTTTGGTTTTCTTAATGTTGAGTTTCAAGCCAACTTTTGCACTCTCCTTCTTCACCCGCATCAAGAGGCTCTTTAGTTCCTCTTCACTTTCTGCCATTAGAGTGGTATCATCTGCATATCTTAGGTTGTTGATATTTCTCCCGGCAATCTTAATTCCAACTTTTGATTCATCTAGCCCTGCCTTTCTCATGATGTGCTCTGCATATAAGTTAAATAGGCAGGGCGACAGTATACAGCCTTGCCGGACTCCTTTTCCAATTTTGAACCAATCAATGGTTCCGTGTCCAGTTCTCACTGTTGCTTTTTGACCCGCATATAGGTTTCTCAAGAGACAAATGAGATGGTCTGGTACTCACATCTCTTTAAGAACTTGCCACAATTTGTTGTGATCCACACAATCAAAGGCTTTAGCATAGTTAATGAAGCAGAAGTAGATGTTTTTCTGGAACTCCCTAGCTTTCTCCATGATCCAGTGTATGTTGGCAATTTGATCTCTAGTTCCTCTGCCTCTTCGAAATCCTGCCTGTACTTCTGGTAGTTCTCAATCTATAATATATATATATATATATGTTACTTATTATATAATATATATTACTTGAACATAATCCAAGTGAGTAAAGAATAGAGTGAATGGGATTAAAAATAAATAAAATATTTCAGGCAATACTTAACTGGGAAAATCATCTCCAGGATCTGAATGATAATAACAGTATTTGTGCTATTAAAATATGGACAGAGTTTGCTTATGAAGTGGCTATTTAATGTGTGTGTGAACATTGCCTTCATACATGACAAATGAATAAACTGTTACTCTTGTTCTCTCTTGTGGTTCTGCTCCCATCTAGGAGTAGTATAGATAATCTTTGGCTTACAACCACAATTGGGACTGAAATCTCCATCACTCAGCAATGTGGTCATAAAAGAAGATGTCACATGACCACATCACTTAGCAATGGCAATCATGGCCGTTCCAGTTACCGTTGTCATTGTTAACCAACAATCACAGGTCATTAAGTGTGTACCCATGCCAATCTAAACCATTTTGGCTTGGTCTTTCCCAGCCACAAGCCTCAGTAAACTAAAAGATTGCCTCCTACTCTCCCCACTCACCAATCTCCTCTCCATCTCTGCCCTCTTGGGGTGGCAAACAATCCCATAACTATGTCGCTTTAGAGCTGCTTGCCATGGCCCAGGAAGCCACAGCCACCTCAATCGCCTGTGCAGTCACCCTCCCCAGCCAGAATTCTGCTCCCCTGTCACCTCAGCTGGCATTCTCTGTTTTCTTGTTCCTGTTGCTGGGCAGGGCTGGGGCTCAGGTTTGTACTGTGCTGGGGCTGATATCTTTTATGTTTTTGCAGTGTGCAGCACAAAAGTGCTTTTTGGTTGCCATAGTTCTGGGCTTTGGGGTTTTTTTGTTTTTTTTTTGGTGCAAAAGTGTAGTCTTTGTGGATGTATAACTAAAAGATGAGGGAAAATATAATAAATATAATAAACATTTTTAATACACTAGAAAAGTAGACCACTACATATACTTTGGCCAATGGATCTCAATGGAAGGTGATACAATCAAGGAAATTGAATGGCATGTTAAAATATGGTTGGCAGTCATTTGGCAAGCTAAGCATAATTTTCAAGAACAACCTCCTCCTATTCCTGAAGAGAAAAGTTTTAAATCATTGTATGCTACCTGATCTAACATATGCCGGTGAAACATGGACCCTAACCTCGCAATCGATACAAAAGCTACGAACGAGTGGTGCAAAGAACCATGGAAAGATACTTGCTTGGCATTGCAAGGCAAGATAGAAAGACCTGCACGTGGATTAGAGAACAAACAAAAATATATACAATATCTTCAAGAGAGTAAAAGAATTGAATTGGGGCTGGTCACACAGCAAGAAGAACTGATGGCAGGTGGGCCAAGGCAGTCAAAGAATGGATCCCACTTGATAAAAAGCATCCACGAAAAAGGCCTAAAACAAAATGGATCAATGACATCAGCAAGTATTGTGGGCCTAATTGGCAAAAGAAAGCTCAGGATCGTATTGATTGGAAACATGCAGAAGAGGCCTTCATCCTGCATGGATAAACAATGGCGATGCTGCTGCTGCTGCTAGCTACTTCAGCATTGTTACCTCCATGCTTTGGTTGCTAGTATAGTTTCCAACTATAATTCAAGGTAATGGTTTTGACCTCTGTTTCACTTGGTTCGAAGATACCTATAGGATTCCTACTTCAAAGGGAATTTACCATCCTGTTCAGTCAGCCCCGGAGAGGATAATATCTTCTTCTCGGGAAGTGGGGTGATAGCTCAGAAGCAATCTTTCTTACTGATGGAGCAGTGTCTGTGGAACAAGCTATCCTCAAAGTCCAGATAGTGCCTACAATTTTAATTTTTTGGGAAAATCATAGAAACTTGGTTTTGCAGGACAGTAGAACATTGAGAACATGAGATTAATAATTTTTAATGTACATATATCCCCTAAAAATCCAAACACCAAAAAAATCACAAACAGATAAAGAAAACAAAACACTGAGAAAGATTGATTTATTGTAACAATGTAACCAAAAGATTATTCACACCTCCCCTGGACTCCACATGCAGCTCCCCAAGGAAGATACACCTCATAGTTTGGCTTAACGGAAGGTACCTAGAGCATGCCTCAGTGAAGCAAAAAAAAAAAAAAAAAAATACAGACAGTAACCTAGTCTTGTGCAATACAAAGCTTTATAGTTATTAACAGTGTCATGAATTGTACCCAGAAGCTCATGAGAAGCCAATGCAGCTCATGATGCAGTGTCTTATATGACTATATAATACAGTTATAGCTTCTGAAGTTCTTCAATTAGCTCCATGTAGAATGCATTGCAATAACCTAAGTGACTGATGCTTGAGCTATTGAGCAGGGCCTCATGATCAAATATGAGTGCAATTGATACATAAAATGAACCTGTAAAGACTCTGCTAGCTGCTACTTCCACCTGTTTTCAACCAGGAGCCATAAATCCAAAGAACTCAGAAATCACACACCAACTCTATTTTGTACAACCTCATTCAGACCTAAATATGGAAAATGTCCTGTTCCGGGAGGCCTCAAAGCCTACAGCCACTTGACCTTCAGAAGGTTGAACTGAAACCTGTTCTTCCCTATTCAGACCTCCAAATATTAGTAATGAACCTTTATGGCATTATTTTTTCCAACCAGATGTATAATTGGGTATCCTCAGTTTACTTATGATCTTTCATGCTATACTGATGGATAACCTCACCCAATGGTTTCATATAGATGTTAAATAGGAATGGTGGAAAATAGAGTCTTGGGGTTCTGTACAGCCTTGGATCCAATCTGTTTCCCTTACTAAACTGACCCTGGAAAGAAGAGGAGAACTATCATAACATAGTGTTTCCCACTCCCTGTTCCTTGAACTGGTCCAGAAGGATACCTTGTTAGAGGATATCAAATGTGTGTATGTATGCCAGAAGTCGTGTTACAAAAACTAAATTGTTGAAGTAGAACAGATACATTTGATATTAGAAAAGAATTCATACACATTTACAGGAGCAAGCAAGTTGAAAAGATAAGGAAATCATCTCTGAAATAAGACAAGACTAAATGACAACAAGCAGTGATAACAAAGATAAATGCCATTCAGCAAGTCATATTTGCTCCCAGAATCTAACAGTCAACAAAAGAACACTTGAAGTGATGTGATGGAATGGGTGAGAGTATGCAACTGCAAAAGATAAAGCTACACAGGGAAGACCTCTATTTAGGCAGGCTTACTACATCTGCTGAGTGTTCCTGTGTTCTCCAACTCCTGTGTGTCACCATGCTACTTTTTCAGCTGCACAGTTGAGTATGGCTGTGTGTATAGTGCTTAAGCAGTTGTAATTAACAAAGCTTTTGTAGGTTAATAGAAACTCTGTGTTCCCATGAGCACTTCATTACCACATAAGATCCTAAACTCCTGTTTTTCTTTTGAAAATATGTGATTGTATCTGCAGTGACCAAGTCTTTGTGCCATGAAGCTTCATCTATATATCGCATCTATGATTAGACACAATACAATGCACTCAGAAGGTACACATGCCCCAGCAACGTGTTACAAAATAAAAGTGAATGAATGAACTTCAAGTAGAGGTAATATTGTAAAAGCCACCCTCCAAGAAAGGATAGTTCCAGACAGTGGTGGGATTCAGTTATGTGATGAACAACCTATTCTTTGTGTGGATGCCGCTTCCGGAAGTTCATTCTGGGCCTGGGCAACAAAAAGTTAGCTACCAGTTCTGCCGAAGTGGTGCGAACCAACTGAATCCTACCACTGGTTCCAGATCGAATTAAGAATATGGAATGAATTAAAATTAATTACATATAACTTTAAATTAATTGCTAATTAAAATTATTTTTCTGTAAAATAACTTGTCTGGATAGCCCATCTGCATGTATACATGCAAACCATTCTCCCATGAATACACTTTCTCGCAGGCAAATAAACACAAGCATTCACACATTCCTCCCATTTTTTTACAGCAGAAATAGTAACAAAGGTGTGGGGGGAGAACAGGATGGGGAAAGGATAAGTTGTCATTTTACTGGAAAGGGAAAGAAAAAGGGATAAACAAAGTGGATGAAGATGATGGGAGGAAAAGAGGTAACTGAACAGGAAAAGAAAGAAATGAGAGCAAAGCCTTGTTTAGGCATTACAAAATACATTAAAATTCATCAGATGAGCAGCTCTTTCCAAGCTACACCATTCCTCCTTTTCGGCAGCAATGGCTGCAGTCATTTGCTGTCCCTGCCCATTTATTTTCAACAAGACTCTGATTCCTATCAGCGAATGCAAGATGATACCCTCATCCAGTTCATAGGTAATGGTGGCAACGGGGAGGGATTCACCTTCATATTGTAATTACAGTAATAGGAGGATGAGCTGAAATGAGTTATCATTAAGACTTCATTCCTTATGGGAAATATTTTGTAGCCCAAAACATGGTTGTGGTGGTAATTGTAACGGCAGCAAAGCAAAACAGAAGATAAGAGAGACAAATAGCTGCAAATTGGCAGGGAACAAGTGGCAAATAAGGTGATCATCCAGAGAGAATTGCAAGACTTATGAGAGCTTCCTTTTTGCATAGAATATATTTGAAAACATTCAGCACCAATGTATTATTAATTCTTGTGTACGCTGGAAAAGATAATATTGCCTAAGATATAACTCACTCCACTCTTTTGAAAAGTGCCTCTAGTCTAACTTCTGCCTTGATAGCCATCAAAGGCTGACTGAATGGCTCTCAGTTTAATGTCTTTTCCAAAAGGATAGTACCTGTGAAAACATATTTACCCTGGGCTGAAAGTATAAAGACACTGAAAATCAGCTAATCTGAGGTAAGGGGATGGAATCCACAGTTTTCTAGCCTGTAGGCGAGTCTGTCTTCACATTACTTAAATAGACAATACAGTACAGGTTTGGCTCTTAGTATTAACTCACAGTGAATATGATTTACTGCACTTGTCAGTGCAAAGCAAGTGTTAATGCTTCTTTCCACAGTTAAAGAAACTCAAGCCTTCATACAAATAATATCAGAGGGGTAAAGATCCCATTAAGGAGCTCCATTCTTACCTTTCTCATTGCATAAAATTATTCCTCAGAAGTTCCATGAATAGATATTTTCCACCTATGGCGTTTCAGGAGGATAGGAAGGATGGATGAAAAAAAATATTAATACCCCTTTTCTCTAATTGCTCCTTGGGGTTGGAAACCCCTCTGAAACAGTGTGGCAGATTTAGAGAAGTTTGCATTTGGAAGCAATGTATAAAAAATGTTTGCTCCCTCTCTTAAGGGGGGTAGTGACCTCCACTGATTCCCCATATCCTCCAAGAAGACAAATCTAACTTGATTATAAATTTCATAGAGAATTTGCCCAATTCTCTGTTATAATTCAGTGGTTATAGCTAAATCATGCTCACCCATTAACAAAATAGTTTTCCTGAATCAAATGGATTCCCAGTTCCCTTTCAGCTCCCTTCAATCTTTTCCTAATCTGTCTTAGATGATTGTAGGATCCTCCAAAACAAATACAGGAGGACTGGAACATACAGGGTTGCTTAGAAAAAGGATGGAAAGTGCTGTCTATATAGCACTGATTGAAACTGGGGCAACTACTTAGATGTGGCAATATCCTGCTGTATTTTCTTCCTTAATTCCAGCTGTGCAGTAACCTTCATCCACTTTAACATGTTCTTTATTTGTTTTATGAGTCAGACAGCTGAAGTTGGCCATACATTGCACTACATAAAATATGGCAGATGAGATAGCTCTGAACTTTACCTGATAACATCAGTTTCTATTCATGTAGCTGTTCCTCAGTCCTTATATGACTCATTGCAATTCTACAAACGCCATAGGAAAAGGACGTACTCTTCTAATTTTGTGCACAAAATGCCTATCCATCATGCAAATATATAAAACTAAGATTTTTTTGAGGTCTTGGAGAAGTTGATTTACCAGAGTTTCATACTGTGGCAAATGATTTTAATTCTACTGATTGGTTGGCAGGAAACCAGAAACCAAATGCTTTTCTTCTATTGTCACCAGGAGGCAGAATATAGTTTGATGCTTTTGTAGGAGACAAGAAAGCAGACTTACAATTTGGCCTCCTTTTCAGCATTCAAATGTGAAAGACTTTAGATTATGTCATCATGCCCAGAATCTTCCTCAGTTGGCTATAGTCGGGTGGCTAGCACAATCCAGCTAAGAAGCACCAAGAATTCATGTCTGTTCTTGTCTTGTGCTACAGAAATTAGATTTTTCTCTGAAACAAACTACTAACTTAGGAACCTTTTTTCAACTATAACAGAGATGCCAAAATCAATCGCATCATGACGTATTGTAATGTTTTTTGCCTTTGTGAAGCTGGGGTGGGCGTGGCCTATGCATGATATATCCAGCCAATGGGCTGCCAATTTGACACTCCTGAACTATAAAGTCAGTGAATAGTGTATAATGTACACAACTCCCTATTTGAGGCCTGAATGATAGAAATGTATCGGTATTTTCAATTTCTTTTGAAATCTCTATGATCATTGCCATTTGTCCTTTCCAGTGCTATGTGAATGACCCAAGAGAACACAGGCCTCACATTATCAAGAAAAGCTTTTTAATTGGAGGGTTTTGTAAAAAAAAAAAAAAAGCATTGGAAATAGCCTAGTGGCTGTGATTCTAATGAGTATGAATAGATTGCCTCTGAGTTTTGGAAAATTATGTGGTTCAATTCTAGTAGGAGGATACCAGCAAATATTGATTACCTGCTAATATTTCCTTTTTTGTGGGAATTCAGAAAAAAATATGGCTACATAAATCGCCTTGTTGTAATTAAATCAGCTATGACCATGCCTGTCAATATTGTCCCTTACAAAGGAATAGGAGACACAATGGAAGTCAGTTTTATTTCACATTATTATGAGCCATATAATACTCATGTTGTTATCTATCAGAAGGCTAATAGGGAGTTAGTGATCATATCCATTAGTTGTAGTTGTTTATACCAGCAATAAATTTTATATCAGATTTAATGTCAGCTTGTAACCCTGGATAACTACCCGGCCCATCACATAAACAACAGCTACCTTCAGAGAAGGACAACTGAACCTGAATGATCATGCTTTAATAGGTGATTTACTCTTTGTTTCACCCACTGTGCCGCAAATTTTGACTGATGGACAGCAACAAAGGTAACCATGTTTCTGAGGCAGACACTATTTTTCCCTGCAACATCCCTGACTGACACCATTCATTGGGCACTAAAAGATGAAAGAGTTTGAAGATAATCTTTAATATATACTTTGTGGGGGGAAGTATTGCCTAGTACCCCCTCAGACCCCTCTGTACAAAATTATTTCAGTAGCAGCAGAAATTTCCAAATGAAGATAATTTGTTTATTCCTTGTTATTTATTTTAGCTGAGAATAAATTATTTACAATTCAGGCTACTGTTACCATGATTATTATCCCAGAGAATAAATGATGTAGACAGTACATGGATTGTCTTCTAATATCTATTTTTAGCAACTTTTTAAGGCAATGGGACTGCACATGTGTATTTGCTAGTCCCTCAGTATTGTTCTCAGACAATCTTTCTAGCAGTGAATGACAAGAGTTATGCTTATGCTCACTTCAGTGTGTGGTCAGAAGCACAAATGACCAACCCCACACATGATTGGAGCTATCCAGGGTGAGATTTTGATTTAGCAGCTTTCATTTTGCAGATGGTTATAGGAAACCAACTTCTGTTTTTCTCCAAAACAATTTCCCAGTCCTTAGAAATGTACAACACTGTATAAATTATGCAACTGATTTATAAGTCACTTTTAATGGGCATATAATTTCCCCATACTTCAGTAAATACAAATTGTAGTCTGATTGAAAGCAGACTTTAAAAAAAAAGAACAAGAAAGGCTCAAATGGAACTGAGTTCTCAAAATTAATTACCTTCTCCTAAATATTGCAATTGGATTCTCTTGGAGGAACACATTTTCTTCTTTGTATGAGAAGTGATAAATGAAGAACCTCATCAATCTACCTCTTTACCCTTGGAATAGAGCCTCTCTCTATATGCATACAAATCTCTCTCTGCTCCTCATCTGTTTCTTGCCACACAGAGCTAAATATCATGATTCTGTTAAGTCATTTGCAAAGAAAAGTGCAGGTGGATTTCTGAAGCATCCTTATTCTGATAAAGTCCTATGTATTAAACCTAATACTATAGAATGTTTTCTATATTAGAACAAAGCAAGTTTGTCATTCCAAATCTTTTCAGATTTTATATATGTATGTAGTTATTTGGGATAACCAGTGCTTTTTTTCTAAAAAAAAAAAAAAGTGCCAGAACTCACACACGTCATACAACCCGCCTTGCCTACCCTACAAGATTCCATCCACAAAAGGTGCCGGAACTCCGTTCTGGGCGATCTATGAGAAAAAAAGCCCTGGGGACAACAATCTTTCTTAGCAGCTCTATATTTAAACAGTAATAAATCTCTCTGTGTATCTGTGTGTCATGTGTGTCTATATGTGTCTGTGTGTGTATCTGTAAAACATAGGAGCATGTAAAATACCCAGTCTGTCACTCCGCTTACTCCAATCCCAAATACTATTTTTTAAAAGAGTTGTTGTAATAATGAGATGGGCAGCAGATAAATTTAATAAATAAAATAAAAATAAAATAAATTTTCTTCTGAGGTTGGTAGAAAGCAAGAGTAATAGAGAATGGAAGAAAGGAAAAACTTCTGATTAACTCAGTATCAGTCTGGCTGTGGCATTGCTTAAGGAAGCTGGACATAATTCCTAAATCAAAGCCTCTGGTGAACAACAGCTCCATATATAGTATATTACAATATATGCCCCAGTCCTATTACTGCGGCTGTTACATATTTTCAATTACAGTATTTGGAATGTTCATGACATTCAACCTTTACTTGTTGACTTTAAAGGGGCAAAACTTAGCTTTTCTGCTTAAATTGGTTGTAAGCAGAGTTTAGATAAATAATTCAAGTTGTTTGCAGAGGTGTTGATCTCATCCCCTGGGAAAAGACAATATGTGGGAATTACATTAGCCATATGTCCTGTTGTATTGCAGACTGGTTATGCATGACAACCCCAGTAGTACAATCACCTACTGAGAAATTTACTGTCATCCCACAACCATTTAATATGCTAATTAGTTATTTGCTAGGAACACAGTTGTCTGTAGGCTTCTCTAATAGCAAAGAGGTGGTAAGACTGTCCATGTTTACTACTGCAGGAGAATGAAGCTGACAGCAGCCCAGGGTTATCAAAAAATGCAAGACTGTGATTTTGGAGTCTAAATAATGGTTTAATAGCTATGTTTCCATTCTGAAACCTGATTTAGGCTACTCTGGTTTTTTGTTTTTTTTAGCAGTTCTGTTCCAAAAGCATAAATTGCCTTTGTGTCTCCCTTTTACTATTTATATAAATATTTGATAATTAATGCTTTCAGAAAAACAGAGGAAAGGCATTTGTAATGCAAATGGGCATTCAGACCAATCAAGCTTTTATGTTTATATTACAAAAAGGGTGAAAAAAGAGTCACTTTAAGCCCCAGATATCAAGAAGTAGGTCATGCGCAGGCCACACCCACCTGGCTCTGCAAAGGCGAAAAAGGTCACAATACGTCACATGATGCCCGTGGTCTAAAGGTTTCTGCCCAACCGCTATTTTAAAACGGAATCTGAGGACATTTTTAGTAGCAAATTCAGGTGATAAGTGGTGACTGGTTTATCCCCAAAGCAGACTCTGAGAAACAGAACTAATAGAATAGGGTCTTCTTCCAATGCCAAAAAATTAGCAATTGCATGCCTGAGGTGAGATGCAACATCTGTTTAAAAACCTGTAAGAAAAGTCCATTACCCTCTAGGGCAGAAGTCCTCAACCTTGGCAACTTTAAGACTTGACTTCAATTTCTAGAATTCCTCAGCCAGCTTTGAAGTTGAAGTCCACAAGTCCACAAGTCTTAAAGTCAGTGAGTTATACAAAATTTGTATAAGTACAGTGCGTTATAGAGAAGAGATTACTTCCCTCCCCCACAAAAAAAATCTAATGGAATTTAAATACATCAATAATTGTAGAATTTAGTGGGGAGGAGCCGACGTATGGCAAATAGTGGAATTGTCTTGTTCGGGTTTTCTCCCGCGTAAAATTGGAAGTGTCTTGGCGACGTTTTGACGAAGTCCCATTCGTCATCTTCAGGCTGGTGTTTTCAGCTTCGTGCTTCGAGCAGCAATGTGTGGTCTTAGCTGCTCGAAGCACGAAGCTGAAAACACCAGCCTGAAGATGACGAATGGGACTTCGTCGAAACATCGCCAAGAGACACTTCCAATTTTACGCGGGAGAAAACCCGAACAACCAAAGACCTACATACAAACACCCGCGAAAACCTCAGAAAACACACACACACACATATATATATATATATATATATATATATATATATATATATATATATATACACACACATACATACATACATACATACATACATATATATAATTTGGATTGCTAGCAAAGAATTAAGGGAGAACTGGAAGAGCTATTTCGAACTCTTTAGCTCTTTTCAACCAGACATATCCTTCTGAGATTCGAACCTGGGCTGTCTGCATGTTAGGCAGCTGTATTAACCTCTAGGCCACAGGCTCTGTCTCACTTTTGCCAGCTGTATTAGGGAGGGAAGATATATATATAAGTTTACAAAGCATATTAATATCTAAACATTAACCTTTGGAACTGGCTAAAGGATACTATTATCTATTAGCTAATTAAAATTAGATTTAAAACAGTAAATAATTATTTAATTCAAAAGCATTATTTAAGTTACTTTTTTCTTCTTGGTCTTTTAAAAATGAGGCAGCATATCTAGAATTATTTTAATCTCTCCAGAGTTGCATTTCTTTTAGTACCCATTTTGGCCTCTGCTTTAGCTAGTAAAAATCCCTTCTTAAACTGGCCTGTACATCGGTTGACCTAATTAAATGTAGAATTGCAGGAGCAATCATTATTTTGTCCTTTAAAAGTTTGACAGCATTCCCCAGGGTCCTAACAATATTGATGAAGATGTGAAAACAGCTTGCATTCAATTGCTAAAAACTTCAGTCATTTTTGTCTTAACGTAATACAGATTTATTTTCAAGTCTGTCAATTTTGTTTGAGGATATTTTTTTTTCATAAAGATGTTTTGTCAAGAAGGCCAATAGGCTTTTTGCTTGCTAGTGTTTTCTCAACCAAATGTTGAATTTTGTGTTCATATCTAATTAAACAGATGGTGAATAATAGGTTTGTGAAGTAAAAGATTAGTAATCTTTGTGAAAAATTCAGCATGAGAGTTGTTGGGCATTTCTATATTAATTAACTCTCCATGTGTGATTACCCTCAGAAACATAGTTAAAGAGATACAAAATGGCTAAAATATTTTGAGTAGACTTTGCCCATAAGCCTATATGCTTGTCTCACCCAACTTGCACAGGGTTTGAGAACCTCATTTTAAATTTCATTTTCAAGAAGGTCACCTGAACCCATTTAATTTCTAGTGCTTGCAGCAGCATTTTTCATCTCATGTAAGAGTTTGGGAATAAAAGTCTTATTCCAGCTGCAAAATTTTACATTAGCCATGGGAATAAGCATAAGGTATTAATCTGCTTGGATTCAATAATGTATCCTCTGAGGCACCCAATCATTGGGGAGACTGGCCACCTAGCTTGAGGTAATGTTTAAATAGAACAGTTATATATATTGCACAACAGTTCCAGCTGTAGGTGAAGCATATATTAAAGTCCTAACCAAAATAACTATTGGAATATTTCCTAATTCTTTGCAATTATGGCAATTTACTGGAAATTTGTTTCAAGTTAAATAAAGTCATCTATTATGTTCATTAGATTTTCCTTTTCCACCTTGACTTCTGATTGATTTGATTGGTTAGGCCAGCCAGTGATAGTTTTTCTTTTTTTCTGGAAACTATGGCAACTTTCAATTCTGATTCCTTTGGGAGATGTGGCTCAACACATCTGAAGGGCATCAGACTGGGGAAAGTTGATATATTACATATCTTTATTTTTTTATAAAACATTATTACTTAGGCAGTGTTTTTATTCTTAGTATACTTAGGACTGCTTAATCTGCAGTGTGTGTTGGGGCATACAGTCCCACCAATCTGCAGATAGTGCTATTTGATTTTAAATGAAACAATTGATTGTAATTTAATTTATCCTGCAAAATTTTGATCAAGTAATAATAGTTTATATTAAAACATATCTACTATTTTGTCAGACTATTATTCAGCCATAATGTATAGCAATAGCAATAGCACTGAAACTTATATACCACTTCATAGAGCTTTACAGCCCTCTCTAAGTGATTTACAGAGTCAGCCTATTGCCCCCAACAATCTGGGTCCTCATTTTACCAACCTTGGAAAGATGAAAGGCTGAGTCAGCCTTGAGTCTGTGAGGATTGAATCCTGGAAGTGAGCTGAATTAGCCTGTAATACCACATTCTAACCACTGTGCCACCACAACTACTAATATAATAGCTTGAGTTGATGCTACCATCAAATAAGTAACTATATATGGAATTGGGTATGTCTAGTTTAACGAAGAGAAGGATGAGGGGGGACATAATAGCAGTGTTCCAATATCTCAGGGGCTGCCACAAAGAAGAGGAAGTCAAGCTATTCTCCAAGGCGCCTGAAGGCAGGACGAGAAGCAACGGATGGAAACTGATCAAGGAGAGAAGCAACTTAGAACTAAGGAGAAACTTCCTGACAGTTAGAACAATTAACCAATGGAACAACCTGCCTCCAGAAGCGGTGAATGCGCCAACATTGGAAGATTTTAGGAAGAAACTGGACAGCCATTTGTCAGAAATGGTATAGGGTTTCCTGCCTGGGGGTTGGACTAGATGACCTCCAAGGTCCCTTCCAACTTTATTATTATTATTATTATTATTATTATTATTATTATTAGTAGTAGTAGTAGTAGTAGTAGTAGTAGTCGTAGTAGTAGTAGTATAATTTGCATTACAGAGGAAGGAGTGGGTCCATAATGTGTGGATTATCAACTGAAGAGAGCTACTCTGCTCTATCATAGGACATCTATCCATAATAATAATAATAGCTTCATCACTTGTGTCTCTGTTTCTCAAGGCATATTTCCATTGACTGTGATAAATACAAATAATGGTGAAGCTTAGCATCTCTTTTTGAAGCCATGGATCACAGGCAAGGTAGAACTGTCTTAGATTAGACCAGTTCTTTGTATGCAAAGCATGTTGCTGGTGACTGACAGATGAAATTATGCAAGTATTGGCAATAGCAGTGGGGCTTTCCAATATGCTTGAGTTTTTATCTTTCCTTTTAAAAATAAAAACAATTAAAGCAAATATAAATAATTTTGGGACATATTATAAGATCCTAAAAATGGTTTTAAAAAGCAAAATTATATTATTTAACAGAGTTTAAAAAGGTGGAGGGCAAGAAATGAGAAGTCCAATCCTAAATAACTGGAAATGTAACAGTAAAGAAAAGAGTATAAGGGAATTCCTTTCTTTGTAGGCCCTCTTTGCTACAGAATTGTCTGTACTGCTTTTCTTGCAAATCTTGAGAGAGGTCAAAAAGAAGAACAAATGTTACCCTTGGAAATAATCTCTTTCATGTGTCTTGCTTTGCAAAGGACACACTTGTCTTGCAAATGGAGCCGTTTGACAATCATTGGTCTTAGAATGCGTTTAAGCTTAATCTTTGGTGCTAACAAAATTGTGCACTTTTGACCTCCCTGTGGTGGGTAGAATATAGTGCTGGAGTAAGGTCGAGAAACACTTTTTCTGCAAAAAATTAGAAACTGGCCAATCCCTGAACTTGAAAGTTGGTCATCAAGGATGTGTGTGTATGTGTAAACTGTATATGTAGGTATGTATATATGTGTGTGTCTGTATGTGTATGTATGTATGTGTGTATGTATGTCTTCAATTTACAACAGTTCATTTAATGACCATTCAAAGTTACAACAGCACTGAAAAAAGTGACTTATGACCATTTTTCACATGTACGACCATCTCAGCATCCCCACGGTCACATGATCAAAATTCATATGCTTGGCAACTGACTCATATTTATGACGGTTGCAGTGTCCTGGGGTCATGTGATCATCTTTTGCAACCTTCTGACAAGCATAGTCAATGGGGAAGCCAGATTCAATTAACAACCCTGTTACTAACTTAACAGTGATTCACTTAACAACTGTAGCAAAAAAGGTCATAAAATGGAACAAAACTTATTTAACAGATGTCTCTCGTAGCAACATAAATTTTGGCTCAATTGTAGTCGTAAGTTGAAATATATTCATATACATTATTGACAATGGCAGTGGGACTTTCCAATATGCTTGACAGAACCCCATCCTATCCCAGTGCTTGATAGAAGGGTCAGGTTTTCACAGACTTCTGGAAGTCTAAAAAGGTAACACATACACAAACACACAAACGCACACACCAGGTGGGAGAGAGGCTGTGTCAAAAAGCCAGGGTAGTTACAGAGGAGGCACACCTTCATGGACCTATTAGGTGAAATTTGAAGAAAGAGACCTGAAATATGTTCACACTGTCTAAAATAGTGGGAAAAGCAGATATGGTCAGGGAGTGTTTGTTTACAGAACAAATTGGAGCACAACAAACTGGAGGAAAACAAACTGAGCACAGTGATAGGCCAATTTCTGCAGTTTTATGTATTGTAGGGTTTTTTCCATCTTTTAAAAAATGTGACAATGGATATTTAAGAAAATGTAGAGAAAACAGGTGTATTAGGAGATATGCTCAAGTAGAGATATGCAAATATTTTTATGGAAGCTTTTCACTGATATGAATATGTAATGGGACAAGCAAATAAACAGCCCCAAGAAACTGAACAAATCACACATTCATATCAAACAGGCACAAACAGCAAGGGCATTGACTAATTAGCAATCAGATTAGCTCATCAGATTTTGATGGATGGTGGGGTAATGAGGATGGGCTTTCAGTTGTTTCACTGCTCACCTGAGTCACCATACCAATATTCACACTTACAACATGTCTCTTTTTGGGCCCCATACTGTATAAAGCAATTGACTTATAAACTACTTTTTCCCCTTCTCCATTGCCATAAGTGAAAAAAAGACCTGGGACTAAGTCTATTCGCCTTATTATTTCAGCCTTCAACATCGCCTACAAACTGCAGTAATCCAAAAGCTATTTGTGGAATGGCTTGGAGAGACATCTCCTGCCTACCTAGAACCTGCTTGTGTTTCTATTTTCAGAAGGAATATCCATATGCAGCTGGAGGCAAAGGAAAAGACCTGGCATCCCCTGCATCATGATGTAATCATGCAAATAATTCCAGTAATTGTTGTAATTTGCTCAGTGATGTCATGACACACAAGATGGCATTATATCATGCAATAAAATCCTGTGCCTCAGACTTTGGGGCTGTCTTCAGAAGATAGAGAAGAACCATTGTCCATCTGTTGAAGGTAACTTCGGATTTCAGCAATGAGGGGGTGATTTAACTCCCTACATTTAATTTAATTGCCCTAAAGTAGTGCATTCTACTGTTGCCATTAGGAGTGAATAACAAACTTTAGATATTTCTGAGCAAAGATAGCCGAGGGACTGCCTGGGTGATATGAGCTATTTTTTTGCAATGTTCAGATTGTTAACATTCAGTGACAAACTTTCAAATACTGGTGCACAGAATTTTCTGCAAAAGGACTCAAGTAAAAAGGATGTATTAAGCATTCAATAAGCTTAGTAAGTTAATTTTAGTTTAACCCCATAAATTTCAAAAGGTCTAAGTCTTACTCACATATCTCACACAGTCCTTGGACACCAAAGATTATTGACTAGCAATTAAGTTCAATCCCTTGGAGGATGTATGTATACAGTATTGGGAGGCTGAACCTTTAGTTTTGCTTTTAAAATAATGTCTGTGTCTCTGGTTTAACTCTGCCTTGGGTTCTTTTACATCATGGGTATCAAATTTGCTGGAGCTAAGGTGGGCACGGCCTCTGTATGATGCAACCGGCCTGTGGGCCGGCAGTTTGACATTCCTGTTTTACATGCTCACACTAAAGTGCAATGAAATGGCACTTAAACTGGCTTCTTAATCTACAGATGAATCACACCTTTGGAGATAATTTTGCAGTACCAAAGCAAATTAACAATTTGTTAATGGAGTTTCAAAATCTCTGGTATTGAAATCCAGGACTTTCTTATTATTTGAATAAAGTTTGGTGCATGGAAAAATGTATGACAATATTTTAGAGACTGCTTTTTATTTTATTTTAATTTTTGCAAGATGCAGGTTTGAAATATCTTATGAAAGCAAATCCTGCTGGCCTTTGTTGTACAGAGTTACAAAGAGCTGCTCTTTTATTACTCACCTTTGCAGAATTTATTGTTTATCTGACATCATTGCAACTGGAATAATACACTTGTTTCTATTTTAAGTTGAGTGACATAATACACATGTAGTTCCCGCTGATGTCAGAACAGTTCAATTTGTTTTGCAAGATTAATTCTGAAATAAATTGTTGCTTGAAAATGAAGCTATATATCCAAGACTCTAGTTAAATACTCTTGTGTATTCCACTTTTCTAGCTTTTTTACATCTAAGACAATTTAATTCCTTGAATGTTGTTATTCTTAGAATTTATCCCAGTTTGTTGCAGGATCTATTCATAAAATATAATATCTGTAGCTCAAGGTTGAACTGTGGGGTCCTCGGTGCTCTCTGAGCTTGATTGTTGCATGCTGAAGATGTTACCTAGTTTAGTAATGAAATGTCTGCAAGAAAACAACCAAACTGAGAGAGCACCAAGGACCCCACAGAATTTACTTGTTTTGCATTGTGCTTACCTATTTCTTGCTAGCTAGTTCTAATTCTTATAGCAAAGACTTTAAATGTAGGACTGATTAAATGATTAGATTTAAGACTGTCTAACTCCAGTATGGCTATGAGCATCTTGAATTGAATACTTTATTTGGTCAAGTGTGATCAGATACACAAGGAATTTGTCTCCAGTACAGAAGCACTGATTGTACCTACAAAACAACAGAATAATAACAGAATTATAATACCAATAAAATAGGGAGTAAATAAGATAATAAGAAGTATAAATAATAATACTACAGTCACACTACATGCGTTAATAGACATTAGGCAACACTGAGAGAATTAGGTGTTCAGTAGAGTGATACACAAGGGGGAAAAAACTATAGCGCCATCCTGAGGGGAGGAGTTGAAACAGTTTATGTCCAGGATGTGACAAGTTTGCAAATATCTTCTCAGCCCTCCTTCTGACCCATGCAATATACAGGTCTTCTATGGAAGGCAGGCTGGTTGCAATTGTTCTTTCTGCAGTCTGAACTATCTGTTGGAATCCGTACCTATCCTGTTTGGTTAGGTACAGACAGTTATAGATGTACAAATAACAGACCCAGTAAGTTCTCTGTACAATTGTATCAACAGGTCCTGGGTAGTCCAAATTTCCTGAATTGATGCAGGAAGAACATTCTTTGTTATTTTTATAAATGATGGTTTTTAACATTGAGCGTCCATTTCAAGTCCTGAGAGATTATAGAATCTCAAAATTTGACAGACTCTCCTGCTGATACTGTGCTACAGTAAAGGTAGTAAAAAGGGCTCCTCCTAAAATTATACATTATATATTTTACATTATATAAAATGATATGACAAGGGGGTGTTTTAAACTGGCAGAGATTATAATAAAAGATAAAATATTAGGAAAAGTTCATTACAATTGATTGGGATGATTGAAGAGGCAATTGCTGATATTTTGCTTTGTTTTGTTTTACTGTATGTCTTTCCATCATTCTGAAGCTTCTATGGATACTCCATGTTTCATATTCTGGAAGACGGCACTGAGAGGAATCCATGCATGATGTTTTTGCTTGAGATGTAATTAAACTATAGAAGCCAGTCAGGTTGCAGTCTCTTGGAGAGAGGATTTACAGCGAAAGACAAAATGTTCATGCATATTTCCTGACCGCTCTGCAACTAAAATAATTAAAAACCAATAATATGTCCATAAGAATTTCACTGACATTCTTTAAAATTTGAAGAGCTAATTTACTTTAATTAGATTGAGAGAGAACTGCTGGAAAAAATGCAAATAATTTGTTTTGTGTGGCACAATTTAAATTTTAGATCATACTAGTTTCCTCGTTGCAAAAAGTAATGATTGATGAAATTCAGCCATGATTGCAAAGATAGATCTTTGAGAATTATCAAAATAGTATATAGCTGGACCTCTAAACATCTGAACTTTGAGGACTGTACAAAATAAAGAGGAGCAAGGTTAATGAGTCTTAAGTTTATTGAATTTAAGTTAATATATTTGTTTTTTTAATAATAATGCTTAAGTAGCAATAGCACTTAGACTTATATACCTCTTCATATTGCTTTACAACACTCTCTAAGCAGTTTACAAAGTCAGCCTATTGCCCCCAACAATATGGGTCCTCATTTTACTGACCTCAGAAGGGTAGAAGGCTGAGTCAACCTTGAGTCCCGTCAGGATTGAACTCCTGGCTATGGGCAGAGTCACTCTGCAATACTGCATTCTAGTCATTGTACCACCATGGCTTAAAGGAAAGATGTCCCATAGTTTGATAAATAAACAGCCACAATGACAGTATAAAATATATGTTTATTGAAAGCAAGTTCCACTAAATTCCACTATATAACAGAAAATATATTTAGATTTGTCAATTGAATTTCTATATGTTTCTTCTTATCGTTATAGGAAGTATAAATCTGATAAAAATATGCTTGTCTCTTCATACTTTGATTTGATCCATATGTTTTATCTTTACCAGAATTCAATACTTAAGTAAGACTCATATTCAAAATGCTGCATAGATATTAACTAATCAAGGAATATTGACAGATGAGGAACTCTACCACTAATTGTGCTGCTAAGGTAACAAAACGATCTCTATTCACCTTGTAAGGTACAGTGCATATCACAATGTTTGGACTGAAATGACATGCTAATAGAAGGTAACTATGCTGACTAGATAAAAATTTAAAATAGCACCTTTTCTACCATTTCCGGTGCAGATATAATGATTTATTCCATGAAATCCATAACCTTAAGAGTTGCACATTGCCATTTTGAATCTCATTCTCTTTACACTCTGATTCTTCATTAGAGTATTACGATATGATGATTTAGATTGCTTAGGTACTAGTCCCGGGCTGAATTTTTAGTATCACATTTCTTCTGACATGTTTCTCTTTGTCTGTTTGCCAGCTGTTTTCCCATGTTGTCTTTTTTGATTTGTTTTAACAGTAGTTTAAAATTAAATAGCTAGCCCTCAACTGAGAATAATTTATACATTGTTCAATTTTTATTTATTTATTTTTATTTGTTTGCCACCTTTATTATCTTTACAAATTACTCACGGCAGCAAACAAATCCAATACACCTTCCTATTCCTATTTTCTCCACAACAACAACTCTGTGAGGTGAGTTGGGCTAAGAGACAGTGATTGGTCCAAAGTTACCCAGCTGGTTTTTGTGACTAAGGCAGGACTAGAACTTACTTTTTCCTGCTTTCTAGCCTGTGCCTTAACCACTTCACCAAACTGGCAAATCCTGAATACATAGAGGCATAACCCATGAAACTGACTCTATGTTCATTTATAAGTGTTAACTAATTTGTAGATGTAACAAAATCAAAATATTTATCCTTAAATAATTTCTATGGAACAGAAATTTTGCTTTGAATTATGCAGGGAAGTGTTTGTAAGATATTCTAAACAGTGAAGAAAGCAGCCATTTTCTCATTTTTTATAATCAGTTGTTGTCCTTATCATCACCTATCGTCTTTCTCATTCCCTCTACCTACCATTCTTCTTCTTACTCTATTCACCCTGTAAAAAACCTATATGATATCACAGTACCATACAGAAGATCTGATAGATTGACCCTATATTAAGATAAAATTCAAGTTGTTGTTTCCCAAAAAGAGCTCTCTCTTCTAATCACATCTATACAGTATGAAGACAAAATTGATGAAAAACAGTCTGTGCCTTTATAATTTCAACAAGAGTTAAAAAGGTGAGTTTAGCATTTAGAAGACATCATTGATGGAGCATGTCTTCTTGATTGGGCAATGCAACAGTTGTTCTCTCCAGAACAATAATTTTCAATTAGTTCCAGCATTCTGTGAAAACAGGATAAATGTACAGGGAAAAGAAAGAGATGAAATAGCTGCTTACATACATCAAAGTAGCATGCCCATATGACCCTTCGGTCATATTCCCTGTAATAACCTTATCTGGAAATCAAAGCTTATTCAAGAAGGAAATTAGTAGCAATCGTGGAATAGTGGTATTGCATTGATATTATTTGGAATTCTTCATATGTGATTTTTGCCTTTGCACATATTGTATACTGCAGTTCCTATTTCCCAGTACACACCTTTAAACAGAAGATAGACAGGAGAGAAAGAAGGAGGGAGAGAGAGATTTGGTTATGTTAATATTGGAACTATCCCCACATGCATAGTTAGCTACTTCATGTGCTTTAGAATAGAATAGAATAGAATAGAATAGAATAGAATAGAATAGAATAGAATAGAATAGAATAGAATAGAATAGAATTCTTTATTGGCCAAGTGTGATTGGACACACAAGGAATTTGACTCTGGTGCATAAGCATTCAGTGTACATACAAGCAACAAATGATAAACCATGATCATAATCATAAAATACAATCATCATAACTCATAAGGAACTAGCTTTGTTAGGTTTTGGGCTTTGGACGGGAAGTTCCAAATTACCTTCCTTGGTAGTTTCCCACAGTTGATCTAAAGGGAGAGGTCCTTGGTAAGACAACTAGAAAGATCCTATTTTCTTAGGGAAGTCAGGGGATCAGCTTATCATGATTATCCTTTTACTGGAGAAATCTCTGGAACAGGGATCTGCCAGTGAAGCCTGAAATACCTCCTACCAGTCTGTAACAATGTCGTATCATCTTCAGTACTCTTTCCGCAAACATTATTTGTTTACTTGGCACTTCTTTCATCTTTTCTTTTCACCACCAGCCTAGTGATCACCACAATCTTTCCCTTTTCTCCTTCAAATCTTCTCCTCTCACCTAAGTCCTGATCACCACTGCCCCAAGCATTCAGTTAAGGTACTTTGTCTTTGAAAGCATTCCTAACAAGTTGCTCATACATCTAAAAATCTGCCTAGCCTCATGTGGCAATCCCATATTCATAAAGAAGCCTCAGCCTTCCATTTATACTGAATATGGCTGAATACAGCAGGAATAGATATGGATGGCTAAAAAGGAATGCTCCAGAAGTGGAGGATTGTGACTTGGAATCAGTAAACTGTTGTGCCAAAACTTGTCCTGCAGTTTTCTGAATGTGTTCTTCCCTAGAGAAAGCAGTTTGTTTCCCTCCCTTATTCTCAGGATACTGTAGAATTTCTTTAGAACTTCTTTTGATTATGTTTCTGAATTTACTCCATTGTTGCAAGGTTACTGCATTCTGTGACACATCTGTCCATCACTCTGCCATCTCCCTGGTTGCTTAAATTTCCTGATTTGAAAAAGCCCCCAGAGAGGATACCGTACATTTTATCTTGGAATTTAATTAAAGTATGGAAAGTCAGAAAGACTGCAGATGGCTGGAGATAAGTTTATTCAGTGAAGGGCACCTCATATCTAAAGACAGTGCCAGAACACTCCATTAGGACTGCCATACCTCAACTGCAGCCATCTGGATGGCCACTAGATAGCAGCGAAGAGGTACAAAACATTCTGACATTTTTGCTGCCATGCAGGGATTGTTTTGAGTTCTTGCAGCTCAGGGATCACAACCCTATCCTTCACCAAAATTATTTAAATAAGAAGCATTTCTTCTTTGGAAGTAAAATTTCAAAAGCTATTGTTTTCCTATAAAATTTCATGAATAAAGGTAAAAAAGCACAGAAGAAAATTTGAGCTCTAAATGGCTCTTAGACAATACAAACATTTATCTCTGGATCCATGAAGCCAACTTGTGCACACAACACTGTCCCAGGGAAGAGGAGGTTAGTCATTTTTTGTAAGTTTGGCTTGTCCTAACTTGTCTAAGGTAACAAATTAGCTCCACACCAACAAACATTTGCAACCAGTAAACAAAAGAGAAAAGATCTAAAAATAAATTACAAGTATTTTTATGGATTGGCTGAAAAGGAATTATGAAAATCCTTTCTTTATTGTCAGCAGTCATTAGATTTTGTATGATCTTTGTTTCTAATGTAGCATAGAAAGATGGTGGAAAAAACATACCAAATCTAGAAAAATGTAATTTCTTCATATAATTGTTGTAAAATACAAGGTTCTCAAAGTGATACTGAATTATATTCCTAAAATACAGAATTTTTCATCTTGTGAAGAGCTTTGGCTTCACTGAGCTTGGGGATAAAACAAATAAAATAACCCTAAATAACTGAAAAGAAAGCTACTCCTAATTTTAAGGCATAGATCCAGAATATAAGTTTGTTATCTATGTTTTAAGTCTTTGTGTTCTAAAAATGAGAAGATTACATAATGTTGCGGTGTGGTCCAGATTTAATGATAACCTCAATGTTTGAATTGTTTTTATAAAGGTATTTATATGGCCCTTTTGTTATTGTTTTTTGTTATTGTTTCCACTTTCAACTGAATGGGTGAAATCTCTCTCTCTCTCTCTCTCTCTCTCTCTCTCTCTCTCTCTCTCTCTTTTGGTCAAAAATGCATTTGAGATATTTCCTTTTTGCCCTTTCTGGTGCAGAATATCTATTGTAGACTACCATGAAGCTCCTTTTCCAAACATGAACTTTCAGAGCTGATGTCGTAGTTTTCCAGCCTAAAGGTGAATTAATGATATTAGTATACTGTAAATCACAAGAATTACTATACTATAAAGAAAATGTTGCATTCTTTTGTATTCCTGTCCAGGAGGTCAATCAGCTGGCTATTCAGATTTTCAGGATCTTCACCCCAGCAATTTGCCATTTTTGCCTCGTAGTGGTCTAGATCCTCTGTATAGGCTCAGTCATAACTGAGTAATGCTGCCTCTTTCCTTACATTTCTGCCACCCTAAGTTTGCATTCTTACAGTTTTATTTTTCCCAGAACTGCTGATATCTCCGTTATCTCTCTTTTGAATACATAAATACCAGCTCACAGAAAAAGACTCCTTTACTATAGAAGTTCTTCTATCAAATTTACATAGAAATCATTAAGTTCAAAGGTAGACATTTAAGAGGAAATTAACAGACATTCTCTTGAAACCAAAAGGACTTGAATGCTGCACAAAATATTCTAATTTGATTTTAAAACAGCAAAGTCTACTATAAAATCTACTATAAAGAACAGATTTATTGTGGCATGGACCACATTCTATTCCCTGTGGTGAGGAGGAATGTGCATGTGAGAGGAGGAAATGATGTATATGTAATAATGTACATGTCATATTTTTAGACTGCTTTTTGGAACAATATCAGGGTATACTTTCACGGTTCTTCGTCAAGTGTAAATGTAAATGTACAACAGTTTGGAATTTCTTACCAACAGCTTTTTAAGAGAAGTAGTATCACACTCTTTCTGTTAATATAAAGAATATTGGAAAATATGTTTTTAAAGCTTTCTTCAGGTAGTTTTACATTTCCCAAAGAAGCCAGCTAGCACAGACAGGGATCGACTTGATTGGGAATTCCGAAATTCTGGAATCAATAGTCCCTATCTATTTGGAGCTCACTTGTTAGGAAGGATTCTCTAAGAAAAGGCACCAATTGAGATTAGTCCACCTAATTTGAATAATAATAATTTACATGTTCACAGAGAGTTTTAAAATGCCATAAAATGCAATACTATAATGTTTCCATGAAGAGAAAGCGTACGATTATATAAAACTTTCAGAACACAATAAAAGTCTAAAGAAAATATAATCATTATTGTTGGTTTATCGCCTCAAACATGTTGTTGCAAATGTCATTATATCAGATGAGTTGGGTAACAGGTTTTCCATTTTGTGCTTTATTTGACAAGGTGATTCATTGTCTCATGCAGTTTAAGATGTCAGTCTTCCTGAAAGGAAATGAGCAGTGCTGATTCACATGTGCATATTCCCCTTCATCAAAATATGTGATTAAGGAAGTGTTATTCTTTAGAAATGGTCTTACCCAACTTCTCTGAAACAGGAGTGTTTTTCTTTATTGAAACATAATCTATCACAGCAGCCTCCATGGTAACTGCATATGCTACTCATCCCCTACGGGACTCATAGTTCAAATACCAAAACAGTCATAGTGGAGATAATTTTAATGCTGCTCTCTAGTAGACTGCCAGGTAATTGGAATCATTAATTCTTAGCACATCCAATCTATTATATTAGAACAACTAATAGTTTGGTATTAAATAGCAGCATATTTAGTAATAGCATTCTAGTTCTTTAAATTTTACCAACTTATGTGAGCAGACAGATATTCCACTGATTTCAGCAGAACTAAAGCTCAGTTTCCTTGTTTTAAATGTATTTCACTTTTTATTTATTTCAGGTACTTTTATGCCAGTGCCTTCAGGATGACTCTAAGGAGCTTATAGCAAAATACCAAGCATATAAATTAATATGTAAAAAATCAATAAATAATCACTTCCCAATAATATAAATTTCATCTTCTCTTTGCTTGTTTGTGTGTGCGCATATGTGTGTGTGCACACAAATGTACATGTGCATCATCAAGTCAGTTTTTCATATCTGGAGAGTGCCTAGACTAGTGTCTGCAGTTTTCTTGACAAGTTTTTCAGAAATCATTTATCATTGCCTGCTTCCTGACTAAGAGAAGGACTGGCCCAAAGCTGCCCGGATGGCCTTATGCCTAAGGTGGGACTAGAACTCACAGTTTCCTGGTCTCTAGCCTAAGGCTTAACTACCACACCAAACCAGCTCTCACCATCTTATCTTTATCATTCAAAATCCCATACTATTTTGACAGAACTAATTGTCTAAAGTTCAACAACTGATTCCATAATCCCATATTCTTTTTAAAGACCTATATTTTTAACCGTTTCCTAAATCTCAGGAATAAAGATGCAATACTTAAATCTGGTGGAAGTCCCTGTTGGAAATGCCCATCTCTGTGTTCTTTGCAGGCATATTTTATATGGATAGAACAACATTCTGGGATTGTTCCAAAAATCACTAGCAACATTGGCAGATCAGAGTGTGAATTCTAAAATCACTCTATTCTGAAATGATAAGATCCTAAAGAGAACACAGCAGGCATAGTTCTATGTGAAGAGCCAGTAAACAGCAGAAATCCAATTGTGCCACCAATCAACTCAGAAGTTACTATATGAACTTTAACGAAGTAGCACCACTGAGGGAAGGAATAGATGTAGACGGCTTAGAAGTCTAAGAAGAAAGACTTAAGAGTCAGTTTGCTCAGGGTTAGAGGCTAGAAACCAGAAGAGTGTAAAGTCTAGTCCTGCCTTAAGGCTTGAAAGCCCGCTGTGTGATCTTGGGCAGTTACTCTCTCAGCCCAACCCACCTCACAGGGTTGTTGTTATGGGAAAAATAGGAAGAGGAAGGAGTACAGGTCATCCTCAATGTACGACCACAAGTGAGCCCAAAATCTATGTTGCTAAGTTGGAAATTTGTTAAGTGATCTGACCATGGCTATGGACTGAGGGCAATGTCCTCCTACTTCTGCTCAGTTGGTAAATACAGTAATAGAAGAAACAATTCAATTCTAGAAAAATAATATGGTAGAAAATTCCCAAGGGAGAAAAATGATCCAAAGTTAATTTGTGGGCTCTTCTCTAGAGTAGAATTACATGTAGAATTCTTTGGGGCCCAAGGCTATCCTCTCTGCATAGGTCATTGCTCATTGCTCATCTCAGTCTTCCAGCATCTCTCTCCTTTCTCCTGCTCAAGACTTCTGCCATCTAGTTAGCAATGACCAACATGGGAGTAGCAGTGGAGAGGAGGTAACAGATAGCACTTCTGTATCCCAAGGTGGCTGTTTCTCCTAATTGTTTCTCTAGTCAGAACTCTATGTTTCAATCCTGTGTGTATACTTTTGTAAAAAAAAAAAAAAAAGAGCCAAATCCCATTCCATCAATGTATGTTTTCTTACAGGTAAAGTCACCAGTCTTCTAAATTCTGCCACTGAATTTACATTTAGAAAAGTAGACATTGTGTCCTTTGGAAGGCTGTGAATTGGTGACTTTAAAGAAGTGGGAGGTTCCCCTCTCCCTTTGGAATAGGAAGGAGGAGAAAATGGCATGAAGCATGAATATGTATCTACTGGAGCTCTGCATATTTCAAACACGATTCAGAAGCTCTTCAGACTTAATGTGAGCACAACAGTTCTCTGATAATTCATTAAAATAGCCAGACTTCCACAGAACCTAGAAAAAGGTACCAAATGAACTTTAATTAATAGATTCCTTATAGCAGTGGTGGCGAACCTATGGCACGCATGCTAGAGGTGGCACTCAGAGCCCTCTCTTTGGGCACGCGCACCATGCCCCGGAGATGGCAACCATCCCTCTTCAACGAGCTGCCCGCTAACTTGCCGAGGTCTCATATGGCTGGATGCATACTAGCACCCATGCGCTCGCTGGCCTCTGTGTGCAGGGGCTGATGCTGTCAGGCAGCAGCCGCCCCGGCTCCTGCCTCACCTTGCCCTGTGACAATGGCACCCCCGCCCTGCCTCGCCTTGCCTCGCTTCACCCCACAGGATGAGCCTCCTGCCCACTGCCCCACCTGCCAGAGACCCCCTGGATCTCCAACCCTGCCCGGCCCCCACTGGCGTCCTTCCCCACGAGCAACATCGAGGTGATCACGTCCACCTTGGCCACACCCACCCAATCTGCCATGACCACCACAGCCATGCCCACCAGGTGGACCACGCCCACCTGGCACCCGGTGATAAATAAGTGGGTTTTGGGTTGCATTTTGGGCACTCGGTCTCTAAAAGGTTCGCCATCACTGCCTTATAGCAATCAAACTTTATTTTCAGGCTCTTGCACAAGCTTCAAAAGGGCTATTGAGCAATGAAATAGTCTTGCACTCTCAAGACGACCAAACACAATTCTGAATAAATTCCGAAACCATACATGAGACTAATATCTATCTCACTATGTAGATGGATTAGGCCCACCTGCTGATCCATCACATCCGTTTTAAGGACCTCTCAATGTCCACTATAATTATTAGATGGAAAACCCCATAGCGGAATATGAGATGGCATGCTCTGTTTGCAAGGTTCACGTTTTAGTATCAGATGATGGCAAAATTTCTACCTGACATTCTGTTAAGACACTGCCAGTCAGAATAAACTGACTGAGTTAGGTACAGCCTGAGTTGAAAGAAAGTTACTTTCAGAAACCAAATATATTATTTTGTCAAGGGAGAGGCAGTGGTTTCATTGTCAAGAATTTTAGTGGCTTTCTGACTGCAGCAGCTTTTTCTATAGTTAGGAGATACAGTACCATTTTAGCCCTACAATGGCTTTTGATTCTATAATTCTTGTAGCAATGAAGATCAGCAGACTAATTATATGTCATGGCAAAGATTGAAATCTATTTTTTTATC
This sequence comes from Crotalus tigris, assembly GCF_016545835.1. Lineage (NCBI taxonomy): Eukaryota > Metazoa > Chordata > Lepidosauria > Squamata > Viperidae > Crotalus > Crotalus tigris. Next base: position 25,513,837 of record NW_024096970.1, read on the forward strand.
AGGTATCCTTTCACAAATATTCAATTTCAGTGAGAAACCTTTGGGGCTTTGCATTTAGAAAGAAAAGTAAATGACATCTGTCTTAAGTAATCATTCATTAATTTGAATTCTGTTTCATGTCTGCACATGAATGTAAACTTCCCTTCACAATTGTCTTACTCCACATATATCTTTAAAGGATTCACAACTTCTTCATTTCTAACTGATGTTCTATAATAAATCAGATTCTACCATATAGCTATTGAGACCCAGGTGAAATAGGTGGTGATACTGTGCTAAAAGCATTGGAAAAATAATCATTCGTGTATTAAAAATGGCCTTCAGTGAGACTTGATCTTGCATGGCCAATTTTCCAACTTAATTAGATATCTCAGCCATATGAGAAAAATCTGACATTTTCACATTCCCAAATTTTATTTCAAAATGTAAATGCCTGTGAAATCCACGATGCTTTGTAATACATGCATTTAACAATGATTCGTGTTTGGTAAAAGCCACATATTCACCTACGATGTTCATTGTAATTACTGTGCCAGAAGAATTTAGAACCAGAGCTTAGAAAGGAGTAACCAACATTTACATGGTGAATAGAACTGATAATTCTTAAGCACTGTTCACACCACAGTCCATCTATCTGCTCCAAAATGGAACAGAATATTGGACATTTAAGTGGGAGGAAATTGGATGATGTTTGAGAGAGAGAATTGCTGATATTTTATTGGATGACAAGGTATTTTCCTTCTTTCCTTTTATTCCTTTCCCCAAATGATGAGCAAATTCAAGTTGTAACACTAAGCATCAACTTAGCTGTGGTCAGCAGCTGGACTCCTAATGTGCTGGATGATATGGGGTTTGTGAAAACACTCATGAATACCCCAAAGCTTGCCCTCATTTTTTCATATTATCTTGATGATGATTTAAATATTTTCACCTGACATCATTTTACAATTTGCAATGAAATACGTGCAACTGACTGTAGGGTGAATAATGGGAACATGATATTCACGGTCAGTGTGCCCAATTGCCTCTTTTGATGGATACCAAGCTCCCCAGCCTGACCTTTTTTAAAAAGTACAATTAATTAAAAAATAAATAGAAAACTGCCCTGCCTTATTTGCCGTTTTTAAATTCCACAGAAGTCCCACTGGGATGATAGATAACATTCTGGAGGACTTTGTATTTTGTCAGAGAGAAATCCCAACTGCCAGTTTTCAATGCATTTTAGAAAATGTATTCTTTTTTCAAGGGCCCTGATGGAGTGTCTGTCTCCTTCTCTTTTTTTGTAAGTTTTGTCTGCCCTTCTCATTGTTTTATCAATGGCCTGGTCCATCATGGCAGTGGATTTGTTAATTAGCAATCATTCCATTGCAGCCATTTTGTAACATCTCCACTTTATCCCTAATATGTCCAAAACCCCTCCCATACAATTTCCCCACCTTTGTTGTAGAATAAACATTTCTTTTTGCATTCCGTGCTGTAACATCATAATGAAACAAAGTTTAAATGTTTGAACAATTAGGATTTAGGGGATAATTTTGTAATTAGTGTCTGATGGTGACTTTTTTATTCTATGAAGAAATATATTTAGAAATATACAGTATATTTCTTACTTCAAGCATGTGAAGATATGAAGGACAGAAGGAAGAACTTCTACCAAGGCAACTGTCAGACAAGGACAGTCTTAACTCATTCTCAAAAATTAACTTGACAGAACATCTCAGTCAGGCCCCTCAGTACTTCATGGGAAAATAAAGAAAGGGAGAAAGAGGGAAGCACATTCAGACTTGAGAGATTCTGTTACTATAGCCATTCCAACAAAAGTCATTTTAAGCCTATATAGCTTTATAGGCTAGTCTACTTCATAGGCTGTCAAATTGGTCATATTAATGAATTTTAAATTTAATTTTTTATTTAAATGGAAAACATATAACATTTCCCCACAAGCCTTAATGACTAAATGAAACTGCTTTAAGGTAGGCTCTAGTCTGAAGAACATGAAAGTAAATAAGTGATTTATGTACAAATTAATATCCAACTACGTTATGTCCCGTATTTCTAACTTTTTCAATACCCTTCTGCTTAACTCTCAGAGATGTGTGATAAATTGATTGTGAACCTTATTAACAACTGAGTCTCTTTTCCCTCCTTTGCTCTGAACCCTCTTTGTTGGAGTATTGTTATTAAATATCAGAATCACCCACTTTGGCCATTTCATTTTGTTGGTTCTGTTGCTAAAACAGCTCAGTAGTGAAGTACTTTTTATATATATAGATCTTGGGTTAAATTTCTGGCATCTGACTAGGCAGCAGGTGATAGAAATGACAGCTATTGGAGTCTTTGGTGTTCTCCTGTCAGTCAGAAAAAGCAGCTCTAACTTGATATAAGGCAGTTGCTATTTGTCCCTCCCCCCCCCCCGCTCCTGCCATGACCTAGCAAACCAATAATATGGTTCTATAATTCTTCAAATGGGGAGTTCTGCAAAATAGAATTAATTGTACATAGTATCAATTTCCTGAAGGCATTGGGGTAGAATTTATGCATGGAATAAGCTCTCTCTCTCTCTCTCTCTCTCTCTCTCTCTCTCTCTCTCTCTCTCTCTCTCTCTCTCTCTCTCTCTCTTTCTGTGTGTGTGTGTGTGTGTGTGTGGTGTGTACTTTTTGGGAAGGTTTGGAACACTGTTTAATTTGGGTTGGCAATACGTAATTATTTCAGAAAAAATGATTTGATTTCTTTTATACATTTAAAATCTCAGATTTTATGTGCACATTGTTGGAAGAAAAGTAAATAAAATAGCAAGTAAATAAAATAGCAAGACACTTTCCAATTAGAGCATAAATATGAATGGCCCAAAGACTGCTTAATAAAATAGAACTGAACTGGGAAATCAATGCATTATCTGAATTTACAATCTTAACTTGTAATTGGATGAGGGATTCTTCAAATCTGAATATTATTACAAAGCTTTCAGCCTTTTATTCTGAAACATCAACTTTAATATACCACATTCATTTGACCCTGTATATAAGAACCACTTTATAATATGTATGTTTTTATTTTCATCCATATTTACTTGTGACTTATAACTTACCTAAGTACTGCATCAGCCAGTTAACTGAAAAATAAGAACTTTGAAAACCTATAAATCATCTCTATGAATCAATAAGAATAGAGGTGGAAGGGACATTGGAGGTCTTCTAGTCCAACCCCCTACTCAAGCAGGAAAGTCTATAGTATTTCAGATAGGTGTAGGAACTACAACTTCTGAAGGCAAGCTGTTCCACTGGTTAATTGTCCTCACTGTAAGAAAGTTTCTCCTTAATTCCAGGTTGCTTCTCTCCTTGAATAGTTTCCATCCATTGTTTCTTGTCTTGCCTTTTGGCACTTTGGAAAATAAGTTGACCCCTTCTTCTTTGTAATAGCCCCACAAATACTGGAATGGTGCTTTCATGTCACCTATAATCCTTCTTTTCTCTAGGCTAGCCACACTCAATTCCTGCAACCATTCTTCATTCTTCTTTTGTCTCCAGGCCTTTAATCATCTTAGTTGCTCTTCTCTGGAATTTTTCCAAAGTCTCAACTTCTTTTTTGTAGTATGGTGACCAAAATTGGATGCAGTATATTCATATTCATATCAGAATTCTTATTCATATTCATATGAATTCATATTCAGTATGAAGGATGATCACATATTTGTTACTTTTATTATATACACATTCAAAAGATGCATATATGAAAAAAAAGGATCCTATGCATTTATCTCACCAGATAGGTAAAAAGCTGTAGTCTTATCACATTGGAGTGCACAGCTAGGGAAGATATACATCTTTTATTTTTCAGGAATATACTCTCTGTGGACTTTTAAAAAACACAGATAAACTCAGTAACTAAACTTACGTACTCCTTAGTTGTTATGAGTCCATTGGTCCAAAGCACCAGAAGTGACAAGGTCCCCCTCTTTAGAATCAACAACCTTCTCCCCTACCCTTACCCACAGTGAACAGAGGGAATATTCAGGCAATACCAATAGCATTTGGGAAGGAAGGAAGGTTCCAGACCTCAACAACAGAAGAGAAGACTGGAGAAAATAAGCCCTTCTTCCTCACTATCAGTGAGATTTCAGATGTGGCACAATATTGTCATCTTGTAGTAAATCTACATTTTTAGGTAGTTGTATGTAGATCTGTATTTTCTTTTATACTTCTGTTCATTATGTAAATGATAGAAGTAGTCATCAGTTAGCGACCAAATTGCAATCAACAATTCAGCTGTTAAGTGAAACAGTCCTTAGGTGAAATTGCTACTCCACTTACAATCTTATGATCTAGATCTAGATCTTCAAAGGTTGTAAATGCGAAGATTTTTCATCATCAGTATAACGGCTTGCTAAATAAGCCAGCCACTAAACAAGAACTGTATAGCAGGAACTTGGAAATTAAGAAACCCTTTTGACCAATTCAGTTGTAATGCATGAAGGACCAGTAAACCTCAGAGTGAGCCATTTTATAATGGATATTTGTGTGTATGAGAGAGGGGGGGGGGAGAGAAGGGAGAGAGGGAGGGGGAGGGAGAGAGAGAATTCTGTTATTGAAAAAAAGAAACCCTGGTGGAAAGTGGACATTCAGAAAGAACAGGACATTTGTTGGTCCATATTAGCACGCAAGATTCTTGAAGATGACCTCTTCTGTGGTCTAAATGGGCATCTTAACAGGTGGAGACAGTAAGGGAATTATTCCAGAATCCAAACGTCTTCCAATTTTACCAGAAGTAGCTGAACTTTCAGGACAGAAGGGTTACAGACAAAGTTGTTCCTAAAGGCCTACACAAAACTTGAGAGGCCCTTATAAATATTCAAATACTTAAGGCAGATCCATGTAATATTTGCATTTAGACAGATATGGGTAAATGAGAGCCAGTTCTAAAATTTCCCCAGTAAAGTTATGTTTATTATGTCAGTTCTAATTATCATGCATTCTAGTGGCTTTAAGGCTTATGTTTTCTACACCACCAGGCATCACAAACATTAAAGCATTTTATACTGGCATTGTACATCAATGTTTGCACTTGGTTATACATATATACAGAAATGATTCACACCTTGCTATTTCCTTCTTTCAAATGAACGTAATTTTACTGTGAAAGCAACTTTTTAATAAATGTTATAACAAATACAGCAAGGCACAATTTCTTTTTAAAATGTGGGGTTCTTTTCTGATTACCACCTCAAGAAGCCTAGTAGAAAACCAAAATGTTTTATTTAATTTAGTACAATGTTAACAGTTCTTAATATACAACACTACATAGCTGTTTCTTGAAGTGTTGCATAGTTGTTGTTTTTAGAAAAAGCAAAAAGATACATTTGTGTTTACTTTGTATAACCAGTTTTTTTTGAATCAGGAGCAATTGTTTCCTCTTTGCTGCAATCAAAATTTCCTTTCTAAAATACTTTCGATAAACAATATGCGTTGTACACATAAAATACCAAATTTGATACATAAAACAGGAGAATTAATGACATTTACAGTTCTGAAATGATGGCTTGAAATGATCGCAGAAACTGTGCAATTGCAAAATCATTAAAATATTAGTGGGTGAGATGTCATACAGAGGCGTACACATTTGAAAAGAAAGTTGTTAAGAGGTAGCTTGGCATATAAACCCATATGAAAGAAAACCGTTTTGCTACAAAGCAAAATGCTAACTGAAATTGCTCCAGCATATGCAACCTGGTTACAAAGCTAACATGTACAAATAACATTTGGAAAGAAAATTTATCTTGGGAGTCAAGTGTAACAAAAGGCAGTGATACAATGGAATTAGAGGTCATCCCAGGGTTTAGAGGATAAGCCTACATCTGATATGCAGCCAAGTTTCTAAAAGGAAAAAGGGAAAGAAAAGGAAATAAAAGTAAGAGCGTGCTACATCGACTATAATTCCATTTGTAAAGCACAATCTTCTCTAAAATAGCCACATTAGCTATTATATGATCTCACACCAGTGTCCTTACCGATATATGCAAAACCAGCTATGAACAGCAATTTTTCGTAGCGTATGGTTTAAATCAGAGTTATATCTTTTCATTGATGTGGAAACCCTCATTGATTTTTATAAAACAAGATTTAGTTTCAAAAGACACAGGGGAAATAATCAAGTTTGACCTTTTCCCTCAGTCCCATCCTTTTAGGTATCTGTGAACATGCCTCCTCTACGTTCTGAAAGTGTATCAATCAATAGGCACGTAAGACTCAATAAAGGCCACCCAGCCAACCAATATAATCTGCAATCCTGAGCCCACTACATGGAAATAAGTTCTATTAAAGTCAGTAGGATTGACTGTCAAATAATCTATTTAGGCTTGAGGTTATATGAATATGGGTGTAATCTATACTGTATTGAATTCTCTCTCTTAAAAAAATAAAAAGATAAGACATAAATAAATAATCCACTAATTGATTTTGCCCTAATATTTCTTACTAGGAGGAATAATTAATATAGATAGTCCTCAAATTATAACTGTTTAAACAATGGTTCAAAATGATGGTGTCTTCAGAAAAAGTGATTGATGACTTGTCCTTGCACTGACAAATGTTGCCCCATGCTCACAATCATGTAATTTGCAATTTGTTGGCAACAGCAAGTATTTACTTGCCACTTGGCAACAACAACTATTTACAACTGATTGCAGCATCGCGTAGTCACATGATCATGGTCTGTGACCTTTTCAGCTGGTTTCCTACAAAAAAGGTAAGTTGGGGAAGCTTTATTTGCTTAATGACCGCAGTAAAAATGTTTGTAAAATTACACCTGGTCATTATGGTGGCTCACTTTACAACTGTATTGACTTATGATGGAAATTCCAGTTCCGATTATTGACATGAATCAAAGACTACTTGTATTTCTGATGCAGATTGTTTCCAGTTTAGAATTCAGGGTTAACCTGTGCAACAAAGAGCTAAAGCATGGGATGAAGATTACGAAAAAACAACTGCTAGAATACACCTCAGGGATTAGTACAAAGTACCTTATCACAGCATTTCCAAGGAGGCTCTCCAGCCTTGTATTTTATACTTTCCAAATTAAGTAAAAATATCTGGAGTTATCCAGTAGCGTTCTTGTTTAATATTAATTAATGTTGTGGACACCCCCCCTCTCTCTCCCTCCTCTCTCTTTCCCTCCTTCCCTCCACAAATTTGAAACAAATGCAGGCCTATGATTTAAACATGAAACATGTGTTGCATATCTACCCTCAAATCCTAAAATGGGCTTTCAATAATATATTTTTTTAAAAAACATACACTATTGGAACTGTGTGCTTTTTAAATATCTAAACTTATACATAGCTACAGAATTAAATATGTCAACTTAATATTAGAGGTAAAACAATCTGGGATTCTTTATATAAGCTTTCTAGAAAAAATTACTACTTTGACAAAATATTGATTAAATCACGAAACAAACCAGGAAGTTAATTTACATCTAATATTCTTTCATGATTTCTTGGACTTATATCACCATTTAGTAATAATTTCCTTGACTAAGAAGAATGGAAGATGTCTTTGGTTGTTTGTTCCAGTTCTGGCCAGTTCCAGACCTTTCCAATCAGTTTGTGTTTGCTATTATTGGCATAGCTCAATGGTAGAATAGAGATGGCATTAAGCCAGTGGTTCTCAACCTGTGGGTCGGGACCCCATTTGGGGTCGAACGACCATTTCACAGTCCGCCATTTTTCCCCCCTTTTCCTTAGCTGTGCTACTCCCTTTTATTCTATTGGCTTTTGAAAGCCAATAGAATAGACTCTCTTGAATAGAGTCTAATTCAAAAGCCAATAGGAATTGTCCAGACTGTCTCTGCCCTGCTGAGCCCGCCAAAAGTCCCATTCTGCAAACGGTGCTGCACCAGTTGATTAGCCTCGACTTATGACCAGTTGAGTAGTCCTCAACTTACGACCGGTTGGGGATCGCGGCATTAAAAAGGTTGAGAACCACTGCATTAAGCACTCGTCAATGATAGTACAAATAGTTTGCAGGCATCAGGTAATGAGCCTCTCTGACATCAAATCATTTTTAAAAGATAATAATAATAATAATAATAATAATATCATCCCAAGTCTTTGGAAAGTACTAGATAGGTGGATAAAAATGCTAAATCCAGTCTAAATATTTAGTTGACTATGTGACAAAACACGATATAACAGGACAATATCAAGCACAATGAAGTTAAGAAGAAGGTCAGAAGTGAGTACATCATGAGAATAAAGAAGATGTTATAGTTTAAACACCATCTAAGCAATTAACATTGAGGCAATTCCAGTCAATGGATACACAATTGAAATAGTGGACTGGATTGAAGCCACTGGATAAGAATACCAGAAAAATAATGACAATGAATCATGCTTTTCAAAATGACCTGGATAACTGAGAATCTCCATAGACAATGAATCACGTGCTTCATCCTCACAGCCATCTTGACAGACTATATTTACAAAGGAAAATAGGTGGGTGTGGAATGTTGAAAGTACACCAGACAGTTGAAGAAGAAGAAAATCATTTCAAGAATATCTGAAGGACAGTGAAGAAGATGCACTGAAGGCTTACTAAATACTGGAGAGACCAAACTGGCCTATATGATTAAATGAAGAATAAAAAAGAGGCACAGCAAAGCAAAGTGCTGTATGATCAATACATTGAAAAGAAAAAAAAAAGGCGAGCAGAAAACTGCAATGAATAAGAGCAGGAAAGTTGAAGAAAGATGCAGAGGGACTAATTCTGGCTGCACAAGAACACATCTTAAGAAGAAATGCACACAAAGCTAGAACTGAGAAGACAGCAACTGGCAACAAGTGCCCTCTGCAAAGAAACTGAAGAAACAGTGGACAGACTGACTACAAACAATGGCGTGACAAAATAGCAACAATGGTGCATTGGAATATCTGCAAGAAATGCCATTTGCCTGCAAGCAAGAACTGGTAGAAAATAGACAGAGTAATAGAAAATGAAGAAACAAAGTGTTCTGGCACTTAAGAATTTAAACAGACAAGCACTTGTCACATAACACCCTAGACTTATCATTTGTCAATAAGAAAGATAAAAAAAATCTAGATAGTGAACGTTGAAGTACTTGAAGACAGCAGAATAGAACTGGAGAAAAATCACAAAATACAAAGACCTGCAAATAAAAGTAAAATGATTATAGAAAAGCAAAGCAAAGATAGTACCAATAGTAATAAGTGTCTTGGGTGCAATCCCAAAACATCTGGAGCACCACTTGAACACCATCAGCATTGACAAAATTACCATCAGTCAATTGCAAAAGGCAACTTTACTTGGAACAGCTTACATCGTGCGGTACCTTTAATATTATTAAATATTTACCTAGCCCAGATCCTTGAAAAGAATTTGATAGGTGGACAAAAATACAAAATCCACTCTAAGCATTAGGTTGACTGTGCAAACAATAATAGTAATAATAATTACTACTAGTAGTAAGGCTAGTATGCTGGCAAGATCCAGTTAAATCTTAGGGTCTTAAATACTCATCACTAACCAATCCCAGAAAGATCATTTGGCTGACTTTATAAACTAAAGCACAAAGTTTGGTCACACTAAGCATAACTCTTGTATCTGCAATGCAATAGTGTCAATAGAAAAGAAATAAATCTACCTGGTCTAATATTAAAAATATTGTGAAAACCTCAAATATAGCAGAATGAGCAATACAAAAAAAAGGAGATGTGGAATTTATCTTAAAATATTGCTGATAACAAGAACATTGAAGTAGGCCTAACCTTGGCTAGATGAATGAGATGTCTCGCCAGTTGGAAAAAGTTCAAAATTTTCCTGCATAGATGGCACCTCTTGTTGTTTCTTTTGCCCTGTTATATTCTTATGTTTGGATCGATCAATTACACTAATAAAGATGATTTGATGTGAATGACTTGGCATCACCTCGTGAAAGAATTAGACAACAGATGGTGGGGAAAACCTCTGTCTGACACATTAGACAGTCTCTTCAACTCAGAATAGAAAATACTGGACTGCATAAAAAATAATTGGATCTGGTATAACTTCATGTGTCCCTCAAAGAAATAATAATAATAATAATGAGGAGGAGGAGGAGGAGGAGGAGGAGAAGAAGAAGAAGAAGAAGAAGAAGAAGAAGAAGAAGAAGAAGAAGAAGAAGAAGAAGAAGAAGAAGAAGAAGAAGAAGAAGAAGAAGAAGAAGAAGAAGAAGAGGAAGTTGGAAGGGATCTTGGAGGTCATCAAGTCCAACTCCCTGCTCAGGCAGATAATCCTATACCATTTCAGACAAATGGCTGTCCAGTTTCTTCTTAAAAACTTCCAGTGTTGGAGCATTCACTGCTTCTGGAGGCAGGTTGTTCCACTGGTTAATTGTTCTAACTGTCAGGAAGTTTCTCCTTAGTTCTAGGTTGCTTCTTTCTTTGGTTAGCTTCTACCCATTGCTCCTTGTCCTGCCTTCAGGTGCTTTGGAAGATAGCTTGGCACCCTCTTCTTTGTGGCAGCCCCTGAGATATTGGAATACTGTTATCATGTCCCCCCTAGTCCTTCTCTTCGTTAAACTAGACATACCCAATTCCAGCAACCATTCCTTATATGTTTTAGCCTCCAGTCCCCTAATCATCTTTGTTGCTTTTCTTTGTACTTTTCTAGAGTCTCAAAATCTTTTTTACATTGTGGTGACCAAAAGTGGATGCAGTATTCCAAGTGTGGCCTTACCAAGGCCTTGTAAAGTGGTATTAATACTTCATGTGATTTTGATTCTATCCCTCTGTTAATGCAGCCTAGCACTGTGTTGGCTTTTTTGGCAGCTGCAGCACACTGCTGGCTCATGTTTAAATGATTGTCCACTAGGACTCCAAGATCCCTCTCACAGTTACTACTATTGAGCAAGGTACCACCTATACTATACCTCTACATTTGGTTTTTCTTGCCTAAATGTAGAACCTTACTTTTTTCACCATTGAATTTCATTTTGTTAGATGTTCAGTGTTCAAGTTTGTCCAGATCCTCCTGTATCCTACGCCTGTCTTCTGGAGTGTTGGCTATTCCTGCCAGCTTGGTGTCATCTGCAAATTTGATGAGTTCCCCATCTATCCCCTCATCCAAATCATTGATGAAGATGTTGAAGAGCACTGGGCCCAGAACAGAGCCCTGGGGCACCCCACTACACACTTCCCTCCATGTAGATGTGGTTCCATTGAGGACCACGCACCGAGTATGGCTGGTCAGCCAGCTACGGATCCATCTGGTGGTGATGCTGTCTAACCCACATTTTTCTAGCTTATCAAGCAGTAGGTTGTGATCTACTTTGTCAAATGCCTTACTGAACTCCAAGTAAATTATAGTATAGGAGGAAAAGGCTATGGACCATACTGACAGGAAAAGAAAGTGCCATGATACATTTTCTTGATAAATCTTGCCTCCATGGAAAACAAAACCTCTGAACCTTTGAGGAAACATATCTGTACAGTTGTAAAGTCAGCAGCAGTCTGGATAAAACAGCAGAATTATCACTTATATAGCACTTTTTAAAGCTGATGTCCCTTAATGGTCAATTTTATACCATCCCTATAAAAGAGTGAGATTACAGCTTTAAGATATGATATTCAGCAGGAAAATATATTTGCTCACAACAGCTTTATTCTGGCTTGCAGCTGGAGCAGAAATCACATTAAATTAGTTGAACTACGTTGGTAAATATGCATACTGTCACCTTTGCGTACTGGGTTTATTTTTAGGGTATACATATACCATAGATAATTTTTCTCTTAAGTATCTCAGCTTCATATAAAATCACACATTTTAATGAGCTTACAGCACAGGTGCTCCAAGAAAAAAAAATAATGGTGTTTGCCATTTATCTTTCAAATTAAATAATGTGTTTTTAAATAGTAACTTTTTTCATAATACACTTATGGGAACAACATTTATCTGTCACATTTTAAAAGATGTATTAGTAATAAATGTAAATTACCTTTGGAAAATCAGTAATTAGGCTCATCAAAAAATAAACAATCTGCCACCAAAAAGATAATCTTTAGCATAGTTAAGTATAATAACTGTTATTTGAATAAGTTAACAAATTAGGATAGATTGCTTCTAATTCATTTCTCATAGCATGAGAAATGAAGTTAAAGTATCAAGTAAGCCCTCACAGCAGGGAGGAGGGATTTCAAGAATCTGGTGGGTAGCTTACAGAGCCTGGGGTCTTCGTGTTGACTTGAGGAGCTGTGGATTTTTGAGTTAGGGTGCTTCTTATGTGAAGACTCCACAACAATATCCTTGCTGAATTATATTACACCTTCATTAATTTAGAAGGCATCTCCGTATGTATATAGCTTTATATGCCCTAAGTTTCTGCCTTTAGTGAAAGGGAAGCTTGGGTAGGCAGCGAAAGTTGGTACACAATCACTAATAGGTAAATATTGAGCCAAGCCAAGGGTGGAAAATCAGTCAAGAATTGTACTCTTTTGGGCTAAGTCATTGTACAGGAGCTGGGCCAAACCAAATAGGCAGAGAATAGTGCAGGGTTTGCTTGCTTCGTGCACTTTTTCACTCTCTTTTCTAGTACTCTTTTTTTTCTTTCCCTTTCCTTTTTTTCTACTCTCAAAACAAGTTATCTGAGGAAGCCAGATTATTCTTGCCAGAAAGCTAAGTGAATTCTTCACAAAGCTTTTGAAATGGAGGCTGAAAGAGGTAGATTGCCCACTTCTGAATTAGAACGCATCATTGTAACTGTAGAAAATATGTAATTTCCAGTATATTCTCCTGAAAATAAGAGCTGCTTTTGCTAATACACACTCCAATAAACTATTCATATAGGTTTGTAAAGGTGAACTGGTTTCAGTAATAACTGCCATGTTTCTTAATTCCAGGAGTTCACATTCAGTTTTCTGGTTTTCTTGGGGGGGGGGAGGAACATTTTAATTACACAGGAGGTGGGGGGAAAGTGCCCATTGAGAACTTGTATAGAGCCAATAAGTTGTTAAAGCTGATATTGACTAGACAGTGCAATAAACCAAAAGATAGCACAGAAATGTAATCTACACTGGTAATACCAGTTTTCTTCAATTATTTGCCACCATCCAGCTCAAATTTAAATTTAAAAAGACATGATAAGCATGCTTATCAGAAAACAAATGTGAGATTTAAAGCAATACTGTAAAGATTAAGGAATTGATGGACAAAGGTAAATAATATTAATTTTAATGTTGACTTCATTTATGTTATGTATATTGCTTTAGGCCCTAGTTAGGATTGAGATTTTAGCACATGAGATGGGGTATCACAGATTAAGGCTCAAAATACTTTAAATATGGTAAACTCAGCACTGCTACATTTAAAATAGTGAGTGATATATATATAAATAATGGTTCAATATCCTTTTCCTCCTCCAGTGCAAGTAATATAGCATTGATTCTCAATTTTCTCTAAAGTTAAGTATATATTTCAGGAAACCAAACACAAATGTTTTCTAAATGAACTAATTAGAATTGGAAGGGGAGCTACAAGTAGTCCAGGTTGCAGTCACCAAGACTATGCGGTCATTAGGTGAGGACCTCACTCTTCCCCTGCCCTGTGCAACTTGCATCCACTTCAACTCCCTCCCCCCAAACAAATTTTTATCACAATCAAAGAGCAGCAAAAGGAAACAGGGGTACACTCAACTAGAAAAAAATAATAGTGGCTATTGAGGCAGTGGCAGAGGTGACTCCAGCAGAGGTGAGACAAAGGTGATGACAAATATCAGCTAGGAGCAACCCTGGAGAGCAGTGAAGGATGAATACAATAGCCTCTTCATCATGGTTGTGCTCTGCAGAGTGGCCAAAAGGCAGAGAAGGAGGAAGTTGAAATGGAGGCAGTTTGTGCAGGGCAGAAGAATGTGACTGCAAGATGCTACATCAATCATAAAAGTGAGCCAGTTGCCAAACATTCAAATTTTGATGATATGATCATGGGGAAGTTACAATAGTTGCAGTTTTGAGGACTCAGTATGAGTCCATTTTTTTCAGTAACTTTGGATGGTCACTGAAAGAATGGATGTAACCTGACTACCTGTAAAGGGTAAGCTTAAATATTATTTTGTTATTGTGAAAATAAATTCAAAAGGCACACTATTATTATCTACTGAAACAGTCATAAGCAATATTACCATTTGTTTAATTATACGGTCATGTCACTAATAATATTCAGTCATCAAGATTTCAGTACATACCTGCTCATGAAATAACATGTATGTATCCAGGGAGAGTTACATTCTATCTCTTTGTATTTATGTGCCTTTCTTTATAAAGAGGCAGGAGTTTTTCTTCACATACAAGAGTTTTTGGGATTGGGTGCATAAATTCTTTGCCTTTCGAGTGATCAGGTTTTAACTGAGTGGCTTTAACTAAGGTCTTTGGCGAGGTGACAGAATCTTCAGATTTTGCAGTGCCAAAGGACTGACGTGGATGGTTTTCTATAGAGTCATTTGGAAAAGAATTCAAGACTGGACCTTTGTTAGAGATCTCTTGATTGAAAGATTCATCAAGATAATTTTTTATATTCTCTGATACTGTTTTGCTAAAAGTGTCTGGAGGATTTGTCCCCATCTCCTTAGATAAGAAAGAAAATTCATTACAATTGTTGGATGTTTGGGTTTCATCTATTAAATCCAAGTCCTTGTACTTGACCAAAGGTACCTCAGCTTCATTAGGAGCAATGTGCATCTGCTGTTCAACTCGTTCTTCCTCAGGACAGGCTTCAAAAAAGCATTCAATATTTTCTGCAAAGTCCAGCGGAACAGGAGTACTGCTCTTTTCTTCAACATATTTAGTCACTTCCCCACAGTCACTATCATGAGAAGAGAGTGAAAGGTAAGAATAAAAATCTCCCTTTCTAAGTTGGATTGGCCTGTGAGAATGTTCTAGAACCTTTTCTTTGATCTGGGCTAATGAATGTGGAACAGCTGGTTCACTTTCAGGCTGTGATTTGTTCTTCAAGGCTGTGGAAGCCATGTCAATTATCTCCATCACAAAATTATGCACTGAGCAATCTTCCCCGTTTCTTTTATCAAAAGCAAATGATTCACAGTTGCAACATGAATTATGACTGCTACCTGATGTGTTTTTTTCTGTTTCATTTGATTTTAAACATGCACAGCAATCACTAACATGCTCACTAATTCCTGTTTTACTTTGTTGATAACTTGGAGGCAATGTTAATAACGCTGTACTTGGTTTACTGTCTTCTTTGATATCTAAGTCGAATTCTGTGAGAAGATTTTTAATACACTGGCCAGCATACTGAATATGATTTTGATACTCTTTTTGAGGGCTGGTTATATTTGGTAGCTGAACAGCTTCCTTACTGTTAATATGAGAATCTTTTGAAGTATCAGTAAATGATTCACAGATACAATCTTTGTTTTCACTCTCTTTCCCATCTAACATACTAACAGTTAGGGCAGAGGTTGAAATACATTGTCCATTTAGACTTTCTTGAGTAATGGCAACATTTCCATTCTCCATATCATCTACTAAGCGATCTTGCAAAAGCTGAAAACCTTCGTTTTGTGCTTGTCTTTTTGTCTCTGACATACGATTCTCCAATACATTCTTACTATTGCCATTATTATGTGGAAGCTTACATATGGAATCACTCAAAAATTGTTCAATGTTCATTGAATCTTTTGGTTTCAAAGTCTCATCATCTCTTAACTCCTTATAGCCCCAAATGTTATCATCCACATGATTTCTTCTCTTCTCCTTTGTCAGAGATAATTTAGGTCTAATCCAAGTGTGGAGTTCATTCTTAATGTAATCAAGTCCTGAAATTAAATTGCCATCTTCATAAATATCCTCATCAGTTGCAATGCTGGAATCATCATCGTCATCTTTCATGCCAAGCTCTTCCTCAGTCAAGGTGAGAGTAGAACTTGATAATAAATCACTATCATCTTCATCATCAGTGCAAGCAGAGGTGCAGGAAACATTAACAATCATGCTAACATTGATATCACTCTCATCAGCCACAGATTGACTGAGGTGCTTTCTGAATGATGCATTTGAATCTAGCACTTTGTTTCTGGGCATTATGATGTCTTCAGAGCAGAGAGACAGGTCATCACTGCTGCTTAACTCAGTGAGAGAAGCAGGTGAGTCTTCATTGATTGAAGACGCAATATCCAAGGATACCTGCCCAGTCAAGGACATTCTTTGAGAAGTGCTCTGGAGGGTGATATCAGAGATGCTCCGATTTATTTTTTGATCTAAAGGACTTTGGATATTTTCTAAACGATTCAAAAGATCTAACGTCCTTTTACTGAGTTCTCCAACAGAATCACTACTTCCGCTTAGATCACCAGACCCATTATGACTAAAAAGGTCTTCATTGCTCTTGTAGGGATTTACCAAACTCTCTAAGGAAGTGCTACGATTAAGACCATCTCCACTTTTAAAAACAGTTAAACTCAACAATTCACTTGTCAAACAAAGGGAATCTAAAGAAGAGCTATGAGATAGATTTGAAAATGCTTTTCCATTTGTTGTGTCACATTGTTTCTTTAAATCTTCCACAAACTCAGTGTGTTTAGGATTGGCATCATTCCAGTCAGTTGGTAAAGCAAGCTTTTCTGTACACGATTTTAACTCCCCAGGCTGATTTCCAGATATAAAGGGAATTTTATCAAAATAAAAGCCATGAAGCAAATTGCCCTGCTTGTGTGTTTTTTCTGACTGTGGTTGCTTTATCATCTGTGGTAGTTTTAATTTTAAACCTTGAAGATATGAGTAGTCATAAAATGTAAAAGCATTGTGTTTTCCTTGTAATTCTTCTGCATTCACAGAATCATGATGGGTACCATTGACCACATCTTTTGTTTTGTTACTAAACTTTGGTTCAGATGTTGTGAAGTTATCAAGGCTTTCTTCATCTTTCTGCTTAAAATTTTGTTTTATCACATCAACTATATTCCCTAAGTCAGAATCTGAAATATTAGTCATAAACTTATCTTGTATTCCACCAGTATCAGGAAACAATTGGATTTCAAAGTTGCTGATAGCTTTTGGCTTTGTTTCACTGATTACTTTATTCTGACTTTCAGAATGCCTGGTAATATTTCCGCTATGATACATATAATTCTGAGGTTTTGCCAGTGTGGTGCTACCCATTAATTCTGGCAAAAAATTTGTAGATGATAAAGAAGAATCTTTATTTATGTCTTTGTTTGCAATAGTTGAAGGTGTAAGACTGGACCCTTTGGATGTGTTTTTCATGAGAGGTATATGATTTTTTCTGGATAATTCAACATCATGGAGGCTGTATACTTGGTAGACCTTTGGGCCTGAAGAAGATGTCATTCTTGGATCACTGAGATTGTCTCCATGAATGCTAGGGGCTCCTTCTTCTTTTGGATTACCATTATCAGATATTTTAGGTGGAGAATTCAGCTTTGTGTCATCTTGTTTTAATTCAGGTTCAGTAAATTCTTCATTAATACTAATTAACTTATTACTTATATCCATTTCATCCCATTCTAGAGCATCTTCACTTGTGCTATTTAGCTCCATTAAACCAGGATCAATAACATTCAGGGAGTCCTGTTTAAAAAAGAACAACAGAATTATTAGTTAAAGCAGAGTTTTAATTCATAAATTTAACATCATAACTGTGTTTAAAACAGTAAAAACAACAAAACAACTATTTACAAATCTAAAACAACCTTAGCTTTCGCTGGTCCACTGCCAGCGTCATCAAAGTGAGTGTTGGGGGTGGGGAGTTTTCTTATAAGCCCTGCTGACTCAGTATCCTGCCCATTGATCGTGTGATAGGGCCGTCTGTCCTAACTGGCTATAATTGCCTCAATTGTCCCACCTCTCCTCGCTTGCCTTCCATTTTTGCAACTTTCTTTCCTCTCATTGTTCCTTTCTTTGTCCTTCCCACCCCTGTGAATTCTGCCCTTCCTTGCCTTCCCCCCTTCCTGGCCTGTCCATCTGTCCCACCCATCCTTTTTGCCCCAATCATCTGATATTATCACCATTGGTCTTTTCTACAATTACCCCCCTCCATGGTCACTGTGGGCTACATGTTCGGATCTGGCATTATAGGTGCCCTTCCATTATTACCCTCTCCTTTCTCTCCCAGTGTATCCACTTGTTGTTCCTGTCTTCTACTATTTATCTCTATCGATTCCATCTCCTCCGGTCTCTCTTCACATATGGGAGTGCACGCGTGCTGCAATATCCTTTCCCCCTGCCTCGTCCGTACTCGATCACCTAGAGTGGCTGCTGGATCGCTCCCAGCTTTGCTCCTGATTGGGCAGTATACTGAGTCAGCAGGGTTTATAAGAAAACTCCCCACCCCCAACACTTACTCTGATAACGTGGCAGTGGACCAACGAAAGCTAAGATTTAGATTTGTAAATAGTTGTTTTGTTGTTTTTACTGTTTTAAACAATAAACGGCTGGTTTATAGTCATCCCAGAGTGCGAGGATTGTGTGTGTGTGTGTGTGTGTGTGTGTGTGTGTGTGTGTGTGTGTATGTATATATATAAAATAGGTAGAAAGCCTATTATCAATATTACAATGCAATTTGAAAGAAATACGGTAAATAAATATGGAACAATTTATAGAATACTGAACTTTGACACAGGAAGCCATGTTCTGATTGATATTCAGGTATGAGGTTAGAGGTGCTAAGTAGGAATCCATTAACAATGGGGAGTTTTCAACAGAGTTCCTAGACAAAACTTATTTAAACAATTTAATTAATTTAATTAAACCAATTTAATTAATTTCATTCCAATAACTATAATACTTTTTTCTTTATCATCTCCTAGCTGGTCATCATTAAAATGAAATTTACACTCATCAAACTAATGTTGGCTTAAAAACACAATTATTGCTTTTGGGCATGGTACTCTTACATTTTGCAGATATCTCAGGGAGATAAGTGGCTCTCTTTAAAATCTCTCTGAACAATATCTGTACAAACAACTTAGTAGATCAAGAAAGAGTTGGACTGATGATGCATATAGAAAACAGTTCATGACACTTATGTCACATGCAGTAGTCCCCACTAATGGTGAGAAACATGGTGGCACATTTCAGTCAGTATGCTGCAAGCCCAACTAAAGCCCAGATTTACTCCAAACATTCTCAAGCTATTTTATATCTTTCAGTTCAATATACTGTTGCTGATATCCTATCAACTAGACCATCAACCTTTTCACCCATTGTACCACTTTTAGGATATGGCAACATCCGAGTACCACCAGTCGCCTAGCAAGGAGTCAAAAACTTGATGACCCAAAAAAAAGAAAGAAAAAAGTGATAAAGTACAGGTAGTCCTTGACTTACAACAGTTCACTTAGTGACTGTTCGAAATTACAATGGCACTGAAAAAAGTGCCCCCCAAGCCACAGCCAAGCAAGACAGTGCCCGGCAGCACTCTTCCTCCTGTCCAAGGTTTTCATTGTTGTGAGCATTTCTGTTGAGGATTAGCAGCAGGGGTAGGGTGGGGGGTGTTTGGTTTTTATCCCCCCCTGTCTGCTGGGTGGTTGCAGCAGGTTTTGGTCACTTCACATGACCCTGGGACACTGTGACCGTCATAAATATGAATCAGTTACCAAGCATCTGAATGTAAATCATAAGACCCTGGAGATGCTGCAACATTCCAGCTGATTGGTGCTTCTTCAGGGCTCAGCAGAAGCACCAGGATCAGCGCCGAGCTCCAGCTGGAGCCTGGTGCTGATCCTGGCGCTTCCACTGAGCCCTGACAGCCCCGAAGAAGCACCAATCAGCTGGAAAGCAGCACTGATCCTGGTGCTTCTGCTGAGCCCTGAGAGCCCTGCAGCTCCAGCCATCTCTCGCTCAGGCTTCTGAGGTGCTGCCACCGGTTCAACTCATTCCTCTCCCCTGTTACCACTTTTCTAGGATGGTTGCGTACCACCTGCCAGGTGCCAATGAACCACAGGTGGTACCTGTACCACTGGTTGAAAAGCCCTGAACTAGATGATGTACTGATCCACATTCAATATGCTTTATTCATAGTGAAAGAACTATATCAAGTCCCCATTACAGTCCATCAAACCTAGATTTTACATTCTGCAACATGAGTAGATTATAGAGCAATCAGGCTGCTTAATATTTGTGTGTCAGACAGGTTCTTGTATCAGTTTTCCAATTTCAGTATATTCAACTGGGCAGAATATTTATTTGAATTTCAAGCAGCGTTCAAGAAATTATAAGTAATAAATACATAAAACAATCCTTTGAGTGTATTAGTTTCATATGTTGCTAGTGTTAAAATATTCTGGAAAATTATTGAATGATGATGCAAGATTTTAAAAAGTTGTCTTCCAATTCACATTTGTCCAACATTTAATCATACATTATCTTTTTCCAATATTTTTGCAGTATACTCAGCTGTGAACAAAATGCAGATTGTATACTACAATCATTAAATAAAGCTAGAAACTTCACCTATATCATTTTTATGACTTATAATCAAAATGGTATGCTGGAGATTGGAATAAGGATGCATTTCTCATTTCTCAACTTTTAGTCCATTATGCTATTGCTGAAATAAAAGAACTATCTTAAATATATACAAGTAGAGGGCAAATTATGTGCTTCAGTAGAGTTGGATTTCCATAATTCCCAGTTAACATAGTCATTAACTGTAGGAATGCTAGGGTGGGAGGGTGTAGCTAGAAGTGTGAGATTTATCTGACAAATTTCTTTTCAAGTAATAAGAGCTCTGGCAAAATACAATATGTCATTCACAAAATCCACAAGGACTTAAATATTTCTCAGCTCAAATTTCATTGAAAAATATATTTCAAAAAATGGATACATCAAGGCAAAGAATAATACATGACTCACACAAAATATGTAAAGGAAATAAAAGTACAGTATTACTGCAGACTGAATATGGAAAGAACTATACATCCCTGATTGTTGTACAACACATCTGGAAGGCACCTGGATGTAAAAGATTGGTAAAGGATTTCAAGATTTTAACCCTTCTACATAAAAGCTCCATAGTTAGCTCTAAAATGATATCACTGGAGCTTCTCCTTTATTCAAAATTATATGTCCCAAGTAACTTCCATAGACTTTAAATAGTCTTTTGTAAATTCCATAGGGCTTGTGAATTATTACTCAGTCTCTTCTCAAATATGAAATATTTTTTCTTTGATTAGGAAGGATAATATTTGGACTGTAAATCAACTGTTGCCAGCTTTATTTATTTTGCCTGTTGTACAAATTCAACAATGCAAGTCCTACAAAGATGTAACTTTAACTCACTTGTCTTAAATGTAGATCCATTTAATATAAAACATTTTTGTCTCTTATATCATTTAAACTATGTAAAATTTTAATAGATTTATAAAAAGATCCAGCCTCAGTAACAAAACTTTGCTGTAACCCATGTTAGTGTTTCATTTGCTTTCACAGGATTAAGCAAGCTATTAAAGGGGGCCAAAGGTATGATGCAAAGTTTGGACTGCAGGACTGCCTTTATAGCATCATAAATATGTTAATTTAGTCACTTCTTAATACTGTAAATGAAGCACATAGGATTGGCAGGGCCTCCTGAAATGTGTGTTGAATGAAGCCTGAAGAAAGCTCACGCTGTGAATAAGGAGTCAAATACATAAACAATTACACCTGATTGAATGAAGCTAAACTGAACTAACTTTTGACTAAAACATTGCATGAAGCCATGTTCTGAACCAAAGATGGTTTTAACTGGGATTTTTCCCCCCTCTTCAGCTCTTATGAAAATAGTTGATGCAAAATAAATCACAATGTCCTGTTTATTTTGGGATACTACTTTAAAGTGAAGAAGCAGAGGTAGTTCCTGAGATTTCTTTTTGATTATAGTATCCTATTTGATTATGCAAGAATTCTGAACTTAATAGAACATATTCGAATTTATAAAACTAATAAATAATACTGGGATTATGATTATTTAAATATATTTAATGTTGTAGAATTACTACAATATTATTTATATTCCACATTGCCCTGTTATAATGTTATATTATCAAAGGATTTTGTTTCTAATTAGAGTGGTAGATAACAATATTTTGGGCAACTGGGGAATTTTTTTTAATTCAGCAGGGCATCCAAACCATATAATTGGAACCGTAGTGCAGTCACCCTGTTGACTTTTTAAAATCCTCCTTTGGACAATATTTAAACAAAAATTGGAATGTACTATACTGTTCCATAGTTTGAACTAATTTGGGGGGGGGAGTCATGTTTCAATTGATTCTGATTTATTTTTATATTTTTAGTCAATTGCTTTGTACTTTGAGTGATCATTTTAGTTACATTACAGTTGCTTCATTTATTTAATTGAATGGATCTTTTAATGTATATTTTTTCTATTTTTAATGACGTGATACTACTATTCTAATAAATTCTAAATTGATTTTCCTTTTTGATGCAGAAGTTCACAGGAACGACCCAAAATGAAGGGAATTTTTTAAAAGGAATAATTTTAGTAGGCAATTGGTTCTCTTGATGGCTGCAATGGAAGATAGTGAGAGAACTTCAATTTTCTCATGTCATGCCGAATGACTTGCTGGACCAGTTTTTTGATTGTCGCAGGAAAGTTGTTTGATACAAAACATATTATCACCTTAATGAGTGTGCAAAGTATAAATTTCCAGATGGAGTGGCATTGAGCCTTGGATTTGATATGTCAACAAATAACAGCTTAGCACATGACAGTGTTAATGCTTCTTCTCTGCATGAGAGAAGAATTGTTTCTTTTATAGAGAAACAGTTATGGTGTCAGATATATAAGGCTTGTACCTTGGCAGAAAAGATCTGCAATATCATTCTAACATACAGTACTGTTATAAACAGGACAATTTACAAAAGCAAATCCTTTGCACCACATGCCTTTCTTCATTAATGCAGTTTTATAGGTTTGAATATTCTATATATGTTTACTTCTCTTCTGTCATGTTCTCATCATGCACTAAATAAATAATAATGAGTTTGAATGTGCCATTCAATCATAAGTTAAGTGTACAGACTAACCTAAGGTGAAAGTTAGTTAGTGTTGTGATTTGATATGTTGTGCAGTGCAATTGTAAGAATGATGTTGTTCCTTACAGAGATTCACTAATATCCCTCCACAAAATTAGATTAAAACACAAACACAGAGAAGGAATTTCCCTACCATAAGAATTTTGCATTTGAAAAAGTGTTAGTATGCTGTGCATTTACTTGGATAAAAATGATCATATTTTCCGATCCACTTCTGCCTCATTCATTAACGTTTACTTGGAACCTCCTGTGTTCCAGCCAGAGATCATCCTCTTCTTTCAAAATACAATATTGTACTAATATGTAAAACAACAATTATGTTTTATTATGGCTTTTGAGAGGAAACGTAATTATTCTATTCCTAGAACAATTATAGTTAAAGTGGATATTAATTAGTAGCTCTGTTTATTCTGAAAGGAAAAAACAATTTAAAATTCGGGTTCTTTTTTTTTTTTTAAAGAGTAGAAATAATCATCATGTCTATGGGATGTGATAGAGAAATATATTTTTTCCCTTTTTTTGAAAAAAAATCTACTTTTTTATAACGTAAAATTGTTCTATAAAATTTTGTCATAGAACAATAAAACTGTGTGTCAAGAAGTGTTTATACCATGCCATTGGTCCATCTGCCAGATTAAAAAACCCTCTGTTGCTAACTATCCATAATCTTTGGCTCCAAGATCATATTAAAGACTTATTTTACCATTTTAAAAAGTTCATTGCAAATATTATCGATAATCCACAAAAAATCCACAAAAAGTTTCTAAAGAAAATCTCTGAATGCACTGTTTAAAATATCTTTCACTTAGAACAGATATTTACAAAATAATAATAACAATTCCACAAAGTGAGATGGTATATCAGCATAAGCCACTATTGTTTCTCAAGCACATTGATAGTCCAATTCCAGCAAAGAATTTCCATAGAAAACACTGGTTAAATTTTCTTTTACTTCATTTTAAACCAATCGAAATGACAATCACTGACTTATATGTCAAATTACATAGGTAGAGGATTTCTTTGTCCTGATAACATCAGCCAGTAAATTTTATTGAGAATAGCTTCTATTCCTCTAGAATTAACTATTTGTCAAAGAGTTACACGACAGGTATATGTATGTGTGTGTACGCATTTTTGTTTATATATCTCTGCATGTGTTCATATGTACTGACTGGACTATAATTTTGAATTCAACAGTGCTTTGAGTGTAATGAATGCTTTGTTTCAGGAAAAATGTATGTTTTCTTCATATCAAGCACATATTTATGTATTTGTGGGAAATTTATGGTATGTATTTCGTGTGTGTGCACAGGTGTGTCTATCTGTAGCTATGTAGCCAATTTAAAATGTTGTGGAAGGACAGTAAATAATTGTTTTATTTGCTAGTATTGTAACTTTTTTGGCCAGCGATGGAATGAGCTGACAATGCTTTTTTCTTTTTTCTTTTTTGCCTCATGTGCCAAAATAATTTGGCTGGAACATACTGAAAAGGGGATTGTTGGAACATATATACACCTCTCTGGAACTGACATTCTTGGACCCAATGAAAGCAATGAAAGAAACATTTTTTAAAAGTAAAGACTGGCACCAAAAAAATAATCAACTTACTCTCTTCAATGTACTTGTACTATTTATTTAACCTACTAGTTTTATCAAACATTCTGGGGGCCCTAGAAAGTTCCTTTGAATGTTTTTATGCTTACAAATTAAAGGTATAGATCAAGAGTACCCAACCTTGGCAACTTTAAGACTTGTGGACTTCAACTCCCAGAATTCCCCAGCCAGCCATGGTATAGATAGATATAAAGTAAAGACATAGATATACATTGCTACAGTACTCTGAGGCAAATTCTAATATTGGTTTAGTGAAACATTTGTAAGATTATAAAAACAGCAAGCATTTTTGTGTCTATTCTGTTTAGAAAACAGGATCTTGGCTATTAGATCTATCTGGTCACCATCATAACATTAGCAGCAATGTCACGATCCAGTTTAAGTTGCATTTTTAACATTATTTGTACATGATTGGTGCCAGATGTGAAGAAGTAGAATGTATTTGAATATTCATTCTGTTCAGATAAATGGAGTGCATATCTTCTTTTTCACTATGGGTGCCCTGTGCCCTGTTTTAAACTCACAAACAAACCGAGATTCAGAGGTCACTATTCCAGTTCTCTCCCACTTTCTTTTTCCCTTGTTAATCTTAATTAGATTATGAAGGTACATCCAGTTTCTTTATATCTCTGCACAGCTCCTTGTTTATTTCACGCACTTGAATTTGTAGAAAAAGGCTGTACTTTTTAAAATTGCCTTCCATTTTGCAATTGCTTTAGGTGTGCAGGTATGGAACTATAACCAGGCTGCGGAAGAGTTGGGGAATGGGTGTGTGTGTCTGTGCATGTGTGAGAACACGCGCAGCTTCATTTGTGAAAGTGGTACAAACACGTGCACAAAACCATCCTCTCCCCCCCTCCTCCCTGCCGCCACCATCTTCACCAATCCACCAAGTTGGAAAAGTTGGGAAACACTGACCTATATAACACCTTAGAAGTTAGGAGCTGAGGTTACTGACAGAAGAAAATTAGTGTATTTCAGAACATGCTATTGTTTGCAAGCAAAATGGCACAGTAATTTTAATCATAACAATGGTTGGATACCAAAAATTTTATTATGGAAGTAAAAAAAACCAAACAAACACCCAAACATTAGCTAAACATAAAGCCCAAAGACTGCAGCAACTCTGGCATTAGCAGCTGGCAGAGAAAGGTTGATATTGATTCCCAAATATGTTAGTCTTTTGCAGCAAAACTAACAAAGAATCTTGTGGCTTCTTAAAACTTAACATAATTATTGTAGAATAAGCTTTCTTTCTCAACTACACAGATTAGGGCATAATAAATCATTAAGGTGAAAAAAACATTACAACACTGTAAAACCTTTATACCCTTCCTCATCATGTATAGGGTAGGCTAAAAGTATTGCAAAATAAGTAAACCAACAACCAACATGATTCCTTGTTACTGACATAAATGATACTATGACACAGTATTCCATAACGTTATTCAAGAAGTGTATTAAATGCACATACAGTATTTGTTCAATCTAAGCTCCTAGACTGCAACCACTGATCCAGTTTGGATTTCTTTTTCAAAACTGACTTTTTCAAACACAAAATTCCAGGGTCTTTCTACATCTACACAGCTGAGTGAACCTCCTACAGAGGGAATGGCTCTATAAACTTTAGGAACTCATTTATTATGTTGCTCGATCAGACACTGCATTTATTCACACAGTACTTCTATAAAGCTGAGCTTTCATTAGAGCCATTGGGAGGCCCAAGTCTTTTTCTCTTAACTTGAGAAGGTGAAGCTCAAACAGATAATTAACCATGCAACAATGAGGAGGCTTGCCGAGTAAGCAGTAGTGTGAAAACAGTTACTCCTCACAAAAGAAGGGAAATTAGCTGGCTGGATAAAAGAGGAAGTGTCAGACTGGAAGACTGAAACACAGAAAGGAGGACTGCCAGCCTAAGCAGATAGCTCTGATGCATCATTAATGCCATTTTTAATACCTAAACTCCACAGCTGTCCTAATCCAAATGCATTTCAAATGCATTATGAGGAACGATTGCCCTTAAGCTTCCCATGTTCCTCCTTTTCATCGTTGTCAAAAATTGCCAACAGTGAAATGTCACAAGTTCTCAGTGCAGCATCTTTGTTCACCACGCCAGGGTAAACCGAACTTCTGAAAGAGAGAAATTCACTATCTTCGTTATAACAAAACACATCATTTTTTTCCCCTTGCGAAGACTAATCTCTCCAGAAACAGAAAGTTAAGTTTGATTCTGTTGTTTTCATACAGAACAGATTTATTTATTGTGTGTATTCGTTTTCTAAACTACTTTATCTAGAATGGTGTTCCCTGAAGCAGGCTTTTTTTTTTTCTCTTTTTGGCAGAGGTTCAGGTGCATGCAGTGCCAAAAGAAATAGAATAAACAAACACTGCTTAATGCAGCTGGCTAGGTAATTTACATATTACTGCACACCAAACATGGAGACCTGAATATGGATTAGAGCTCCTGTTATGACACAAATGCTATATAGATAAAGAAAATGAAAATTCTATCTACCTCTCAATTTACCGTTCTCAGGAGTGACATTTTTCTGTGCAATATATGTAGAAACATGTATGTGCATTTTAGGAATACATTAACATCCACAAAAGAAAATTATTGGGCAGAAAAATATATATGAGAAAATTGATACTCTTGGTGTTTGTTCATAGCTTTGTACAGGCATTTACCTTCCATACCTGTAAGATTAAATCAGGAGCCATACAGAAGCTCTCATCAGCCCAGATATTTTATAGTTTTTTGTTAATTTTGTGGGAAGATCTGAAAGCAAGGATATTTATTATTGCACTCTTAAAGCTCATGCATGTCTGCTCATACTCATTGGTACTGGAAATGTTGTAACATACAGTCTTAAGTTACCTGGAGAATGTCAGAATGAAACTAGTTGATAAAAAAAATAAGTACTACTTATTTATTAATTTATTTTAGTTTATGCTTCAGTGCATAATGAATTAATAAAAGCACTGAGAAAAATACAAAACAAGTAAGACATATTTACTTAATCAAATTTCAGACCAAATATATGACTCAGGGACTATTATATGGCCTGTATAATTCAGTACACAGCTGCAAATCAGTTTAATTAATTCAGTGTGAGAAACTTTTGAGTAAATGTTCTCTAACAGTTTGAGGCAGTATAGGTTGGGTGTGTGTGTGTGTGTGTGTGTGTGTGTGTGTGTGTGTGTGTGTGTGTTTTCTTCATTTTATTCCTTCCATAACCCTGTAAGGTAGGTTAGATTGAGAGACATTGACTGATCCAAAAAAAATCCGTAAAGTTTGATTTGACTCATATCTGAAAAGAACAGCTATAGAATAAACCATTTGTAATAAAACTGCAATTAAAGACATTTTGAATCTAAGCCGAATAAATAGATGTTTCAAGGACAGGGATACTTCAGAATGCCATGATGTACTACTTTGACCTGATCTAGCAAGGGTGTTTTTCTGTTCATAATGAATCTAACATCAGGACAAGAAAGTACACATACATGTGCAGTCCTCCAACTATGTGACTCATTAGAGGATTGCATATGTGTGTGTACATTCTCAGGATGAGCAACTACTACTGATGGAGATTACTGCTTGCCAGGCAAGGAGAAAAGGGATTGAATTCCAGAGCACTTGTACTATAGTTTGAGCCTCAAACAACCATGATAGTGAGCAGTCTACAATTACATCAGAGGATGCTCTGCTCTCTCCTGCAATAACATTTGAGTTCCTAACAGATTATGCAATTCTTCCTAAATATTTTTACTGCAGTCTGTGCAATTAGTGCAACAGTAGTCAGGTTAAACCCTTGGTATTACTGGAATATAATAGGTGGAGATTATTTGTAGAGAATGCTCATTTTTTTGTCCTAAGTTTTGCATGAGTCTACAAAAACTTTTTCAAAAAATTTATACTTTTTTCCTCCATTTGTTCCTTCTCTTCAAAATAATTACCTAATTTGCCATTAAGTCATTTAATTAGGATTGCCCACATTAAGAGACAAGTTATACAAATAACAAAACAATGGCTCTTCCATTTGTCTCTTAGGTAGACTGTAATGACCATCAGACCACATATTTGTTTTGTTTTTTCTTAAGGGAAAAGGAAAGAACAGGGACACCATTAGGACCAACTTTACCAAGGCCTGTGTTCTTTTCCCAAAAAGCACAAAAGGAGAAGTGGATGAGGATATCGGCTTAGCAGCAATGTATCATTTTAACACATTTTGTTTTCTAGCTTTGCTTTTCATTCATTATAAAGAATCTGGGATTTTTCCCAACCTTCCTCAAATAGCACTTTCAGCAGCCTCTTTGACTCCTAAGAATAAGCAACCAAGAGAAAAGGCTTCTGGAAAGAAAATGCTTGGTAGTGTTTTTTTTTTTTTTTTAAATAAGCTGTCTCACTACTGCAGATTTTTCCAAGTTCTTACAACTCTAATTAAAATGTGGTAATTGGTTATGTTACCTCAATTACCATGATGCATGGACACTGATGCAGAGCGACACCAATTGAATCCCTTGGGTGTTATACCCTAAGGCCATCCCATTTATTGTGGCCTTATTATTTTCAATTATGTGGCTGGATGTACAGCATACTTTCAAAGCCAATGCACATGGGAATTGTGCTGGACACACAGAACAGTGTACTTACAGAAATGTTCGGCGGTAGATAAAAATTTGCATGATGGAATGGAAGTGCTTCTCAAAACCACATGAATAATATGAGTCAGGAATATTATACAGAATCAGAAACAGGCTGTCAGACTATTCCAAATTGATAATACTGCTTCAGAATTTCTCTGGCTCTATTGGGAATTAGTAACTTCTAGACTGCAACAGAAAAAAAAATAAGCAGGTTTTATCTGAGATAAATTTGAAGTCTAGGCCAGTGAAATCAAAAAATAGGAAAGGACAAAAATCCTTTCAAAAATCCACTGGAGTTGGTGCCCAATAAATTTAAATCAGTAAGAATAATAACATGCTTATTTTGCAGGATTTTTTCCCTTTTTAATTCTTTCTCAGCTTTATGTCAGGAGCAAGTGATTAAATAAATAAAATGTGTTTTTATATTTTAAAATATATTTAAAGAGAAATATTATGTAAATTCATTCAGAAGTAAGACTATGGACTGGATTTATCTATCACATTATGCCTTGTTTGTTTAACTATGGTTTATGAAACAAACAACAATTGCTGGCTTCACATAATATATTAAGCCACAGATCATCACATGCATTTATTCACATGATATCAGAATGCACTAAACATGTTAAATGAAAAGCAATCATTCTGGCTTAGTAAAATATGTGTATCCAGCCCACACGACTTGCTGCCTGGAAAGTCAGGACAAGAATGTATGATACAGTGTATAAAGGATACCTCTAGAAAGAATGGATTCAGAGCAAGATCTGGCTCCTGAATGGGTAGCTTAAACTCAGTAGTGAATACCTCACACTGTCTATTTTTTCCTGAATAAGAGACAAAAGAAGCATCAAAGCAACCCTTGGGTAAGCCTTCTATGTTTTCATTTTCCTCAGGAAATGAAAAAAAAAGAGATAGCATATAAGGATTGAATGAATAAACTGGCCTTTGGAAAAAGATGAGGAAGAAAGCAAGAAAAGTAAGTGTGAGGGCCTGTTGTTCTATTGACATTTTTTTCCAAAGTCAGAGTATAAAAATACAAAATATTTCATATTTACATGTGTTTAAATATTTCCAAGTTTCAGCTGGGAAAACATTAGCTTTCAGTTACCTTCAGTTAAAGGAATTTTAAAATGTCACTTTCACAACTGATGTAGTATTTAAAAGTTTTTGTCAGAATATAAAATATTGTATGGAACAGCTATAAAACACAAACAAGTACACAGAGACACATATGCAAACACAGTATTAAAACAGAATAGTTTATTCTAGGAAAAAGATTCCCTGAATTACTTCATAGCTTGTTTACTATCCAAAATTTAGAGCATTCTATTCAAAATGCTGCTTTTCATAGATGCTGAATGCAACTTGGATAAATTGGTCAGGATGGCTTAGAATTCAGAGAGTTTAATTCAACACAATGGAATGGCTTCCTCAGAGGAAGAGTAGTTTAGAAATTCTTATGAATCTCTCTCTCTCTCTCTCTCTCTCTCTCTCTCTCTCTCTCTCTCTCTCTCTCTCTCTCTCTCTCTCTCTCTCTCTCTCTCTCACACACACACACACACACACACACACACACACACACACACACACACACACGTAACATATTTCACAACCATAAGAGAAGGAAAGCGCTTGCAACTAAAGGGAAGAATAGTGGATTAGCAATTAGGCAACTGGATGCATTGAATTGCTTGTGAATTTTACCTTCTTTGGGAATGTTAAGATGGGCCTGGTAATCCATGCTGTTCTTACACCTAGAGTGGAATAAACTAAAGGGATTTTGTAGTTGTTGTTCATGTACACATTTTGAATGTTGAGAAATTGGCATGCACCATTACAGAAATGACAGTGTGGAGGGATATATTATCTTTAAAACAGTTGCATATTAAAAAGAATGGGAAAGAAGGATCATGCATTAATGCAAATTTGGAAAAGTTAAACTAAAATATAAAATCCTTCTTTCTACAAAATACGAAAACACTGTTTGGGTTAAGCAAATTCAGGATTCACAGGGAAAAGAAAATAACAATTGCTTTTGATCACCAGGTGCTTTTCATCCAGAAAAGGGATTTTGGACAGCCAGATAATAGTCCCAACCTGCAGTTCCTTTACTTATTATTTCCTCCTTTGGGAGCAGGGAAGGAGGAGAAGAAGAAAGAAATAATACTGAAATTAAACAGAGAAATTAAACACTCAATTAAATCTCTTTGAGCAGTAATAATAGAATGCCAGTAGATACCATTGGTAAAAAAAATGACAAAGAAAAATGTTAGAACAACACTTTAAAGAAAAGATGGAAATAACTCCTGATCTTACATATTGCATGATGTAATGATCCAAGTAATCTTTTTCCATATCAGTGACTCTTATTAATATCAAATAAGATGCCATCAGAGATGCAAACACATCCGCTTTGTTTTATATATTACAGTATATTTTGGACAACCTCAATTAAAACACACATACAGACACAGTTTCCCAGGGAAACTATTCATTTGCCAAGACTGGCACAGCATCAAGCTCAAGGAAGTAGACAAAGCAGAGAAAGCAATTTTGGGATCAACCCAAGAAATGACTACACAGGAACTGAATGAAAGGAAATGCTGTAAAATGCCAGCTTGGAATTGGGAGAAAGCGAATGCATCAGAAGCTAACGAAATTCAATTCCAACCAGAACATTTGGATTCTAAGAACTCTTTCATCACTGGAATAATACTTATATACGAAGGCCCACATTTTTATATGGGGCATATGTTTGCAGCTACAAGTCTCCACAAAACAAAAATATCATCCGTGCTCCAAATCAAACCTAGAAAGAATTTTTAATAGCTGCTATATCTTGGCAGGAAACAAGTTGCATTCCCTACTAGGTAAAAGAGAATTCAGTCCAGCAAGCAAGGCCAGGTTTCCCCAGGCAAAGTGGGAACAAAGCAGTGTGGAGCTTGTGAAGTTCTGTCCAGTTCTGATACAAAGATAAAGTAGTGCTTGGGCACTCTTTCTACCTCACCTCCTAATCGATTCCTATCCAAATAAAGACACAAGACTACTTCACTCCTGCTGCAGAAGCAGCATTCACTTTTAATTAACAGATATCCACTTATTTAGAGGTACTGCAGTACCTCCAAGCAGTTGCCTGTCTGGAAAAAAGAAAACTGGTCCCCATCTGCAGCATTCTTGTGTGTTCAGCAGCCCACTAGGTTTTTCCCATGGCTGCTCCTTGCCTCTGCTTGAGGCAGAAGAGGACAGGACCTAAGGTGACATTGAAATGGAAGCACAACACAACAGAACAGCTCACTGCTAGTTACAGATATTTTAAGTGAAACAAAACAAAACAAAACAAAAAAATCACTGTCTCTGCTCCCGGCCATATGCCATATATGCACTGTATGAGGACATAGGGAGGGAGACAGAAAGAAGTTTGCTGCAGGATTACCTGGAGTGTCATACTTCTAGTGTGCTGTTGCTGCAAAACCAAACCACTGTTGGGGGCAAAGGTGAATTCTGCAAAGACAGCAACCATACTGTATGTCCGCTTCTTCACAAAGCACTTCTTCCACAGTGCATAATTAACCTGTGGAATTCACTGCCACCAGTGAATGAGCTTTAAATTTTAAAGCTAATTTTAGTAGCTTTAAATAGTGATTGAATATATTTATGGTTCAAACACATCTGGCTTCCAAATTAGTGGCAGGAGAATAAAGGTGGTTGAGGCTACAAAAGCATCTCATTGCCCACTCTGAGAAACAAAATGCTGGACAAAGATGGTTCTTGGTCTGATCCAGCAGAGCCATCCTTAAGTTCTGACTTATGACAACAATTGAGCCTGTAATTTCAATCTTATATTGTTGTGGTCATAATATGAGGCATCACATGCCAAGATATGAAATTATAACTCTTTTTGGTTACAATGGTCATTAAGCAAACATCTGGTTGTAAAGCAAATGCATTTTTCCCAAGGATGTGTTTTGCTGGAAACTGGAGGCAAATGCTGGAAATCAAAAAGTAAAAAAAAAAAGTCACAATTCACATTCCTGTGACTGCTACAAATGGCATTGATTGCCGAGTGCCCAAAATGTGATCCTAGGACTCTCGGATGCGTGCAGCTGTTGTAACTCTGAAAACAGGTCATAAGTAACTCTGGGGGTGTCCGTAGTAACTTTGAACCATTAAGCAATCATTCATAAGTCAAGAACTACCTGTATAATATTTCAAGCTTAAACACAACATTCATGACCTCACATTTTCCTTGCTCTGAGATTTTATTAAAGATGAGCTTGGTGCGACAGAGGAAGAAAGAACATGAAGTATATAGATATAAACTAGCAGTCACTGGCAGGTAAATGATACATACCCCAAACTGCAACCATTTCTGAAATGGAAAATCAGTTCCATAGACTTGCACAATGTCATAATGCCCCTGCCCCATTCCCTACCACAACACTAATTCAAAATTATCTTTAAAAAGGCAATCCCAGATGCACCTGATTTGCAAAAAAAAAAAGAAGAAGAAGAAAAGAAAATTGGACTGAATTATAAGAAGGACTGATGTAATTTATCTACCACTGGAGAGTTTTAGCTCTTCAGAAATCATTTCATTCAGTACAGACATCACACAATGTAAAATACAGAATTGTATTCTTTAAAATAATTTCTGCTCAACCCATTAATTGATGGATTTCATCACTGTGGAAATTAAAACGTGAATTTTAAGAAAAAAAATTCCAGAAGCAAATTATTTGGCTCCTGTTGTACCTGGCTATAACATAATAAGAAAAGTTGAGATAATGGAACAGTAAGTCCAATGGGAATGGACGGGAAGGGGTGGGAGGGTAAGTCAGACAGGTATCACTTACTGGATGCTTTGCCAACTTCTTCTGCAATCTAGTTTGCCACTGGACTGCTTGCATGATGATAGCTTCCCACCTTCTTTCAAGATTTACAATTATCAGCTGCATCGACTGATGGTCCGCATTCAGACTACAGGTATCCTGATCATCAAGGAGGTGTTGGCACAAACGTAACACTGAGCCTACCCCTCGACGCCTCTGCTTGATTTCACAGCACAGAGACTGTGGACAGAAGAAGGTCAATGTCAATATACTGTAATTGATTTTAATTGATTTTATGGTCATCTTTTAGGTTTTGCATTTTGTTTCGATTGTTGTAAGCCATCTTGAGTTCCTTTGGGGTATAAAGCAAATGTATATATTCCATGGACACATACCACTATACATTGTACATATACATTGCAAAAATCACTTGTAGATTGCAGCAGCTCTTGAGTGAACAACAGTCAGATCAAAATGCAAATGTGTTCCAATGAAGCTAATTTGAAAATGTCAGTGATGTGTCCTTTCTTTGTTCAATCTTTTTAGATTATTGGTGCCATAGGCTTAACTCATTAAGCCTATATTTATATTCATGAAGACTTTTTTAAAAAAAAACATTTAAAAAAATGTTATCTAATAAAAATATTTTTTTTTAAAAAAAGTTGCTTTCTTGGATGATTCTACATTGCTTCACAATAGGAGC
The DNA here is from genome assembly GCF_016545835.1 of Crotalus tigris. NCBI lineage: Eukaryota > Metazoa > Chordata > Lepidosauria > Squamata > Viperidae > Crotalus > Crotalus tigris. Next base: position 25,548,695 of record NW_024096970.1, read on the forward strand.
AGAAGGGGGGGGGGAAGGAAATGGCTGCAAGTCCTAAAAGTAAGAAAAGTCCAAAGAAAGACTGGCACTTTTTATTTTCAGAGCAATGACTTACATCAGGAATAGATTTCTAGTTAGAGTGGTGAAGCCTACTTCTAATTGATCTTAGGCTACTTCATAAGTTTTGAAAATAATTGATTACTGGTAAAGGGACTATATTTTACAGATGAAACCCTCCATGATATATTTGAGGATGGATGGATTGAAGAGGAAGAGAGAGAGAAAGATGTAACCATCTTTACCTCTAGCTAGGATTTACCACATGGAAAACCTATTTGATAATATAATCAATGTCCTGACATGTGTCCCTTGCTGGGTATGATGGCTTGTGGTCTGCAGCCTGATTATACACAAGGCCATTTACTTCCAATAGACTCTGTCCATCCATCCACTCTGTGCCTGAAGAGAGTATCTGCTGAGGCATGATGGAAATTCAGAGACAAATGCTTTCTGCAGAAACTTCCCCTTTGTAGAATGCCATACCACCAGAAATAAGATCTGTATTTCTCAGTCTTGATTTTAAGCAAGTTGTTAAAAACTTGGCTTTTCCAGATATCTTCATGATGGTGGAGTTAAGTTTGAATCTAATCATAACATGTACGAGGGCACTATCAGTACTGATGCAATTTATTGATTGTTTGGCAGATGATTTATAATATCTAGAGCAGTGGTTCTCAACCTTTTTAATGCCGTGACCCCCAACCAGTCATTAGTCGAGGACTAAACCGGTCGTAAGTTGAGGACTACCCAACCTGTCGTAAGTCGAGGAGTTTCCCTGCCCGGGAGCGCCACACATGCATGGTGCTACCCCTTGTGCTGGCCGAGGCATAGCTGGCAAGCGGCAGAAACGGAGCAGGCCGACACACTGGCTGGGCCACCAGCTGGCCCAGCCCAAGGGAGGTAAGGCACCCGCGGGAAAAGGGGAAAAAAATGGCAGACAGCCTTGCTTGGTGACCCCCATGAAATGGTCGATCGACCCCAAATGGGGTCGCGACCCATAGGTTGAGAACCGCTGATCTAGAGATATACACCACAGTACTGGTATTTTATATTATTTTTATATTATTATAATTACTGTACTGATTTCTCTGCTCTAAACTGCTTAGAGTCTGAAGGACTGAAGCAGCATAAATGCCTTGAAATAAATAGATGTATGCAAGTTGTCTTTAGAGAGATGGACAGCATACAAGTTTGATAATTAAATAATACCATATATTATAATTTGACCTATGTGGGGCTATCCTTGATTCTAATCCCATATCTAGTATAGAACTGAGGATAATATATTTATCCCTTTGTAAAAAGCATTACAGTTTGGCAATATCCAGGTAAAAACCAAAGGGCTTTAAAATTCTGTGTGGCTTGGGCCCAGAAAACCTGAGAAAACACATCTGCCCATAAGACATCCCCCCTCCTAATTCAGTCTTTAAGATCCTCTGAAAAGATTTGTCTACAATTTGTTATGGCATATCCCATAGCATCTCTTTATCAAGCCTTTTTTTTCCCCTGTGGGAGCTCTACTTCTTTGTGATGATGATAACCTAATCTTTTTGTTTCCTTTTTTAAAAAGCCATGCAAAGGACCTGCAAAAAGAGCTTTTCAACTGCTGGTTTAAATTGTTTTAATATTTCAGGGGTTTTGATTTTATCACTTATTGTAAACTGCTGAGAGATTCACTAGGCAGTTGGTGTGATAACCTAACAATAATGAGTATGTGTTGGAGACTCATTCTATCATTTTGGAACCCAGATGTTGATGTTATATTTGCAGAATGTTCTCAGATATAAATCTACCATTATAAAAGACAGAGGATAGCAGACCTTTAAGCAGACCTTCCAAAGTAGATAGGTAGAGATATTCTGATTCTGTTTATCAGACTTCGACTAACTATAGCAATCTTGAATATTTTTACTCTCCAGAAAATCACTCCCATATTCAGATACTAACTAACAGCAGAAGCTTCACAGACTCAATGTAGCTAGATAAAATCTTTTTTATTACAAAGAACTGTAAATGCAGATCTGCTTGTTACAAACTCCAGCACTTGATATCGAACAGAGAGATACATATGTTTATGTGTATATATCAATTTAACAACCCACTAAAGGGGATATACATTAAATCTGAATGAACATAAATTATGGTTATATTTTATTGCATTAATTTATGCCATTTGCATTATTACATAGTTGTTGTCAATAATGTTATTTCCTGGAAGACCTCTATTTAACACACAAATATTCATTTAATGGACATTAAATGGTGTGGGAACTGAATGAAAAAAATGTCCATTGTATCAGAGCAAAAGTCCATTAAGCCATGATCTCAACTTAGGCTTTAAATCGTAGGCCATTTCCCCTGTTCTCTTGAGTCAACAGTCTTTTGACATTTCTTTTCTCTGTCATAATTATTAGATACATCTGCTGCACATTTACATAACAATTCTGTGTGGTCTCAAATCACTGATTGTACTCACAACTTCATGAACTTATTTATTCATGAGGTTCCTAAGCTGCTTCAATCAGTTACGATGGGCATAATAACTTATATCACTGAATATAGGATGTGTGTGTGTGTGTGTGTGTGTGTGTGTGTGTGTGTGTGTGTGTGTATGAGTATATGTATGGATGGATACATGCATGCATGTATATGCCTCCCTTTCTTTCAGGCCCAAGGCTGAATGAAATTGTTGGGTATGTCAGCTTCAGGCAGGTGTTCTTTCCTCTTGAAAATGACAAGAAGGAAATTTTGAAATCACAAATGGCCAGAGGAGAAAATTCTTTCACTCACCCTACCCCACTGTTCATGGGGGCTGATGTAAACAAAGAAGGTACGCTATTTTACTTTTCCTTCCTAGGGGGGATCACCTTGTCACACACACCCACACATTATTTAAAGATGGTTACAATGTATAAAGGTCACCATGTCAATGAAAGAATGACTTGCCTCCAGAAATTGCGAATGCTCCAACACTGGAAGTGTTAACAAGAGATTGGACAACCATTTCTCTGAAACGGTATAGGGCAGGGGTAGGCAACCTTGGCTCTTTTATGACTCGTGGACTTCAACTCCCAGAATTCCTGAGCCAGCCATGCTGCGGGGAAAGGGAGAGTTTCCAAGCTGAGCCATGCTGGCTCAGGAATTCTGGGAGTTGAAGTCCACGAGTCATAAAAGAGCCAAGGTTGCCTACCCCTGGTATAGGGTTTTCTGCTTGAGCAGGGAGTTACACTAGAAGATCTCCAAAGTCCCTTCCAACTCTGTTATTCTGTATATTCTGTATATTGACTTATTAGGAACGCATAAACCTACAAAGCATGAAGATGCTCATTTTTGAAATGCTATCTTTTCCTTGGACTGGATGATAAAGGAAAATAGGTAGCAAAAATGTAGCCATTCTATTCATGAATACTAGCAGTTTATAATTATGAAATTATTTCGTTACTTTTGTGAACACTTTTATAATGGACCAAGATATTTTTGAAACTTGCATATTTAGCTTCAGTATTTATATTTTGAATTTTGTTTACTGAAAAAATTAATAGAATGACCTAGAAGGCAGAGGAATTTCAATCTGTAATTCATACTAAGCAATATTTCCTTTTACTTGTATCCTATTCTAATGCTTTATATTTTGATTGGTCCATTCCACATCACTCTTTGTACATGTGAAGATTTACAATCAACATTGTACAGTGTTTTTAACAAGTTTGAAAAAGAACAAAGATATGTTATTCAGCTCTGGATTAAGTTCAGTATTTAGTTCACAGTGATGCTCTGCACATTTTTACCATATTATAATATATTCTTCACACTCAAGCCCTTATCAAGTCATTTAAACTATATAAAATGACAACATTTACCGAACAATCCTATGTATGAAAATATACAATGCATTTGATATGTGAAAGGTATGCAGGTAGTCCTTGAATTACAATGTAATTAAATCCACAATTTAGATTAAGGGTGTCAATGATGGCAATGGCAAAAAAGTCATGATACATCGTGACACATCATGTGATGTTGCGAGTTTGACACCCCGATTTAGATCATAAGTCATCACTGTTGTAAAATGGGTCAGCAGGTGACCAGATCCAATTTTATTATCTTCTTTGCAGTGGTTGTTAAGCAAACACAGCAGTCAGTAAGCAAATCCATTGAAGTACTGTAAATGCCCGTTTGGAGCCAAAACGTCAGGAATAAAAGTCACATGGCTCTGGGAGAATGCAAACAACCACAAATATGGGCAGGCAGGTACCCAAAATGCAATCATGTGACCATGGGGGGAGGAGGAAGATCTGGGTCCTTTGTAGCTTTTGGGGGATTCATCGTCATCATAAGTTGAGTACCAGTAGTTCTCATCTTACAACCACAACTGAGCCCAAAATCTCTGTTGCTAAGCAAGACAGTTGTTAAGTGAATTTGTCTCATTTTATGACCTGTCTTGGCACAGTTGTTAAGTGAATCACCATAAGGTTAAGTTAGTAACATGGTTTTCCCATTGACTTTTCTTGTCAGAAGGTCGCAAAAGGTGATGACATGACCCCAGGACACGGCGTCCATCATAAATATGAGCCAGTTGCCAAGCAGCCAAATTTTGATCATCTGACCACAGGGTTGTAAGTGTGAAAAATGGTCATAAGTCACTTTTTGCAGTGCCATTGTAACTTTGAATGGTCACTAAATGAACTGCTATAAGTCAAGGACTAATTTTATCTGTAATTCTTTTTTTTATAGCTTTTATTAATTTTTAAGAATTACAGTCTTTAGAGCTTAGTAAACAACATGTTGTCTGGGTTCACATATTTAACATTAACTTTTTCAATATAGATCTATTCAGTACTGCACAGTATTTTTCCCTGATCCTCCTTTCTTCCCCATATTTTTCTATTTTCCCCTCATTACACAATTACAATTGTTAGTACTATTGATGCATATGAAATTAGATATAGACATCTTTATCATATTTTACTAATATTTTAGAAATAATAATATCAATTCATAAGTCAATATCCTGTTTTTTGTGCTCTTATTAAAGTTTGATTTCCCATCAATATTTAAAGTATGTTTGTCAGATGATTTTCTCAATATTAATTACATTTATATAGCTAAAAAAATATTCACACTAATCCTCTTATTTTCAAATTTCCCACATCAAAAGAAGAAGAAATGCTATTTTAATTCTAAGTCATATCTTTCTTTATAAAAATCTAGTTATATCTAAGGGTCATCCATTCTTTTAATCATATTCAAACAGGTATATTAAACAGATAGTGTCCCCTCTGGTAGATCAAATCCTCTGTTTTTTAAGTCTAATTTTCACTTTTTTTCTTTGCCAACCAGCTTTCCAGGCCAAGGCAATTAAATCACCCAAGAATTTTCTTTCTGTTTTTGTGAAAGCTGCTTGGCAAGACAAAGACAATTTAGGCTGAGTATTTTTGGGGGGGAATTCCACCCATCCACCTTTCCTAGACATTTCCTCTACCTGCTCTATGTTCCATTTTTCTAGAATCTTCTTTCTTGTTATCAAAGGAGAAAGGAGTAAAGGGTCTTTTGTATTTTAATTGTTATATGTAGCTTGCAGTATTTTATTTGTGTATGGCAGTCCATATTTTCCTTTTCCTATATCCTCCATCTCTAGGTCCATTTTTCTTCTGCTTCACCCTCTGATTTCTGGTTTATTTGTTCATACTTTGTAGTTGTTGTCTGGAGCTTTCCAGTTGTAGCTTCAATTTGAAGATTTGGTTTTTTATATCATCTAGGTTATTTTTAGTCTCATTATGATTTCTTTTTATGTCCTCTTTGTGTGCAACAATTGTTTGATGAATTTGCTGTGGCATAGAAAATATTTCCTTCTGAAAGATATTTGTTTTTTCTTGAGGCATCATTCCTAAAAATCCTCTACTATCACCAGTCTCAGTTAGAGTGGAACAAAATTTCCTCTAGTTTTCTGGTCTTTATATATAGCCTTTATAATTATGTAATCCTTTGACTCAAGTATCCTGAAAATTATCAGTCAGGCAATGTTGTAATCCACAATGTTCCAGGTGTTCAAAATATTCAACCTCCCTGCAGCCAGACGTATTTTTCTTTCTCTCCCACTAGCTCTTGAGATTAAAAGTCCAAGCTCAGTAGGTATTTATAGTCCAAGAAAATCAGGATGATAAATATGCCAAAATATTTTCCCTTATTGCTAGTTGTTCTCCCTTAAGCTGAAAGTCACTAAGCAGCCAAGGAGCTAGTTATAGTGCTGTACTCAAATCCACCACTAGATGTCACTCAAAGTCCATTTTCCACTCTTATATCAAAGGGTTGATTTCTTATATTTCACCTCAATATTTTTTCCAAAGAGAAAATCTTAACAATTATCTCAGTTCTCAGATTTATCAAAACTGTAGCTTTGTATTACTTTCACTTCAGTATTGTGAAGTGCCGCTTCCATTCATATCTGGAGGTTTTAAGCTTCTTGGGAGCCTTTCTCAGCAAATTCAGTTGTAAAATAGTAAAGGAAGGATCAATATTCTCACCCAGTCCAAACATGCTGTTTACTATGTGCTAATTAAAGCTTTTGTTCTTCGGATGTCAGCAGCTAATGGCCAGCCGCAGAGGTGTGTCCGGTCTTTCCCCTGCCGGTTTAGAAGGCTTTCCTTGGATCGAACAGAGAGATTGCTGTCTCTCTGATTGATAAGGCACCCCTCCTTTTTCATCGCCTCTTCGGGGTGACTTTAGGCCCTTTTCAGGACCTCCAGCAGGATGAAAATGGGTGCAGAAGGCAGAGCTCTGCCTTCCTGCATCCTGTCTCACTGCGATACAAAACCGGAAGTCTTATCTGTAATTTTTTTTAGCTTGATTAACCTGAATTCTTGAATCAAGACATTGATATGAATTTTTTAATTAGAATATTCTTTTTTATGTTTCTGAATAATATAAAAAACATTCTTACATTGAAAAGTCTTCAACAGAATTATCATTGCATCTATAACATGGCTAAATTATTAATCATTAATTATTCTCTTGGACAATTTCTCTTTTTCTATTTATTTTATTGATTTATTTGCTATCCATCTCTCTGTGGGGCTACTCTGGTTGGCTTACAATGGTAGAATGTAAAAATTATTTAAAAATGTAATTATAACAATAGTAAAACAATGAAACCATAAAATAAATAATGAAAATACAGCAATATGAATTAAAAGATGGGTGGGAGGAAATAGGGCACACAGCAAGGAAGTGGGGTCAGATATTAGTCCAATAGTGTGGTATTCCCCCATTAGGTCCCCAGGCCAACTGACAGAGCCAAGTCTTCAGACTCTCACGGAAGGGCAGGAGGGTGGAGGCAGACTTCACCCCAGGGGCTGTATGTTTCAGAGGATGGGTGCTAGGGCAGAGAGGGCTCTTCTCTTGGATCCTGCCAACCAGGGTTCCTTGACTAACAGAATCAGCAGTAGGCCTCCTCTGCTGGCAGGAGTGGAACAGGCCTGCCCTACTAGGACAAGTAGGACAAGTAGGAGAAGATGGTTTATAATTAATCAAGACCCATGCCACGGAGGGCTTTAATGGTCATAACCAATACTTGAACTGCACCCAGAAGCAAACAGGCAGTCAGTTTAGCTCACGCAACAGCAGTGTGACATGGGCCATTATAGGAGCACCAAAGATTGCTCACACTGCTCCAATCTGCACTAGCTGAAGCTTCCAATTGCATTTCAGGGATGGCCCTATGCAGAACATATTGAAGTAGTCTAGACAAGAAATGTCTAGGGCTTGAATGACTGAGCACAGGGAGTCCTGATCCAGAAAAGGCCACAGCTGGTGCACAAACCAAAGTTGTACAAAGGGTCTCCTACTCATGCCCATCACTTAATCATCTAGCACAGAGGTCCCCAACCTTTTGAGCACCAGGGACTGGTTCCGTGGAGAAAGATTTTTCTCCTTTTCTCCTGGAGAGTGTGTTGTTTTGTGTGCTGCCTGCATCCCATGGATGGGCTTTGCTTGTTTGCATGGACCTATTTTTGGAATGCCGTGGCTAGTACCGGTCCATAGATCAGGGGTTGATGACCCCTGATCTAGCAAGAATTATGAGTCCAGAAGAACCCCTAAGTTGCAAACTGTCCAGAATTAAAGATGTTAAAGATTCGGCTTTGACACTCCATGCACCCAATGTCACTTAGTGTTGCTAGGGTTCAGTCCTAGCCTGTTGTCCCCAATGGTGGGATTCAAATATGTTAACAGCCGGTTCTCTGTGTGGATGCCACTTCCGGAGGTCCATTCTGGGCCTGGGCAACAAAAAATTAGCTAAACCAGCTGAATCCCACCACTGGTTGTCCCCCATTCAGGTTCCCACAGCCTCCAGGTATCATGAAAGGTAGCAACAGCATCATTCAGGTCACCAGATGTGGAGATATAAAGTTGAGTATCTTCAGCATAATGATGATACATCAACTCATGGTGACTGATGATCTCACCCATAGACTTCATGCCGATGTTAAACAGGAGTGGGAAGAGTACTGAGCTCTGCAGAATGCCACAAGAGAATGGCCAGGGGCTAGATCTCTCATTGCCTATCAACAGCAATCAGGACCAGCTTTGGAGAAAGGAGCCAAGCCAGCATAGAATTGTGCTGCCTAGCCCCAAATCCTACAGCCAGTCCAAAAGGATACCGTGATTGATGTTATCGAAGGCTACTGAGAGGTCAAGGAGATAACAAATAGTTAACCATTTTATTTATTAATGAAATAGAGCAAACAATGTAACGCAGTCATACTCACAATATATTTTCTTCTAAATGTTAATTCCAAGATGGCTTTATTAGAAGATGTCTTAGTAAGTGTATTTTATTGTAGAGCATTGCACGGTAGATATTTCATAAAATGTGCTACTTATTAATAAAAAGCATTCTATAATTATCTCAACTGGTTAAGTTCTATCCTTGATTTAATGACCATTCATTTAGCAGCCATTCTAAGTTACCACAGTAATGCTGAAAAAAATCCAGTCCACTCAGTTACGATTAATCCTCAAACTTATGACCATTGCACCACCCTTATGGTCACGTGATTGTAATTTGGGTGCTTGACAACTGACTCACATTTACAACCAGTTGCACGATCCTGCGATCACGTGATCATAATTTGCGAAAGATCAACAATACCGATCACTTAACAAACACAGATTTGCTTAGCAACCATGATCATTCACTTAACAACTATCATAAAAATGATATTAAAATTGGATCTGACTCGGTTACAATGACTCACAACCACTTGTAATAGAATGTCATTATTTCTTCAATGAGGGATCTCTCACTGTTAATACTTCTGAATCTATAAAAGATTGATCAATTTCAAAACTACCCTTATTTAGTTTATAGTAGTGCATGATTTTTATATATTCCCTCCATATTTACTTTCCTGGGGTTCATTATTAGGACAACATTCAACTGAAGGGCAAATGTAGTATTAAAACAGATACATAAGTTCTGCCAGTTTTTCAATTTGCATGATTAATTTATACACCAGCAACCCAAACATTGCTTACACAGAGATGTTCTGGTCATGTATGCAGTTCCACATTTGCAAGGCTTTCCTCTTGCACATGATCCTATTTAATGCAATACACTAAATGCTACCAAGGCTTCTCTGAAACTGGATTCCCATGATATACAAAACTTCTTACAATATGAGGAGAGATGGAGTGTTCCTCCGGCTATTGACTCCAGCTAATCAATACTCTTCACAGTCAACTTTTATTGTCTCTCCAGAGACAGTCAACAGAGAAGGAGAGGTACTTCTAAATTATCAGTGCTGAGAGTACATCCAAAGAGATCCTAATCTTCTATAAATGATATATCTGTCATTGAGAAAATTCTCAAAATCTTACCCATAGAAGCATACTTAGTTTCGTCATATCTGGGTGTTAGAGTTCATTGCTAAACAAGAAGATCTGCATGAAAATTCTGCTAGTGTTTGCTTGAAAATGAGTCAAATTCTTGCAGGAGTAGGGATTGTGATTATGCTATTGGGGAGTTAAGAAACCATTTTTCTGTCAGAGGTTGAATTCTGTTAGGGAAATGGAAACTGAAGTCAGCTGTCCAGAACCAGAATTGGATAGGGATATTAGTTTCTGATATCTTCTTTCCTTCTCTTATGAAAGGGGCAGTTCTTATCAAGGCAGGAAATTTGAAGTGAGGCCAATATTTAAGGACTCACATTGGATTAGGGGCTATGCAAACATGGCTTTGGATGCAAAAAATCTGGCTTTAGTCTGATTAAGTATCATAGGAAAATGATCACAAAAAAGCACATAGTCCTAAGCATGTAAGAAATAAATCTTATGATCCAATAGGATTTATGCCCACATAACTATGGATAGAATTACAGCCTTAAAGTAATTTACGGTCTTTTACTTGTTTGTGCCCTGTGCTATTTCTAAAATCTGTTAGAAAGGAGATGGATTAGGGCAGTTTGATAGCCAGGTTGTATTAAATATATGCACTGTGCAGAGAGTCCTTTCATCAGTATTTTTATATTTGTTATAAACAGGCATCTTTGCACATGTTAGCTGAGATTGTTATTAGCAATATATATTTTAGCTATATTTTGATTTATCCTGTGATGATTTCTTTAATTTAAAAATTAGCTACATATACTTCATAAACAAAATACTTTGGAACTTTAAAAGAGCAGCCAATTATAAGTAATCTCCCAAAGCAAAAATAAAACAAACGCCTATTCTTGAAGTGAATTATGACATGTCACATTTTTAAAGAAAATATTGGCAAATGGGAGTATTTTAACTGATTTCAAGGATAAAATAACAAAACCGTGCTTGATTACTAATAGTGAGACCTAATCTATACTAAAGCTAACTATTCTATAATTATGCAATGAAACATAAGAACTAGTCACTGAAAAATGACATGATTAAATAGTACAACATACAATCATTTGCTTTCAATTATATCAATGTATTTTTTTCTGTCCCCAAAGTCAGGCAGAAATATTGTTTTTTTAAATGCCTCTATTAAATAGGGCACCAATAATAAAAGACGATTGTCCTAATAAGCTCATTTACATAGTATATATCACATACTACAAAATTATTCTCTCCAAACAGTTTTGCTCATGGATTTGTCTCCTGATCACCATCCATCTTGCCAATATTGCAGAGTATTTCTTTAAAAGCATGCTGTTGTTTTCATAGCTGTCCTTGGAAATCTGTTGTAGAATTTCCCTTATTAATCTGTTTGAAATTGTTCTTTGTAATTACAGGGGAGAAAGTTTGGTTATAATATGCTTGCCGTCAGTTTTTATTAGGATGATGGTTGAAGGAAAATCTCAGAATGACATTTTGGAAATGCTGCCTAATTGCAAGTTAGGAACAAGGAATGACAGTTTAAAAGACATCATGAGTTCTTTTTTTCAAAAAGTGAACTGTATTTTTTTTCTATTTAAGAAACATACCTTTTATACTATTATTCACCAAATTGTTCCAGTGAAAATCTCCCTTGCCAAGATTCTTTTGTAAGAGTGCAAGATCTCACTGACAAGTTTTGAAATGGCATGTGACATTTAGTATTAAAAATATCCACATTTGTAATCAAGACCTTATTTTTCTTTCTTGGCCCATTCACAGGTGAAAAAAAATGCAAATTCTATGCTACATAAAATGTTACATTTTAACAAAAAATATTTTAAATATGTTTGATTGTTTAAGAATTATCCATGACTCATTGCTATTCAGGTTAAATAATTTAAGGAATAACCACTCCTGTCAAATTATAGGCTTTGAAATATAAGCATATAAGTACACTATAAAATTACTTGAAAACAATTAAATTTCCTGCACCATTAGCCAATAAATGGCATCTATATTTATCCCAGATCATCTCCAAAAGCATGTCATGTAGACAGAGATGTACTGAATGACTAACCAAACATAGTTTTTTTAAATTTCTCCATGTTACATCTTATGCTTAGGTTAAATTTTTAAACCTGTTCTTACTTTGTAAACTGTTTTTATTTAAAGAATATTCTTTATTGTAATTATATTTATGCTGCACAGCAAGGGAGGATCTAATGCTAATGCGATGCTAATGTACTGATATTTAGTATATGTTCCTATGTTATTAGCAGTCCACTATATCACTCTGGAAAAAATATATTAAAATTCTAATCATATAACTTAATATGAAGATTAAGTTATTCTGAAAGAAAATTCTAATAGATATAAATTCTGTATATTATTACTGAAAAGTTGGCAGCTATCACTATATCCAACTAGAATAAAAATATAATTTTATCAATCTATTAAAACATCAATCTACTTAACAAGTACAGCAATCAGCCATATTATTAACATTAAATATATTGAAATAGTAGACAGCTGTTGTGTTTTAGAACTGATTATCAGCAATAGCCAGTTTTGTCTAGTGGTCAAGGCACCAGTTTTAGACTATAAGGATAGATAATGACTGTGAGTTTTAGTCCTGCCTTTGGCATGAAAAACCAACTGGATGACCAACTTCGTCAGTCACTCTCTCTCTCTGCCTAACTCCCCTCACAGGGTTGTTGTCCTGGGAAAACAAGGAGGAGGAAAGAGTATTAGGTATGTTCATCAGCTTGAGTTATTTATAAAAATAATAAAGGTGAGGTTAAAATAAAAAATAAAATAAAATAAGTCTGCAGTCAAGAAATATGCTACAGACTAGCACTTAGTAAAGTAAAGATGAAGGAAAAGATATTCAAACGCCATGACACATCCATATTTACAAATATCTGAATTGTGCAGGGAATGGTTTTCCATATGTAACATGTTACTGAAGCAAAAATTGGATAGTGAAGAAGCAGGAGAAAAGTAGTATCGATACTTTTAAATTTGGTATTGGAGAAGACTCCTAAAAATACCAGGATACTCAAGAAAGTGAAAAAATGAATCACTGATCCAGAGATCCACTTGAGACACAAAAGGGGCAAGACAACTGCTAATAGTGACACCAACCTGACAGCACATGATTGATCAATCAATCAATCCTTAAAGTTTAAAGTAGCATTTCTAAATTGTGTCATATATTTCTGCCTAGTCAGAATTGTTAAACTGTTTGTTTTCAGCGCTGGGGATTACACTTTAAGAAGAATTATAACAGCTTGTATTACTTGCTATATAAAGTTTTTGTTTGTTATCGTGAGTTTATAAAGTATTATATTTAAATATATTCTGTTTTATTGGTCACTAATAGCAATTGTCTTGCCCCTTTTGATCCTCCAAAGCAACACCCTTGATTCTCCAAAGATGCACTCAATGCTACTGTAATCAAGTTCAACCTCTGCTGCTGGTACTTTTCTTTCCTTTCCTTTCCTTGCATTGTTATCTTTTCAAGATAACTTCACATAATATGCCCAAAATATAATAATTTGAGACTGGTCATTGTTGCTTATTCTCAATTATTTGTATTTTTAGACTATAAGGATAGATAATGAGCTCATAACAATCAGTATGCAATAATGCTTTTGAAACTGGACATTTACTCAAAGATGATTCTTTGGTTGTCTTAGGGGCTGTGTTAAATGTTAATTTTAAGTATAAGAAAAAAATTAAGTTGATGGGCTCAGGTGGTGTTCTTACCTATCCTTATTCAAGGGGACTGAAAAGAGAAAGGAGAATACTACAAAGTGAATAACTGGCAATATGCCAGGTGATTAGAAAACAGCAAATGTTATTTGTATCCTGATACAAGGGAAAAAGAAAATACATAGATCAATAATGTGATAGGCAATCATGGGAAGTTTCTTGCATGGTTATAAAGTGATTGATCAGAAGGAATTTAAAAAAAAATGTGATCATTAGAGGAAATCGGCATTGGCATGGTAGGTTAACTTTATTTCATTTTTTTATTGCATAATTTCATTAGTAAATTGTGGAAATGTTTTATACATAATGATTCTTTTTTTTTTATTGAAAAAATTTTTAAAAACTTTTACAAAGACAGAAAAAAAACAATAACAACAACAACAAAAAAAACCAAAACAATACAACCCTCCCCCAACCCCTCCCAAACCACCCCCTCCCTCCCCCCCGGAGCTTCCCAGAGCAGAATATAGGCTTAATTTAAAAAAATTAACAAAATTATAAGATAATTAAAAATAAAATATATATGAAAAAAGAATTATAATCCTTAAAAAGAGAAAGTATTTAAAAAAGAAAAACAAAGAAAAAAAGAAAAAGTAGAGTTTTTATACAAATTATAAAAAAGCTAAATGATATTTTTTCAAATCCAATTTAAATTGTATGAAATTTATCCATTTTTCCCATACAGCAAAAAATTTCTCTTGCGTTTGCTCTTTTAAGAAAGCCGAAATCTTTGCCATTTCTGCCAAGTAAGATACTTTAAAAAACCACTCTTGCAAGGTAGGCAAAGATTCCTTCTTCCAGTATTGACCTACTAACAGCCTTGCGGCTGTAATCAGATTCAACATCAATATAACCTCCTTAGCATCACAATCAGTAACAATACCAAGCAAAAACAATTGTGGAGTAAATTTTACCCTCTTTCTAAAAATTCTCTGAATGTTCCACCATATCTTAATCCAAAAAGCTTTTATATTTTTACACGACCACCAAATATGATAATAAGTGGCATCCAGGCAGCCACATCTCCAACATTTAGGCTGTAAGTCAGGATACATGAAAGACATCTTTTGTGGATCAAGGTGCCATCTATAAAACATTTTATAAAAATTCTCCCTTAAATTCTGGGCTTGTGTAAACTTAACATTTCTCACCCAGATAGTTTCCCAGGTATCCAGTAGAACTGGTTCACCAAAATTCTGCGCCCATTTAATCATACAGTCTTTAATTAATTCTGATTCTGAATCCAGTTCCACTAGCACCCCATAAATTCTCTTAATGTGAGTTTGTCTTTGATCCTTTACTTGCTTAAAAAGATTTTCATCTTCTCTAAGCAGGCCTAAATTACGGTCCATCTTCCATCTATCTACTAATTGTCTATATTGAAACCAAGAATAGGTAATATTTTCATGTGCTAGGTCTTCCAAAGATTTTAACTGCCAATTTTGACCATCCCATCTAAGTAATTGTGTATAAGACACCGTATCCATTTTAACACCTCTCTTTATCCCCTCTATCGCATGCCAAGGTATAGCCCATAATGGTATTTTAAAATCACTTTTATAATATTTCCTCCAAACCCTAAGTAAAGAGATCCTTATAATATGAGATTTAAAGGCCCAATCCACTTTTTTATTAAATATTAAATAGGCATGCCAACCAAAAAGTAAATCCCATCCCTCCAAATGGAGTATCTCTGAATTTGTTAAATTTACCCAATCACTAATTAATGTTAAGACCACAGCATCATAATATAATTTCAAATTCGGTACCTTGAGTCCACCTCTCTCACGGAAGTCCTGCATAATTTTAAACTTTACCCTTGGTTTTTTCCCTGCCCAAATAAATTTATTAATGCCTTTCTGCCATTCATTTAAATTAACCTCATTCTTTAAAATAGGTAACATTTGAAATAAAAAGAGAAATTTTGGCAGGACATTCATTTTAATCACTGCAATTCTTCCCATGAGAGATAGCTGTAAGTTCTCCCAATTTTTCAAGTCTTTTTGTACCCTGACCCACAACCTTTCATAGTTATTCTTAAACAATTTTACATTAGAAACAGATAAAATAACCCCCAGATATTTTATCTTATCAACAATTTCAAAACCAGTCAAATTAGCCAAAATCTGTTTATCACAAGTAGTCATATTTCTAGATAATATTTTAGTCTTATTATTATTAATTTTGAAACCCGAAACTAATCCATATTGATATATCAGCTGTAATAACTTCACTACAGAATAAGTAGGTTGAGACAAAGTAACCACCAAGTCATCTGCAAAAGCTCTTAACTTTTTTATTAACTTCTATTCCTCTTATTTCCTGCGACTCTCGGATTTTAATCAACAAAATTTCCAATGTTAAAACAAACAGCAACGGTGACAAAGGACATCCCTGTCTAGTACCTTTTTCTATTGTAAAAACCTCTGACAAACCCCCATTAACAATAAGTTGTGCCGTTTTTTTTTTTATTGAAAATTTTTAAAAGTTTTACAAATATACAACCAAAAAAGAATCAACCCTCACCCCATCCCTCCCGAGCCCACCCCTCCCTCCCCCCTCCCCGAACTTCCCAGAACTGAATATAGGCTTATCTAAAATTTTAAAATATCTAAACAAATTTTACATCTTATAATAATAAAATATATATAAACATTAATAAAAAAATACTTAAAAAAGAAAAAAGAAAGAAAGGAAAGAGAGAGAGAAAGAGAAAAAAAAGATAAAAAAGAAAAAACAAGAGACGGAAAAAAAAGAAAAAACAATCTATACAAGTTATAAGAAAGCTAAATGATATTTTTCCATATCCAAATTATATTGTATAAAATTTATCCATTTTTCCCATACAACAAAAAATTTCTCTTGAGATTGCTCCTTTAAGAAAGCCGAAATCTTTGCCATTTCCGCCAAATAAGAAACTTTATAAAACTACTCTTGCAAAGTAGGCAAAGAATCCTTCTTCCAATATTGTCCAACTAACAGCCTAGCGGCTGTAATCAAATTTAGCATCAATATAACTTCCTTAGCATCACAGTCAGTAATAATGCCTAATAAAAATAATTGCGGGGTAAATTTTACTCTCCTTCTAAAAATTCTTTGAATATTCCACCATATCTTAATCCAAAAGGCTTTTATATTTTTATACGACCACCAAATATGAAAATAAGTAGCATCCAAACAACCACATCTCCAACATTTAGGCTGTAGATCAGGGTACATAATGGACATTTTCTTTGATCAAGGTGCCATCTATAAAACATTTTATAAAAGTTCTCTCTTAAGTTCTGTGCTTGTGTGAATTTAACATTCCTCACCCAAATAAGTTCCCAAGTATCCAGTGAAATTGATTCACCGATATTTTGTGCCCATTTAATCATACAATCTTTAATTAATTCAGATTCTGAATCCATTTCCACTAAGACCCCATAAACCCTCTTAATATGGGTTGGTCTTTGATCCCTTACTTGTTTGATGAGATTTTCATCTTCTCTAAGCCATCCCATATTACAATCCGTCTTCCATCTATCCACTATTTGTCTATATTGAAACCATGAATAAGTAAAATTTTCATGTGTTAAATCTTCCAAAGATTTTAACTGCCAATTTTGACCATCCCATCTAAGTAATTGTATATAAGAAACCGTATCCATCTTGACTCCTTTCTTTATTCCCTCTATCGCATGCCAAGGTATGGCCCATAATGGTATTTTAAAATCACTTCTATAATATTTCCTCCACACCCTAAGCAAAGAAATTCTTATAATATGAGATTTAAAAACCCGGTCCATTTTTTTATTAAAAATTAAATAGGCATGCCATCCAAAAAGTAAATCCCAGCCTTCCAAATGGAGTATTTCTACATTTGTTAAATTCACCCAATCACTAATCAATGTTAGTACCACCGTATCATAATACAATTTCAAATTTGGTACCTTGAGTCCACCTCTCTCACGGAAATTCCTTCTGTACCCCAATCCACAACTTTTCATAATTATTTTTATACAGTTTTGCATTAGAAGCAGATAGTGTAACCCCCAAATATTTTACCTTGTCAACAACTTCAAAATCTGTTAGATTGATCAAAGTCTGTTTATCACAATTAGTCATATTTTTGGTAATATTTTGGTCTTATTATTATTAATTTTAAAACCCGAGACACACCCATATTGCTGAATCAGTTGTAATAATTTAACTGCCGAATAAGTAGGTTGATACAAAGTAACAACCAAGTCATCTGCAAAAGCTCTTAACTTATATTCTTTTTTATTAATTTCTATTCCTTTTATTTCTTGAGACTCCCAAATTTTAATCAACAAAATTTCCAATGTTAAAACAAACAATAGCGGAGATAATGGACATCCCTGTCTTGTACCTTTTTCTATTGTGAAAACCTCTGATAAACCCCCATTTACGATAAGTTGAGCAGTCTGTTTTTGATATATATTAGATAAAACTTGTAATATATTTTGTCCAAAATTCATCTCCTTAATTAAGCATAACATAAACTGCCAATTCAACTGGTCAAAGGCTTTTTCAGCATCCAAAAATATCAGCCCTACAGGGACTTGGTTGTTTTTATCTAAATATTCTAATAAATTAATAATTTGTCTAATATTATTTTTCATATACCTTCCAGTTATAAAACCTGATTGATCCTTATGTATAAGCTGCTGCCAAACCCCCATGAACCTATTAGCTATAATTTTTGCAAAAATTTTATAATCCACATTTAAAAGAGATATAGGCCTATAGTTCTTAGGCAAGGTGAGATCTTGGTCCTCTTTTGGAATCAAAGATATAAAAGCATTACGCCATGACGGAGGGATCTCTAAGCCCTGTAATATATTATTAAAAAGCTCACATAACGGTTGGGTCATCTCTTCTACTAAAGTTTTATAATAAATAGACGTCAAACCATCCGTACCCGGCGCCTTGCCTAATTTCAATTGCTTAATAGCTGTCACAACTTCCTCATTAGTAATTAAACCATTAATCTCTTTTTTCTGATCTTCTGTTAATTTAGGAAAATTAGCTTTACTTAAGTAATTGTTTATATCTGTAGTTTGTACATTAGTACTCTTATATAATTTTTGATAATAATCTAAGAAAGATTTCTTTATCAATTCTTTCTGATAAACCAATTTACCATAATAATTTATTTTGTCTATAATTCTCTGTCTCTGTTTCTTTCTTAACTGATAAACCAACCATCTCCCTGGTTTATTAGCATTACAAAATGTATTTTGTTTCATAAACAATAAGTTGGTTGCAGCTTGATCAGCCATCAACATATTAAATTGTGTTTTTAACAATTCTATAGCTCCTTTCATCTTTTCATCTGAAGGATTTGAAATTAAAAGTTTCTCTTTTAATTTAATCTCATCTTCTAATTCTTTACGTTTCTGAGTCTGCTTCTGTCTATGAAAATTGTTCATATTTATCAAAATCCCACGCATAAAGGCTTTACTTGCATCCCATACCATTGACATTGATGTTCCCTTATTCATATTTAAAGCAAAATATTCCTTTAAACATTTCTTTAGTTTTTGAACATTTTTTCTTGTTTAAATAAATTCTCATTCAATCTCCAGGATCTCCTCTCTTCTTTCTCAGCGACCAATTCCATCCAGACTGTCAATGACCTAGGAAAGATTTTAATATTCTTCACCCTGTTATATAAATCTGTTGTAATAAAAAAAAAGTCAATCCTTGAAAAGGATTTGTGTCTATCTGAAAAAAAGGTAAAATCTCTTTCCTCTTGATTACATTCACGCCAATAGTCTCTCAATTCCCAATCTTCTTTCAATTCAAAAAAGGCTTTAGGTAGTTTAGCCTGTTTGAAAAAAATAGAAGAACCTTTTTTGTCCTTTTGTGTATCTAAAACACCATTCCAGTCTCCCATTAATATCACAGACCTATAGTCCAACAGAGTTATTTTCTGATGTAACAACTTATAAAATTGTTCCTGTTGCTGGTTTGGTGCATACAATCCCACAATAAGTATTTTCTTACCATATAAACCAAGTTCAACCATAACATATCTTCCTTGGGGGTCTGATTCTACCAAACAAGCTGGTAAATTTTGCTTAACATAAATTACCACACCCCCTTTTTTCCCAGGGGCAGGAGATATAAAATGAGATCCCAAACGAAGGTTAGCTAAGTATTTTTGATCTTTAAGTAAAATATGAGTTTCCTGCAAACAAATAATATCATTGTTGTGTTGCTTTAAATAATGAAAAATTTTCTTCCTCTTCTGGGGAATGTTTAAACCGTTAACATTCCAGGTCAGGAACTTTGCCATCTCCCTCAACCAGGAGCCTGGAGAAGATTCCCTCAAGATCTGCTACTGAAGAATGTGTTGCAGAACTTTTGGGTCTTGCTCCTCCCACCGGCATTGAAACAATCTGATGAGCAGATTCTTTAGCTTCTTTCTTCTGTTGCTCCTTTTCCTTACGTTTATATGCTGCACGGGTCATTCTCTGTTCTTTAACCTCTGCTTGACGCATCCATTCCACCTGCCCAGCAGCCATCAAGCCTGATCCCTCAGACTGCTGTTCCTCCTCTTTGTCACTCAAGGCTTTCTGAATAGATGAAGATGAGCCTGCACCCAGGACCGTATTATAAAATTCTTTAGCTTTAGCAACTGTGTTAAGTCTATAACGTGTCCCCGCATGGCTCAAAACAATACCCGTCGGAATCTCCCATCTAAATGAAATCAATCTTGCTTTGAGTTCATTTGCTAAAAAAGCAAAATCTTTTCTGCTTCTTAAGATTTTGGATGGGATTTCCTTTAAAATAATAATATCTTGAGCAGCAATCTGGAATCTTTTGTTATAAAAAGCTTGTAAAATCTGATTACGCAGAGACTTCTTAGTAAAATAGATCACCACATCTCTAGGCAAATTCTTCTGTTTCGCAATCCAAGAATTAACTCTGTAGATTTTTTCCACTTCTCCACGTAATTCATCTTTATCTATATTCAGAACAACAGCCAAATCATTAATCACCATTTCCATCAGATCTTGATTCTTATCTTCTTTAAGGCCTCTGATTCTCAAAGCATGTTCCATCTGTCTGTACTGAAACATAAGGATATCATCTTGTGAAGTTTCCACTTTTTTTTCCATATCTTGAAATTTACAATCCAAAAATTCTACTTTTTCTTCAACTTCTTCCACTCTGGAGTCCAGCTTCACAACCACAGAAGCCAATCCAGATAAAGCTGAGACTATGTCTTCCCTCAAAATAGTATTATTCTGTACAAAAAGCTCCTTCATTTCCTTCTTCAATTTTTCCTTAGTTTCAGATTTGCTCTGTTCCAGAAGTTGCTTCACTTCCTCCCTAAATTGAGACACAGCCTTTCCCATTATATCCTTTAAATCTTGTGCAGATGTGCCTGATGGGGGAGGAGAAGGTGGAGATATAGCCTTGGGTTGTTGCACCGGTGGTGTTACTTTGAGTTGTTGTTGAACAGTTGCAGTAACAGGAGAAGAAATGACCTTAGAAACTATAGAAGCTGGTTGTCTCTTTGAAGCCATTTTAAACTATCTTTCTTTCTTCTTAAAAAAGGAAAAAAAGTACTTAAATCCTTACAAATAAAAAGACCAGGAAAAATACAATAAAAGTAAAAACTCCCAAGGCAGTTTAAAAGAAGAAAAAAGGCTTAAGAAAAAAAAAAACAATGTTAAGCATACAGTTCAATCAGTCCGTCTTTTCTTTCCAGAGATAGGAAAAAAAAACTTTCAAAACGCCATTTTACTTTCACTCTCACTTTCCGCCCAAAGAAAAGAAAGTGAAAAAAAAAATCAGCTTATACTAAAAAGAAAAAATTAAAGAAAATAAATCTCTAACTCTAAATAAAATCCTTTAAACAGTTCTGTCCGCTTTAAAAGTCACTCACCAAGCAGCTTTGAGTACGGAGATGGTAGCGGCGTTTTGCTTTGCTTCCGAAGAAGCAAAGACAGCTGAGAGGCGGAGAAGGCAATGAACTCCGAGGGAGCACTCTTTCTACCCCCCTAAAAAAAAAATCCAGGGAAGGTTAAGAGGTTCTACCTCTATTCATGCAATCTCTACCCCTTCCCTTCGCCCGGGAAGGGGATTTCGAACCGCGAGCCAGCTGATGAACGCTGTGCTCCGCGGATCTGACACCGTCTCAGGAGGACGGCTACAAAGTAGCTGCCATCATCGCCGCTTTAACCACCGGAAGTCCCGTTTGTTTTTGATATATAGCAGTAAGAGCTTGTAATATTTTTTCTCCAAAATTCATCTCCTCAATTGCTCTTAACATAAAATGCCAGTTCAATTGATCAAAAGCTTTTTCAGCATCTAAAAATATCAGCCCTGCAGGGACTTGGTTGTTCTTATCTAAATATTCTAATATATTAATAATTTGTCTAACATTATTTTTCATGTACCTGCCAGTTATAAAACCCGATTGGTCCTTATGTATAAGCTGATGCACAACCATCATAAGCCTATTAGCTAAAATTTTTGCAAAGATCTTATAGTCTACATTTAAAAGAGATATAGGTCTATAATTCTTTGGTAAAGTAAGATCTTGATCCTCTTTTGGAATCAAGGATATGAAAGCACTGCGCCATGACGGAGGGATCTCTGAGCCCTGCAATATGTTATTAAAAAGCTCACCTAAAGGTTGAATCATCTCTTCTACTAAAGTTTTATAATAAATAGGTGTCAAACCATCCGTACCTGGCGCTTTGCCTAATTTTAATTGCTTAATAACTGTCACAATTTCCTCATTAGTAATTGGACCATTAATTTCTTGCTTCTGATCTTCTGTCAATTTAGGAAAGTTAGCCTCCCTTAAATATTTATTTATATCTAAAATTTGTACATTAGTAGTCTTATATAATTTTTGATAATAATCTAAAAAAGATTTCTTAATCAATTCCTTCTGATACACTAATTTACCATTATAATTTATTTTATCTATTGTTCTCTGTCTCTGTTTCTTTCTTAATTGATAGGCCAACCATCTCCCTGGTTTATTGGCATTACAAAATGTATTTTGTTTCATAAACAAAAAATTAGTTGCAGATTGATCAGCCATCAACATGCTAAATTGTGTTCTTAAGAACTTTATAGATTCCTTAACCTTTTCATCTGAAGGATTTAAAATCAAAAACTTTTCTTTTGATTTAATCTCATCTTCCAGTTCCTTACGCTTCTGAGTCTGCTTTTGTCTATGAACATTGTTCATCTTTATCAAAATCCCACACATAAAAGCTTTACCTGCATCCCATACCATTGATGTTGATGTCCCCTTATACATATTCAAAGCAAAATAATCCTTTAAACACTCCTTTAACTTTTGAACATTCTTTTCTTGTCTAAATAAATTCTCATTCACCCTCCAGGATCTCCTCTCCTCTTTTTCATAAATCAGCTCCATCCAAACTGGACTATGATCCGTCAATGACCTAGGAAAAAATTTTACATTCTTTACCCTATTATATAAATCAGTTGTAATAAAAAAAATCAATTCTTGAAAGAGATTGATGTCTATCTGAAAAAAAGGTAAAGTCTCTCTCCTCTTGATTACGTTCACGCCAATAGTCTCTCAATTCCCAATCCTCTTTCAGATCAAAAAAGGCTTTGGGTAATTTAGCCTGTTTAGAAAGGATAGAGGAACCTTTTTTGTCCCTTTGTGTATCTAAAACACCATTCCAATCCCCCATTAATATCACAGATCTATAGTCCAGCGAAATTATTTTCTGATGTAACAGTTTATAAAATTGTTCTTGTTGCTGATTTGGTGCATACAATCCCACTACAAGTATTTTCTTACCATATAAACCAAGTTCAATCATTACATATCTTCCTTGAGGATCTGATTCTACCAGACAAACTGGTAGATTTTGCTTAACATAAATAACCACTCCCCCTTTTTTCCCAGGGGCAGGAGATACAAAATGAGATCCCAAATGAGCATTAGCTAAATATTTTTGATCTTTAAGTAAAATATGAGTTTCCTGCAAGCAGATAATATCATTGTTATGTTGCTTTAAATAATGAAAGATTTTCTTTCTTTTCTGAGGGGAGTTAAGGCCATTAACATTCCAGGTCAGGAACTTTGCCATCTCCCTTAACCAGGAGCCTGGAGAAGACTGCCTGAAGATCTGCCATTGATGAATGTGTTGCAGAACTCTTGGGTCTTGCTCCTCCCACCGGCAATGAAGCACTTTCAGAAGAAGATTCTTTGGGTTCTTTCTTCTGTTGTTCCTTTTCCTTGCGTCTGTGTGCTGCACAGGTCATCCTCTGCTCTTTAACCTCTATTTGACGTTGCCATTCCACTCGTGACTTCCCAGCAGAAATCAGACCTAATCCTTCAGATTGCTGTTCCACCTCTTTGCCGCCCAAAGATTTCTGGATCATAGATAAAGATGAGCCTGCTCCCAGGACCGTATTATAAAACTCTTTGGCTTTAGCAACCGTGTTAAGCCTATAACGCATCCCCGCATGGCTCAAAACAATACCCGTCGGAATCTCCCATCTGAATGACATCGATCTTGCTTTAAGTTCATTAGCTAGAAAAGCAAAGTCTTTCCTGTTTCTTAAAATTCTTGATGGAATTTCCTTTAAAATAATGACATCTTGGGCAGCAATCTGAAATCTCTTATTTTAATAAGCTTGTATAATTTCATTACGCAGAGGCCTCTTTGTAAAATAAATCATCACATCTCTTGGCAAATTCTTTTGTTTCGCAATCCAAGAATTAACTCTGTAAACTTTTTCCACTTCTCTGCGTAATTCATCTTTATCCATATTCAAAACAGGAGCTAGATCATTAAGCACCATCTCTGTCAAATCTTGATTCATATCTTCTTTCAAACCCCTGATTCTCAAAGCATGCTCCATTTCCTTGTACTGGGACATAAGAATATCCTCTTGTGAAATTTCCACCTTTCTTTCCATATTCTGGAATTTATCTTCAATAAAATCAACTTTATCTGCGACCTCCTCCACTCTAGAATCCAATTTCGCAACCACAGAAGCCAGGCCTGATAAAGCTGTTACTATATCTTGCCTCAAGATAGTGTTATTGTCCTCTAACAGCTGCTTCATTTCCTCTTTACTTTCAGATTTCTTCTGTTTAAGGAGGTCTTTCATTTCCTCTTTGCTTTCAGATTTGCTCTGTTCAAGAAGTTGCTTCATTTCATCTCTAATTTGGGATACAGCATTTCCCATTATATCTTTAATCTCTTGTGCAGATAAGCCTGGCAAAGGAGGAGAAGGTGGAGGCAGTACTGATGGTGTAGCTTTAAGTTGTTGTTGTACAGTTAGAGTTGTAGGAGAGGAAACCACCTTAGAAAGTATAGAGGCCGGTTGCCTCTTTGAAGCCATTTTTCAAAGTATTATTCTCTCTCTCTTTCCTCTTAAAAGGAAAAAGGAAAAAGAAAAAAAAGTACTAAAATTCTTAAAGTTTAAAAAAAAAAGCCAAGAAAAGTGCCCAAAACATGATCAAAAAATAAAGGAGAAAGTTAAAAGCAATAAATGTATTCATTTAAGTCCATATTTTCTTTCCGGGAAAAAAAAAAAGTAAAGAACAAAAGAACAAAGTACTTTCAGAACACCATCTTACTTTCACTCTCCGTGCCGACAAAAAAGAAACAAGGGAAAAGAATCAAAGTCAACTAGAAAAAAATTAAAATAAAATACTAAACTAAAAAAAAAATCCTTTAAACTGCTCTGTCCGCTTTAAATATTACTCACCAGAACACTTTAAACGCGGAGATGGTAGCGGTGTTTCCTTTTGTCTCCGAAGAGACAAAAACAGCTGGGAGGCGGAGAAAGCAGGAACTCCGAGGGAACGCTCCTTCTGCCCCCTCAAAAGAAAAATCCAGAGGGGGCTAAGAGGTTCTACCTCTATTCTTGCAATCTCTACCCCTTCCCTTCGCCTGGGAAGGGGATTCCGAACCGTGGGCTAGCTGATGTTCACTGCGCTCCACAGATCTGACGCCGTCCTAGGAGGACGGCTACGAAGTAGCCGCCATCAACGCCGCTCCCCAGCGGAAGCTCCCATACATAATGATTCTTGATATCAGCAAGCTATTTAAATAAATAGTCTATGGCATTTTGATTAGTAAGCTAGTTAAGTGAAGGTTAAATAACAAGAAACATGCAATAGATACATGGATGGCTGAAAACTGTGCTCAAATAGTGCTCAAGAACGGTTCCTCATTAAATTAGGGGTAGGTGCTGAGTTGGGATTGGTCTTGCTCTCTTAATTCTTCAACATTTTTAATAAATGAAGAGGTGGAACAAAAGCTTACTAGATCTACAGATTACCCCAAATTGGACTGGATAGCCAATATTTCAGAAGACAGTTTGAAATATAAAATTAATGAAATGTAAGAGACATAAATGCAAACCAAGGGAATATAAATAGCTATCTTGATAAGATCTTTGAAAAAAGGTCTTGGTATACTAGTTGATGACAAACTAAACTTGAGTATGCCATGGCTGCAAAAAAGGAAAATATGACTATTTATTTCTAGTGTCAACTAGAAATAAAGTTCTACAAAGAGAGATTTAACATTAGGTTGAGAAGTCCAAAAGGACATGTGGTAGCACTCTACAAATACTTAAAAGAATATAATGCACAAAAAGGTCAATTTCCATTGATCTAAAGAAAAGCACACAAAATATATATTATAAGAAGGCAGATTCTGAGGGAATGTTAGGAAATACATTTTAGCAGTTAGAACAATTTAATTGTGAAACTAATTACCCCAAGAAATAAAAAGTTCTCCTTCACTAAATGAGCTCAAAAAAAAAGCCATGTATTTATTTTTTACAGCTTTTTTATTAGATTTATATCCTACTTTCCCTTCTGGAGTGTACTGAGGCATTGTACAGAGTTTATCTGCAGATCTAATTCTACTACTTATGTGTATCTAACTTTTCTCTAGATATCTGCAGTTTGAGCAAATTGTTTCAGAAGACTTGAAAATACTTTCAGTTGAATACATTCTATAATTTCCCTGTGAGTGGAAATCCTTGTATTTTTAACAATGAATTCATTCTCATATTTAGTGTTTTGAAAAGTTCTGACACATTTGCAGTACAGGTAGTCCTCAACTTACAAGCATTAGTTTATCAATTATTTGAAGTCACAAGGCATTGAAAAAAGTGACTTATGACTTATAGCAATAGCTCTTAGACTTCACAGTGCTTTACAGCCCTTTCTAAGTGGTTTTACAGAGTCAACATATTTTCCCCATAATCTGGATCCTCAATTTTATTGACCTCGGAAGGATGGAAGGCTGAGTCAACCTTGAGTCAGTGAGGATTGAACTCCTGGCAGTTAGCAGAGTCAGCCTGCAATACCGCATTCTAACCACTGTGCCACCATTGCAGCATCCCCACAGACTGAACAAAATTAAGGTGCTTGACAACCAATGTACTGTATATGGTGTTTGGCTTCCAACAAGCAAAGTCAATGGGGCAAGGCAAGCTTACCAAACCACAGGATTCACTTAACAGCTGCAAAGATTTGCTTAACAACAATGGCAAGAAAGGTTGTAAAGTTGGTGACAACTCACTTAACAACCACCTTGCTTAGCAATGGAAATTCTGGTCTCAGTTGTGTAAGTCAAGGACTACCTGTATGCAGTTTTAACAGATAAATCAAGATGTTTAAAATATTGATCTTTGCTCAACAAGTTAAATTACTATACAGTTTCAGCATCTTTAAATAATGATCAGTTCCTTTTTTTCAAATTTCATCTTTCTACGGAACTAATACAATGCAAAATGAAAACCAAAATTAAAGAATTGTCCTTTTTTACAAAATAAATACTGTCTGTTAGAATATAATATGAAAAACTATTCTGAAATCATGGTTCATATATCATAGTCAAATCCAATATTATTGTATTTTTGCTAAATTAAATTCTAACTAAGTTCTTGAAAATTTTCTAAAAATTTTATTGAAAATACATGCATTATATATTTTATAGTCTTAAATATACCAGCTTTTATCTTGCATCAAGTGTCTTGTAGGAATTTGATTTGAAAACTTGCTTAATCTGGACATTAAATTTAAGGAGACAAAGAGGGCTAAAAGATTGGACCTACAGTATACCTCTGCAAAGAATGTGGGTCCTCACTGTAGCCAATATATATTGTCCTCAATAATATGATGGTTTAATTTTGAAAGGAATAATATATGAAACCTGTCTTAATTATTAATGAGCTGAATAATGACGTGATTTACATAGGACTTGGTCAACAGCTATTTTTGCCACTTGATTAATTTGAGGATAAAATTAAAAGTTGTAGCTGAGTCTTTAACACTATGGCCTGATCTGCTGCCATATCACAAAAGTCACTCCTACACATCCTTTAGACAGCACTCATCTATCAAGATGGCACAATGTCGGTAAAGTCCCATTCTGCATTTTCCCTTTAAAAAATCCATTTCTGAGTTCCCCCAAAGTCAAATATGATCCTCCCTTATATGCTCAATGGCAACTTCTGTTATGCTTTTATGTTGGTTATGATGTAGATGAAACAATACAATTATTATGATATATATTCTGCTGTCAGAGTTGCCATCCTTGTTCAACATTTTTGTTGATTAACAAGGCTCAATCTGTGCCTGAACATTGGCTAGTGGGCAACTAGCTAATGACAAATCTCAACCTATACAGCAAAGGTGCTGGTTCACTTCTATCAGTTGGTCACAGTACTGTACTAATACAAAACCAGCGGCATGCTTTTTCCTTTTTCTCTTATTTATGCTAAACCTATGCAAGAGTAACTTACTACTAAAAATCACACAATGAGTCTTCATTAAGCTGGATAGAGTGTACAGAATGCAATGAGACAATGATAAGGAGTCAGGATGTAAGACTGAAATTATTTTGGTCCTTGCAAATGTTTATGTACAGAAAAAAATATGTTTAAAATGAAGTTCTGTAACAGAAAAGGCAATGTCTTCATATAAATGTGCAGAAATTATATATTCACAATTGACTGTGCAGGTAACAGCATAAAACATATATGCATTTTATATTCTATATTGCTCCAAAAATCAACCCAACTTGCATCAATGCTTTTTTATTACCTTAAAGTACTGCAGTTGCTTCTCCGCATTCATTGTTCCTTCATTTTCTTGCCTCAGACAGGAATTAAAGATAAAAAGCTCAGTATCTCTCAGCCACCCTTTCAGTTCTTTGATTCTGACCTCCAGCTGCCTTACTAGGCTGCCACTTTCAGGGGACAGCAAGTCACGTGATCCTAACCCGCTGTGCCCCACCAATGAGTCTTCAATCTTCTCTTGTAATGTTTTCTAATGCAACAGAGAAAGAAAACATAGATTAATCTAAAGTTCTAAAGTACATATATCTAACTGGCTAGAAAGCAACCAAATTAGTCACTCTAACTCCTGATTTATCTTATGCATGTTTTTTAAATATTCTGCTGAATTCAGCATGACTCAATCCCAGTAAGTAGAAACAGAACAGGTTTTAGTGTTTTTAGTATATTTCTAATAGATTCTTATCAAAATACTATCTGAGCCCATAACTGAATTGCTTTGGGGTAAACTGTTCTCAAATAAGTTTGATCATCAATAGAAGTTTATCGGTATAATATTCTAGTTATATTATATAACCTAATTATATATTATATAATTATATACCTAATATGTATATATGGCTATATATAGTAAAATGTGTTATACAAAGCTGAAATATAGACATTAAGCTATGATTTGAAGTTGCCATAATGCTGGAGTTACACAATTTGCTGAATCCATGGCTCATCACAAAGGTTTGATTCTCACAAAAGCCAAAAGTAAACAATGATAGCTTAGACTGCATTTAAGAATGCAATAATGATGTTCTCCCCATGCTTTGGAATACAGTCCCCAAGCTCTGAAAATATTGCCTATTCTTGCTGGAGCTTCTCAGAATTATGGTCTAAAATAGGGGTGTCAAACTTGCAACGTCACGTGACATGTCACAATATATCGTGACTTTTTTGCCATCAATGGGGTGGGCACAGTTTGGCTATGATGCATCCAGTCCGCAGACCAGCACTTTGACACCCCTGGTTTAAAACAACTAGATGGATCTAGATTATGCACTCTGATCTTGGTGAACTAAAACTGTAGCAAGAAATTTTAACTAGAATTCTATAATGAAATAGGAAATAGACTACATGGGAAGTTTTAAAATTAATTGCCACTAATTGAACAATCCAAAACCTGGTAATCTGGATTCATCTCAGTGCTATTTTTTTTCCTATAGAAGAATTTTAGTAAGAACTGGTTTGGATCCAAAAAACTGCAAATAGACCTATGACTGAAGATCTCTGTTTCCACTCAAAATTATTACAATTATTTATCTTTCATTAAAAGTTTCTGTTGAGAGCTAGATATATCTTGAATGGTGTGATATAATAGCAAAGAAGACTTAGAGCTAGGAGACAAGTGAGAAAGAAATTCAAAAGAAGGAGGTAACTCCCTACCCAAAGAAAAATGCCTTTTGCTACAACATTTTGTATCAGAGTCACTGTTTTCTTAACTTCATGTATAACAAGACATATGAAATGATATAATGAGAGAACTGATTACTTTGCTCAGGAGTTTATAATTTAAATTAATTACAATTAAGAATGCAATAATGTGTTCTCCACATGATTTGGAATACAGCCCCCAAGCTCTGAAAATATTGACTATTCTTGCTGGAGCTTCTCAGAGTTATGGTCTAAAACAACTAGGTGGGTGTAGATTGTGCACTCTGATCTAGGTGAACTAAAATTGTAATAAGAAATTTTAGAATTCTATAATGAAATGGGAAATAGACTACATGGGAAGTTTTAAAATTGCCAATAACTGAACATTCCAATGACGTTGGATAGTGAAGGCTTAGACATGTGTAGAGAAGATATACTGAAATCAATGGAATCAATGGAATTTAAATTAATTGCTGTTTTCAGTAGGATTCAGTAGGATTTCCAAACAGGAAGTACAGAAACACAAAATGGTTCCAGTCTACCACAATTATGTTTACTTCTGTCAGTTTTCTCAATTATTTCTTTAAAATGCTAATTTTAATGTATTAAAATAGCTATACATTTTGTGTTTTTGAACTTTTGCAAAACACGCTCATGAAATAAGTAGACAAGCTTTCAAATACAAGAGCCTCTGTAATTATAGAATATGTATTCAATGAAGCAGGTTGATCTGGGACATGAGTGCCAGCTTGTCATGGTGTAAATAATAAATGCAGAAAGAAGATCTCCTTCATAAGGGGAACTGATAAGGTGCCACAAAGTATGGCCATATGAAAAACCAATAAGGAAAAATAAAAAGACCAGATGCCACAAACTACGTGGGATGGTCATGACAGATTTACTAGCTCACAAAGATATATGAGAGACATTTTTCTATGTTTTTTTTAAATATTTTTTTCATTCAGAATTTATTGCAAGTCATCTTATTTGGTCTTACAATCACTTCGATTTGTTATAGTGATAGGGTTAATATTAGCATATATCTTAGCTCTTAGACTGCAGAGTTATAAGTCAATTTATTGGGATTTATTGGTGATTCCAATTAAATGATGCCAATTCTTAGATTCTGTAGAGATTCTCACCAATCCACTTGTGTACCAACCAATCCTTTTATTTCAACAAAAAAAAGGAGAGGGAAATGGGATTGCAGGAATGTAAAATTCAGCTAGCTTTCTTCTTGTACCCAAGAAAACTTACTCCATCATACATCATTTTAAAAGTGTTAATATGGCAGAGATCATCAAAGAATAGTTTAATCTTTGCTCCTGTTGGGTCTGAAAATGGATACCGATATAGATGTATGTATATGTTATTATATTTATGTGGGTATTTCTACAGTATGTATTAGGCTACTATTTGATCATTCATCACTATCAAATTTTATATAAAACTACTTGGATTCAGTTTCACTTGGGCTAATTTAGGTAATAGCCAAATAGGGGACATTAAAGATTCGGTTTGGCCGTAATTACAATGTCTCAAACTTTAAAATTATGTGAATGGTTGCATGGTAATTGGAGTTATTGCTATCAAGGCTTCCAAAAGCTAGACCTTCTTTGCCTGCAATAATTAATGAATTATTAGAGGGAGAGTAAGTTAGGATTAGTCCCATTCAAATCAGTGAAATGGGAAATACCGTGTTTTGAGAATTTAATAGCCTAACAATAGGCTTTGAAATACATACTGAATTAAATCAACAGATACTCATCTATTCTCAAACATTGTGCAAATAATGTGTTTAGGAGATCGTAACAGAATAAAACAAGCATTCTTGGCAACACCCTTCTATTTTGATGGCTCAAATATTGATAATTTGAAGGCTCTCAGTGGAATCCAGCTTTAGCTATTGTTTTTACGCTGTAACAAAAGTAGCAGCAGGAGGTGAAATCAATGCCCTTGGTGGGTAGGGTCACAAAAAAGAATTTATTGCCACTTTTTTGTTCTGGAACAGTTTGCAATCATAAATTCTTCATAAACAGAATACTTCAGAGAATGGTCCGTCTTCATAAATATACGACAGAGGACATCAATTTCATTTAATTCACAATTTGTGTCAGCACAGCAGATGCCAATGCCTGCCTTGATAGGGTTGTTTAATATGCAATTGAGACTGAGTAATATTCAGCACAGGGGACAAAATTTCACAGATTAAACTGTACGCACCACTGACATTTCATTCT
Organism: Crotalus tigris; assembly: GCF_016545835.1. Taxonomy (NCBI): domain Eukaryota; kingdom Metazoa; phylum Chordata; class Lepidosauria; order Squamata; family Viperidae; genus Crotalus; species Crotalus tigris. The sequence goes on from NW_024096970.1 coordinate 25,581,088, forward strand.
AATGTATTTCCATTCCACACTGTTCACCTTAGATGAAAGTAATATTAAAAACCATATCTCTCTATTTTACCATTGTTAGAAGTTAAAATCCTTGTCTTTAATTTTTTTATGCCAATTAAAAGTAATCATGCCAATTAAACAGTATGCATGGTGTTGTTAGTTTCCAGTTTTTTTATTAAATTAAAGAAAACTCCATCAAAAACTGCTCATTAGACGTGAAATTTCATTTAAGAAGAAAAAGCAACTTTTTTTGTAAATGCAGAAATTAATTGAAAAAGTAATATAAAATTGCTTCTTGATAGAAAAAGAAAGGACCTTTAAAATTCATTTTAAATGGCAGAGTGGTCTTTTATTTCTGTTTTAAAATCTGATTATTTTAATGAAGGAAAGTTGATTAATTGCTTTTCTGACTGACTGTATATGCTTCTGGGGTAACCAAGAATTTAGGATTGTTCTTGAAATGCACTGATTTAAAAAGATGAACAATTAATTTTGAATGCCCAAGGGGAATTTGAGTTTGCTATAAAATAGTCCTTTCTGCATCACACAAAATCTACCTTGCTAGTGGAAGGAATTTGGAAAGAGAGAACTGTTATATGACATAGTGATTGCTTCTTCCTAATGAAAACAAAAGAAACAGAATTAAAAATACTATTGCTGCTGAATATGATTAAAAACTTGGGGATTCCAAAAACAGTTGTTGGAAACATAGTCTTATGCCACCTTGAGCAGATAATCAATGCTATACAAACTCATCATATCAAATATCCATCCATTCAGCATAGTATGTGTAATTCTTTTCCTTGTCTTAGTGTTTTCAGTAAGTAATATGTGGCCAAAGTATACGGACAGAGGCAAATATATGCAGGCAAGTGTTTAATAATATTTCCAAAACTATGGAAACGTCATTGGTCTATAGACATTGGCATCAAGGAATATTATGTAACTGTTAAGGACAGAAACTTTTCTCCCAATAAAATATTGCATTTTTATATTGCAGTATTTAAACATCTCAAACTAAAAGTGCATTTTCCCCCAAAAGATATTTTGATATATGAAAAGTGGTAAATGTACAGAAATTGGCTTTTTGCGTGGTAGGCTGAGTGCAGAATTCTGAAAAGTGGATCTCTGCATGGAGAGTTCATGTACTTTGCCCATATATTAGTTACTGGAAACAATACATGTGATGTTGTCTATACAACATGTCAAAAATGGTAGTTTATATAGAAGCCTGATGGGAATGTTTTTCTGTATGTATTATTCCACTGTTATTTCGTTTAATTAACTCCTAGTTTGGCTCTAAGGTCAGTCCAAAATGCTGTCTTCTGGAAGGTGATCTAAAAAGCAATATGCTCCCACATGTGCCTCTTTGTTCTTTGTTTTCTCTGCCATCAGAATGGTAATCAGCAGGTATGCAGAACAAAGTCTTTTTACTTGCAGCTCCTGGAACTTACTTGAATTTGGACAGGAATTCAACACTGATTAACCTTCTTTCTGATTGTGGCTTGTATGAGAGTGCTACCTTGTGTTACTTATTTTTCCTCTCATTATTCTGATTTTTATGACTATTGTTATTATTTGCTTGTGTGTAGCTGAATCACACTGCATTGAAACTATTTTTGCAGGGGATGGATACAGTGAGGTGGGGATGCATCCATTGTTTTTAAGGCTATTATTTAAAAGTCTGAAGGTGTAGAACTTTTACTAAAATTATTGCTTACCTATGACTTTATCATTTAGTTTGTAAAGTTTCCTGACCTTTGATCTTGAGTGACACCAATTAAGGGAAGGAATGGCTAGTAGAAACACATTTGCCCTCTCCCATACCTTTTAGCAATTGGCAGTAATGCTTCTGACACAATGCCTTATTGGTATCTGACTGAGAGACTCACTGTGCTGCAGATGTTGCTAGAATCTCACCTTTGGTTGACAGTGGGACTATTATAGCATGAAATGAATTAGATAAAATCTTTACTTTTTTGTTTACTTCTTTTGTCAAAAACGAGCTGCACATGTCACTATGAAACACATCCTGATTGCTACCCTCAGAGTTGTGATTTCAGATGGGTGCCATATTTGCACATTTATTTTCTGCAGCATCAGTATGAGATGAAATATGTAGTGACATCCCCACTTTTCATCTTTAGGGTATAGTAAATAGTTAAAGAGTAGATGTCTCTAACATGTACCTTCAGAATAAATTCTATTAATATTCACTCAAGTGTGACAGTCCATGTATATCTGTATTATAGTGTATACTGTATTAGAGCTGACTTAGTGCATACCCATAATACATGGCATATTTTACTTATGTTTTTTTCTGCATTAAAGTACTAAAATTATTGAAGTTGGACCAGACACAAACAGAGAGTAAAAAAACAGACATACTATTTCTATAATAGTATGTTTGAAATGTATCCAGTGAGTTGAATTAAAGGGTCCATATAAAAATCAGACAGAGCATACTTTAAGACAGAGAAAAAGGACACAGAACCCACAAACAGTAATAAAAATGCAAATACCCCAAGCAGTTCCCATTTTTCATTAATTGAATCCACTTTTTCAAGGAGATCACTTGGTAGTAAAACACCACTTCTCTTCAAAGCTTCAACTTTACTCAGCAATTCCATCTTTTTGGGATGTCTGATTGACATTTCTACACTGTACCTCTAAAATGAAAAAAAAGATGAGTTAGCTATAGAAGAATACCTTTTATTAAAATATAATCTTAGAAAGTAAGAGGACTGAATATGATGTTACTCTTATGTAATTCATGTACTTCTAAATGACTTTTAAAATTACAAAATGAGAATAATGAGGACAATTGTGACCTAAAGATGGCTTCCAATTCTGTTCGGTAGGGTCTCTGCATTCATTTGATTCCCAATTCTAATTCAAGCTAATGAAAATAATTCACATATAACGGGAAACAATATTTATACCAAACCATTTTAAAGGTGATGTTTATAAATTTCCTTGTATCTCTCAATTCTTGGGAGAAACAATTTTTGTCATGTTCTCACATACAATTGTTTCTTTGGCTGGGATCCAGCGAGTGACTTTATCCTATTCAAGGTCATATGAATCTTAATTGCATTTTAAAATACATTTACATTTGCCAACAAATCACAGTCCATATCATAATCTGAGTGTATTCACATGTCTCTCTAACCTTAGTTTATGACTTGGCAAATAATCATTTCCTTTCCATTGGGTCTTCTGAAGAGCCGGCACAGTTGGCCAGGTAATCAGGACAATGTCTTGTTTGGCTCACTCAACATGGGAATAGAGGTTAAATATTCATGAATAGCTCATTAGCTTAAGCATTGGCAGGAAGGGCCCAGTGGGTACATTTTTCTGTCATGTTTCAAAGCATCTTGACTTAGAAAAAAGTTTACTGTAAACATGAAAAAGAAGTCTATTGCCTGTAAAACTAAAATTAATGTTTCAGTGAGCATACAAAATATGATGATATTACATTGGATCTCATACTTTGTACTGCAGAATCCACAGAAAGCCACTAAATGCCTAGAGGGCTCTTATAGCAACCTTCTTCCATTGGTGCTACCCAGATTCCCAATCATAGCCACCAATTTTAAGAGCTGCAATTCTACCACCTCTGGAAGGTATAAGCTTGAAAAACTCTGCACAAAGGCATGCAGAGGAAGCCATAATACTATCATATATTATGATATCACCATGCAAATGACACACATCAATTGAATTATGGTGCAACTTATGTATAACATGTAAAGTGATGACTTTATTAGGAGCAGATCACTCCTCCTCCCACAGATGTCTTAGCCAAGTTGGGAGACTCTGAAATAAATTTGAGCAAATCACAGGGAGTTTACTTGGCAACCCCCCCACAACAACATCGTACTGGCCTCATTTTTTTCTCTGTCTGTGTTATACACATATACACAAACATGCATACGCCATGCACACACACACACACACACACACACACACACTCAAGTTCATAGGCACAGTTTCTTCCTGTTTTAAAGAAACAGTGATAATATGTATTTAGATACTAGTACAAAACATAATTGTCCAAAAGGCATTTAAAAGTGTCATATAAATAACGCTTGTCTATTAGCAATTTGCACATTTAACATTAGGCTTTTTTGAAACCTAAAGAATAAAGTTCCTTCTGCTGCCATTGAAGGGAAAAAAATTAAAACCAGAAGAAACTAGAGCAAAGTCAAAGCAGACTAAAGAACATTTGAAACCTGAGCACTTTTGTCAGATCCAAGAACACGTTGCCTGACAGAACAAAACAAAACAAAATATAATTGGAGGCTACTTAGCAGAAAACAAGGAAGTTGTGAAATCATTCTTTCAGCTAATAGATCGTCAGTATTTGCATGAATATGTTTGCATATTGTTAATTTCATATTTTAATCTTTCATTTGCACTGCACATAAATATCATTTATATTTTGCCAACTTCAAATATTAGTCATTTGTGGATCACAGAACAAACTGTTTTAAATTAGATGATTTAAAGTATTTCTCATTATTAATGAACACAGCCCAGATGCCAGTGTATCAAAAATAAGCATGAATATGCATAAGAGGCAACCAATGATTGTCTAGATTTATAAAACAAACTTGTCTTTTCAATATGTGAAAAGGAAACTAGAAGCTGTTTTTCTAAAAATAAAAAAAGTCTGCTTGAACAAGAAGTAATCAGGTTTCAAATGATAGGATTGGATCACAAAATAGCTAATCTTTTCCCTGAGCTAAAATTGCCAAAAAGTATGCTTGTTGGCTCTATATGATTGCCTTTTCAACTGGAAAGGGTGACTAGAGGAGATTACAATCTGCTTTATGTAATCTGATTTCTATTTAAAGATGATATAGCTGAAAAAGATTTACATAATTATTTCTGCAAGTATGGATAATATCAAGAGAAATCCAGGTCTGTTTCAGCTAGACAGTACAATCTACGTGGTTTCACTTATTTTATATTTTTCCTAGTCTAAGGGAGTTCTTTAATTGTGTGACTACGTTTTGGACTTATCTACTAATATTTTTTATCTGTAATAAACTGGGTTTGTTTGCTTTGGGCTGAAAAGTATCGTAGTTGTGTTTTTGAGCTGGTAAAGATTAACATCTAAACAAATCAGGCAACATATGTCTCTTAACAATAATACTCTAGTTATCATAAAGACCTAATGGGTATCATTTAATTTGGGTCCTAAATAAAATGGTTGCACTATGCTGCATAATACGAAGAGTCCTTGTGACAGATGCTATAAAAGATTATTACATTAAACCAAATATATAGGTTAGATTTCTATATGCTGTCTCTCTCACAGGGTATCATACTGCATAAACAGTATGATAAAAGAGGCTAATTGCTAGAATATGCATTGTATAGTGTCTGGGAAAGTTATAGGATAAAAAAAAAATTAACTGAAAAATGCACCAGCTATGAAAAGAACAGTCAATATTGTTTCAAGGTAAAGGGCTTAAACTGAAGTTATTTATTTCACTGTGAGAAAAATGCTTACTGTACTGTTGAGCTAAGGTTCTGATAGCACATAGTAATTTTTTTTTACCCTTCAAACACCTACACTCTGCAAAATTAGCTTCCAAGCTCTATCAGTGCTGCACAACCTTAGTCTAGTAGGAGTTCTTTATCCTGTGGTGAGAAGATAATTTAATCTTCATATTCATTCTACCCTCAGCATTAAGTGAGCAAAGACGGCTGTATTGTGACAGGCTGTGAATGTTATGATATAGATTACTGTTCAATAGCCAACAATGAGATTAAGAATTTTAAAAGTCACATCATTTTCCTTTCTTTTTCTCCACCATCCAACAATAGCTATGATACACAAGATGATTTAATATTTATTTTTCTACTTCATTTGCCCACAGAAAAAAAAGCCTTATATTGTTTTTTTGGTGTTTATATCTATGGACAAATAGAAGGGGTTTATTCTGAATCCACTCAAGAGAAAAAGGCAGGAGCATGATTTAAGATGAGGAATTGTGATTCCCTTCTCTTCCCCTCATCCTTTTTTCCTTCTCCACTTACAATCTTTTAAACTAATTAAAACTAATACACTTTGGATATCTCATAAAAAGTTTGTAATAAAGACAATTCCCTGGAACATAATCAGGAAATGTAGAAAAGATTATTAAGAGAATTTTGTGATGAATGTTTCCTAAAGTGGCCAGCTTTTTCTTTAAGTGTGTGTGTGTGTGTGTGTGAAAAATCACACCCAAAAATTCTGTCCAAACAGAGACTGGAACAATGCCTTGAAACAGCATTAATTGTCACCATGGAAACCAGAAGAATAAGCCATTTTGAAACTGGCCTAGAAGACACTCATTGAGCAACTAAGCATTTTTTTTGTCTCCTTCAGTGTTAAAGAACAAGATGCCTAGTCACCAAGAGGTCAAAGAAAGAAATCATTATGAAAAGATTGTGGATGCCAACTCTGCGGTTAATGATAATAATAACAATAATAATTCTGACATTTAAGAACAGACCAAGTCTTTATTGCCTACTTTTCCTGAAAGAGCAGCATTGCGTACCCCTACCCCACCCTCGTCCCACAAAAATCAGGGTCTAGATACATATTCCTGCCCTAGAGTGAAATGTTAGGACAATATTATGCAGCCCTTGGGTCTAAAGCTCCCTGGGAATTTTGTTGCAATAAAACTTCAGAAGAGGAAAGCAAAAAAAAAAAAAAAAAAAAAGGAAAGAAAAAAAAGGCTGCATGATGGAATTCAAAATAATGCTTTAAAAGCATACAGAGAGATTAAGACATCTATTGTAAGACTTTTGTATGGTGCTTCTGTGGGTTAAAGTGAAAAGAGACCAGACATACCAAACATAGTGAGCTGTGAGTATAAGGGAAAGAAGAATTAAGTCAAGGAACACTTTTCTGTGGTTGGAATATTACTCAAAGTGGGCTTCACTTCAGATTTTACATCATGCATTTTAGACCCTGTTTTAATTACAGACTAATGCACACTAGTTTAATGAATTAAACAATGCTTCAATTTTCACTGACACACTCTGCAAGTGTTCACAGATTTCTTTCTTGCTCAAGAGTTATTGCAAGATATAAATACATCTCATGTATGAGCACATACAACACACGTACGTGCACTTCATTTGCAAATAACTCCTTCCTATGGGTTGTACAGAGCCTCTTATTAGGAACACTGCCCTGTGGATACATTCTCCAATTACTAAATGTACATTGCATTAAAACTGATACCTATGCACGACTTTGCCTGTCATCTGCCTACATACATACACATCCTTTGCTTTCTGGCTAATATTCCTGCTCTTCATGCCTAGGCTTCATGGTGGCCCCTCAGGAAGCCCATGCCTAATGCCATTCATTAATGAACAAAGACTCTTTTTATTCCGAAGCCCAGAGTCCAAAGCTCAGCTGTATACATGCAGAGTGAAGGAATCTGCTAGAGGCCAGGCTACCCTTCACAACAGCTCGTAGGCACCAAGTCCTTTTCTAACACCAAAGGAAGACATTTTACAAACAATCCAGAGGCAGGATTATATTCCATATTTCATATATCTTGCAAGTACAATCAGAATTTCTGTTTGGTGTTCAGGTTTTATAATGAATATTTTTATCTAGCAGCCCTTACTTTGTTCAAACTTCTTGCAATCTCCTACTATCAGAGCACGCCAAATAACTGCACAGAAAAATTATAAAGACTTCTATAGTCCTTCTAAGTGAATAATAAGTTTTCTTATTATTGGGACAAATTTGCTACTAAGGTTTGGGGGAAAAATTAAAAACTGCAATATTGTTTAAAGTAGCCCAAACTCACACAGCAAATAATTTCCAGGGTTAAGAATTTGTTTTCTTTTTCTCTAAGCTATTCTAGTTGCATGATCTAGAAATCACACTATTTTGGCTATGTATTGTTAATTGGGGATACATTGCATTATTTTTAATATAAATCAAAATGAATTGAAAATAGAAGTTCAAAAATCATTTTTTTAAAAAGTTAAGTTAACTCCAATTATATCACCTTGAAAATTGAAGGAAGAAATCAGTAACTTATTCTTATAAAGTCCTTTAAGAAAGAATAATTAAAAAATTGCACAATGTCATTTATGCACAATAAGAAAGGCTTAATGAACATATAGTACAAAACAAAAAATCATTTTGTTTAAATAATTTCAGGCAAGGAATGAATATATACACTGAGAGTTAGATGGACAGTATCTATGTCTCTCTGTGTGTGTGTATATATGTGTGTGTGTGTTTGTGTGCCAGCATTTATGTCTTTCATCTAAGCTCCCCACCTCCTCAATTATATCTTTGTCACAATTCTATGGAAAAAAAACTCTTTTTTAAAGAATTTATTTTGCCATAATAAAATAATGTGGGTTTTTTTTTAAAAAAAAATGCTCCACTTTTATGAAATAATGTGATCCAAGACATTTAAATTTTGACTGTAACTTTAAAATCTTGTGTGCCCTTTAATGAGTTGATATTAAATATTTAATGCTGTTTAGGGCATATCCACTACTACCAAAAACAGTTATATTCCCAGCAGTCCTACTGTTTCAGGCAGAAGGCTTGATTGATCCTCCTAGCCTGAATTGAGTAGAATGAAAAGAAGCAGTTGGAAAATAGCTGCAATCATTTAATGCAGATGACCTCTGACAGGCTCACAGCTCTTCTATCTGAACAGAAAATTTGCATGGGGTCTCTGTGCAGAGGAACAATGTAACCTAAATGGTAGACAATCTTTATTCTAATGAAGTGGGTGTCAAGGTCAATGTAAAACTGCAATGATAAATGGTGCACCACTAGGCAAGAGAAGTTGTGTAGGCATTGTACTGCTTTCACGTTAATTGAAGGCTGGAAATGCATGAGTGAAAGCGTAAGACTCTTCTCACCGCAGTGTGTTAATGCAAAGAAAAAAAGTTGTTTTTTTTTCTTCAGGACTCTTACCATTGATATGAATCTTATTGCAACAAGGGCAGTTAACATAAATACAACTGTTCAGCCAATAGTGGGTGAGTGGGAAGGAGTTGTTATTAGGATGCTTTATTTCTAGACTAACAACTTCCACCATCAGAGTGCCAAAAGAATAACAAGTCTCCAGACACCTAATGTAATTCCCATGATCCTTTCGCTATTTAGAAGATCTGTCTTTAATTAGTTCCAAACAAGCAGCCCTTTAGACAACTCTTCATTAGATACCCACTCCTCTTGAACTAACTGTACAGTTGTGTTCCAATGTTATTATTTTTCCCTAGGTTCTATACTTCCTTGTTAGTATATAGTTAATATCTCCAGGTGCCTTTTGTTCTGAATAAAAATTAGACCAGTAAAACCGGGTTTTGTTATGCAAAGGGTGGTGTATCTTAAGTAGGAACTAAACTACAATCAGTTATTGTGGCTTTGTCAAAATGGCAGTGCAGCTATAATTACACACTTCATCAGTCAATCAAGCAATTTGTAGAAGGCAGTACATTTTGTCCTGTAAAACAAAAGAGGGTAAGATGCTTTTTAAAAAATCCTTAACAGCTTAAGCCTATTTAAAAATATATTGCTGCTCACTAATATACTCATTAAAAGCCAAGAACTCCAGCTGTATTTATTCAAATAAGAAATATATTATCAGATTATCAATATTTTTCCAGTACTTCCAAGTATTAATCACATAAGACCTAGAACACTTAATTAAAAGTTGTATGTTTTCTTCTATATACAATATATTATCTTATAGTTCCATTTTATTCTCTTCCAAAATTTTTAGATCCATTTCTGTTTGACTTTGGAAATTGTTATGGGACAGAATATGCTTCAGCTGCTTTGATGGACAACTTATCCAGAAGATTGATTGGGAAATTGTGTTACTGCTTCTGTTCATTCTTATACTTTTTAAATAATCAGAGAAGAGTAGTATAAGTAGCAGGAACTCAGACCACTCCCACATGGGAGTGTACAAAGGAGAAGAATGGCAAAATCCATAGTCTCCAATCAAGTATATTGAGGCAAAGAAACTAAACATGTCAAGAGAGCAAGAAATACGTTTAGACTTACACATTAAACCGGACATGTCAAACTCACGATGTCACAGTTTTGCCATTGCCGCCAATGGGGTGGGTATGGCTTTTGCGTGACGCGTCCAGTCTGCGGGCCACCAGTTTGACACCCCTGCATTAAACTAAAGAAAGCTAAAATAAACTAAGCTAAATTAAGCCATGCTAAAACATAATAAGCCATGCTTGAGATTTCATGTATGAAACAACTAGGAAAGATTGTCCAATGAGTTCAGGTGTTTGTTGCTACCAATATGCTGATGGTGCTCATTCAAACTTTTCTGTATCAGTAATGTACTGGATGAAAGTGAAAACATTATTGAAGACTCATCCACAGTGAACTCATTGCTGTTCCAGACTGTTTCGTTTGAAAAAGAAATCAGGAACAAGAATTTACTTTTGCTTGAAAACATGAACTTATTTTAGATATATTCTAGCATTCAACCCTTAACTGGGATGTTAGATTTTGATAATGGCCAGAGGCACATTTACATATCTAAGACAAGTAATCTTGTCTTAGATATGTAAATCTCTCAAGATGCCCAGTCCAATTCCTTGACCCATGTTTTAATTACTTCTTGTCTGGATTACTGTAATACACACTTTTCTCTCTCTCCTATCATTATCACAAATACATTGCTGGAATTGGGTATGTCTAGTTTAATGAAGAGAAGGACTAGGGGTGACATGATAGCAGTGTTCCAATATCTCAGGGGCTGCCACAAAGAAGAGGGAGTCAAGCTATTCTCCAAAGTGCCTGAAGGCAGGACAAGAAGCAATGGATGGAAATGAATCAAGGAGAGAAGCAACCTAGAACTAAGGAGAAATTTCAGTTAAAACAATTAACCAGTGGAACAACTTGCCTCCAGAAGTTGTGAATGCTCCAACACTGGAAGTTTTTAAGAAGAGATTGGACAACCATTTGTCTGAAATGGTGTAGGGTTTCCTGCTGAGCAGGGGGTTGGACTACAAGACCTCCAAGGTCCCTTCCAAGTCTTTTATTGTATTGTATTATACATTTGGTGGGAACATAAGAACAAGTCTTCATGCTAGTTGCTCTTACTCCTTAAAACTCCCTCTCAAAATAGTCTGTGTTGACTCTTTCCCTATCAAAGACATTTTCATCACAATGTGCTCTTAACATTTATATTGACATTGCTTCCAAACTCAGAAGAAGAAAAAATACAAATATCAAATTAACAAGCTATTAAAAAACTCAATATATAAAATACACTTTAAAAATTTAGTAGAAATATTTAAACATAATATAAGACAAGCAACTGTGACCAAATTGCTTGCACATCCTTCAGTTTGTTCCTAAATGGATTTAGGAATAGGGTGATGAGTTTGTTTTAGTGGTATATTAATTAATGGATTTTAGTAGCTTATTTATTTTATCTTCATTGTTACTTTTTTATTTGAAAGGTAGGAATGCATTGAATAAAATAAAAACTGTGTTTGCTAAATTCATATGTTTTAAAAAATATATTTATGAACATATAACATATATGACTTCGCAATTAACAACAACAACAAACATATATGAATATATAACCTTAAGCCCATACTGAAGTGAGACAGAGGCAATACTTTTTAAGCAAATGCAAGCATGCACACACACAATCCACAAACATACATAAAAGTCCTTTTTCATTACAGTAGCCCAAATAGGCAGCAGAAAAAGCTGTACACATAAACTGTTCATAAATTTGAATATTGCTCTGATTTCATTCAACAAGTTACCTTGTTCACAAACTTTTAATAATATTTTTTCAAATACTTCTCATGGCAATCATTAAACCACACGTCTACCAATTATGAGAATTTATGGGTTCCTATTAATATCTAGGAACAGTCATAAAGACTAATTAATGAATTATTCATATTGGTGTATACAAACAGTTGAATGAGGGCTGGAAGATAGTGGGTTGCTCAAGAATGTCACTTAGTTCATTTCAACGAAGGATATCACAGTTCATTTTGTAGATCTGATTTTAAAATCTAATAGAACAGAAAACACAATCATTCATTTCTAAAATATTTGCCTCTGAGTAAATTCTAACTGTACTGTCTAAGGCCTCATATTTAGCAATTTCTTTATGAAACAATGCTTTTGCATACAGAATAAATTTTCCTGATGCCACAATCAAGAGAATGCAGTTCAATATATAGGAAAAAAAATACTGTATAGGCAAATGTTACTGATGAAACTGTTAAAAAAAATATACAGCTTCATCTGTGTGTGATTTGTCAGGTCTGAAGCTTTGACGTGCCCAAGGGGCAGACCCCAGCAGGGAGTAGGCTGCAGAGCTAAATAGCTGTGAAAGAAGTCTTAATGTAGGATGGAATTCAAACTAACCTTGACATGACCTCAGGAAAAATATGCAAAAAGTAAAATGAATGCACTCTGCAAGATACATCCTAATTTTGTGGCCAGGGTGGTTAGTTTCACAAACATAACCAAGGCTTTAAAAGCAAAATAAAATATGAGACAAGGAGGAAGCAGGAATTCAGGGAAAATTTAAGCAGGCATGATGTGATTCAATGAAGGCATGTGAACAATTTGGAAGCAATCCAAATAAAAACCAACACTGAACAATATTGTTGTCAGCCTGTCTATTCAGGAAAAAAAAATTAGGTTGAATATAAATGACACAAAGCCAAGATTACATCATTGCATTACAAAGTCTGCTGTGACTTTTAGCTGAATAGGCCTCATGGATCTACTAGTTGATGGTAGTTATTCAGCAACTTGAGTTTTAAAATGTTTTCTTTCCATTTTATTTTGTAGATATAGATTTTAACCAAATTTCTTGAACTGCTGCTTTATTCTGGACACTGTCCACTTGAAGCAAATGAAATTCCTATATTGTCTTTATTTCATTGTATATATTTTTGCTCATTTTTAAACAAAGCAAAAATAAATTTATCTCAACTGACAAAACAGCTCAAAGACTAGATATGTAAAAATATTATTTCACCACAGACTTAGTTTTGCTTTTAGAATACAGGTAATCCTTGACTTATGACCATATTTGAGCCTGGAGTTATAGCTGTAAGGCATGGCAGTTGTTAAGTGGGTCACCATGTGACTGTATTGATTTTATGGTTAATTGACAATCACAATCATTAAACAAATCCCATTATACCCAATGGATGGCTTTTGCTGGTAATCAGTAATAAATGTGAGAAACCAGTAAAACATGCTGAAAATTGTGGTTTTGTGACTGTGGGATATTACAAATACTTAAAATGTGATCACATGACATTTGGGGGGCTTTGGAACTTTGAAAATGGGGCATAAGTAGCTTTGGGGTGGTCGGTTATAATGATTGCTAAGTGACTGTCGTTAAGCGAGGGCTACCATTATAATCAGTATTTGACTTCCTATACCATAATCAATACCTTCAAATTCTTTCATATCAAGCAAATTTGGTGTGGAAGAAAGTAATGATTTAACTTTAACATGTTGCAAGTTTGGAAATATATGGTAGAAAAAAATATGCCTTTATGCTCAGGTGACTTTTTCCAGGAAACAGTATCTGTAACTGTAGATGCATGAAGTCAAAGTTACTTCCTTTATGCATTTTCAGCAAATATCTCAGGCAGCTGTGCTGGTCCATTACAATAAAAGAATCAAGTAATGTTCTGATCAGTAGAGATAAATGTACTGTCAATAATTCAGTGGGTTTGTAATATTTTAAATTATTCCTTCATGAATCACAAATTATGACTCCACTACTGGCTCAAATTTACGGCATCACATAAGTTTTCCAGTTTCTTATTTTTTATATGTCAGTTTATAATAAGGCCAGGTTGTCTATTCATATTTCAAATCTGTTTTCTTCTCACCCTTACCAACAATCACACGTTCGTATAAATTGGACAGGAAGAGCACAATAGTGCAGAAAAAGTATAAAAGCAATTTAAGTTCTCAGAGGATTGAATTGTTAGATTCCACAAATCTTTGTGTTTGTATTAATTTATTGGAAACATTACAAGGAAACAGTATTACCTCTATTTTTCAACCATTACACAGACTAGTTTTGCATGTTTCAAGCACATATACAAAATTCCCTATACCTTATTCAAATTAGCTGCATACATTTGCATGGCTTATGTAAATTTAAGTTTTTCTTAACACAATTGCTGTGCAAGGGAGAAAGGAATATGTCTAAAGGAGAAACCAATAAAATAAGCATACAGCCATGCTAGACCACAGACTTGGTTCAATTGATATATAAGTATTTAGACCTTGTTCAAGGCACAATTATTTTATTTTATTGACAGATCTTTGTGACACCATGTATGCACTGGAAGCTATAGAATGACTTATTCCTGATACATTAGCAGCTCTATGAATTATAACAATATTAAAAAACATTTTTCTTATAGTTATAATTGTGTTGGCATATTGGACTAAATATATCCAAAGTAATTCTCCAATCATTCAACCAAAACCTTCAAATATAATCTAGATTTTAGATTATGCACTTTTATTTTGTGGAAACATAAAACCTTCCCTTTTACTGATTTAAAAGAGTGAATATATATTAAGGTCTGCTAGGCATAGAATCTGCCGGGTTCCAGAAGACTCATCCACATATCATTTCATCTGAACATAACAGAACAAAATGCTTGGCATCTTAATGTGTTGTGCCAAAGTCACCTAATATCTGTCTGGTAAAATCATGCCTTTTTCTTTGGATGTGTGTTTGCACAAAACCAAATATGACAGTAAATGGAAGTAAATGTTTGATTACATTTGTATGCAATTTTTCTCCATCTTCTTTTGAATAAATGGAATAGGGTAGGGAACCAGGTTATGGACCAGGACACGTGGGACATGTCCATTTCTCATCTGAAACTGTGGAGTTACGGTAGGTATTAGATAGGTTTCCATTGTCTCCTGGAGCTATTTAGAATAATAATATTAGTCATTTAAAATACAGTTGCACATTTGATGTTTCTAACAAATTAGTGGTTTGTTTCTCATAGTTTTAAGATAGCAGGGAAAACAAATGAATAGAAGTGGAAGGGACCTTGGGGGTCTTCTAGTCCGGCCCCCTCTCAAGCATCTCAGACAAGTGATTGTCTAGTCTCTTCTTAAAAATCTCCAGTGATGGAGCGTCCACGATTTCTGAAGGCAAGCTGTCCACTGGTTAACTGTCCTCACTGTTAGAAAATTTCTCCTTAATTCGAGGTTATTTCTCTCTTTGATCAGTTTCCAACCCTTGTTTCTCATCCTTCCCTCTGGTGCTTTGGTGAATAAAGTGGCAGCCCCTCAAATACTGGAATACTGCTATCATGTCTCCCCTATTTCTTCTTTTCTTTAGACTAGCCAAACCCAGGTCCCACAGCCATTCTTCATATGTTTTAGTCTCCAGGCCTTTGATATTTTAGTTGCTCTTCTCTGAATTTTTTCCAAACTCTCAACATCTTTTTTGTGATATGGTGACAAAAATTGGCTGCAGTATTCCGGGTGTGGTTTTACTAGGGTTTTATAAAGTGGTACTAATACTTCACATGATCTTGATTCTATGCCTCTGTTTATATAACCCAGGATTGTATTAGCTTTTTTGGTTGCTACTGCACACTGCTGGCTCATAGTCAAGTGATCGTCCACTAGGACTCCAAGGTCCTAGGTCTCATCCAATCTGTACTTGCACCTTTGATTTTTCCTGCCTAAATGTAAAACTTTGCTTTTCTCCACATTGAAATTCATTTTGTTGGATAGGGCCCATTGTTCAAGTTTGTCAAGATCTTTTTGGATCCTGAGTTTGTCTTTTGGAGTGTTGGCTATTCCTGTCAGTTTGGTGTCATTTGCAAATTTGATGAGTTCTCCTTCAATTCCCTCATCTAAGTCATTTATGAAGATATTGAAGAGTACTGGGCCTAAGACGGAACCTTTTGGTATCCCGCTGCTTACTTCTCTCCATGTGGATGTAGTATCATTGAGCACTACTCACTGAGTACGATTTGTCAGCCAGCTACAGATCCATCTGGTGGTGATGTTGTCTATTCCACCTTTTTCTAGCTTATCAAGGAGTAGGTTGTGGTCTACTTTATCAAATGACTTACTGAAATCTAAATATACTATGTCCACAGCATTTCACTGGTCCGCTAGTTTAGTCACCTTATCAAAGAATGAAATTCTTTGATAAGGTGACTAAACTAGCGGACCAGATTGATTTGGCATGATCTGTTTTTAACAAACCCATGCTGGCACTAGTTATAAATTTGCTTGCTTCTAGTTGTTTGCAGATCTGTTTTTTGATTATCTTTTCTAGGATCTTGCCAGGTATTGATGTTAAACTGATTGGTCTGTAGTTTCCTGGGTCCATTTTTTCCCTTTCTTGAAGATAGGAACCACATTAGCCCTTTTCCAATCCTCAGGTATTTTCCCATGCTCCAGGATTTATGAAAGATGTGGTGTAATGGTTCTGAGATAACAACTGCCAGCTCCTTCAGAACTCTGGGATGTAATCTGTTGGATCCTGGTGATTTATACCCGTCAAGGTCAGATAGGTGTTCTCTTACCATTTTTTTCTTATTTTAATTTTTGTTTCTAGTTTGTCTTTTGCAGTGGGTTTTTTGGTATGTTGGGCTATAGTTTTTTTGTGTGTGAAGACTGATGCAAAGTATAGTTAAACAGTTCTGCTTTCTTCCTGTTGCCTGCTATTTCCTTGCCATCTTCTCTTTTTAGTGGACCTACAGTTTCCTTGACTTTTTTCTTTTGGTTAATGTGTTGGAAGAAACTTTTTTATTATCCTTGATTTCTGTTGCAAGTCTTTGTTCATTCTGGACCTTTGCTTTCCTGACTTCATCTTTGCATGTTCTGGCTGTCTGCTGATAATCGTCCTTAAGTTATGTACCACTCTTTCCATTTTTTGTATTTGTCCTTTTTGTCTTTAAGTTTGTCAGAGAGATCTTTGTGCAGCCATGCTGGTTTCTTCTTGAATTTCTTGTTTTTCTTTTTCAGTGGTGTTGTGTTGGCCTGGGCTTTTATAATTGCATTTTTCAGAGTTTCCCATGCTTCTTGGGTTGTTTTCCCCTTTAGGATTTTCATCCATGGGATCTTTCCTAGGTTCTTTCTGAGTTTGTTGAAGTCAGCTCTTTTGAAGTTTAAGACGCTGGTTGGATTGTTTTCTATTGTTAGTGTTTGCATTATCTTAAATTCCAGTATGAGTATCACTTGTTTTCTTTGTAAAAGTGGTCAAAAAAATAGAAAACAAAGACAGTTAAACTTAAGCAATATTTGATTTCACTTATTTGAACCAAGAGAAGCTTAAGAACTGTAATATGCTTCTTTCATAAAGAAATGCTTTATTACAAGTAACAATAACTTGTATATTGTTATACAAGTATAGATTGTATAATGAACAATATGCAGATTTATTCAAAAGAGCTTCCATTTGCTAGGTGTCTCATTTCTCCATTAAGTGTGCTGAGAAAATCAGCCTAAAGATTCATTATTTTAGACATCCTCCATAACTGAAGAAATTACACTGAAATCTGCAGAACTGCATTGTAGAAGATTGCATAGTCAGATTTTTTTCAGTCAGATTTATAGCAGAAAGTATTAATATGTCCTACATTTAAAAATGAAAGTAAGATAGAAATATTTCAAAGAATCTACAGTATTTTAGATATTAATAGGCTACCCTGATAATACTGTGAGCCTATTAAATGTAATTTTTCAGGCCACAGTGATTGGCATTAGATACTGACATTTGAGGAATTGCTATTATATTGATTTTGTTCTTTGCATTTTATCTAATCAGCTGAACAAAGTGATACTGGCAGAAGTTAGGTGTCATTGGGTAAAGCAATTAAGTACTTAAGTAAAAAGCTAGCATATTTAAAGCGTGCCTTAATCTTTAAAAATCTTTTTCTGAATTCAATTTTGTACCATTGATTCAACAACAGATAACTTCCATGGATAGGAGATTGATGTATATTTAAAAGGACCATAGAGCCTGAAGTTAACATTGCAAACTCCACAATGTGACACCCACAAAGAAATTCCTCTAGGCAATAGACATTTGTATAAGTACTATTGCATTATGAAAGTTTTAAAAACCAGACCAAAACTATACAATACACAATGCAGTGTGGGAGGCCACCTGGTGGTCAAATGAATAATCAATTTGAAAGACAAGCAAAACATTGTCAGTTTTGAAGAATCAAAAGTTTATAATATATAACTGAAACAAACATTTAAGGAACAAGTCCTTTTTAATCAGCTGATCTTCTTCCAAAACTATAGCAAGAAATCAGATTTTATACACAAATTATACAATAAAGGAGAAATTATACAATGTCCAAAATCATTCCCTAATTGTTAGATTTTCTTTGGTTGAACAGTGATTCACTACCCAAGAATATATTTTTAAGGATATCGAATCATTTCTTTTATGTAAAAGGATTTTCAAAAATATAAAAAAGAAAGTTTTAGTGATATTAGTGATGCTGACTTACTTCTGGAAACCACTCTGGGAGAATGCTAGTCTGATATTAATAATGATATAGAAGAGGGAATAAAATTCCATTTTCCTTACTTCTGCATAACATGATGCAATTGCAAAAATATTCATTTCTGGAAAGAATTTAAAGGAGCTTTTCATTATAGTTGGCATCTCTAATAATCATCATCAAAATCTAGAAGTCTTTAGGAAGGAAATGATATAATGAAAGAACTCCTTTATTGGGTATTATTTCACTAAACTAAGATATGTCAGGATATGTTTGTTATTTCTATCTTGCAATCCAAGTTTGTGATAAAAGAATAAAAGTTTTTAATCCAAGTATTTATTGCCTTGGAATTCCATGAAGGATAATATCAACAAATGTCAAGGCGTCAGGTCAAAGGGGGCCGTTTAAAATATAATTTTACTCTTATTGTTTGCATTTCTGTATTTTCTCTTGAATTTGATACTGTTTTAAGTAGTCACTCTTTTTTCAGTTTTCAGTACAAAAGGAAGTTATACCTATATATACTAAAACTCTCATGTCTCTTTGTCACCTTCAATTCAGTGAAAATAGAAGGTATAGGGCAACAATTATTGAATCAAGACAAATCAAATGGCTGACTTACAGTGTATTGAGACCATGGGAATGAAATTTAGGAAAGTTATGGCTGCTTCCAAGAAATCAGGAAGTTTCATGGCTCAAGGGTGGATGAGAGGGCTATTTCCCCATCCTCTTTGGCCTCTGTACTCAATCAGCTGATAACTAGGCATAGCAAGTGGGCAGCGATTGCTGCTTCAGAACCAGGGCTGAAATTTGAAATCTCTTAATGGCAGTGGGCAGCAAAAGGATGAGAGAGCAATTGGATGCCTGCTTGCAAAGTAGGGCTAACTGGAGCAGGCCGACAGTCGACAAGTGAGCCTTCTTCCTTCCTAGGGGCACTTGGAGACACGTCAGGATGGGGAGTGTGGGTGCAGTTTTTCTCACGTTCCACTGCTCTGTTTGTTCCCCCTCCCCAAGCAAAGTGGCAGGCAGTTCTGCAGGTCAGCCAAGGAAGAAAAAGAATGCTTCCTTTCTTGCTAGCTTCCCACAAGCAACATCAATGGAGAAGTCAGGAAGCTGGAAGTCACTCGCATTTTTTGCCTGCCAGTAATCATTCTGTTTCTCTGTTTAGGAAAGGAAATATATCTGAAAGAATGACCCAAAAGGTGACAGGTTGTCTAGTAGGCACACAAAATGCTTAATATGCAACAAGCTTACTTTACTCTAGTAAGCACATTGTTGTTCACTTTATTAGGCTAGATCCAGGTGGGGAGGGAGGAATATAACCTCATAACAAATCAATTTATTTCTAAAAGTTCCAGCATCCCTTCTATCCATCCACTCAAGACTAGATGCATAGATTAGTTGCATATATGTGAACTTCAATTTGTGATTGGCATTGACTTGATGTTCTTTGCATATGTGTCGTTCAGATGCCAGAATGGCTGACAATAGCATTTAGCATATTTCCTGCAATTGATACCTGAAATATCAAACATGTCATGATTTTCAGATGGCAAAGTTTGCTTAATGAACTTATGAGGGAGCAAGACTGAATTCTATGGGATTTTATTGCTGAATAGACATTTATAGGTTGCATTGTCAATATCTTGAACAATGGATTTAGAGTATCTCCATGGAGATCTCACTATCACAAACAAACACTGATTCAATGAAATACCACAAAAACAAACACTGATTCAATGTAGTATCATACTTCTTTGCTGAAAATGACACACTGTGAAGAAGGTCAAACAAACCCATCCCATTTCACAAAAAAAGGTACGGTAGTTGGAGCTTTTCAGCAAGAAGAGTTGAAATCATTTAATCTTTTTTCTTTCTCATTGAATAATAAAGCTTATTTTTATTTAGAATCTGAGAGAAAAAAACACTTTGTTTTCTTGTAGTCAAACACAAATATAGTATAAAACACAATGATACCTGAGAGACCTGGATTTTTTTCAAAGTTGATCTTTATCTGAACTATTTACCTTCCTCTTTCTATGTTATTATTATAGCAACTTGTAAAATTTAAGAACATTTAAATCAAATCTCTCTACACTTTCTAGGAGTAAATAAAATTGAAAAACTGAGCATTAGCAAACCAGATTATTTCAGAAATAGATTCTCAATGGCGTAAGTTCTGAACATGTCGCTAATAGCTACTGATAGATGTATCTGCTATAAATTAGACTAATCACCTTTTAGAGTTATCTAATGTAATTGTGATTGCCAAGTCTTGTAATTCAGTGTCTCTTATATTGTAAATATTAAAAAATACAACAGTGGACTGTGGAATGTGGAACATAGAATCCAATAGGCAAGTCATTCATGAAGAATTTGGGTAACCAAGAAGAAGCCACCTTGGCCCAGTTTAATTCTTTCCTTTCTACTTCTGTTTTATTTTCAGCATGTACTGTATGTTACCATGTAGTCAGGACTATGCTTCTTGATTAGATGTTCACACAAAGATTAGTCAAGGAAAAAGAGTATCATACATTATCACTGGTAAAACAGAGAAGACAAAAGGAGAGAAGAATAAATTTGGCCATTCTAGGGCTTTTCTTCCCACACCTTCCTAATCACCTCTCTTCGCTCATTGCTTTCCAATCATCTAACATTCATGCACAGAATCTTTCCTTTTGCATTGTGGACAAACTCAAAGCTTGATACACATGCTGAGTAGAAGGTACACAGGCTACATCCATGCTGAAATTGGATAGGAGATCATGCAGTGCCATTCTCTACAATTATCATCATCTTCTTGAATTACATCCGTCTGGATTTGGATTTATATTCTGCCTTTCTTCTTGGATCTCAAGGTAGCAAACAGTACATACTACTTTATCCAATTTTTCTCCATGACAATCTTGTGAGATAGATTGAGTTGAGAATTACTAATGGACGCTAAAGTCTCTCTGTTCCTATATAATCCTGCTCAGGATAAATATGTATAATAAAAGTAAAGTGTGTATACTGAAAAAGTAAACATGAAGACAACAGTATTATCTCTGATATTTCAAATACCCTTTTTTCATTTTAATGAAAAACAATCACGAACTGTATTTAGGTCTTTATCAGAGGAAATGGCTGTTTAATGTGCAACACAAACTCTGGAACAGTGTTACAGGTTGAAGTCATATTTTATAAAAAGCTAAAGGCTGCAATTTTTGCCATTTAGGTTAAAAGTTTATTAGCAAACCATAATCAGTATCCTGATTGCAATTAAACAAGGCTCCCAAATGGGTCAACATGCTTAAGTGGGATCTGCAATCATTTAGATTTTAACATGATGGTTATTACTTATTACCAGGATGCACAATGAGATATTGATTATTTTTAACCTTTAGATTTAAGGATTCAGGAAAGGTCAAGGCAGTAGAGCAGTCTACCTTTCCCGTCTAGTAAACTTATGGCCTTTAACAGAATTCTAATGATTCCACTTGGCAAGGCAGATCTGAAATTAGTTTATTCTCTTGGCAGACAGCTACCATGATCTATTTTGAAAAGTCTGCATGGATAGCATATTTTATACTTTTTGCTGCTCTTAGACTTGTTGAGAATATGCAGGGGCCGTCTGATTAACTTCAGCTTCTGTTAATGTTAACTTTATAAGCCAACCTCAGTCAGTGGGACAGAAGTGGGTAACCATGTAGGAAAATAAGAAGAAATATTGCCAATATTCTTGTTTGTGCGGGAAACTTTAAATCTTTTTGCAGATTTAAAAGTGTACAGCTTACACATAGAGTGATACACACCGAGATGAAAAACAGTTGGGATGAATAATTGTATACTAAATCTCCTCAGCCTTCCTGGATCTGTTAAAATACTGTCTACACATTGGTAAATTGGTAAATTTAAAATTACACTCACTAAGCGTGTAAGCTTTTTTGCCTTCCTAATTAGAATAAAATCATCTATTTGGACAAAGCTATTATTCAAGATGAAATGATACAGGGAGGGCATTTGTTGAACTACCAGCTTTCTTTCACTTTGCTAACATTTGGAATGGCTTCGTGCATTTATATCCACAAACAGAACAGACTTCAATTCCAGAAGAATTATGGGCAAGAGAAAACATATAACTGTTGTGTTACATTAATTTGCAGAACACTTGGCATTATCACTGCCAAGTAGTCAAATTGTTCCAGGTTGTTCCGGAAGGTTGTTATTAATAGCATGTTTTCTGAGGAAAGTTCTGTCTACTTTTGGAACTGCATTTCTGTTGCCAAGGAAACTCCTTAAGCACAGCATTCTCCGAGCACACTGCTGCTTTTGTTTGCCCGTATCCTATTCATATCATCTAAGTAAGCACTTTACGTATACTTCAGGCTGCAGTTTCAAACACTGAAGTATTATAGCTTCTGTTCACTGTTCTCTTCAAATATATTTCACCTCCTCCATGTTCAGTTTCCCAAATTATTTTAAGTTTATTTTCAACTACAAAACAGAGAACTAGTCCATTCCCCTGCACTTCACCACCCCAACACATTTTCCCCATGCATTTAAATTATAGCTTCATGAATTATAACATTACTCTTTAAGTGTTAATTATTTTTTCACTCCAAAATTAATGTAGTCATTTCCTACTGATTCTAGCCTACACTGTTATTGGAGCACAGAGCAAAACATGTCATTGAATTCTAAGCCAGAATTGCTGTTGTGATTAATCCTGGTCACATGGACCATTTCTGCCAAAAGGAGATCACTGAAGAAAGGTGACAAAGACAGTGATTTCCTGTCAGCAAAGACTACGACAGGGGCTGTCTAGAAGTGATGCAAATGAGGGAAACATTCACCATGGTTTGTTTGATCCACTTCAGGACACAGCATCACACAGAGCTGGGAAAGAGGCACATGGAGTAGCAGCACACCCAGAGGAGAAAATGAGCTGTACCTTCAGAAGCACAGAAATCCTGTATCCTCTTACATGTTACTAGTAAAAAGAAGAGACATAATTTGCCCACAAATGATTGCTGCCATAAGCATATTATACATCACTGCAGGGTCATCCCTATACAAATAATAGATTTAAGTCAACAATCATCTATTCTAAACTACTTAATGATGTATATGTTTGTACTTCAAGTTAAAATACGATAGGAACAAGGTTCTCAGAAATGTTTATTTTGGGTTAGTGGTGCTAAATCACATCTACTCATTAACCTTTTGGTGCATTCACAGCTGCATATTTAATGGGCAAATAATAAAGTAATACACTAAAACATTGTGTTTTATATGAGCTGAGGTGGCGCAGCAGTTAGAGTGCAGTACTGCAGGCCACTTTAGCTGACTGTGTTCAGCAGGTCAGCGGTTCAAATCTCACCGGCTCAAGGTTGACTCAGCCTTCCATCCTTCCGGGGTAGGTAAAATGAGGACCCAGATTGTTGGGGGCAATGTAAAATATATATATATATATACATTGCTTACTGGTGTACACCGCTTAGAGAGTGCTTGCACTTAAAGCGGTATATAAGTCTCATAAATAAATAAATAAATTGTCCATTCTATTAAGGAAATACATCTGTTGGGATTGAGAAGATGGACCTTCTCTGTAGTGGCTCCTTCCCTGTGGAACACCATTCCCCCAGAGATAATATTGGCTCCCATCTTGTTACTTGTCCGAAAAGTCCTGAGCACATGGTTCTGTCTGGGGACCCCAGTTGATATGGAGCCCATCAAGTGGTTTGTTGACTTGTGTCTGTCACCGACACAGAGCGGAAGGGTGGGATTGTGTGTGTGTGTGTGTGTGTAAACTGTGTTTTTTTATTATTATACACAACCCAGAGTCACTGTGTGTGAATTGAGTGGCCATATACATTTGTTTAATAAATTAATTAATACAATCTGTTTTTACCAGGAGGAAACTTCTAAGATTCTGTATCTGCCAGATATGGTAGACTACAGTCCTCAGAAATCACACTCATCTGGGGAGTCTGTCTGTCTGTCTGTCTGTCTGTCTGTCTGTCTGTCTGTCTATCTATCTATCTATCTATCTATCTATCTATCTATCTATCTATCTATCTATCTATTTATCTAGTATTTATCTCCCTCTCAGAATGACTCTGAGAAGTATAAAACTAAAAGCATAAAAAATATAAAAATATAGTACATTAATAAAAGTCAGATAAAAAAGATAAAATTATATTTTTTACATTCTTCTTCATTTACATTTCCACATATCTCATCAGTAAATCACCAAATGATTTAAATGAATAAAAATTGAGCATTAACACAGAGACATAGAATAATAGATTTGGAAAAGACCATTTAAGCAGATATCCAAATAAAGCACCTCCATTAAAAACGATAGCTGTCAAGCCTCCATCTGAACATCTAATGAAAAAGAGTCCACCACCTCCTTGGTTTTACTGATTGAGAAGGGTTTTTTTATAACATTTGATCTCAATTTTCTAGAATATAAATCAAAATAAATAGAATAGTTCCTATGATTTGGAAATTATACTCTATTCATACAACCTAAAATTGCATTTACATTTTTGTACCCATATGAAACTGCTGGCTCATATTTAGTTTCTGTTCTAATATCTTTTTTACAGTTACCAAGCCAGCTATCCCCTATTCTATATTTATCCATTTGATTTTTATTTCCTAAGTGAAGAACTTTCCTTGCTCAGTTAAAGTTCATTTGGTTTCTTTCAGCTCATTTCTCCAACTTATTTGGATCAAGATTATTTCTGTCCTTTAGAGAGTCAGCTCTCTCACCCAATTTTGTGTCATTTGCAAATTTCCCAACCATTCTCTCCATCTCTTCATCCAAGTCATTAAAGAAATATTTATCTGTAGAAAATCCAGAATTAAACTTTGGGGCACCTCACTTAATCTAGTTTGGTAAAGTCAGCTAAGTATTTGTTTAAATATAATATCATCCATTTAATTATCTTGCTAATGAGCAAGCTTTGGATATAAAGTCAAGATATATTATGTCTATAACATCCCTATAATCTATTAAAGTAGTTATATGATCAAAAACAAGATAAGATTATCATACCAAGATTTGTTCATTACAAATGCATGCTTATTTCGGTTGATTACTATAGTTTCAAATTGCTTATAAATCAATCTCTTCTTGATTTCCTTTGGGTAAGTGTAAGCTTTATTTAGTCAACAATCATAGTGGAAAAAAGAAACTTTGTAGAATGTAAGAACAATAAAAAGGGAGTGTCATAAGGAACTAATAAAGTTAATTATTCTCACTCATGAACCCAAAAATATATCATTAATATTTAATAATTACAAAGCATTAACCATTAGCCTCATAATGAAAATTGCACAAACCAAAAAGGATGTATTTCCCCATATCATAACAACTATGAACAACTTAGCAGCAAATGAATACTAAGTTATTAATAGTTATTAGCTACTATTTGGATTATTATTCCTTCCTTAGCACTCACAAAATAAAGGTGATCCAGTCACTGTAAAGATTGGCACTGAGGCCATATTTCAATTATCCCTTGACCCTCCTAATAAACCCAGCTATGGGATTAAAGTTCACAGTATGAAAGACCTAATTCAATGCCCTTCCCCTTGAGATGATTGGTAATTATTCAAGTAAGTAAAAAAACCCACCTACCTAGACATTAATTTTACACAGAATGTAAGGTGACAAAGTCTACACTGGACCATTTCCATGGGTCTTAGGTTTTTGTAGGAACAGATATGTGAACTAAAAAGCAAAAAACTAAAAAGCTGTCTAAAGAAGTTTTGTGCAGTGGATAGATAGTATCCCGGTTTTTGATACCTGTAAAATGTAGAACAGCATTAATAAACCTATGGCTCTGATTGTTTTGTTTCCTCTAGACAACAGTAAGTTGAAAAATAATGGATTTGTAGTGATGTTATTTACTATAAGAGCCGAGGTGGCGCAGCAGTTAGAGTGCAGTACTGCAGGCCACTTTAGCTGACTGTGTTCAGCAGGTCAGCGGTTCAAATCTCACCGACTCAAGGTTGACTCAGCCTTCCATCCTTCCGAGGTAGGTAAAATGAGGACCCAGATTGTTGGGGGCAATGTAAATATATATATACATTGCTTACTGGTGTACACCGCTTAGAGAGTGCTTTGCACTTAAAGTGGTATATAAGTCTCATAAAATAAAAATAAATAAATAAAATATACAGCATTACTTAATTCTCCAGTAATAAAAAGCAAGCCTTTTGGTGAAGAATACTATATTTGACTTAGAGAAATTATTAATGAGCCTATCCTTTCCACAATATGATGCAGGAATTCAAGGGCTTTATCTCAAACACACTTACTGTAAATGCCGGCGTATAAGACGACTTCCGCGAGCGCTGAAATCGGCGCCAAAGACAGGGGTCGTCTTATATGCCGAGTCGTCTTATACGCCGGGAATACAGGTAGTTTCCGGCGTATAAGACGACGTTCTAGACCTCTTCCGGTGGATCTGCGTGCGCGATGGCGGCTACTTTGTAGCCGTCCTCCTGGGTAAGTGTTTGAATCGCTATGAACAGCAGACATCAGCTGTTCAGCGGTTCAAAAACCCCCTCCCGGGCAAAGGGGGGGGGTAGAGAGTTGTCTGAATAGTGGTAGAGCCTCTTATGCTTCCCCAAAGTTTTTGGGGGGGGGCGAAAGGAGTGCTCCCACGGAGTTGAGACTGTCTCCGCTTCCCAGCTGCTTTTGTCCCTAGGGACAAAACAAGCCGCTGCAACCACCTCCGCGATTAAAGTTAACTGGTGAGTTTTTTTTAGAAGCGGACAGAGCTGAGTAGAGGATTTAGTTTTTGCTTTCTTTGATTTTATTTGGATTTTAAGTCTAAAGATTTATTTTTACTTTTATATTCCCTCTTTTTATTTTTATTTTTTTCCCTTCGTTGAAAGGGAAAGTAAAATGGTGATCGGCAAGCCTCTCGGTGTTTTTTTTTTTTTTGGAAGATAGAATGGTGACCGGCAGGCTTCTTGGTGTTTCTTTTTTCCCTTTCTCTTTTTCCTTTTTTTTTTTTTGTTTTTTTCAATGATTGGAATGGAGTGTTAGTATTATTATTTTTGTTTAATTTTTTTGTTTCTTGTATTTTTTGTATTTTTAAAAAATGGAATGGATTTTTTCTATTTAATTTTTTTTTCTTCTTTCTCTTTTTTCTTTTTTTTTGAACTCCTTTCTCTTTATTATAATGATCTTCTTTTGAAGGATATTTTTTTTATTTTATGGAGTTAATTTCTTTTTTTTTTCCTTTGCTTAATTTTTGCAATTTCTAAGAAGGAGTAAAGATTTTTTTAAGATGGCTCCAAAGCGTCCAGTAATCCCTACAGCTCCTAAAGTGGCTTCTTCTTCGGTGTTATCATCAGCGCAACAACCTAAATTAATAGCTTCACCTTCTTCCTTGGCACAGTCAACAATGGTGAAGGATTTGCAAGATATGATGGGAGACGTTGTACTTCAAATTAGGGGAGAAATGAAAGAGATTTTAGAGGAAAACAATAAGACTTTGAAGCAAGAGATAGTTTTGGGTTTAAAAGGTGTTGCCTCTGTTCTTGAAAAGTTGAATTCTCGTGTAGAAGAGGTAGTAGAAAAAGGGGAATTGATGGAGGGAAAACTTGAAAGTATGGAAAAAGAGATGAAAAATTTTCAAGATGAAATTCTTATGCTTCAATATAAACAAATGGAATATGCCTTAAGAATCAGAGGTTTGGGTGAGTCTGTGCAAGGAGATCTGAGAGAGATGGTTGCAAAGGACTTTGCTGTGATTTTGAATAGAGAAAAAGAGGAAATACTTAGTGAAATGGAACAGACATTTAGAGTTAACTCTGTGGTGGCAGAGCAAAAGAATTTGCCAAGAGATGTGGTAATTTACTTTGGGAAAAGATCTCTGCGCAATGAAATTATACAAGCTTTTTATAAGAAGAGGTTTCAAATTGCTTCACAAGATGTTATAATTTTAAAGGAGATCCCATCTAAAATTTTAAGAAGAAGAAAGGAGTTTGCTTTTTTAGCAGACGAACTTAAAAAGAGACAAATTTTGTTTAGATGGGACGTCCCGACTGGAATGGTGGTGAGTTACCTGGGGATACGTTATAGCCTTAATACTGTTTCTAAAGCAAAAGACTTTTATACTTCGGTCCTGGGGGTATGTTCATCGCCATCTACCACGTTTAAAGCTTTGGAAGATAAAAAGGCAGAATTGCAGTCTGAAGTGCTTACATTTATGAAAATTGGGAAACTTCAGTTTGAGGGGCCTCAACAAGTAGAGATGGAGGAGCAGAAGACAACCTGTGTAACACACAACCGTAAAGAAAAGGATCAACAGAAGAAGGTCAAGGAAGTTTCACAAGTATTGGTTCCTGAATCTGCGGGAGAAGCAGGATCTATAAACTTTTTGGAGCAACCTTTAAGGGCAGAATTGCAGTGTGAAGAGCCTATATTAATTAAAAAGGGGAAATTTCAGTCTGAGAGGCCTCAACAAGCCGAGATGAAAGAGCAGAGGACAACTCGTGCAACATATAAACGTAAAGAGAAAGACCAACAGAAGAAGGAGGTTAAGGAAGCTTCACAGCTATTGGTTCCTGAGCTTGTGGGAGAACCAGGACTCACAAATTTCTTCGAGCTATCTTCAAGGGCAGATTTTAAAGCATTTTTTTCGAGGTTTATGGACAAGACAGACTGATAAGGATTGTGTTTATAGTGGATGGAATTGGCTATTGGAGAGAAGATTATGGAGATCGAATGAATTTTAGATACAAGTTTAAGTTTAAGTACTTAGTTTAAGTACTCAGAAGTTATGGATAAGAGAAAGAATGTGTTTATTGTGGAGGAATTTGTTATTGGTAAAGATTTAAATAGGTATAAGGGAATTTTAATGTCTTAAGTAATGTTTAAATATGTGTTTTGGGTAATAATATAAGTATGATATGAAAAGGTTTAGAGTATATTATAAAATGATGGATAATTTTTTCTATTATTATTATTATTTTTAAGAGAAGTTAATTTGTTTAATTAAACATATTTAGATTTGTTTAGGATTTATATGTTTTTTAAGTCCTTTTTTTGATAGGAGAGAAGATCATGGAGATTGAATGAAAATTTTAGATAAGTTTAAATATAAGTATTTAGTTTAATTATTTAAATGGGTATCCAGTTTTGATGGTATAATGAATGTTTATATGCTTATTTTTGTGTTCTAGAGTAAAGAAAGAGGGAGATTAGATTTTATATTGTAGGTATAGATATTTAAAGAAAATAATGTTTAAATTTGTGTTTTGGGGATTTTTTATAGAATGATGGATAATAATATAAGTACAATATTAGAAAAGGTTTAGAGTATATTATAATGTGTGTTTAATGTTTGCAATTATTATCTTTTAGAGAAGATATTTTGTTTAATTTAATGTATTTAGATTTGTTTAGGATTTATATGTGTTTTAAGTTTTTTTATTTTTTATTTTCTTTGAAAAATTTTAATTAAGCCTGTACTCAGCTCTGGGAAGGTTGAGGGAGGGTATGGGAGGTTTGGGGAGATGGGGGAGGGTATGGGAGGGTGGGGGGTTTGGGGAAGGGATTTGCTTTGTAAAATTCAAAAACTTTCAATAAAAAAAAAAGACGACGTTCTAGGAATGCGGCCTGGCTATAAAGACGGGGGTCGTCTTATACGCCGGGTCACCTTGTACGCCGGCATTTACGGTACACTGTGGAAAACATAATGGCAGGTTCAGCAATGAAATGAAATGAAAGTTAGGATCAAAGTACTCTTTTCCAAAGTCTAGATTAATATAGACATTTTAAAAATAAATTTTAAAGAAGAATTATTGTAATGTGAATTTTTAATTTTGTCAGCCACCTGAAGTCACCATGTGAGAGTCACCGTGTGTGAGGCCATATAAATTTGTTTTAAAATAATAAATAAATAAATAAAACTATACTCTAAAATTGTTTGATCAGATGCCAGAGTGAGCACATAAATTAGGCAGCAAATTGTGCAGATGGTATTTTTTTTAAAAAAATATGATAAACTAACACGACGTCTCTTAGCACTAACTGGAAGCAGACCAAGTAGATGTTTCAAGATCTCTGACTTTTTATGTAAAAAGTAATGAAGCTGTTATGAAAGCATTTCAGTAACTATAACATTTCAGCCCCTATTTATAGTGAAATTGAAATTGTCTACGGAGATTCTCAGTCATCTAATTCATGGTTGTCCCAAAGGTGCTTTTCCCCCCCCAAAGGCAACTGGTCTTTCTTTATTTTGCTTGAAGATGTTTCGCTTCTCATCCAAAAATCTTCTTGGATGAGAAGTGAAAAGTCTTCAAGCAAAACAAAGAAAGTCCAGTTGCCTTTGGGGGGGGGGGAAACCTTTGGCATAAGGTTGAAATTCTTGTGCTGTTTTTTTCTAACTGCATGATGCAACCAGCTTAAAAATTTTAGAGGTGGTAGTGATAAGGGTGGTTTCTTCCTAGGACAGTGTTTCTCAACCTTGACAATTTTAAGGCATGTGGACTTCAACTCCCAGAATTCCACAGCCAGCAATGCTGGCTGTGGAATTCTGGGAGTTGAAGTCCACGTGCCTTAAAATTGTCAAGGTTGAGAAACACTGTCCTAGGACTTATGATTGTACTAATCCAGTCTCAGTATGAACTAATCCAGTCTCAGGCTGTCTGTTTCTGATCCTGACAGAAGAAGCTCTCACATTTGGTCAATGATTTCAACATGAAATACAAAGAACAAAACTAATAAATTGCCATTCTAACATTTAAAATAGAGTGTATTTTAATATTATTAATATTGCCATAAAAAAGACTGAGAACCAGCTAGACAATTAAAGCTAGCAGCAATTAAAGATATCAGGTTAGAAACCAGCTGACTGTGAGTTCTAGTCCTGCCTTGGGCACAAAGCCCAATGGATGACCTTGGGCAATTCACTTTCTCTCAGCTCTAGGAAGAAGGTATTGGCAAACCAAGTCTGAACAATCTTGCCAAGAAAAGTGCAGGGGCTTGTCCAGTCAGTATCTGAGAACTGGACATGGTTGAACAGAAGAGAGAAAGGGAGGGAGACCATATAACAGTTACAATAATGAAAAAAAAAGATTTTAGTAGATGTAAAAGTTCCACAGATTTAAATGCCAGAACATATTTCTCATTAGCTGTGATGATTAGAAGCAACCAGAGAACGGTTGCTGTTGAGGATCATAATTGATGGGTGCTGTTGGGAATAGGTGGTCCTGCTGATATATGGTTCCAACTCTACATACATTTAATGTAAACCTGTTTGTCCAATGTTAATTACTCTCCCCTCCAGCTACTATTTACCTCACCCAGGGGAAAAGGCAGGTAGCTGGTTTTTTTAATCTAACTTTCTTTAGAAAGCTTTCACTTTTTTCCACAAATTTTAATGCCATTTAGCCAAGGGAACAACCTATCTTTTATAGGACAGCTTTGTGTTTAACCTCTCCTCTTATTAAATCAACATATTCTTTATAAATCATTACGCCAGTAGCAGCATTTTTCAAACCCACCATGCACACCCCCTTATTGAAGATTTAATCAGGGCAGATTTTATATAAAATGTATCTCAAGCACCTTAAATGTTTTCATAATCAAACCTTCAAATGTCAAAGGAGATGCCAACATTTTTATATTGGTAAAGAACTGTTTGGTTAATTTTATTCCCTACATGCTAACAATTTTAACAATCATATCTTACTCAATTTAATGGGGTTTTAATCTAAAACATAATTAATCTTCTGGGGAAAATGTAATGAATTATTATTAACTTCATCTAGTATACTCATTTCTACTCTCCACAGCTTCAGTAAACCCTTATTTGCTTAAATTTTGAAAGCTCCAGACAGAAATATTGCATCAACACAGAGGTTTCTATTAAAGGATTCATAAGAGGAGTTTCTATGCTTGGGCCAGATCCTATAATACTTCTTGAAGATAGATGCCGCTGGAGCTTTATAGAATGTTTGGGCCATCAGGGCCCATATTTTTTTGATATACAAACAAAACATAGTTGACATTTAGCTGTGCAATAGATTGATTTATTAGAATAAACAAGACATATCTAAAATATTTAATTTTGGTTGTGTGTTTTAAAAGCAAAAGAATGACTAAGAAATAGGTGTTAGTTCCAAGACTGAAAGACAACTTATGCAGAAGTCAAACACAAACTCATGCACAGCTATATATGCATTATCACTAAATGGATATTAATGTCAGTCTTTACCATACCATCAAATCAAAAGTTGATACATAATTATCCAAACTCTTTACTTGTTGCATTGCTTGACCAACATCACTACCACTTTCATCTTCTTATCATTCTGTCAGTCAAAATAACCAAATGCTCCACAGCTTTGTGTCTGAAATAGTGGTTTACTGATCCAGGCACTCACAGTTGTAATACACATCCCACCCTGAGAAGGCATGAGAAGGGCTGTGAAAATATCAACAGACTCCACACATCCTGGTCACAAACTGTTTCAACTTCTTCCCTCAAGATGACTTTATAGGGCATTGCACCCCAAAACAACTAGACACAAGGACAGTTTTTTTCCCATGCCATCACTCTGTTAAACAAGTAATTCCCACAACACTGCCTTATGCCATGGGATGTCCAACTACCTAGTAGTGCTGTATTACTATTATCCTTCTCATCCTATTCCCTATTTACTAGCTTCTTATAACTACAACTTTGTTGTTTGTATGTTATTATTTGTATTGGTTGTTTTTATTTAGTAACCTAGTATAATGTATTTTGATTGCTTTTATTTAGTATCCTGACTATCACTGTGTGTTGTATCTTATGATTTATGGTGATTGTATTTTATGATTATGATCATGATTTATCACTTGTTGCTTGTATGTACACTAAGAACTTAGGCACCAGAGACAAATTCCTTGTCTGTCCAATCACACTTGGCCAATAAGGAATTCTAATTCTAATTCTAATTCCTGGAAACATTTTTGGCTAGGCAAGCTAATAAGCAGGAAATGTCAAATGTTTACTTCTCAACATTCAATTCTCTGGCATGCTGGAAACCAGTAGATTATAACAAGAAAGCCAACTGTGTATTGTCCATATGTTGAGGATAATTTTTACGTCAGACTACAATCCAATGGCATCTGAAGGAAGATTTCAAAATGATTACAGACTTGTTTGTTTAAACAATTTTGTATTCTAATGTCCTCCAGAGGCAACAGAAGGAGAATTCTTTGGACGTGAAAACAATTAAAGATTAAGGCAAGAGGCAACAAAATATGACTGAGTTCTATGCCTTTTTTAAAAAAAGACATGCTGTCTGCATCTATCAGCATAAAACAAGAGAGAAGAGAAGTTGATATGAATCAGCATGAGATCTAAAAAAAAAAAAAACCCCATCACAGTGTACGTACGCTGAACTGTGAATTTACAGAGCATTTTTTCATACTCAGTTTGGCTATTTCTATATTGTTATTACACTTTTAATGCATACTCTTGTCTTGCAACATACTTGCTTTATTATAGATCTTTCTCATTTATAGACTCCATAGAGGCAAAGATTACTGCTGGCAGTAGTGATAACACAGCATGTAACCTGGCAGAGATGCTTTGCTGAGCTGGCTCAGAGGTGCAATTACTTATCAGTTCAATATCTGGAAGGAAAATTCTGTGGATATAAGAAACTCATCACAGGGAAAGAGAAAGTACAATGAACTGGTTGGTGTAGGAGAGTATCATGAATTAAAGAGACTGTTCATCAGATAGTGCTTATCCACAGAAATATTCATGGCATAGTTCTGTAAGAAGATGACCAGGTCAAATAACTCAAATTTTCAGTCCATACTGACCAACATTGAAAAGTGTGAGGATTAGTATGTAAATTTTGTACCAAAAAGATGCACATTGTCTACTTCAAAGCTCAGTTTCTGTTCTTAAGTGAGCCCTCACGTGGTGACAGATAGCATTACTCACTTCCCCAGCAAGGCTTGAAATGAATAATCTTCCAATTGTAATAAATGCCAGCTATCAATACATGGGCATGTTTTAACAAGAGGCATTAATCATTTGAAATTGACTGCAGTTCTTGTCATCCTCATACCACAAGTTCCGGGAATTTGATGGATTTTTGTAAACAATTTAAAATGTTCATATATTATAATGTGACTCATAACAAATTTTGAATTTTATTATTAGTGCTAAAAGTGTTGCTAGATGTTGCCAATGCTGAAGTCTGAGCCAAGTTTCAACCTACCTTAGCTTGGTTTATACATTACAGTCATCTTCTTTGTTCATTCATAAGGGTGAACTAGAGTGACAATGGGCTCCAAATTTACTTTCTAAATCTGATCAATTTCAGAATTGTTCTTACATTGGAAAATTTTCACATATTACTTTGTATCTGGTTAATCACCTGGCTGCTATACGATTCCATGGAGGCAACTGAGGAATTGATGCTAGCACTGAACACAAGTGAAGCCTAATCTCTGTAGGCAAATGTAATACAATTTACTGCCTGGTAAATGTGCACAAGATTGGCCAATATAACTAACTTTCCTCTCAGATGCCAGATGTAGAAGACCAATACAATATTTTGCACAAATATTATCTCTCTCTATAATACATGTTGCTTTATATTATACTGTAGTTAGTTTTATATTAGAGGTACTCTTTTTTCTAGTTCAAGGAATGCATTCATTTTTGTGTGGCCAATTTAGAACCATATTTCAAAAAATGAGGCCAGAACAAAAAAATAAATTTATTTTCACATGCTACCATCTAATGTTTAAAATAATCTAAGACATAATAGATCCCTACAAGGGAAAGTAAGATGCCACATGTTCAGGCTGGCATTAGAAAAGCAAAGGAATAAGAGACATCATTACTTAATGTAAACTGGATAATTGAGAAATCCAAAGAATAACCTCCAAAATTCAATATGTGCTTGATTGATCATAGAAAAGCATTTGATGGTGTTGCCAGTCTGGAGAATGTGTTTTATGAAAATGAAAATCCAGACCATCTTAAACCTATACGTAGATGAAGAATCTATCATCCAGAGAGCGCATAATGAAATGGCCAAACACTATAGTCTCTGTTTTATATTTTATTTTGATTTGGCTTCAGTTATATGCTTTATTTTAGATTTTATTACGTCTTTAATATTAAGACAGTAACCAAATCAACATAGCTTAATTCTTTTTGAAAGAAAAATATCCAAGTTCCCTATTAGGACCATGCAACAATCCAACTTCTAAAGGAAAAATAATGATTTAGAACAGGGGTGTCAAACTAGCGGTCCATGGGCCAGATGCATCATGTGTAGGCCACGCTCACCCTGGCTCCGCAAAGGCAAAAGCATCATGATATGTCACGATACATCATGTGACGCGATCGAGTTTGACAACCATGATTTAGAGCATTTGGAGTGCACAAATAGCACCTGCTGGCCCTTCTTTAAAGCAAATACATCTTGTTTAAAAAGTTGCTAACAGGTGCTATACGAGTACCCTGCATGCTCCAAATTACCTTTTTGTCTTCTAATCATGATTGTAGTGTAGTGCTACTGTTTATAGTATTTTGCAGTGCAATTTAAATTTATTCCTGAACTAAAGGCTGTTATGACTAAAACTGCATGCAGCCTTTTTTTGCTATCACTGAATATTCATATCAGTCTTCTTCCAGATGTAGCATCATATTCCCAAATCAAATCTTACATTGCTATTTTTAACCCAAAATACTAATCACTTAATATCTGATTATTTTAAGTGTTTGCTGGTATTTGAATATTCTTTAAGTATCTGTGGCATATTTTCTATGAATCCGAGATAGTTTTCATTTCATGTAAATCTGAGTCTCCATTTTTATAGTCAAAGAATATCCTTTTAAAAATTTCTAGTTATTTTACAGACATAGTATAGTTTTTAAAAAAACAAACAGAGATTTTAGCTTTATTATATTTGAGCAATTTATTTTTATCATTTATCACATACACACTCAAAGTACCTAAATGTCAAGAACATTAAGTAACTATCCCGAAATAATTTGTGGATCAAAAGTGAGTGAATAGAAACCTGGCTTATTCTAATACAAGTAATGTATGTGTGCATTTAAGTCAGAATTGTCAGGGTAATTCCAATATGGCCTATGAAAAGAAGATTCCAGTTGGTGTTTCCCCCCCCCCTTCTTTTTGGTTCTTTCAAGCCAGTGTTGCCTGGATTAGTCCCTGTGGTTATCTTGGCAAGATTTTCAGAAGTAGTTTGGCATTGGCTTCTTCCTAGGGCTGAGAGAGTGACTGGCCCAAGGTCACCCAGCTCGCTTTATCCCTATGGCAATACTACAACTCCTGGTTTCTCTCCTTCACCACTACACCAATCTTACTCTCCGTTACAAATGATACTATGCATAATTAGCTTTTGAACAAATTTAGAAATCATGCACGGGGCTACACTTCATCCTGGGAGTTGTAAATAAGGATCCCAATGTTTATAGTAGTGAGTATACTACACCATTTTGATTCTGTTTTATCTTGATCCTTAGAATATTTTCTTAATATATGAAACATGAGAAGTAAAATCAATAGTATTAAAAAGTACAAAATATATGTCTACTGTGCATATAACTGCATATAATAATGTCTGTAGAAATTTTTATATGGTTTATATTCTTAATGTCTTATTTTAGATATACATTCAACTAAGCAACTGAGCTATGATGGCTGAAACTCTTTGGGTTGTGGCATATGAATACTGTTTCATATTGCTTTTTTCCTCAGCCAATTATGTTCCTGAGCAAGAGGGGCATTGTATCATTTGCACAATAACATCATGATGTCATTTTGACATCAAAGCGTCTTCTACCATGCCTTTGCCCTTAGAGACTTTGTACAACATCATTCACTTCATATATCAAACAGTTATAGATAGTACTGGTCATTAATGTAATGTACTATTGTAATATCATAGCACAGAAAATCTAAGAAAGTTAAGACTATTATACTCAAAAAAGCTTGAAGAAACTTTTAAACATAACTAGAAATAGAATTGGGGGGGAAAATGTTTTCTTCCATTTAGTTTAGTCCACTACTAAGAAACTGCCTGAACAACTTCCTGCAACTTTCTTGGCAAGGTTTTTCAGAGATGATTTGCCATTGCCTCCTTCCTAAGGGAGAAATAAAGCAACTGGCCCCAGTCACCCAGCTGGCTTTGTGTCTAAGGTAGGACTAGAACTCACAGTTTCTCTGTTTGTTGCCTGATCCCTTAACCACTGCACCAAACTGGCAGCATCTGGTGTACAAACTGGTAAGTTACTAAGCCCTTTTCATTTTTTTAAAAGCACAACACTTAAAAATGTATTTAATATTCAGTGTTTGTTTATATACTAATAAGCAGCTGGCATACTAGTTTACTAATTTATTTAACAGTAAATAATTTTCTTCCATTCAAACATTTTGTGCAAAATATTTCTATACAAATTCCAGAGAAAAAAGCAAAATAGTTTAAGCAGAATTGATAAATAAAAAAGAAATAACTTGTTTTGACCTTGAATCTGTAATTTCTTCTGGAAGAAATTTTTAAAAGCTAAAGGCTGGTTGCTAAACTATATTGTTGTTGATTCTATGACTAGTTATTAATTTTGTTCCATTTTTCATGATTTACAGTCTGCTCTTTGAAATATGCCATATGCTTAATGAAACTCAAGGAGGACAATTGTCACAATTAATCCAATAAAAATTGCCTAAATGAGAAAGATTTACTACATCCTGATCATTCCGTATAAAGCCCTAACAAAATCTACATTCCTGACCTTCTGCTTCCACTTCACATTGAACAATCTAAAAGGAAAACTAAAAGTAAAATGGATGGATGGATGGATAATTGGACTTCCCGCATAGTAGCAATAGTGAGAAAAGGATCGTTATCCCTGTCTTTTTCTCTCTGCATTAAATAATAAAAGTCATAATCAATGCACACATTTATAGTTCATGTTCTTCATTCATAACAATTTTGCATTCTTAAAAGGAGAGTATCTGCTTTCAAAATAAATAACTAACATAAATTCTGTTGGAAGAATGCTATATCCTGAAACAATAGATTCACTAAAAAGAATGAAAAATGATAGAAATTCTGAAAATAGTTCCTATCAAAGCACACTTTCTAAATGCTACAATCATTTTATTTTTCTTCGTGTTGTTTCAGTCTGTTTAAGGATGCAGTTTCATCCATTCCAATTCATCCAGTGACAAATCTTTGTCCTCCTATAGGATTGTACCAAATGGCATGTGATGAAGGGAAC
Organism: Crotalus tigris; assembly: GCF_016545835.1. Taxonomy (NCBI): domain Eukaryota; kingdom Metazoa; phylum Chordata; class Lepidosauria; order Squamata; family Viperidae; genus Crotalus; species Crotalus tigris. The sequence goes on from NW_024096970.1 coordinate 25,619,904, forward strand.
TTTCTTACAATTATGATGTCGGCTCAGGCTTGGCAGCACAGAGGGGATGGAAATGAGGTTGGGCACAGGGAAGGGAATTCTAATAGACACCATGATGTATACAATGAACACAGAACTATCCTGTGAGAGAAAGACATGTCAAACTCATCAGATCTCCTATAGCTAGGTAAAGGCAGCCACAAAAGCTCTCACCTTGTAAAGATGCAGCTGCTGCTCCTCTGACATCATCAGGTCATGGCTGTCGATCACTATGGATTCCATGTCAATCAGCCAATCCCAAAGCTCCTGGTATTCTGAATCAAAGTCCAAAAGGCTGCAGATAAAGAAAAAAGCATTATGCATAATAGATTAGAATGTTCAAATCTATATATTAGAATAAGGCTTTCTGGAAAAATGCATCTTCTCTTTTGCATAAAGATTCTTTACTTTAAACAGGAGGGATGCAACACAAATATAAGCTGTGACCCACGTCTCAGCAATTTATGTCAGGTTCTGTCAATAAAAGCAGACATATTTCATTTGCTTAAAAAAATGTAAGAAATGGGAATTATAAATACAGTGTCTTCACAGTTTTTAAAGTGCCGACATATTCAGCAAACTTCTCTGTGTGATAATCATGATGAGCATTTATTTGCACCAGAACTATTTTCAGAGAAAAATGACTCAATCCATTTAGCCATCCTTTTGCTGTCCATCTGCCTATCTCTGCAAGTATATTTTCATGCATGAATAGCTAGCATTTCAACACAACACTTTAAGATAGGCTTGAGTGAAGATGGTAAGCCAGTGAGAACCAAGGCCAGATACAGTATTAGACAGGTGTTCCCTACAGACATGTTAGAAACAAAGGTAAGGACAGGAAGTCAAAACAATGAATCCTTGAATAGCCAGCAATCATTAAAATTCAAAGAAGGATCACAACGGTTTCCAACAAAATAAATCATTAGAATAAGGAGCTTAAAAGGATTAACATTATTCTCTATTGAAAGCCTAATGAATAAGTAAAACATCACAATATAAAAAAGGGGAGGAGAAAGGAAAGGAAAGGAGGAGGAGGAGGAAGAGAAAGAGGAGAAGGAGAAAGAGAAGGAGAAAGAGAAGGAGAAGGAGGGAAGAGAAAGGAAAAGAAAAGGGGATCAGTATATAGAATATTTGAATTTATAAAAGCCAGCTGAAGGATCCTGAAAAAAGATGATTTTAAAAGTTTGGGGCAAGTGGTATATTCATCTCCCAACATACACTAAAGCATCTTAGGGAAACAAATTCAAAGTACTATACAATTCTACTGTAAACACTGTGTGATATACTTTATCAAAACTCATACACTTGGTATATTTGAATTTCATGTGTAATGTCTATTATACTCTTTGTAGGCCTGAAGAAAACCAATCCAATGATGCAACAAGAAGATCCTGAACATAAATATTTGGCATCTACAGAGTTGAGTTAAATTAAGCAAAAACCAAAATCAGCAGCCACATAATACTACACTTTGATTACATTTTAAGGTTACATTTTTAATAACAGCATAATTATGTCCCTACATAAACATGAAACTTTATATTAGAACTTTCAGGTAATACAAAGGCAACCCTATCAATGTATTCCTCTTAAATGAAGAAAATCCTTGCTGCATCAGACTGTTATTTCTCTCTACTTCCATCATGGCACGACAAACTTTCACAAGCAGAATATGACAGCAAAACTCCTTTCAATCCACAGTCCTGGACACTGTCAGTGCTTCACACCTGCCATGGCAATACATCTTGACTGTCCAGACACTTTTACCCCATACTCAAGAGCAGAAGCTTACAGAAACAGCGTGAGTAGATTAATTATTTTGTTGTAAACAAGAAATCTCATATATACAATATGGGTAGATTTTATTGTAAACAAAATATCTCATACATATATTCTGCTCCTGAGTATGGAGTAAAAGTGTCTGAACAGCTAAGATTTATTGCCATGGCAGGTGGGAAATCTGATACAGCACAAATACACACACACACACACACACACACATACACACAATTTGCAAATTGAACACAGAAATCAAGATAGATGCAAATACAGTTACAGATATATAGCACCCAGAGTTTGTTTGTTTGTTTGTTTAAAAGACTTGTATGTAGATCTTATGTACCATGACCAGGGTTGCTCATAAATCAAAACAAAAATACGCAGCACCCTAAATGTAACACACTCCCACATTCAACAGTTCTAGTGTATGTTCAAGCCTATTTAAATCCTAGAATTTCTCCATCCTTTTCAAGTTACTGTCACGGACTTCCGGTGGATCTGCGTGCGCGATGGCGGCTACTTTGTAGCCGTCCTCCTGGGTAAGTGTTTGAATCGCTATGAACAGCAGACATCAGCTGTTCAGCGGTTCAAAATCCCCCTCCCGGGCAAAGGGGGGGGAGAGGGTTGTCTGAATAGTGGTAGAGCCTCTTATGCACCCCCAAGGCTTTTTTGGGGGGGGTGAAAAGAGTGCTCCCACGGAGCTCAGACTGTCTCCGCTTCCCAGCTGCTTTTGTCCCTAGGGACAAAATAAGCCGCTGCAACCACCTCCGCGATTAAAGTGATCTGGTGAGTTTTTTCTCAGAAGCGGACAGAGTTGACTAGAGGATTTAGCTTTTGCTTTCTTTGATTTTATTTGGATTTTAAGTTTAAAGACTTACTTTTACGTTTATATTCCCTTTTTTTATTTTTTATTTTTTGTTGAAAGGGAAAGTAAAATGGCGATCGGTAGGCTTTTCGGTGTTTTTTTTTCCTTTGGGAAGGTAGAATGGCGATCGGCAGGCTTTTTGGTGTTTTTTTTCCCTTTCCTCTTTTTTTTTTTAATGATTGGAATGGAATGTGGACCTGATTATTTATAATGTTTTTTTGATGTTGAGTTTGGATTTTAGAAGCATTATTATTTCTGCTTAACTTCTCTATTTTGTTTTTTGTACTTTTAAAAAATGGAATGGATTTTTTCTATTTAATTATTTTTTTTCTTCTTCCCTTTTTCTTTTTTTAACTCCTTTCTTTTTATTATAATGATCTCCTTTTGAAGGATTTTTTGATTTCTTGGAGTTAATCTCTCTTTTTCTTTTGCTTAATTTTTGTAATTTTTAAGAAGGAGTAAAGATTTTTTTAAAATGGCTCCAAAGCGTCCAGTAATTCCTACAGCTCCTAAGGTGGTTTCTTCTTCGGTGTTATCATCAGCGCAACAACCTAAATTAATAGCTTCACCTTCTTCCTTGGTACAGTCAACAATGGTGAAGGATTTGCAAGATATGATGGGAAATGTTATATCTCAAATTAGGGGAGAAATGAAAGAGATTTTAGAGGAAAATAATAAGATTTTGAGGCAAGAGATAGTTTTGGCTTTAAAAGGAGTTGCCTCTGTTCTTGAAAAGCTGAACTCTCGTGTAGAAGAGGTAACCGAAAAAGTGGAATTGATGGAGGGAAAATTTGAAAGCATGGAAAAAGAGATGGAAAATTTTCAAGATGAGATTCTTATGCTTCAATATAGACAAATGGAATATGCTTTAAGAATTAGAGGCTTGAGAGAGTCTGTGCAAGGAGATTTGAGAGAGATGGTTGCAAAGGACTTTGCTGTGATTTTGAATAGAGAAAAAGAGGAAATACTTAGTGAAATTGAAAAAAACATTTAGAGTTAACTCTGTGGTGGCAGAGCAGAAGAATTTGCCAAGAGATGTGGTAATTTACTTTGGGAAAAGATCCCTGCGCAACGAAATTATACAAGCTTTTTATAAGAAGAGGTTTCAAATTGCTTCACAAGATGTTATAATTTTAAAGGAGATCCCATCTAAAATTTTAAGAAGAAGAAAGAAGTTTGCTTTTTTAGCAGATGAACTTAAAAAGAGAAGAATCTTGTTCAGATGGGATGTTCCGACTGGAATGGTGGTGAGTTACCTGGGGATACGTTATAGACATAATACTGTTTCTAAAGCAAAAGACTTTTATACTTCGGTCCTGGGGGTATGTTCATCACCATCTATTACGTTTAAAGCTTTGGAAGAAAAGAAGGTAGAATTGCAGTCGGAAGAGCTTATACTTATGAAAATTGGGAAATCTCAATTTGAGAGGCCTCAACAAGTTGAGATGGAGGAGCAGAGGATAACTTGTGCAACATATAACTGTAAAGAAAAGGAGCAACAGAAGAAGGTCAAGGAAGCCTCACAAGTATTGGTTTTTGAATCTGCGGGAGAAGTAGGAGTCATAAACTTTTTGGAGCAACCTTTAAGGGTAGAATTGCAGTCTGAAGAGCCTATATTAATGAAAAATGGGAAATCTCAGTTCGAGGGGCCTCAACAAGTTGAGATGAAGGAGCAGAGGACAACCTGTGCAACATATAAACGTAAAGAAAAAGAGCAACAGAAGAAGGAGATTAAGGAAGCCCCACAAGTATTGGTTCCTGCTGTGGGAGAAGCAGGATTTACAAACTTTTTGGAGCTACCTTTAAGGGCAGATTTTAAAGCACTTCTTTCGAGGTTTATGGATAAGAGAGACTGGTAAGGAATGTGTTTACTGTGGATGGAATTGGTTATTGGAGAGAAGATTATGGAGATCGAATGAAAATTCTAGATAAGAAGTTTAAGTTTAAGCACTTAGTTTAAGTATTCAAAAGAGTATTGAGTTTGCGGGAGAAGCAAGATTTACAAACTTTTTGGAGCTACCTTTAAGGGCAGATTTCAAAGTACTTCTTTTGAGGTTTATGGATAAGAGAGACTGATAAGGAATGTGTTTATTGTGGATGGAATTTGTTATTGGTAAAGATTTAAAAATGTATAAGGGAATTTCAATGTTTTAAGTAATGTTTAAATTTGTGTTTTGGAGGGAGTTTATAAAGAATGATGGATAATAATATAAGTATGATATGAAAAGGTTCAGAGTATATTATAATGTGTTTAATGATTGACTTTTTAAAAAAATTATTATTATTATTATTATTTTTAAGAGAAGATAACTTGTTTAATTAAATGTATTTAGATTTGTTTAGGAATTATATGTCTTTCAAGTTTTTTTTGTTAGGAGAGAGATTGAATGAAATTTTTAGATAAGAAGTTTAAGTTTAAGTGCTTAGTTTAAGTATTCAAAAGAGTATTTAGTTTTAATGGTATAATGAATGTTTATATGTTTATTTTTGTGTTTTAGGATAAAGAAAGAGGGAGAGATTAGATTTTATATTGTAGGTATAGATATTTAAAGAAAGTAATGTTTAAATTTGTGTTTTGGAGGAAGTTTATAAACAATGATAGATAATAATATAAGTATGATATTAGAAAATGTTTAGAGTATATTATAACGTGTTTAATGATTGTAATTATTATTTTTTAGAGAAGATAATCTGTTTAATTTAATGTATTTAGATTTGCTTAGGACTTATATGTGTTTTAAGTTTTTTTTTGAAAAATTTTAATTAAGCCTGTACTCAACTCTGGGAAGGTTGGGGGAGGGTATGGGAGGTTTGGGGAGGTGGGGGAGGGTATGGGAGGGTGGGGGGGTCTGGGAAAGGGATTTGTTTTGTAAAATTTAAAAACTTTCAATAAAAAAAAGTTACTGTCACAAAAATTGGCTATTTATTTTTCAGATACTGAATACCCCTGGACATATCTGTGATTATTGTACCACAATTCTTAATGCAGAAATGACATATTAAAATCTGTGCCTTAGAGAATGTTGCTCATAAAAATGTACTTATTAGGGATAAAATGTACAAAGTGCCTACACAGAAAAAGAGTCTTACGGTAAATGCAAATATTATGCATTAAAATATCAACAGGTTTATGTAGTTATAGAGAGGGTTGTATATATGTGAAACTGATACGGGCTGAATATAAACTGATTTGGCCTTCATATCTCAAACTTTTATCTGATTATAGTGTTGTGAGAAAGTGCCCATCATCTCTTTATATTTGTTGAAATTAACTTTGGCTCATGACAAATATGTGACATGCTGAGTTTCTGTTCCACCAATATCACAAATTCAAAGAAGATATTGTGTGCATTTTATCACAAACATCAGCTCTTGGTGAGAATTAGATCTAGGATAATTACCCATTCCATTTTTGGGTTGATGAAATTATTGGCAAAATAAATCAAGTATGTATTAAATCTTCCATTCTTAGAATCTGGTATCACAGTTCTTGAATTTTTCCCATTGCTATTATGTAAGCCAGCTCTGAAAACTTAATAATATGATATTAGAAAATAATACACAAGATTTTTGTAAAACATTGCCACAATGTAACTTCAATATGGCTTTAAATGTTATTGGGTGGGTGATAATTCTCAGGGTAATGTTCTATTTTATAAAGCTGTAAAGTATTATCATTATTTTATTTGATATGTAGATTAAATGTAAATATTTAAAACAAGTTGCATATTTATTTCTTGAATTTATTATTCCTTAAATTCAATGAAACCGTTACTTTTATTTATTGTGGACATGGAACTAAGGTTTTTTTTTTTATAATTTTATGGAGCCACAATAGCATAAAATTTGAAATGTTCCTGTACTCAATATGCGGTGTCATTGTCATCCGATATTTCATTATACTCCGCAAAATATTTAATTGAATGCCTATTTATTAAGTATGCAAGATTCTCCTCATCATATTTCTATCACTTCTTGTAAACCTGTAATCCAGAAACCTGTAATCAAGGAAACATAGTCTATGACCAAGTCCATGAGTCAAGGAATTACATTGTACCTAATAATACTATCTTCAAAATTAATCATTATTTTTAGTGTTTGCCTTTTTACATAGACCATGTGAAAAGCAGCACCTGTATTCCAAGGTTCTTTATTAAGCCAAATCCCCCTCCCAGATTCCTTCCCAGCCCACACATTTTACATCAGCCAATATTATACATTAATATCATGCCTACGGTGACTCCCTGAAAAAATGTAATATGTTACACCTAGTCTCCAAAAAATTCTTATCTTTATGCTAATATCTCCAAGAGGACTGGAAAAAACTCCTGTTTGAAATCCTGATGATCCATTGCCAATTAGTATAAATAGGAATGCAAAACCCATGTCTTTCTAGATTACAAGTCTCAGAACCCACTACATGGAGCAGAGTTCAGCAATGTATGGAATACTGTCTTTGATGTAGACAATACTGAGCAGGACAGATTGATATTCTGATTCCATACAGGTCATCTTCCTCTGTTGTTAAAATAACTCAAACATGGACAGCCTAGTATGCTACAGAATATAAATATAAATTCATTTAGTTTCTTTGTATTGAAAAATTAAGTCATAAGGAATATATTTTAACTTCATGGATAGATAATCATAAATGCAATGTTGCACACCTAATCCTTTGAAGGCAAACATATTAAGGTGTAGGCATTAATTCATAATATAAAATGAAAATTCATGAGTCTTTCTCATGAGAAAATAATATTGTGAGTACCATTAATAAAAAAAAATGAAATTATGTTTACCAGTTAATTGTTCAAGTTTAATATTTTATCTCATTCTGATATTTTGGGGTTTTTTTCTGGAGGATAGACCCTACTTAAAGTCTTTTTCTTCTGACAAGACAAGCCACTCTATCCCTAAATACTGTTCATACATTGGCTACTATTCTCTGTTAGCTATTCATTCATTCTCATGATACCTCTTCCTTCAGGTTCACCATTGCTTGCAAGTCCTGATTCTCCTCCTTTCTTCCTGCAAGAGGTTGGAAAGGGTCTTCTTTCCCCTTCTCTTCTGGTGCTACATGTACGACTGGGGAGATGTTCCAGAGGGTAGGGGGCATGGAAGAGAAGGGGTACTTCTTCCATCCCACAAAATGATATTTAATTGAGGGAACCTGGCATACACTCACTCTACCTGAATGAACAGAGAATGTGGAAATTATTGGAGACAGGCAGTCATGCAAAGGATCGGTCTCATTGAAGGGCTTGATATATGAGGACCAGCACCTTCAGTTGTACCTGGAAGCTAATTGGTAGCTTAAATAGCAGTGATGACAGATGGGCATAACAAGAAGTCCTTGTTACTGCTCACATTGCTGTGTTTTGGACCAGGTAGCAGCTGCCTTAAATAAAATATACAAGGAAAAATATGTTTTCATAGAAGTTGTTCTTAGCATTCTCCCAGGGAACAAGGCCAATTAAACAGCAATATGGAGCCTCCATTCAAACGTGCATACACATCACTCGTTAGAGTCTGCTCATCTACTGGTCTGTTTTTTATCAAACCACTCCCACCTGAAGCTGAGCTCTCTGCTATTGGATCCTTATCACATGACTCTGCTTAGGCTTGCATGGCTAAACCTCAGAGTCTGAGAGTCAGTGGATGCAGGCAAGTAATCCCCGGGGAGATTGCTACTCTGTTTCAGCTAGAGTGGCTTCACTGGAATTACTTACTCCGACATTATTGCCCTCAGATACCCCAGCCTCCACTTCCTTCCCCTCCTCTACATCTAAAAATAAGCCAACAGGGCCATGACAATCATGACATCTGCCTTTATATGTGATTGGGAATCAGATGGCATATACATTTGTTTAATAATTATTATCATTCTCATAATTGTTCACAAAAAATAATCTGAGGATTGCCTGGATAGATGTTAATGAAAGAAGCTTCAATTTCTATCAGCGGTGTAGATATTAATTTTCCAGATTTATACAAATAAATTGTTTTAACATTAATGAATTGTAAACTTTGCTTGAAAGTCAGTTTCATGTAGTAGTCATTATCTCTCAGCCCTAGAATGAAAAAGCTCTCTCTCTCTCTTTCTCTCTCCCTCCCTCCCTCCCTCCCTCCCTCCCTCTCTCTTTCTCTTTCTCTTGCTTTCTTAATTTTTTGCATCATCCCATCACACTTTTCCTACAGATTTCTCATGCTATGCAATTCTACCTAAAATTGCTTTGAATATATTAAAACATACTTCTCAAATTCCAAAGTATTCAAGGATAGAATGAGTTTCCTTTCTAGGATTAAATCCTAAAATCAGACTCAAGTCCATATTGATGGACTGTAGTTGTTCATCATAGTATCTCATGGATGAGCAGAAATTATCACTGAACTAATTTGCATCACATCTCCAATCAGTATTTCTGGCAGAGTGCCTACTCCACAACCTGATAAGACCAGCTGGAACAAATTCATTTATGTTCTTTTTAGTAGAGAATTATCAACTAATATGACTTTTCTATTTTTCTTCTTGCATCCTCTCTAATCTTTAGGAATTTATCTTCTTGGCTCTGCTGCTCAGCAGTTTTGCTTTTTATTCCCCAAATAAAGTCTGAAAATGGTTCATTCATTCCAGCATCGCAGAATTTAAAAATAACTTGAAAATTTTAGTTCAACCCAGACATCTATATTCAGAAATAAGCCTCATTATAAATGGCATATGGACAAAACATGTGAAAGGATGCTTTGCTGTATGTATGTGTGTACATTTGTGTACCCAAATCTATGAGTATGTATAAAATATATGCATATATTTGTGTCTACAGTGGAACTAGAACTTACAATTTCCTTGTTTCTGGCCTGATATTTTAACCACTACACCAAACTGAGTCATATTGATCTATAATTTATTATTATTAAAATATAATTTGTGAAATAACCTTCCACCATGAATAATTAGTTTGGTCAATATATAAAGCATGTCTGTCTAAGTGAACTAGATTAACATCCTTTTTATCTATTTACAGCTGTATTCTCTTTTAGTTTTCTTTTGATTTGATTGTATTCAGAAACACTCCCACTTTCTGAGTGAACTAACAAATTACCACTTTGATATATAATGCTAAAAATGTTGACGATGCACCTCCACATAGTTCTGAATGTGTGCATATGGTTACTGAATTAAAAAATAATCACCAAAAGTCATATGGCAATATGATCTTATATTTTTTTGGAACTGTACATTATTGTAGCATGTGGCTTTTATTAACTATGTACAAACTAATAATGAAACATGCATCACCTTTCAAACTCTGCTTAGGGTTTTGTTTTGTTTTTTTTTGGTTTTTTTTTTGCAGTTATAATATGAAGCAGTGCAATCAGCACAAGCATCATAATGATGTCTTGGTGCACCATGTTAAACTGTCATCATTAGTAATCAGCAATTTTTTGAATAAAAATACTATTAAGAGCAGTCCATGAATGGGGTTACATGGTGAAATTATTGCTAATCTAATCTATTCTAATCTAATATAATCTAATCTGGCCATTATGGTTCTTTTGTGTTATCCTCCAAGACAGAGAAGATTCTGACCTCAGAATGAAACCTGATTTCCCATCTCTTTGTTGGTTTCCAGAACTGGCTGTTTCTAAGGATATAAAATCCTAGTTTAAACACTACAGCACACCAGAGAGAGACCCAGCACATAATTCAAGGTAAGCAATGTTATGCAAACCAAAGAAAAACAGTAAGAAGTAGTACATCAAATTAAAGGCACAAGCTAAAAAAAAGAAAAAGAAATCTGAATTTAGTTCATGCCAGCAGCATTTACTGTATCTCTCCATATGTTTCTATCCTTGCAAAGCCTTCTTGCTTCTACTATATTAATGCACTACTTCATACATCATGTTTTGTTCTTTTAAGCTTCTTATTCAGCACTTATTCATTCTTGATCTGATCTCTTCTTTTACCAGGCACATGTCTTAAGCTATCCATTCCCATTACATCCAATTTATCTTTATGATTCTGCTAACATATTCACCTCTCACTTTCATACATCCAAATGGGCAGAAACATGTTCTTATACATTGCCATTTTAGCTTTTGGTCACAAATATTCATTTATCACAACAGACTACATATTACCCGTTATCTTTCTACTGGCATTTATACATCTCAAATTTCTCCATCTTTTCCCCAGTCTTAGTGAACATTTTACTAAGATTCATAAATTCATCTACCAACTCTAATTTCTTACCTTGCAATCATTCATTCTATTTTATTTGGTTTTTGATACACAAATGTTCAGATTCATGATCCTTATTGCATCATACAATCTAATTAACATTTACTGTAAATTAATTTGATCTTAGCCAATAACAGATCATCTGCATATAAAAATGCAGATATATTACTACATATGTAACGTATTGCTGTTATTACAAACATTTCTTATACATTTATCAATAAATACATTAAAGACCAAGGATATCTCATTTTATTGTCTGCTCACTGTTGAATCATTCACTGAGCTTTCCATTTATTCTCATGCCAGGTTTATTCCCATCATATATCAATCTTACTGCATCAGCAATCTTCCTTTGATTTCAGATATGTGCAAAACAATCTATTATTCAAGCCTACTCACTTTATCATAAATTTGTCTAAATCAACATACATTACATTTTCTTTCTTTTATTCATTCATTCATTTCATCATGACTTTCTGAAGAGGAAAAATCTTGTTTGTATAGTCCTGTTTATATAACAACACGTTGTACTTCCCAAAGTTGGCTCTCTGCTACCTGTTCTATACTTTCAAATAACTACTGAAGCATATTGAAGAAACTAATATCCCTAAAGTTTTTACATTCAATTCTTAGTACTTTTTCCCTTTGTGTAGGGAAATAATAATAGCATTTTTAAATTTTTAGGCATAGATGGGATTTTCATATACATGTTAAAACAAGTTGCACAGCCATTCCATGAAAATGTACTTTTACGCACATCAAACTACTGTGAGTAAAAGATACGTGCATATACTGACAATGAAAGTATAATTCAATAATAATAACAATAACAACAACAACAATAATAATTGCTTCTGCAAGAAGTTCACACAGACTGACTATAAACAATGGCATGACAAAATAGCAACAATGGTGCATTGGAGTATCTGCAAGAAATACTATTTGCCAGCAAACAAGAACAGGTGGGACTACTAAATAGACAAAGTAATAGAAAATGAAGAAGTTAAAATGATCTGGGCCTCTAGATTTGAAACAGACAAGCAGCTGCCACATAACATCTTAGACTTAATAATTGTCGATAAGAAAGATAAAAAAAGTCTGGATAGTGGGTGTGGCAGTACCTGGAGACAGCTGAATAGAGGATAAAGAACTGGAGAAAATCACAAAATAAAAATATCTGCAAATAGAAGTAGAACTACCATTGCAATAGAAAGCAAAGATAGTAACAATAGTAAAAAGGGCTCTTAGGTGCAACCCCAAAACTTTTGGAGTATCACTTGAATACCATCAACATTGACAAAATCACCATCACTCAATTACAAAAAACAGCTTTATTTGGAACAACTTGCATCATGCGACAATAGATGTCCATGTTGGAAGTAAATAACTTTGTTACATGGGTAGTTTTAACCATAAGTTACTCATATCGGATTTATTTCCAACATGGATATTATAAATGTTTTCGGGTGCATTTAAAATGTGCAAGTGAGGTTGCAACTGACAAAAAGGAGCAAATGACTTCTAGAATACACACACACACACTACATCACGGGCACTAATATATTAAAATGATATCATATACATACCTTGCCATATGTATACATTCATACACATACATTTGAAAGAGGAGGAGGGCAACAACTCTGTTAAAAAGCAGGTCACTGTCCAATACAGTACAGTACTGCAATATAAATGTAAAGAACCTCAGCAGGCCTAAAATAAACGAACTGTACATGGGAGATATTAAGTCTGTCCTATGACACAAATATATATTTTCTATTTTCCATTATATTATATCCATTTTATTTGGAGGCAGCAGAGCTGAATTTAAAAGCCACATTTTGCTACATATATTAGGAGGTCCTGATTATGTAGTGAGTTCTATTTTGTCTATAATTAATCCCATTTTGCTTCAAAGCTATTGGCCCAGAGGTCACCAGCACTGCATTGCAACTAGAAGCAGTGATTATTACAATTAATTACCAGATTATATCAGGTAATCTTTGACATGCCTGAATTGTAAATTTTGCAGGGACATCAGATTGACCATAGCTGGAAAAAAAAAGTCTGTGAAAGATAGATATTTAGGTTGATGCTGGGGAAAATGCTAGATTTCATTTAATTTTGTACTCATTTTTTTGTACAAATGGCAGAACAAATAAAATACAAGCATAAAAATACAAATCAATGTATTCCAGGATGAAACCTTTAAACAAACTTGGTCAGCTGTAATTAGTTTGCCCAGTCAGTGATCAAATAAGTTTGGGAAATGAGTTGCAGCAGACTGATGTTCTACAGTACACACACACAAACACACACAAACAGAGTGAGAGTGAGAGTGAGTGTGTGTGTGTGTGTGTGTGTGTGTGTGTGTGTGTGAGAGAGAGAGAGAGAGAGAGAGAGAGAGAATGATGGATTCCCTGTCTTTTGGCTTAGTAAGAAAAATCTTTCTGGTTAACATAGAAGTGAGGAAGAGAAGATCATGTTTTTTAAAAAAGAAGATACAGATCACTGAGAATAAAACAACAAAAAGAATAGCTCCCTACCCATTACTTCCCACTGTGTGAACTTTTGACATATCCGCAAATTCTTCCTTTCGATTGCTGCTGCTGTTGTACTGCTCACTGTATAGCTTTAAGGACATCTGCTCAACAGCATCTCTTTGTGCTTCCAGAAAGCATAGCTGAACCTCTGCCTAGAAAAAGGAAACAATAAGGAAAGAAACCTTGTTTTAATTCATAACAAATGCTGATATAAAGTTGCTGGTTTTCGATTAAATGAATAACTCAGCCAGAGTTCATTCACAGTGATATTAAGCATGATTGTAATAATTATTGTATTGATTTTTAATGACACTGTTTTTATAAAAGTATTGGGGTGGGGGAGATTATGAACCTTGCCTCCTTCCATTAATTTTTAGAGGAATTTTTCTTTCTTGATTAACTGTCTTAGCTATAATTACAAATCAATGTTTTTTCTAGGACCAGTGGTATTATCAAACATCTCTGCTACACAAACCACAGGAAAAAGAGAAATAATTTGGAAATCCAAAAAGTTTACAAAACAGCAAGCATTATCTCTAAATATTTTGCTGTATACTTTGTCCAAGCAGTAAGTTAAGAATGCATAGCTACTTGCTCATATTGCAGCTTTGTCCTTTCTGTGTCAGTTCTAACAACAAAAGAAACAAATTAGGGCCTTCTTGTCAACAAAAAGCACTTTCCACCTGAACTCAGCAACCCTGTATGCAGTGGTGGGATTCAGCCAGTTTGCACCAGTTCGGCAGAACCGGTAGCTAATTTTTTTCTGTTTCTGTTTTATTTTTGAATTCTAATGTCAGTCTGTCCATTTCCGCACAGGATAGAATTTTGTTTAGTATTTTTTCTTCATGGGGGGTTTCTTTTCTTTTCCAATTTTGAGCATATGTTAATCTTGCTGTGGTTAAAATGTGCAGAATTAAATATAAAGCTCCTTTGCTGAATTTATCCATAGTGATCCCTAATAAAAAGAGTTCTGATTTTACTTCAATTTTTAATGATAGTATCTCTTCTAACCAATTCTTTATCAAGTGCCAAAATTGAAAACAATCTCTGCATATATTTTTATGCATTTATTTGTATCCTGTCTTTATTATTTTTACAAATAACTCAAGATGGTAAACATATCCAACATACTTCCTCCTCTGATTTTCCCCACTGGCCTTAACCATAGACCAAATCTCTCTCTCTCTCTCTCTCTCTCTCTCTCTCTGTCTGTGTGTGTGTGTGTGTGTAGAGACAGAGAGAGAGATGGACAATAATTCCATGAAAGCTATTGTTGATGTATATTATAATATGTTATATTATTTTGTTATTGACAATCAAATTGGAAACACATGTGTATGTGCCTATGTGAAAATTTCTTCCTAACCCTATTGGCTTTTTTTTTTTTTTTTTTGAGGTTTAGGAAATGAATTTTTCTGGTGATGCTGAGAAAGTTATGTTTATCTTGAAGCAATATATGTAGTTTATCATTATATAATTTTGTTAACACCTATGTTATTTCCATTACAGTCATATAAATGCCAGCACATGGATTATAGAATTACTTGTGTTGAATTTCCAAGAATTATTCATTTATCCAGGGGATCACTTAGTAGCTTCGTATACCAATCTTGCTTTTCTATTGTTTGTTTTATTAATAAGGTAATACAACAGCAAAGATGTCTCATTGGACCAATCAGCTTTCTAAAGACTACTCAGCAACCTCAACTTTAAACAAAATGAAATACATTTATCAGGGTGTTTTCTTTTAGACAATTTTCTGATCAAACTAATATAGAATTCTCTTTGGCTTTAGAATGTAGCTACATTATGTATTGCAGCTGTGCTGATGAGTTGGATTCTGGAGCTTAGCACAGGAGATGATATGGAGATACATTTGGCTGTTTGCCATGTTTATCCCTGGGTAGCTGGAAAAGTACAGAGGCAAGGTTGAGTTCAAGAGCACTTGGGGGCCAATATGGCATTGTTTTCATACAACATGCTCCGCTAAAATCCTAACATGCTGATTATAATTGCAATGAGCTTCATAAAGAAGTATCAATTTGCAACTTAATTTGGTCTACCCATATAAAGTATCTATTTATTAAGAAGGAAGCTTTCTTTATGTAGTTCAGAAGTTTTCTACAATTAGGTGTCTCACTCTCTGCAAAGAACATTAGAAGGGGCAGGGTTTCCGTAGCTAGTTTTTTAAAATTATTATTATAATTTGTAGTCATCCATGTTCAGACTGGGTTTGGCATTTTTGTCTACCTATCGAGTCCTTTCTAAGGACCTGCGATAGGCAGATGTAGAACATTTTTTTCACCAGATATCCAGGAACTCCAATATCTAGTGTGGATCTTGTTAACCCGGGTAATGTCTGAACAGGTATGGCTTTCTGAAATTTATCTCTCACCATAATTTTTAATGGGAGAGACACCCTTTGTCTGACTCCTCCGATAAGACCTATCCAGAACCTCTGGTATAGCTCTCATCTTCCTCAGAGCACACAACCTCCCACAATCATGTCATTAGGTAGTGCCTCGTTGTTTCTGTTATTATTATGCATATGATGAAAACATGACAGAAGAGAAGTAAACACATGCACACAATTCACATAATTATACCCAAAATGGCTATGGGGTATAATGTTATATTTTTCTAGGCAGCCAAATACTGAATACATCCAAGCAAAGCATTGGCTACAGCCACTTTTCAGGGTTTTTTTCTGAACAAACCTATGGAGCTTGTGACTCAAAGATGTCAGTAGGTCTTTTTTTGTTGTTCAAAATTGCCTGTTGTTGTTATCCAGGAGCACTTTCCAATAAAATGTCCACAATAGTAGTTATGTACAGTGCAGAGAGCAACCAAGAATGGTATCTGGTTCTCCATAAATTATTAGTTCTGTCCAAGGTCATTACAGGCCTAATCTTTTCTGGTTTCTTTCCCAATTTTGAAGTATGATTTAAGTAGATGTGATTTTATCCTCCCAGTGCCCTAGGGCTAGACCATATTTACTAAGTTGCAGGAACATTAGACAGGAAAGAATGACCAGGGTTTTGGAAAATGAACTATTTAAAATCAGTGTTTTAAAACTGAGCCAAAGCAGTGCTTTTTTTCTAAAAAAAAAAAAAAAAAAGGTACCGGAACTCACACCTGTCATACAACCCGCCTTGCCTACCCTACAAAGTTTCATCCAAAAAAGGTGCCGGAACTCCGTTCTGGGCGTTCTATGAGAAAAAAAGCCCCGAGCCAAAGTATAGTGAAATTTGTAGCCAAGATCTCCCTATGATGAGAAATATTTATGCCACCTTTCACTGTAGTAGATTCTTCTAAAGGAAGTGACAGATAGTCACTAGGAATTACAATACTCTTTCCAAAATACAGTGCAGCTCATTGTCAGAGTTCAAGCAACAAGAAACGAGATTTCAATCACTGATCTTTTCCATAAAACCAATGAGCTATTAAAGCAATTTTCCAAAGCACCAAAAGGCAAGACAAGAAACAATGGCTGGAAATTAACCGAGGAGAGAAGCAACCTAGAATGAAGGAGAAATTTCCTAACGGTGAGAGCAATCAACCAAAGGAATACCTTGCCTTCAGAAGTCGTGGGTACTCCTCCGACACTGGAAGTTTTTAAGAACAGATTGGACAACACTTTGTCTGAAATAGTATAAGGTCTTCTGCTGGAGCAAGGGGTTGGACTAAAAGACCTCCAAGGTTCCGTCCAGCTCTATTATTCTGTGTTCTATGTTCAATTAACTAAATAGTCAAGGCTTAGGATGACAGACAAGTTAATAATGACTAGATGGTATGAAAAAACAAAGGATTCTTCTCCCCCAATCACTCCATTTTCCCCAATATTTTGGAAGTGGACTGTTGGAATTATTAATAGTGATTTGAGCAGAAGGGCCATTCTGATCTGACTGCAAACACTGCACCCAGTATTTCCATTGTTTCAATGGGGTTTCACATGAGTAACAAAGCTGTTGTGGCAAAATCAATTAAAACGCCACAGAAATCTGGAAGCATAGATTGCAATCAGACAGAAAGAATTTGAATTGGATCAGTTAAATCAGTTTGTTTCAGTTAAATAACAAAGTATTCTAAATTACCCCAACTCATCTCAGAATTCCTACAAACTCCACTTAAGAACAGGCTTCATCTGGATCCAAGGCTCAGATGTGAAATTGCCTCAGCTGTATGTATCTTTTCCTGGCCTTCAATAGGGAAACATACAAAACATGGTTTTCTTTAGCTTTTTTAAATGTTCCATCCTTTTTTAAAAAGAGAAACTGGGAAAACAATGTTAGTCAGAAAGTGACTAACATTATGTATAAAGTACGATTTCCAATTATTCAACTTACTTCAATCAATACATTGAGTTTTTAATGTTATATAAAACAAGTTATACTTTAGATTTCACATATATATGTACCATATCATACCATGATAAGAAAAATGACAAAGTACAGGATATATATACAATATTTTTTTTCTTTTCTAATTCTAGTTTAAAACCACTAGTTAGTTCCTCTGCTTTTTCTGCTTCCTAGATGTAATACTGTGAGGATACAAAGCCGGACATTCTTTGTAATGGTCTTCATATTATAGAATATTATACCTACGGTCCTATTTGGATATTTTTTCATTGCCAAGAAAAAAGGTCCTGGTTTTTTTAAGGCTTTCTCTGTAGTTCAACAATGACTTGTGATTTTTATATTGCTTATCTATCTATATTTTATTGACTGTTTTAATGAATTGATATTTTATTGATTGTAGTTTATGAATTTTAAATACTGGTAGAGCCTAAGCATTATTTTTCTGGATTCAGTACAATCTTGTAACAAGGATTCTCTCCTAAATACATACCATAATCTAATCCCATTCATGCAAACTCATGAATCTTAAAGGATTTTTTTTTACTTCTGAAACTATCATATTTTTCTCATGTTTTTACATTATACCACAGTTTATCTAGGGATTTTTATCATACTCCAAAATACTCATGTTCTTTTTTAAAAAAAATCCCATTCTACAGAAAGTCATGGTAACCTTGACCACATTGGCTCCCAGATTTGTAAAATCTTTGCTTCCCCGCATTCAAGCCAGGCCCTAGGTACAAATTGCTTTTAAATTAATGAAGGAGAATATTATAGCTCAGGGTTGAAACAAGGGATCCTTGATGCTCTCTGCATTTGGTTGTTTTCTTGCAGATGTTTCATTAGCCAACCTAGGTAACATTATCATGATATTCATGGGTAATGAAACATCTGCAAGAAAACAACCAAGTGCAGAGAGCACCAAGGACCCCTGCTTTTAAATTGTTTTTTTGGATATACTGCCACAGTGTCAGCTGCAGTCACGTGAAATCCTTGTTTAAAGAGTTGCATGGTCTTCGCTTAACAATGCAACCTGGACTGCTGGAATTACCGTCACTAAGCAGCGTAGTTGTTTGACTTTTGATCGCTTTGCTTGACAACAGAGTTTCCAGTCCCAATTAGTGTAATTAAGCAAAGAGTTTGTTTGTCATCCACATCATCAACCACTTTTTCAATACTATATGTAATGTTTTACCCAACTACTGCAAATGTTTCAGTGTGCATTAATCTAAGCAGAAATGAGGTTCAAAGAGCTCTTTCTGGTTTTTATATGAAGTTATCTATTGCATGGCCACTGTAGTTAAGACTCTTTTCCCATGCCAACAGCTCATGTTCTACTGATATCATTGCAATTTCAGGGAGGTTCTGAAAACATCAAGTAAGTATTGATTATTTAAATTTTTAAAAAAACTTCTGTATCTTCAGAGACTACTGCAACCCTCAAAAGTCAAGAAAAAAAAATAAAAAGTACGAATATTTTAAGGATATTTTAAAGATGTTATAGATTACTCAGCTAATTTTACATCTTGTCTGCTAATTATACTTGTAAATCACTTTAGTGAGAAATAAGATTCAGTGTTTGAGGGAAATCAATTAGTTCATCTGTTTGGAGATGATTTGGAAAGCAATCAAAGTTGAAATAAACTTGATTTCCAATGGGACGTCATTCCAGAGGACCAGTGCTGCCACTGAAAATCAATTCTTCCAAGCCAGAGTCCTCCTCACCTCCCTAAAGTGGACATCTGCTAGCTGCTTCTCATGGGTTAGATTGAACTGGCCAGGCCAATTCCAATGCAAGAATGAGGTCCTGCAGGTAATTTGGTGCCAAGTCATTTAGGTTTTCTACATTAGCACTAGCAGTGCCCATACCTCAGATGTCAGCTTCTTAAAAGGCAGCCCCATGTTGTAGCAGTCTAAATGTGTGATGACAAGAACATGGATCACTGTAGCAAGATCTTCTTGCTCCAGGTAGAGCCACAGTTGAACTGCAAAGAAAGCCACGCTGTTCTAATAGGCTAGGGTTTGGGATTAAACCATTTTATTAAGAATGGCCAACCTGGAAGATCTTCAAATGATGGATCTCCTTTTTCAGGGACAGTGTTATCCCACAAAGGATACCACTGGAGCAAAGAACCTTGATGGTGATGCCAGAGAATTTCAGATTTATCTGGCATGATAACCAGAAGGAACCCTTGAAGATGAGAAATGTACCACTGCCTCTTCAAGACTTCTGGCAGCATCCCCTCCTACAATATGTTAACAGCCTTATAAATCCTCCAGCTGCAATGACCAATTTGTTGACTGGTGTTTATTGCCATGGTCATATCACACCTCTTCCACGAGCTCTGAATTAGGTGGCAACAAATTTCTAGGTGCAATCCAAAGTGCTAGGTTTGGCTACACAACTTGATGTCAGCATACTTTCAAGACTGTTTCCAAAAGTAGAAATTTAAAACAAATAGATACCAGTCTTTTAAATATCCTTAATGGGTTTTTAATGAATAAATGTACAGTAATATAAGGAATGTATGCATCTTTTAATCAGACAACACAGTAAGAAATCATATTTCCCAGATACAATCCTTCATAATTAATGCTATCAATATGTGATAGATTACTATATATGTGGTTGAATGTGACAGACAGACAGATAGATGCTTACATTTACCAGTCCCAGAATGTCACTGATGCTGAATGACATCATTCTTTCCATATTATTTTGCCAACACTTGAGAGAATTATTTTGAAATGTGTTTATTTGTTTGCTGTGTTTTATACTGCTTTGCTACCGGTGTTCAAGAAAGCTAGCAGATATTGTAACTAAATAAACATCTCTTTCCAAAACAATGGCTTCTCTCAGATGAAACATTTCTGATCCTCCCGAACAAGCTTTGTCTTTTTATGATTTGAATTTGGGAAGTTGGTTTATTATTTATTATTTATTCATTTCTAACATTTCTATCACAATTTGCTACAGTAAGAATATTCAGTGTGATAGAGTGCAAATCCATTGCTCTGCTACATTTACTGTGCAGCTGTGATCAAATCATTGTCTCCCAAAGATCTGTGGTAAGAATTTCTTGCATGAATGAACAAGATATGAATTGCAAAACACCTAGGGGAAAAAACGGAAAAGCCTAAAAGATTACATTGTTGTAGACTTAGTATAATACTCCAAATCTTATGGCAACATTAGAAATTTACTGAAGAGAAAGTCCAAGTTTAGAACCTAGGAGAAGCATCTAATATTTATCAATTCCTTTGCAGCTTCCCAAACCACATGTCATTATACATATCTGTTTATAGAATGGATAAATTAACAAATTATTAAATTTATAGAATGGATAAAGGCTGGGAAAGTTCTCCAGCCTTTAGTAAACAGCCTTTAAAATGATGATGATGATGATGATGATGATGATGATGATGATGAAGAAGAAGAAGAAGAAAAAATGGCTTTGGAAGAATATCTGAAGGACAATGATGAAGATGCATTGACATTAGTATATCAGGAAGGCTTACTGACTACTGGAGAGATCAAACTGGACTACAAGAAAGACCAAATGAAGAACAGAATAGAGGCATGGGAAGACAAAGCACTACATGGCCAGTACATTAAAAAAAAATAGCTGGGAAAGCAGATAACAACAAGACCTGGCAATGGCTAAGAGCAGGAAAATTGAAGAGAGAGACCGAGGGATTAATTCTGGCTGCACAAGACCAAGCCTTAAGGACAAATGCATACAAAGTCAAAATTGAGAAGACAGCAACAGACAGTAAGTGCCGCCTATGCAAAGAAGCTGAAGAAACAGTGAACCACCTGGTAAGCTGCTGCAAGAAAATCACACAGACTATCTACAAGCAGCGGCATGACAAAGTAGCAACAATGGTGCATTGGAAGATCTGCAAGAAATATTGTTTGCCTATAAGCAAGAACTGGTAGGATCATGAAATAGAGAAAGTCATAGAAAATGATAAAATTAAACTGCACAGACAAGCACTGCAACATAACACCCCCGACTTAACAATTGTCGATAAGTCTGGATAGTGGATGTGGCAGTGCCTGGAGACAGCAGAATAGACGAGAAGAACTGGAGAAGATAATGAAATACAAAGACCTACAAATAGAAATAGAAAGACTGTGGCAAAGGCAAGCAAGGGTAGTACCAATAGTAATAGGCGCCTTGGGTACAATTCCAAAACAACTGGAGCACCACTTGAACACCATTGGCATTGACAAATTCGCCATTAGTCAATTGCAAAAGGCAGCTTTACTAGGAACTGCTTCCATTCTGCGATGATATCTGTAATACCATCAAACATCCACATCTGCCTATCCCAAATCCTTGGTAAGGACTTGATAGACAGATAAAAATGCCAAATTCAGTCTGAACATCTGGCTGACTTCTGTGATGATGATGATTAATAATAATAATAATAATAATAATAATAATAATAATAATAATAATAATAATATAAAATAAGACTGGAAAAGCTTACTCTGTGAGATTGTTTAGGTGAGGTTCATTTTCATGAGCAGAATGAAAGTTAGAATTCAACCAATATTTCAAAGCATTTATTATTTTAAACCTGAATTCATTTTATGAAACACTGATCATATGTCTTCTTAATAGGCATACTCTCTCTTCCTCACTGCACATAACTACCAAATATATCAGTTGTTAGAAAGCTTTAGTGTTCAAGTCACTATATTTTATTCATTTTAGTTATACATAATCAAAAGACAGTGTCACATTTACAGATATATTAGCTCAAAAATATGTGTTTTAGTATTCATATTCCATCCCACTACAAGAAATTTGAATGGAAAACCGGTTTTAAGAAGCCTTTTGTTGGCAATTGGAAAGTACATAGACGTAACCAGTATTTAGAAATGGAATTTCATACATGCACAAATTAACCTTTTGTCTCAATAGGCCAGAATGTATCACTGTAGCTAAAATCATCTGCAAAAACAAACTATTGTCCACCAGTGAAATGGATAGGATTTCTCATTCTGCAGGGAATTCCAGAAGGATTTCATAGGGCAGGAAAACTACATTTGGGATGGGGAATTTCAGGATGTGGAGTGAGGTCAAAAACAGTTTCTTGATTATGATCAGCAACAACAACACTATCTTTTGATATTATGGGAAGTGCAGCCGAAGCACAGCCTTTTCCGACTGGATGCCTTTAATTATTTTAGATTCTAACTCCTGTCAGTCCCTGCCAGCATAATAGGGTTGAGGGAAGTTGGAGCCCAAATCATATTGGTGCCCCATACTGGGGAAAACAAACTAGTGATTTATTCATCCTGCTAGCAGCAGTTATTTAGAAATTCATGTGGAGGATTTACTCAAGCTGTTTTCACATTAAAAGCTGGCACATGTCCCCAAATCGGTTTTCCTTTGGCTGCTACAAAGATACATCACTGACACATCCAGTCAACGGTACTCCTTGTAATGTCCAGAGCCTCTCTCTAAAAAAAATATATATATGACTCTTCTAAAAATAAACTATTTATATTGGTGAGAGGTCAGCTTCTCTGGTACTGCTGAATTCTTGGCAATTTGCATACCATTAAAGCATTAGGAGTAATGTTTGGAAAATTTAATTTTAGAGCTGTGCAGTTAAAGATGTTTGCTGAATTGTAAGCATCTATGACAGCTGGGAAATTTGTTAACACTCTGCTAGTTACGCCCTTTGTGCCTTAGACTGGAAGGCAGTAAACAAATCCCCTTTCTTTTTTTACAGCAATGAATGCAATTTTAAAATACAAGAGAAGGTATCCTAAAACCATTTTTTTAATAACAGCAAAGCATTTATGAAGGTGGCATATCTTTTTATTTTCAGTATTTTGCATTACATAGAATATATTTTATGTAGTTGATTTATTTATTTTCAGCCAGGGGTACAGTTTATATCTAGTGCCTGAAAGAAAGGATGCAGTTCATTCTAAAGCAACTTTTCTTACCGGTATTTAATTGCTTTCTTACTTCTGCTGGACTTGTCATGCAAAGTCTAGCTAACATTAAGGCCATTTCCTCCCCCCTCCCCCATCAGATCAGATTACTGTGATGTTCACAGCAAGCAGTCATGAATGGAAGATGCATAAGGAGAATAAATAAAGTGTCTCTCTTTTATCTGGCTGATCTCCTGCTTCTGTCTACTGCAATCATATACTGTATACCCATAATGGTAAAGATCATAATTATTCAGGCGCAATATCAAAAAAATATCAGAGTAACATAGAAATTGGGCAAAAGAGTTATTCTTGGATAATGGCAGAGAGATGCAAGTAGGAACAACATAATTTATTTTCCATATGAATAACAACAATTTAGTTATCAAAAAGGAACGAGAGGGTCTGGCCCTATAGAGTTCTTAAATATTAAAAATTTAGCCTCCTATGGCTCTAATGCTCTTTTTCCTAGAGATCCAGAATGCACAGTAACACTCAGCCTAGGGCCTATATCCTTATTTCAAAGAGAATCATTCAAACCCCAACCTCCACCTTGTCAGGAATCTTGACTTTGAGCTGCTAATGTGGAATAAAAATCAATATATATATTTTGATCATTTGATGAATATTTACTTCTTCCTTTAGCACTAGGAGATTTCAGAACGAAAACTGCTGAATCAAATCATTTTATTTTTCTGTCTTTGTGCCAACACCAATTTACTATCCTCCAGAAAGTTCCTGAACAAGACATCCCAAATGGCAAAGTTGTTGGTTTTTCCTGTCAGTCATAACAGGATGCCAGCAGGGAGCCATAATCATTTCCTTCTCATACTGTTAGTGCATCAGAAAGATGTAGTTTGATTTATTTCAGTAGAAAAAGTAATCTCGTCTTATTTAGACATACCATAGAATGTTTGTGTATTTATTTCTTGAGTGAGGGAGAGCAGTTTGCCAATTCTGCTGCTGTGTCAACCTATTATAAGTTAAACGCTTACTCCTTTTGGCTCTCACAAAAAACAGAATTTATAGTGGAGTTTTGAATGCAAGGAAACCCTGGGAACACTAGGAAAACAAAGAGCTTTAAACATGTACTCTCTCCATTGATGTTTTCTCCCCCCTAAAAATGACAAGCAAAATCTAGCTGACTGCTATAATAATGCTTAAAACTTTACAACATTATGGAGTACAGATATGAATGTTGCTTCCCAAACAAAAGCTATTAAAATGCAACTGTCTTAGGTACTGTTTTTAGGAGCAGTATATACTTATTTTTAATATAAGGATGTGTTTTTTTTTTAAAAAAAACTATATATTTAAAGTTAATGATACAATGTTTATACTTTTTTTTTAAAAAAAAAGAAAAATAAACCTTCCATATTTTTTGAAATAGATTGTTATAGCAAGAACCAAAGCTGCAGTTTTGGCCTGGCAAAAATAATTTTATACTGGCTCAGTAGAAAGGCTTTCCAATTAAAGAGAAATTTTGTTGATTTTCTTTGGTAAATTAAATAAAAGTGGCAACAACTGCTTTGAAGAAGGATGATATCTGCTAGTACATTTATGAGGTATTATGCAAACAGATGTTTTAAATAAAATAAAATATTTAGATTGCTGAATACAAAGACAATTATAAAATGCCTTTGTTAAAAGACATTTTTTTTATTTTTAATTCAAAAGGGAGAGATTGAAGAGCTATGGAAACCAGAGAATGGGGAAGAAGAATTGTTCCAGAAATGGAATCAATAGGAAATGATGCTACATTTAAAACAGCTGGGGAGTGTAGCTAATATAACTTTACTTGAAAATAAAAATGCTTTATGCCCTTATGTCAAACTGAAACCTGCAGTAAAATAATAGCAACAAAAATGAGAGTATAAACTTATAGTTAATTAAACCTTTATTTTATGTCTACATATTGATGTGAACCACCATTGTTAGTAAAGGATAAAACCGGTATTAAAAATATAATCCAATTAATACATGTAAAAATTAGAAAGGAATTAGGAATTACTTTCCAATATATCCTTTCATATAATCAACTCTGTTTAGTAAGGATGGTAATGCAATTCCATTTGTTTTGCCTTATCTGAACATAGCGATTTTTATACTAACCTGTTGGCAATTTACTTCAAGTAATTTTGATATGTGCATGTTTTTATGTGCCAAAGGATAAAGGCAAAAAAGAATGAATTTATCTGTAATTTAATTAATTTGTAATTAATTTGTAATTAATTCAAATCATTTAAAATCCATGTATATATGGATCTTTCGATCTAGCTAACACAGAGGTTATAGCTCGTGAGACTACCAAGGGTGGCCGCCTACTTAAGGAAGCCTGGCTCTCTAATGAAAATTCCATCAACCAGCATACAGACCTTGTGCCAGCCTACCAGACGCTTAGGAGATGGGAACAACAGCACCACAGCCTACTGAGAAGACATTTAACTCTTTCTTGGCAGGATTGGGGTGGTAGAATGATGGATGAGACAGGCACGATCTCCAAGGAAGAAGATGACAGCGTTTTACATCATTGGGATGATGGCTCTATAGATGGGACGACCACGACTCACATGGACTGAGATGATGGACCAAATGGCCTTAAGCCAGGGATGCAAGTGCTGAGGCGATCTGGAAGGAGGGGGAGGGAGGGGGAAGACAGAGAGCAGGAATGCTGGAAGAGCTGCTTGTTGCAGGACTGGGGTGGAGGAATTACGACAATGGCCCTGGGAAGGAGGGGGACTGGGCACATGGACGGATTGACAGCCGCCCTCCAAGTGCTTGCACACACTTGAGGATCATAAAACAACCAGTGGAGTCAAAGACAGTTTGCCTGATGCGGAACAACTTGGTGTGATAAGGATTAACACAATCAATGGGCCGATGATGTGCTCAAGGAGCCAGGCGCAGAGGCAGAAGGCTATATGAGCTGCCTTCCCAATCTCCTGCTATTCTAACTCTGATGACGCTGGCAGTTTTTTGGCCGGATGAAAGCTTAGTAACTCTTTTTAACCACAGGCTTGTTTATATTAAACAGGCTGGTTTATTATATCCTGGTGTTCGTTTTTTCTTTTATCATAATTCCCAGGATTTTTAGTATTTTAAAAGACATATATATATATGTCTTTGGTTATTCGGGTTTTCTCCCATGTAAAATTGGAAGTGTCTTGGCGACGTTTCGACAAAGTCTCATTCGTCATCTTCAGGCTGGTGTTTTCAGCTTCGTGCTTCTAGGAGCAATGTGTGGTCATAGCTGTTTCTTCCTTTTAACTGCCAGTGGGGGTATGAACTGATTGGATGAGAGCTTGGCTGTGTTCTGATTGGATGGAGGTGTGTTCTGATTGGTTAGGAGCTTGGCGGTGCTCTGATTGGATGGGGGGTTGGCTGTGCTCTGATTGGTTGGGGAGTGTTCTGTTTGGGTAGGGGCTTTGTTGTGCTCAAGTTAATCTGAGTTGCAGGAGGATGTGAGATGGTGAGCATTGTTATTGTTTGGCTTCGCGTTCGTGGTGGTGCCTCATCTTCATGGTGGGTGTCAGTTTGCTTCATGTATGGATTGGAGGGGTTTAAAGTGGCTAATGATGCAGCTGTGGTCTGGCTTCTGGTTTGTGGTCGTGCCTCATCATCGGTGTGGGTTTGGGTTTGCTTTTTGCGTGGACGTGTGGTGATGACATCCTGTGTGGTTTTTGTGAGTGTGGGTCTGGGGTCATTTTTTGTGTTAGGGAGTCGTTTGTCAATAAGGGCGGGTTTCCAAATGGCTGGTAGGCGGGATGTATCATCTCATTTGTTCATGCTGTGTGGGCGTTTTTCTATCTCGATGGCTTCTCTGATTATTCTGTTATTAAACTGTTCAGTTTTGGCGATAGTTCTGGTCTTTTTAAAGTCAATTTCATGTCCTGTGAAGAAACAGCTACAATCATACATTGCTCCTCAAAGCACGAAGCTGAAAACACCAGCCTGAAGATGATGAATGGGACTTCGTCGAAACGTCGCCAAGACACTTCTAATTTTACGCGGGAGAAAACACGAATAACCAAAGACATACATACATACATACATACATACATACATACATACATACATACATAGGTCTTTGGTTGTTCAGGTTTTCTCCCGTGTAAAATTGGAAGTGTCTTGGCGATGTTTCGACGAAGTTCCATTCGTCATCTTCAGGCTGGTGTTTTCAGCTTCGTGCTTCGGGCAGCAATGTGTGGTCTTAGCTGTTTCTTCCTTTTAACTGCCAGTGGGGATATGAACTGATTGGGTGGGAGCTTGGCTGTGTTCTGATTGGGTGGAGGTGTGTTCTGATTGGCTAGGGGGTTGGCTGTGCTCTGATTGGCTGGGGGGGGGGGGGTTGGCTGTGCTCTGATTGGCTGGGGGATGTTCTGTTTGGGTGGGGGCTTTGTTGTGCTCAGGTTAGTCTGAGTTGCAGGGGGTTTAAGATGGTGGGCTGCCTTGCTATTTTTTTGGGCTTCGCGTTCGTGGTCGTGCCTCATCTTCATTGAGGGTGTCAATTTGCTTCATGTATGGATTGGAGGGGTTTAAAGTGGCTAATGATTCAGCTGTGGTCTGGCTTCTGGTTTGTGGTTGTGCCTCATCATCGGTGTGGGTTTGGGTTTGCTTTTTGCGTGGATGTGTGGTGGTGACATCCTGTGTGGTTTTTGTGAGTGTGGGTCTGGGGTCATTTTTTGTGTTAGGGAGTCGTTTGTCAATAAGGGCGGGTTTCCAAATGGCTGGTAGGCGGGATGTATCATCTCATTTGTTCATGCTGTGTGGGCGTTTTTCTATCTCGATGGCTTCTCTGATTATTCTGTTATTAAAATGTTCAGTTTTGGCGATAGTTCTGGTGTTTTTAAAGTCAATTTCATGTCCTGTGGCTTTAAGGTGTTGGACCAGGGAAGAAGTTGGTTCCTCTTTTTTGACTGAATTCTTATGTTCTTCAATGCGTGCACTTATTCTTCTGTTGGTTTGTCCGATGTATGTGTTGGGACAAGCGGTGCATGGGATTTCATATACTCCTTGATTTTCTAATTCAATTTTATCTTTGGGGTTTCTTAGGATGGTGGATATTTTTCTCTTTGTGCAGAATGCTGTTTTGATGTTGTGTTTATGGAGGATCTTACTGATTCTGTCTGTGGTGCCTTTTATGTATGGGAGGAGGGCTTTGCCGTTTTCTTGTTCTCTGTCTTGGATTTTAGTGGGGGTTTCTTTTTGGATTAGGTTTGTAATCTTATTTCTTTGGAATCCATTGGATGTTAGTACATTGGTGAGAGTGTGTAGTTCGGTTTTTAGGTGTTGTTCGTCAGCTAAGCGTTTTGTTCTGGAGATGAGTGTCTTGGCTACGGAGTTGATCTGTGCTGGGTGGTGGTGTGAGAGAGGGTGCAGATAGCGGTTTGTGTGTGTTTTCTTCTGGTAGATGGTGTGTCCTAGGGAGCCATTGGATTTCTTGTAGACTAAGACATCTAGGAAGGGAAGTTGGTTGTTAGCTTCTGTTTCCATGGTGAACTGTATTTTGGGGTGTAGGCTGTTGAGGTGTGTGAGGAAGTTGTCCAGTTTTTCTTTTCCATGCGGCCAGATTATGAAGGTGTCGTCTACGTATCTGAGCCAGAGTTTGGGTTTGTGATCTGATTTTTCTAGAGCTACCACCATATTGCTAGGACGTAAGTGGGGACCCCATAGTGACCCTTAAAAATCGAGTCAACAAGGTACTTAATGCCCTGAAATGTAGCAAAAGATTGGATGACGAAACCCTTATGAGGATACGTCCTAGCAATACGGCGGTAGTTAGATTTTATGGGTTACCCAAAGTCCACAAGGAAGGGGTTCCCCTCTGCCCTATTGTGTCATTTAGGGGCACCCCTACATCAGGGTTGGCCAAATGGCTGAGTTGTCGCATCGGCCATTTGGTCACAGACAGCCAGACTACTACGGTGTAAGGGTTGCACATAGACCTGACCAGACATTGCGTTCCTGCATTATGAGACCCAAAGACCCACTCCCCACTGTTGAAAAGGCTGGGGTCATCTACAAGATTAATTGTGATGATTGCCCCAGTAATTACATGGGAGAGACTTCAAAATGGGTCAGAACAAGAATCCAGGAACACAAGCTGGTGATAAGAAGAGGTGAGCAATACTCCCAGATTTTAACACACATGATGGAGTTTGGGCACAAGTTTAACTTCGATGGAGTGAGGGTAGTTGCCAGCAATACTTCTAAAAGTGGCAGGTTGCTCAAAGAGGCTTGGTTTTCGGATAATAGATCGATCAATCGACACGTAGACTTGCGTCCAGCATATCTGGCCATGAGGGCGTGGGAGACACGTACTCGATCAGTGTGGAGAAAATGCCCGAATAACAGAAGTCTCGAGTATCCATCAGATGGGACTGATAGCGAGGAAAAGAAAAATCTACAACCTGGAGTCCTCTTGACTAACAATCTGCGCATATACCCGTCACAAATTAGGAAGCTCATCGATGTCAGTAGCCCGCCCCCCGATGCTTTGGATGTCTCCTTCTGCCATGCTCAGTACCTGGAATCACGGACGACATGTATCCCGATTGAAACGGAGCATGCTTGCCACTCCAGCAATTAAACCGACCCCCACATCCCTGATGATGCTCCCGTCATAACTCGTCCGGTTATTGATATATTGGGAATGTGTGCGAACCTAGAGGGGACGACAACTGCTGCAAGTAACGATAAAATGGTACCTTTAAAATCTCTGCCACGTTACCATACTGACCAGAGCTGTCATGCTCCTGAAGAATGAACAGAGGACGAATACTTACAGCTGCTCCATCGCAGGGGTAGTCACGTGCTCCCAGATAGCAGCGCAACAAACATAAGGGGGTGAGGGAGAGGCAATTGGA